>NC_133326.1:1137892-1802892 GCF_042186555.1 Aquarana catesbeiana | reverse complement strand
GTGTACAGTATATAATACAGTGCAGAGTATATAGTGCCGTGTACAGTATATAATACAGTGCAGAGTATATAATACAGTGCAGAGTATATAGTGCCGTGTACAGTATATAATACAGTGCAGAGTATATAGTGCCGTGTACAGTATATAATACAGTGCAGAGTATATAGTGCCGTGTACAGTATATAATACAATGCAGAGTATATAGTGCCGTGTACAGTATATAATACAATGCAGAGTATATAGTGCCGTGTACAGTATATAATACAGTGCAGAGTATATAGTGCCGTGTACAGTATATAATACAGTGCAGAGTATATAATACAGTGCAGAGTATATAGTGCCGTGTACAGTATATAATACAGTGCAGAGTATATAATACAGTGCAGAGTATATAGTGCCGTGTACAGTATATAATACAGTGCAGAGTATATAATACAGTGCAGAGTATATAGTGCCGTGTACAGTATATAATACAATGCAGAGTATATAGTGCCGTGTACAGTATATAATACAATGCAGAGTATATAGTGCCGTGTACAGTATATAATACAATGCAGAGTATATAGTGCCGTGTACAGTATATAATACAGTGCAGAGTATATAATACAGTGCAGAGTATATAGTGCAGTGTACAGTATATAATACAGTGCAGAGTATATAATACAGTGCAGAGTATATAGTGCAGTGTACAGTATATAATACAGTGCAGAGTATATAATACAATGCAGAGTATATAGTGCAGTGTACAGTATATAATACAGTGCAGAGTATATAATACAGTTCAGAGTATATAGTGCAGTGTACAGTATATAGCGCAGTGCGAGCGCCCCCCCCCCCCCCGAACCGTAACAGACCACACGCCCTCAACATGGGGAGGGTACTTTGGGAACAAGAGCCTCTCCCTGACAACCCTGACCATTGGTTGTGGGGGTCTGCGGGCGGGGGGGGGGCTTATCGGAATCAGTATCAGGTACATTGTACCCCTACCTATTCACCAAAAAAAGCGTCAAAAAGTAAAAACCACAACAGTTTTTGACAATTCCTTTATTAACCACTTAAGGACAGGAAAGGATTTACCCCCTTAATGACCAGGCCATTTTTTGCGATACAGCACTGCGTCGCTTTAACTGACAATTGCGCGGTCGTGCGACGTTGTACCCAAACAACATTTATGTCCTTTTTTCCCACAAATAGAGCTTTTTTTTGGTGGTATTCGATCATCTCTGCATTTTTTTTTGTACTATAAACAAAAAAAGAGCGACAATTTTGAAAAAAAAACATTATTTTTAACTTTTTGCTATAATAAATATATAAAAAAAAATTTTCATCAGTTTAGGCCGATATGTATTCTTCTACATATTTTTGGTAAAAGAAAATCACAATTAGCGTATATTGATTGGTTTGTGCAAAAGTTATAGGGTCTACAAAATAGGGGATAGATTTATGGCAATTTTATTATAATTTTTTTTTTACTAGTAATGGCGGTGATCTGCCGTTTTTAGCTTGACTGCATCATTATGGCGGACACATCGGACACTTTTGACACTTTTTTGGGACCATTGTCATTTATACAGTGATCAGTACTATAAAAATAGCCACTGATTACTGTATAAATGTCACTGGCAGGGAAGGGGTTAACACTAGGGGGCGATCAAGGGGTTAAATGTGTTCCCTGGGAGGTGTTTCTAACTGTGGGCGGAGTGTAGTGACTGGAGGAGGAGGAGAACGATCGCTGTTCCTCATCACTAGGAACAGACGATCTCTCTACTTCCCTGACAGAACAGGGATCTGTCTGTTTACATTGACAGATCCCCGTTCTGGCTCTCTGAGGAGCGATTGCGGGTCACCAGCAGACATCGTGGCCACCGGCCATGCGCATCAGCTCCAGCGTCGCACCACGCCCCGCCCCGCCCTGCCCGCTAGAGCTCCTAAAGCGGGCGACGTACACCTACAGCGATCCACAGCAGCTGTGCCAACCTGCCACAGTATAATGACGGCGGCTGGTCGGCAAGCGGTTACAAAAAAAATTTAAAAAAAAAGATAATTCTGCAATACATCCATCTTCAATCACGTCGCCCAACGGACCCGAAAAATATAAATAAAAAACGAAAAAACTCCGCCTCCAAGGGAGGCCACCCAGCGACTGCTGTCTCTAGGCTGTGACAGATGTTTTATAGGCAAGGGCGGGGCCACCCGTTGACGTAACCGAGTAACCCCGCCCACATGACATCAGAAGGGGGCGGGGTCACTCAGTTACGTCAGAGGGTGGCTCCGCCCTTGCCTATATAACAGCACCCCAAAGCACTCTCCCATGTTGAGGGCAAGTGGCCCGGTATGTTTCAGAAGGGGGGGTGGGGGGAGCTCACCCCCTTTCCTGACCTGCCAGGCTGCTTGCTCAGATAAGGGTCTGGTATGGATTTTGGGGGGACCCCACGCCATTTTTTTTTTACTTTGGCATGGAGTTCTGAAGGGCCTGGTATGGACTGGGGGGGGGGGGGGGACAGCATGCCGTTTTTTTACCTTGTTTTTTTTATGTAAATTGCCGGGAGCCGGCAATACTTTATAGCCGCGAGCAAATTTAAATGACATTTTTTCCTTTAGAAATGTCACTTTGCTGCGGCATGTTCTATACATCACACAGATGTGCTACTTTACAGGCAGACTAAGGGGACCACCCCAGGCACTATATTTAAAGGAGTATTTCATTTTGATTGTTTCACTTTAGGCATTATTAAAATCACTGCTCCCGAAAAAACAGGAACCGGGTCCCCAAACACTTTTTTATGGCAATAACTTGCATATAAGCCTTTAATATTAGCGCTTTTGGTTTTCCATGTTCCCGTCCCATAGACTTTAACGTTGTTCGTGCAAATTTTTTGTCTGTTCGCATGTTCTGGTGCAAACAGAACTGGGGGGTGTTCGGCCCATCCCTATTCTATATATATATATATATATATATATATATATATATATATACAGTCAAGCTCAAATATTTGCATACCCTGGCAATAATTGTGAAATTTTGGCATTAGTATTGAAAATATGACTAATACCAAAAAACTTTTATGGAAAGTGATTGTAAACCTTCGTTTTTTGTTTTTTTTTTTAAATAACAAACATGTTATACTTACCTCCACTGTGCAGCTCGTTTCGCACAGATATAAATATATGAACAGATCCGTGCTTACAGACTGATTTACACCTGCAGCCCCCCTATATGGGAAGGGGACACCTAAGTGATCCCCCAAAAATTGAAAATCAAAGTATAGGGAATGGCTCTGTGTTAGAACTAAGAGTGTGGCTGTAAATTAAACAAATGCTCAAGTGTATAAAATAATTACTATTTAGAAGTGAAAAAATATTTTGGTATGATCCAAAACTTCCACAAAAAAATCTATCCTTATTTTAGTGAAAACACCTTATTAAGTGATAAAGAACATATGTTACTATATGTGCAAAAAATATAGCAAATATTAAAACAACACCATTATATAACATATATAAATCTTCACATTAATAAATGTAAAGTGACAAGTGCCAGAAACAATGGTTATCAAACCATAGTGCATTAATGTGCAATAACCATTTGCAATAATAAATCATTAATAATGTGTCAAATCGCAACTATGTATCAAAGAAAAAAATCCCATATGCTGTTTAGTGCAAAAATGTTCATAACAGTAATATAATGTGCCGTGCAATCGTGCAAGAAATTCTTCTTTGATGGTAAAATGCCGTGCTGTAATAACTGGTAGTCACCCCCCAATGTGGTTGCACTCACCGGAGCACTCCACCCCTGCAGGGGTACGAGCGTGTGATGTTGGTCCTGTCACTCCGGTCGTGTGGGTGCCAATTTCCTTCCACGCATCCCAATCCTAAAGGCAGCTGCTTACATACAAGGAGGAGGGGACTTCCTGTCCCTTGATGTAGTAAAGGTCCCCACTGGGTATCCACTTAAGTGTTAAAAATATTAAAAGAAAGGTTTCCACATAGCGTGATTCTGTTTAAAAATGTGTTCCTTTATTTATATAAAACAGTCCAGTCAAAGTAGGCTGATATCACACTAGCGGATAAACAGTAAATATTCCCAGGTAGGAGAGAGAGCTCACAGGCTCGTATGCTCTCCACACAATCCGGGGCCGCAGCGTCAGCGTGAACCGCCGCTTGCGTTCCACCGGTCGGAAATCCGGAACCACGATCCGCGGAAATGACGTTGTGCGTGCCAAGATAGTCCCGCCTTACGCGTTTCGTCACACGGACGTCATCGGAGGCGCTGCCATCTTGGCACTCCCGACGTTCTTTATCGAGGGTGTAGTCATCGCTGTGGCCAATCAGATCCCGACTGTCGGACTCACACATCCAGCGGTGTGAATTAGCAATTAGTTTCTAGGTAGATTAGGCCTACAGAGAATGATGTAGCGATGGAAGATCCCATAGGAGCATAGCCTAGCATAGCCCCGTTACGCCCTCTACTGGTATAACAAAGCCAAATACTACAACAGCCGCAGCGATAACTTACACTAATGCATTCATTATAACATAAATGTATTACAGAACTCATTAATATACAATTATATTCCTATTGCAATAAAAGTGACTGTTTCAAACCATTCCTGAAACCAACATATATTACAATATTTTCAAGAGGTACGAGCTTAATAGAAAATCTTATTTCATGTTAGGTTAAATGGAAAAAGACTAATAAAAATAAAAAATAAAAATAAAATGAAAAATTTTTTTTATTAATTTTTTTATTAAAAATTATTTTAAAATAAGTTCTTATTATAAAAAATGAAAAAAATTCATTTGTATTTGTTAAAAACTCTAACCATACCCATGTGTTCAAGAAAGGGCAAATGGAAATATGAAAGAGAGAGTTTCATAGATAATTGGCCCTAAATCAGTTTATAAATGAGTGATCCTCAGTTATTATTCTATAATTAGACTTCTGGAGATTCCTATAAGCAAAGGGTAAACGAGAATTTGTATGGGGCATATTTAATAAACCCCATAAAAATTGGGTTACATATACGGGAAAGGATAGTGAGTTCTATTACTTATATAATTGTATTTTTATTATTATATTATTATGTATTATTAAATTCATTAAAAAATAAAAAATTAAATTATCAAATTCATTGAAAATATTTTTATTATTATATTATTATATATTAATAAATTCGCTAAGAATTAAAAGTTATTAAATTATCAAATTCACTGAAAATAGAGAATGGGAACTCAAAATCATGTGTGTACATGTTCCTATCTTATATATATGTAAAAAATTATTTGTAGAATCTCTGATATATAAGCAAATAATAGAAGTCTACGTGAGCCTAAAGAGGTCTACTACTAGGACACTTTTAATGTATTTGATTCCCTGATGGTATTAATGGGCAGTGATTGTATTAAAAATTAGACAGGAAACAATTGAGGTCTATATCCACATTCAACCCTCTTGGTACCAAACTGCCCAGACGGTAAATCCATTTAGTTTCATTGTGGGACATTTTTATTTTCTTGTTACCACCCCTCCAGTAGTCTTTGATCAGATCGATGCCATAAAAAATCAGTCCCGTGGGGTCCCGATTGTGGAATTCGTCGAAATGCCTCGAGAGATTGTGTTTTGGGAATCCTTTTTTGATATTAATAATATGTTCTCTGATCCTGAGCCTAGTGGTCCTTCCCACATATTGTAATCGACAGGGACATTCGATCACATATGTGACGTGAGTACTGTCACAAGTGATCAATTCCCTAATCTGATACTCTTTGCCGGATCTGAATTTAAACGATAATTTTTTCCTCGGCTGTTTCTCTGCTATCACTTCTTCCTCTATTGGGTTCTCATCCATAGAGTTTTCTTCCAATTCATTGTTTGAGTCATTGATTTCTTCTTGCCATTTGTAAACCCTTTTATTGGCATAATCTAGGACATCTCTCTTATATTTCGTTTTGCACAGAGTTGCCCCAATCCTCCTCTTCTAGGGTCCCCCGGCAGCTCTCGCGGTTCCTCCTCACATCGGTTAACCCCCTAGGAGAAGCGCTCTCCCGGGAGGTCCCTGTGCAGGCACGCTCCCGAGTCCAACATTTGCGTCCACAGACACAGAATGCCGAACCCGGCCCCGACCCTGCCCCCCCGGCACCCGCGTCATTGGATTTGATTGACAGCAGCGGGAGGCAATGGCTGCGCTGCTATCAATCTATCCAATCAAGAGCTGGGACCCTGTGCAGAGAGGGAGAGCGCACCCCGCTTAGTGAATGAAGGGGCTCAGGTAAGTAAAACGGGGGGGGCTGGGGGGCCGGTCACTGCCAGAAGTTTTTTTACCTTAATGCATAGGATGCACGAGGGTTTACAACCCCTTTAAGGACAGCGAATAACATGCAGCCATTTATTATCACATCGTTTTTTGGATCCTTTTTAAATCATAATGATAACAGAAATCCCCCAAATGGCCCTGATAAAAAGTTTGCATACCCTGGAATGTTCGGCCTTGGTACAGACACAGAAGGTGGCACACGCAGGTTACAAGGGCACTGAAAGGTTAATTTCCCATGTTTATGGCTTTTTAAATCACAATTAGTGTCCAAGTATAAATAGTCAATGAGTTTGTTATCTCTCACATGGATACACTAAGCAGGCTAGACAATGAGCCAAAGAAAGAACAGTGAAAAGACCTGCGTAACAAGGTAATGGAACTTTACAAAGATGAAAAGGATATAAAAAGATACCCAAAGCCTTCGATATGCCAGTCAGTACCATCCCATATTAACTACTTCAGCCCCGGAAGATTTGACTGCTCAATGACCAGGCCATTTTTTGCGATATGGCACTGCGTCTCTTTAACTGACAATTGCGCGGCCGTGCCAGGCTGTACACAGACAGAATTGACATCCTTTTTTTCCCCACAAATAGAGCTTTCTTTTGGTGGTATTTGATCATCTCTGCGGTTTTTATTTTTTGTGCTATAACAAAAAAAGAGCGACATTTTGAAAAAAACACAATATTTTGTACTTTTTGCTTTAATAAATATCCTCATTTTTTTTTTTTATATATATTTTTTTTCTCAGTTTAGGCCGATACGTATTCTTCTACATATTTTTGGTAATAAAAATCGCAATAAGCGTATATTGATTGGTTTGCGCAAAAGTTATCGCGTCTACAAAATAGGGGACAGATTTATAGCATTTTTATTATTATAATTTTTTTTTGCTACTAATGGCGGCGATCTGCGATTTTTATCGGGACTGCGACATTGTGGCGGACAGATCGGACACTTTTGACACACTTTTGGGACGATAGACAATTATACAGTGATCAGTGCTATAAAAATGCACTGATTACTGTATAAATGTCACTGGCAGGGAAGGGGTTAACACTAGGGGGCGATCAAGGGGTTAACTGTGTTCCCTATGTGTGTTCTAACTGTAGGGGGAGGGGACTGACTATAGGAGATGAGAGATCGTGGTTCCTAGTTATTAGGAACTCATGATCTGCTTTTTCTCTCCTCACAGAACAGGGATTTGTGTGTTTACAAACACACGTCCCTGTTCTGCCTCTCGTGCCCGCGATCGCGCCTGGCCAGCGGTCTTAGTGACCGCCGGTCACAAACATCGGCACCCCAGCAGTGCAGCGAGTGCGCATGCGTGCCTGATATCCCAGTTAAAGGAGCCGACATACAGCTACGACGGTTTGCGGAACCGTGCCGACCTGCTGCAGTATAATGACAGCGGCTGGTCAGCAAGTGGTTAAGAAGTGGAAAATTCGGGGCTCTTTTGATATCATGCCAAGGTCAGGTAGACCAAGAAAGATTACAGCCAAAAACTGGTGGAAGAATTGCCCAGGATACAAAGAAACCCCCCCCCCCACAGGTAACTTCAGGGCAGTTGTGGCTGAAATCTTTCTTGATCTACCCAATCTTGGCTTGGTATCAAGAGATCCCTAAATTTTCCACTTCCTATTAAGTGATTAAGTGATATATATATATATATATACTGTATATACAGTATCTGACAAAAGTGAGTACACCCCTCCCATTTGTGTAAATCTTTTCTTCTATCTTTTCGTGGGACAACACTGAAGAAATTACACTTTGCTACAATGTAAAGTAGTGAGTGCTGCAGAGGTTGTAGGGGTGGGGGGTCAGCCTGTCAGTGCTCAGACCATACGCCGCACACTGCATCAAATTGGTCTGCATGGCTGTCGTCCCAGAAGGAAGCCTCCTCTAAAGATGATGAAGAAAGTCCACAAACAGTTTGCTGAAGACAAGCAGACTAAGGACATGGATTACTGGAACCATGTCCTGTGGTCTGATGAGACCAAGATAAACGTATTTGGTTCAGATGGTGACAAGCGTGTGTGGGGGCAACCAGGTGAGGAGGACAAAGACAAGTGTGTCTTGTCTACAGTCAAGCATGGTGGTGGGAGTGTCATGGTCTGGGGCTGCATGAGTGCTGCCGGCACTGGGGAGCTACAGATCATTGAGGGAACCATGAATGCCAATATGTACTGTGACATACTGAAGTAGAGCATTATCCCCTCCCTTCAGAGACTGGACCGCAGGGCAGTATTCCACCATGATAACCACCCCAAACACACCTCCAAGACCACCACTGCCTTGCTAAAGAAGATAAGGGTAAAGGTGATGGACCAACCAAGCATGTCTCCAGACTTAAACCCTATTGCTCATCTGTGGGACATCCTCAAACAGAAGGTGGAGGAGCGCAAGGTCTCCAACATCCACCAGCTCCATGATGTCGTCATGGAGGAGGAGAAGAGGACTCCAGTGACAACCTGTGAAGCTCTGGTGACCTCCATGCCCAAGAGGGTTAAGGCAGTGCTGGAAAATAATGGTGGCAACACAAAATATTGACACTTTGGGCCCCATTTGGACATTTTCCCTTAGGGGTGTACTGGAGCAGAAGTGCAACGTAGGAAGTTTGCCTACATGACTGGGGGTGCTGGGCAGTCTAGACTTGGTATTGATAGTTAGCCCCACAAAGGGAGGGGCTTCCTTTTTAGTCAAAAGAAGAATAGGGGTGCAGTCTTCAGGCTGGGTCGTACTAGGGGGAGTGGGTTCAGGTCAGTAAGGGGACAGCAGGAAAGAAGAAATCAGCATGTGGTCTTTTTTAGCCACCCTGATTGCATTCTTACACTTCTTATTGCATTCCTTGTAGTGTTGGAATGCTGGCAATACCCCCTCCGCTTTATATTTGTTACATGCCATTTTTTTCTCTTTAATAAGATTTTTTACATTATGGTTTAGCCACCCAGGTTTAACCAACGTTACGGTTTAGCCACCCAGGTTTAACCACCGTTCTGCTATATTTATTTCCCTTTGGAATGCACTGTGTGGTACAGTAACTTTGTTTAATATGTTCTTAATGCATTCCCATTTTTCCTCTGTGTTCAATGTTTCTAGGATTTGGTCCCAATTAATATCTTGTAGTATGGAGTGCAGTTTAGAAAAGTTGGTTCGTGTGGAATTTAGTGTTCTTGTGCTACCCTCGTGCCTCCTTTTCCTATGATTTACGATAAATGTGATCATCCTGTGATCACTAGGTCCCAAGTTGTCCCGTATTTCCACATCTATGACCAGATTTGAATCGTTTGTAAATAATAGATCTAGTAATGCATTCTTTCTAGTCTGGGAATCCACCAATTGGGACATGAAGTGGTCCTGTAAGACATTCATGAAATTACGGCCTTTACTGAGTGAGCTGTCCCCTCTGCCCAGTCAATATAGGGACAATTGAAGTCCCCCGTTATGATGACATTTCCCTACCTCACTGCCATTTCTAACTGTGATAGTAGGTCCAGCTCCTCCTCCTTCAGGTTAGGGGGGCCTGTAACATACCCTCAAAATATTTTCCTACTTACCTCTTCTTTTTGAAGGAGGGACAGCACTGAAAGCTGAAAATTGGCCTGGGCAGGAAGGGGGGACAAGTGTCCAGGATTGGGTAGGAAGGAAGGGGGTACAGGTGTCTGGTATTGGGGGGCAGGAAGGGGGTACAGGTGTCTGGTATTGGGGGGCAGGAAGGGGGTACAGGTGTCTGGTATTGGGGGGGGCAGGAAGAGGGTACAGGTGTCCGGTATTGGGGGGGGCAGGAAGGGGGTACAGGTGTCCGGTATTGGGGGGGCAGGAAGGGGGTACAGGTGTCCAGTATTGGAGGGGCAGTAAGGGGCTACAGGTGTCTGGTATTGGGGGGCAGGAAGGGGCTACAGGTGTCCAGTATTGTGGGGCAGGAAGGGGGTACAGGTGTCCGTTATTAGGGGGCAGGAAGGGGGTACAGGTGTCCGGTATTGGGGGGCAGGAAGGGGGTACAGGTGTCTGGTATTGGGGAGGGAGGAAGGGGGTACAGGTGTCTGGTATTGGCGGGTCAGGAAGGGGTACAGGTGTCCAGTATTGGAGGGCGGGAAGGGGGTACAGGTGTCCGGTATTGGGGGGCAGGAAGGGGTACAGGTGTCCAGTATTGGAGGGGCAGGAAGAGGGCACAGGTGTCCAGTATTGGGGGGGCAGAAAGGGGGCACAGGTGTCCGGTATTGGGGGGCAGGAAGGGGGTATAGGTGTCTGGTATTGGGGGGCAGGAAGGGGGTACAGGTGTCCAGTATTGGGGGGCAGGAAGGGGGTACAGGTGTCTGGTACTGGGGGGCAGGAAGGGGGTACAGGTGTCTGGTATTGGGGGGCAGGAAGGGGGTACAGGTGTCCGGTATTGGGGGGGCAGGAAGGGGGTATAGGTGTCTGGTATTGGGGGGCAGGAAGGGGGTACAGGTGTCCAGTATTGGGGGGCAGGAAGGGGGTACAGGTGTCTGGGACTGGGGGGCAGGAAGGGGGTACAGGTGTCTGGTATTGAGGGGCAGGAAGGGGGTACAGGTGTCCAGTATTGGGGGGCAGGAAGGGGTACAGGTGTCCAGTATTGGAGGGGCAGGAAGAGGGCACAGGTGTCCAGTATTGGGGGGGCAGAAAGGGGGCACAGGTGTCCGGTATTGGGGGGCAGGAAGGGGGTACAGGTGTCCGGTATTGGGGGGCAGGAAGGGGGTACTGGTGTCTAGTATTGGGGGGCAGGAAGGGGGTACAGGTGTCTGGTACTGGGGGGCAGGAAGGGGGTACAGGTGTCTGGTATTGAGGGGCAGGAAGGGGGTACAGGTGTCCAGTATTGGGGGGCAAGAAGGGGTCACAGATGTCTGGTATTGGGGGGGCAGGAAGGGGGTACAGGTGTCTGGTATTGAAGAGATTAAGGTTTCTCTAATCCCAAGGACAAAAATGTTAGGACAGGTAAAGGTAAGGGCAGTTTTTTTCTCCCCCCCCCCCCCCCCATCTTTGCTGGATTATTTTACCAAATATACCCAATTTCATAAAATTACTTTTTGCAAGAATTACGAAAAAAAAACAGAAAGGGGCGACCCGAGGCGCGTTCTACAAATCTCGCCGTTCACGCGGCGTCCCCGGTGAGGGACAGTTCCCCAATGCCCTGTCAATGTACGGCTGATTTCTCGAACAACACTGCCTACATATTTAAGGAGAACAGTAATGAGAGCGTGTGATCGCTCACCATGCGCTCCCCAATCCCCGCAGCGCCCATTACTCGGGACATCCAACAATTCTGCTGGCCAGGCTGAGCGGTTGTGCCGTTGAAGCTGTCTTGTAAAAGAAGAAGAATGTATTTTTATATAATGTTGCTTAGGGGACGTGCTGCAATCCAGCCTTTGTGATTCCTGGAGAGAATGACTTTACTATAACGCCTTGTGATGTTCATTCTGTGGAAAAAAAAAAAAAAAAAGAGCCAGAGCAGCTTAATTGACAGGAAAACCTGCGCTTTGTAGCTTTGCCCAATCGTTCCCCGGAGAGCGACCTGCACAGACACATTTTAGGATATTGCTGGAGCCTCAAAGAAATTGCAGGTGGTGTACATCTGATTTGGAGATGTTTGACCGCCGATGACATGCTCAGTCTCTCCGATGACATTTTATGTTTTCTGTGTTCACAAATAAAAATCCGTCTTGTAACCTCCTTGTGTGATACGGAGAGTGGCGGCCCAGCGCTGAGCGCCAGACTTTTATCTAGTAAAGCGAAATTTCACCCATTAGCCTTCAGTGATAGCGGAACTTTTCATGACCATTATAGAAGAGAATCATTGGCCTGCCCAATAAGTGACTGCAAACTAAATGGAGCCATAAACTGCATTGTGCACACAGGATGAGGGACTTACTAAGGGGGACCAGAAGTCCTTCCCACCATGTCCTAGTACCCTAGACTGTCTATGGAAGAATGTCAGGGTCCGGATCCAAACCTGCAAACTCAGTTGTGTCTGGAAATATCTCTTTTTGCTGAGCCACCTAGATACTGGATACCTGGACAATTCCTTGAATGATCTTGCCTTGAACCTTGTTCTTCTTGAACCTTGAACCCTTTGCTCCTCCCATTACCTTCCTGATTTAAGCCATGTCTCTGCATTTCCTGTTTGCCAGATTATTGTGCTCTCTCTAAACAATATCTCACGCTTGTTGCTCGTGCTGCCCTCCATATCTTCGCTGCCACTTGTTACTGAACTTTGGCTTGGTCCTGGACTACGCTTGCACTTCATCCCTTCATCCCAACCTTCTATATCTGCTACTGGATCCCGGCTTGCTCATCTCCTGGTGGGGCAATTCTGAGGACCGTAACCTGATATTGTGACGGACCGCCTGTCACACAGCCTGGGTGCCTCCGCCAAGATACAGCTTTCTCCACTTTGGATCCAGGAACCAGGTATTATAGCTGAGAATTGCACCCAAGAACTAGACAACACTAGCTTAGGTGCATACTGGAACTGACTTATTGTAAATTCACACAGAATATATACCACACAAAATCAGGTAAGAGCTTGATCACATCCTAAACAATGTAAATGTACAGCTGACATAAACATGAACAGTAAGCTAATTAAAAAGTAAGCTAATTATCAACTAGTCACCTAGACAAGCCTAGGTGTTGATGCCCATCCAGAGAGTTCGAGTGTTCAAGAAGACCCAAGGCTGTCCAAATCTCAGTAACCAGCTTTCTTTTTACATACATCTTCTCGCTAAGTGTCAAGTTGGCAGAGACCATCATGGCTTCCTTGACTGTTACTGTAAAAATGGGAATGTCATCTTGCATTATATAACAGGACATCTTCCTGAATTCTTGTAGCTCCCTCAAATGTCAGGGCCCATAGTCAGTAGACAAGAGGCTACGCTGCAGTCCCCTCCAAAAGCCCCTGTCCTGGTTGGGTCTGTCACAAGTACTAACACACAGCAAAACCCATTACCACCATCAGGAGCTCTGGTGAATACCGGTTAGTGCTTAGACCCCGCACCTCAGGTGAGACTGTGTCATCTGCCAAGGTGACCTGCTTGTATACTTATCCTGTTGGTCAGTGGGAGCCTCCTACTGCTATAGCTACTGGTGTCCAAGCCTGACCTCTGACCATGACAAAGAGAATGGAAGGGTATTGGGGCCGAAGGCCCATCTATGAAACCTTAATGCCCTTCCTGCCCAGCCAGTAGCAAGGAAAGTGATGCTGGTGACTTCTTAAGTAGACAGAGGAAGTGAGAAGACTATTTATTACCATACATAAATCATTCAAAGATGACCATTAATATTTCTCAGAGGCAACACTAGAGGGAAATGGTTGCTTGCTGTCACTATCTACCAAAAATTTGATATATCGAAGACCCTCATGGTGCCATTGTTTGAGAATGGGAAGTCCGGAGGACTCAGGAAGGTCCGTGTTGTTCCATAAGGGGAGAAATAGCGAGGTGTGGCTCTTCAGTGTGCAGCGTGTACGTATCTTGTGCCATGCTAACCACACAGAGTATAAAAGGGGATTCTCGGACCCCTCAGTGGACAGGAGTTCTTTGTGGGCATGAAGGAGATATCACAGGTTGTTTTGAGGAGTCATATTTCGGTCAAGTCTGTCCGTGTACAGTGAGGTGCTGTGAATCTAATCCCTTATATACAGTATTTCACAAAAGTAAGTACACCCCTCAGTCACATGTTTGTAAATCTTTTCTTCTATCTTTTCATGTGACAACACTGAAGAAATGACACTTGTCTACAATGTAAAGTAGTGAGTGTACAGCTTGTATAACAGTGTAAATTTACTGTCCCCTCAAAATAACTCAACACACATCCATTAATGTCTAAACCGCTGGCAACAAAAGTCAGTACACCCCTAAGTGAAAATCTCCAAATTGGGCCCAATTAGCCATTTTCCCTCCCCGGTGTCATGTGACTCGTTAGTGTTACAAGGTCTCAGGTGTGTATGGGGAGCAGGTGTATTAAATTTGGTGTTATCGCTCTCACTCTCTCATACTGGTCACTGGAAGTTCAACATGGCACCTCATGGCAAAGAACTCTCTGAGGATCTGAAAAAAAAGAATTGTTGCTCTACATAAAGATGGCCTAGGCTATAAGAAGATTGCCAAGACCCTGAAACTGATCTGCAGCACGGTGGCCAAGACCATACAGCGGTATAACAGGACAGGTTCCCCTCAGAACAGGCCTCGCCATGGTCCACCAAAGAAGTTGAGGTCACGTGTTCAGCGTCATATCCAGAGGTTGTCTTTGGGAAATAGATGTATGAGTGCTGCCAGCATTGCTGCAGAGGTTGTAGGGGTGGGGGGTCAGCCTGTCAGTGCTCAGACCATACGCCACACACTGCATCAAATTGGTCTGCATGGCTGTCATCCCAGAAGGAAGCCTCTTCTAAAGATGATGTACAAGAAAGTCTGCAAACAGTTTACTGAAGACAAGCAGACTAAGGACATGGATTACTGGAACCATGTCCTGTGGTCTGATGAGACCAAGATAAACGTATTTGGTTCAGATGGTGACAAGCGTGTGTGGCGGCAACCAGGTGAGGAGGACAAAGACAAGTGTGTCTTGCTTACAGTTAAGCATGGTGGTGGGAGTGTCATGGTCTGGGGCTGCATGAGTGCTGCCGGCACTGGGGGGCTACAGATCATTGAGGGAACCATGAATGCCAACATGTACTGTGATATACTGAAGCAGAGCATGATCCCCTCCCTTCAGAGACTGGACCGCAGGGCAGTATTCCAACATGATAACGATCCCAAACACACCTCCAAGATCACCACTGTCTTGTTGGAGAAGCTGAGGGTAAAGGTGATGGACTGGCCAAGCATGTCTCCAGACCTAAACCCTATTGATCATCTGTGGGGCATCCTCAAACGAGCGGTGGAGGAGCTCAAAGTCTCTAACATCCACCAGCTCTGTGATGTCGTCATGGAGGAGGGGAAGAGGACTCCAGTGACAACCTGTGAAGCTCTGATGACCTCCATGCCCAAGAGGGTTAAGGCAGTGCTGGAAAATAATGGTGGCCACACAAAATATTGACACTTTGGGCCCAATTTTGACATTTTCACTTAGGGGTGTACTGACTTTTGTTGCCAGCGGTTTAGACATTAATGGCTGTGTGTTGAGTTATTTTGAGGGAATAGCAAATTTACACTGTTATACAAGCTGTACACTCACTACTTTACATTGTAGCAAAGTGTCATTTCTTCAGTGTTGTCACATGAAAAGACAGAAGAATAGATTTACACAAATGTGACTGAAGGGTGTACTTACTTTTGTGAGATACTGCATATATGGTTAGAGATGCAAAATTGCACTTTTCTAAGTCAGGAAAATGAAGTCCACCATTATTGAGAGGTTGTTGTAGGGGATATAATGGATATAAACCTATTGTTTCTCCTGTTGCCCCAGATAAATTCACAGAACATCTTGAAGGCACTTTTGAGGTCGGAGTGTTTAAAATCTAAAAGGAGGACCTGCAAGGTGTAAAAAAGTTTGGGAAAAGCTACCATCTTGATGAAGCTTACTCTGCCCATGTGGGAAATATTAACGTGTGTCCAAGTAGTGAGGGATGTCTTTAAAGATCGTAGCAAGGGAGGGGTGTTAATCTTATATTAATTATAAAGGTTTTTGGTTATAAATACGCCATGGTAAGAAATGTTTTCCTTACACCAGATAAGGTTACTCCAAAGGGGGATTATGATGATTCGTTAGGTAGAGTGCCTTTGATTTGTCAAAACTGATAGATACCCTGAGATTAAGCCAACGGATTTAATGGTAGACCTAATGGTGGGAAGAGTGGATTCTGGGTGGGAAATATATAGGAGTAGGTCATCTGCAAAGGCTAGCAACTCCTACTTATTTGTAACTTAAACTTCTTCATCCATCCGTGCACATTGCTCATCAATGGTGTCATCTCTGTAAACATTCTGTAACCTTCTGTGAATGTTGGACAGCCTGCACCCGTCCTTCATCAAGAACTCAATGACTGCACATTGCTTCTGCTTGGAATCCATTATTTACCTGTAATGAGTTACTATAGAGGAAGAGTTACTCCACCATTTGAATGACCTGAGGAAGTTCATAAGACATTATGCCCACTTTTGTATTACATTCGGTCCATCTGCCAGATCTGCCAGATCTTACCTGCCTGGTCCATGGTCTGTGGGTGTGGTTAACCCAGCCACCATGTAGGCAAATTGGAATTTAATGGTGATGTTACTGGTTCTGTACTTACAGTACATGAAGTACCAAAAAAGTTTGCATGTATATTTTATGATGTTCCAAAGGGGATTTAAAAAAAACAAACAATATGAATAAATTGTTTGACATTTTAGATCAGGGTTTCTCAACCAGGGTTCCTCCAGAGGTTGCTAGGGGTTCCTTAAGCAATTAGAAATGTCTGCCACTGACATCATTGATCTTTTTAGCTATCTGTAAGGGAGTAATTCTTCCCAATGACCACAAATGTAAGGGGCCTTTTTCCCACTGACCATCACACTAGACTAGATAGGCTGACTCTGAGTTACAGTGCCACACAGTTCCTGCTGGTGAGAAGCTCCGTTCCGGGCTGGTTGGACAACAATTGGAGGATTTCCCCATGACCACTGATTATGTCTTCAGGTCTCTGCCACAAAGACAGATGCTACATCATTTTTAGGGGCCCCTGCAGCTGGACTTTGCTGCAACATTGATCTGGAGGTAGCTCTATCAATACCTAAATATACCATTAACCAAATAACCATATAACATTCATCTGGAGGAAACCCAGTGCACAATTCCATCAGGCCTCGTATTGGGCCCTTTGCTGATAACTCCTGTTTGTACAATGGATGTATGGACTATTATTAATCTCTTCTTATATAAAGCTTGTATTATTTCTATACTGGTGTACATCTATATACTTATGGATACTGTTATATGCTGGGTGCAGTAGTTCTTCTGCTCTCAATTTCTTTGATTAGGTCTATGATTATTTCCCAGGAAGGGAAATTCCCAGAAGCCCTGTCCTGGGTTGAGCCCCTATCTTGGCTGGAGGCCCTGACCTGGGTGGAAGCCCTGTCCTGGGTGGAGGCCCTGTCCTGAGTGGGGGCCCTGTCATGAGTGGAGGTCCTGTCCTGGAGGAGGTCCTGTCCTGGTGTGGGCCCTATCCTGGGTGTGGGCCCTGTCCTGGGTGAAGGCCCTGTCCTTGGTGAGGGCCTGTCCTGGGTGGAGGCCCTGCCCTGGGTGGGGGTCCAGTATTGGGTGCAGGCTCTGCCCTGGGTAAATGTCCTATCCTGGATGGAGGCCCTATACTGGGTAGAGGTCCTGTCCTGGGTGGAGGCCCTGTCCTGGTTGAAGGCCCTGTCCTGGGTGGAAGTCCTGTCCTGGGTGAAGGCAGTGTCCTGGGTGAAGACTCTGTCCTGGTTAAAGGCCCTGTCCTGGGTGGAGGCCATGTCCTGAGTAGGGGCCCTGTCATGGATGGAAGTCCTGTCGGTGAAGGTCCTGTCCTGGGTGGGGGTCCTGTGCTGGTTTGAGGCACTGTCCTGGGTGGAGGCCCTATCCTGGGTGGAGGCCCTGTCCTGGGTGAAGGCCCTGTCCTGGGTGGAGGCCCTGTCCTGGGTAGAAGTTCTGTCCTGGGTAAAGGTCCTATCCTGGGTGGAGGCCCTGTCCTGGGTGGGGGCCCTCTCCTGGGTGTAGGCCCTGTCCTGGATTGGGGCCCTGTCACCTCATCCCTTTAAACCCGAACACATATGATTTACACAGGTTCTTAATCAGCCACAGAACCTGTGTAATTAATATGTGTTTGGTTTTAAAGAAATGATGTGGCAACCCTAGGTGGATGCCCTGTCCTGGAGGAGGCCCTGTCCTGGGTGGAGGCCCTGTCCTGGGTGAAGGCCCTGTCCTGGGTAGAGGTCCTGTCCTGGGTGAAGGTCCTGTCCTGGGTGAAGGCCCTGTCCTGGGTGGAGGCTCTGTCCTGGGTGAAGGCCCTGTCCTGGGTGAAGGCACTGTCCTGGGTGGAGGCCCTATCCTGGGTGGAGGCCCTGTCCTGGAGGAGGCCCTATTCTGGGTGTGGGCCATGTCCTGGATGACGGCCCTGTCCTGGGTGGAGGCCCTGCCCTTGGTGGGGGTCCTGTCCTGGGTGGAGGCTCTGTCCTGGGTGAAGGTCCTGTCCTGGGTGAAGGTCCTATCCTGGGTGGAGGACCTGTCCTGGGTGAAGGCCCTGTCCTGGGTAGCAGTGGCGTCTCTAGCTTTCAAATTTAGGGGGGCACATGGGGAGACAGGGACAAAAGTAGGGGGGCAACTATAAAATGCATATATATATATATCCTGGGGCCCTTTACTACGACCCCACAACGGGCCCTTTCACATGTTCTGCAGTGAGCTCCCTTCCTACTGTATTGGGGTCCCCCAGGGTGGCAGAAAACAAGAGATATATGTCACCAGCATATCAAGAAAATATAAGGATCCAAAGCAGTGGGAGAACTATCAGGGTTGCAAAGGTTGTCTTGCCTCCGGGCCCTGGTGTTCTGCCACTGTAGGGTTCCCCAGCCACCTCTTGCTGTCCTGCCCCTGCTATTGACAGCTCTGGTCTGGCATCTCTTGGAATTTACAGGCTGGTTTTAATGGTCCTAAGGACGGGAAAAATCAGTCTGTTTTTTCAGTAACTGAAAGTCCTGGTGGAGTCCTTCCTGCAACTCGCTCTTCTCCCTGCCAATGAGGATGCAGGTGAAGGAGCAGATCAGGCGGCCGTGGTTGTGTGAACGCTCACATTATGCAGTGTCAGCGAGCAGGGGAGGGGGGAGGAATCACCCGCAGGAGCTGACTGGGGACTCTCTCCCTCTTAGACATTGATTTTTTGGGGGGGCACATGGTGGGGCACAGCATAATGTTGGGGGGGTCAGGGCCCCCTCTGCCCCCCCCCCCTAGGGTCGCCATTGCTGGGTAGAGGTCCTATCCTGGGTGGAGGCCCTGCCAACTTTATTATCAAGCTCACTCTTCCACTTAGCGAAGGTTTTGGTTCTCTTATTTACTTACAGCTCATAAGCTCAATATTCTGTATAGGGAGGTCATTTCTCATAACCCCCCAAAAGAGGTTTACATTTATAAGAATAAAAACATATAAAGTCCTAATCATGACATAATTTATACATATGAAGGCACCTCCGTGGTTTTCTAGTTCTTTATGTTTGAAGCTTCACTTTGAAAAGCACCAACAATGGAATAGAGGTCGGCCTGCTAATTACACGAAAGCTCTGTGAGGGTGATGGGGGGCATTTTACAATATGGCGGAGCTCCACACATTTATAGTCTCGCCATTCTTTCTATCTACACAGATGAAGGAGCGCTACAAGCAGACAGACTAACAAATCCATAATGATGTAAACATATGTTTTCCCAATTCTTTGCTTTGTAGTGATGAATAAAATATATTATTTGTGAATATTTGATACTTTTCTGCATACCGGGAGCTCCAAGCAAAGAGTTAAGGAATAATTTCTCCCTTTCCTCCGCTCCTCTGCAGCTATCTTGTTTTATTTACCGCGGTATAAAATATCGACGCTCTACTTGAAAGACAAGCAAGGAAGTCTTGTGATGTTATGTCTGGAGATAAGCAAGATTATTAAATCCATTCCTTTTAAGGAATCTCCTAATAGCATGGGTGGGTTACCGAAGTCTTTCCATGACTCTAATCCCTCAATCCCACCGGAGCCAAACCTTCCACAAGCCGGATAATTGAAAAAAAATGTAATATAAGCCAAACCCTAATTAATTTATCGTATTCCGTCCTCTCCATCAGCTCCTAATAGGTAAACAGCGGAAGGGGGTGGGGGGGGCGCGTACCATCATCGGCTGGAGAGCGACAGGGAATCAGCAAGCAAATATTTGAGGTTTGTGCTCTGGCGGTTGTCGCGGCACCGCAATCAATTAAACAAACACGTTACACACCGTTCTATTGACTGGGGACAGAAGAGTTCAGCAAATCTGGTCATTCTATAAAAATAGAAAAAGTAAAAAAAAAATAGGAGAATCACCTAAATTCAGTTTTTAGAATAAGATGGAGAAGAGGCAGAACCTCTCTGAGGGTTTTGTTGCTGTCTATGAGACTTTTGTCGTGTCACCAGAACAGGAAGTGAGAAGAATCTCTAAAGAACGGCCATAGGAGACGTTTTATTATTCGATCGGGGGAGGGTTAGGACCCCTGAAATGTATACATCAATATACAGAAAAAAGCTGGATTTGGTGCACATACCAACAATTATGTTATTAGAAAAAATTTACAATATTTTATTGAAACATTGTATAAGGCCTCATGTACATGGCTGCTGGTAAACGGACGTTCAGAGGCAGTTGGCTGCTTTTTTCAGCTGCCCCTGACCTCATCCAATGTTATCTCATGAGTACATGTCCATGGGTTCCTTTAATGTCGTTTTTAGGCAGTTGCGTTTAGAGGCTTTTCTTTGAAGGCAAAAAAAATGAGTTCAGACGCCGAAGTTTCCATTGTTTCAGATGCCAAATGCGGCTAAACGCGGGCGTTTAGCCACGTTTTCGTTTAGAAGCATTTTTTTTACATTACAAAACTTAAAAACTGATAGCAAATGATGAAAAACCACTAAAAAAAATATTTTAAAAACTTGTAATTGCTTGCTATGCTTCATAGACCATTTATATACCCCTAATGAGCCCATGATCCAATCCAATACACCACTAGCATTGCTGTTAGCCAAAGTAGAATTGGAATTTGACCTAATATGTTGTTAGATTTCAACCAGATGACCCCACCATTGAGCTTCACCCCCGACTTGATCAAACATAGTTGCATGAAATTTAATATCTGGCTTTTTTAATTGCATTTATCCCTCATGTTAAATTCTAGGTAGCTTCGACAATGATTAGGGTTTTCCCCTTTAAGAACAAGTTACAAGAACAAGAACAGGTTTAGGGTTATGGTAAGGGTTATGGTTTAGGGTTAGGGTTTCTGGTTAAGGTTAGGGGTTGGGGTTAGAGTTTCCCATTAGGGTTAGGGGGTTATGATTAGGGTTAGAGTTTTCCCCTTGAAGAACAAGTTTAGGGTTAGGGTTTCCAGTTAGGGCTAGGATTAGGGTTTCCCATTAGGATTAGGGGGTTATGGTTAGGGTTTTCCCCTTGAAGAACAAGTTACAAGAACAATTTTAGCATTATGGTTTCTGGTTAGGGTTTACCATTAGGGTTAGGGGGTTATGGTTAGGGTTTTCCCCTTGAAGAACAAGTTTAGGTTTGGGGTTAGGGTTTCCAGTTAGGGTTAGGATTAGGGTTTCTCATTAGGATTAGGGGGTTATGGTTAGGGTTTTCCCCTTGAAGAACAAGTTACAAGAACAATTTTAGCATTATGGTTTCTGGTTAGGGTTTACCATTAGGGTTAGGGGGTTATGGTTAGGGTTTTCCCCTTGAAGAACAAGTTTAGGGTTAGAGTTTACAGTTAGGGATAGGGTTTCCAGTTAGGGTTAGGATTAGGGTTTCCTATTAGGGTTAGGGGGTTATTGTTAGGGTTCTCCCCTTGAAGAACAAGTTTAGGGTTAGGGTTTCCGGTTAGGGTTAGGATTATGGTTAGGGTTTCTGGTCCTCGCACACGATTTCCGACGTCTTCCCAGCCTCATCAACAGCAATGTCAGGAGCATTTCCTCACATGTGCTCATTATGGGATCCATAGTAAAAGCACCGAAATTGAGGTAGAGTACACAAGTACACTGCTGCTCTCTCAGTTGTTGCTACTCACTCTGGTCTCACAGAATGGCTGAAATAGTTAAATAATACTGTTTTTTGGGCTTTGGGAGGGTCCTATGATGTTATCTTAAAAAAAAAAAACGCTCCTAGACGCAACCGCGGCAAAACGTGCCACATGCAAACATGGCTAATCGGGCGTTTTTAAACGCCGGTTTCAAGCTGTCAAAAAAATCGTTCTGAGGAGGTTGCCTCAGTGTCCCGTGTACATTAAGCCTTAAAGACCCATAAAATCAAAGACAATCGCATCCAAACTGGATCAATTTTGGATAAGATTGATCTTGATTTTATGTTTTTTTTATATATTGTTTCGATAAAATATTGTGTAGCGCACTCCTAGAAAAGGGTGCTGGAGAGGCTCATGTAAATCTAGTTTTTGGCTCCTCTGTAATCATTGGACCAGTGTTTTTGTTTATTTTTTATTTTTTTTAGGGCTGTTTTGGGTCTCGCTGGCTGTAGGCTCAACTACTTCCCCCTGCCTTCTAGTGGATTCTAGAATGTATCAGGCTGGAAGAGGCAGACCCTTGGCCTGAATATTTATGTAGTCTCAGCCAATCCCTGGGAAAGAATCGGCAAGTAGGTGGCTGAGGAGTGCATAAATGTTTTGAGGCCTGGAGCACCAGAGTCTTGTCCAAGTGGGGAAGATCTCAGCCTGAAGGGCTGCAGCCCCTTTGGGCAATGTAGCTGAAGTCTGATGGAGTCCATTGAGGACCCAGTTCGGTGAGAGTTGGAGGGGGGGCCTATTTGCTGAAATCAGTTGGAGCCAAATTAATGGGACTTACTGAGGATCTGCCCTGGAGATTTACAGGAAAAGTGTCTGGCTGTTATTGCACTGGGTCATCCAAGTATACGGGGACATTGTGCGTATAGGCCTGGATATAGGATCCTAATTACTATCCGCTGCTTTAAAGTGTTTGTTACGCCAGCAATTCATATTCCTGATACAGTATGTGGCTGCTATTCTCTTTGGGTTGCTTCCTTTGTGTGAAGTCCCTGGTGATCCTGCCAGTCCCTCTGCTTTCTATTAGAAACTGACCCTACTGGGCATGAGAGCAAAGCGTGGTCAGTTCTCTAGCTGTGCTGGGAACTCAGCCTGCTCTCCTCCAATGATCAGATTTGTCCAGACAATCCTCCCCTGCACAGCCATTCGCTGGAAAGATCAGTGTGCCATTGCTGCTTCTCCCCCCAGCTTTTATGCAACTGAGAACAGAGGGAATGTGATCACTTATAAAAAAAAGGAAAAAATGTATTTATAATGTTGTTTTTATACCTATACACAGATGTTTTGCCTTTCAATTCAAATTTAAACTGAATGGGTTGTTTTACAAGGTGATTGTCTACAATCACGTTAACCCCTTGGGTATCGGCTCCAGTGCTGTTGCATTGGGACCCTTCCTTTGCATGGAGTCCCAGGGTGATTGTCTATGATGGACCCCCATACTTAAGAAGAGTCTGTCCTCCGTACAAGCTTCCTTTGTTCGGTACCAGCACAATGCAAGACCCCTTAGCCAACGCAGTCACTTGTCGGGACATCAGTGTAGGGTGGAAAACATCAGACTGTTTATTCAAACACAGGTACAAAGAGGACAACCCCCTGCTTTGCATAATGAAACAGGGCGGGGTAAACTACATTCAGTAACAAGAGACACACAGACAGGAGGGGCTGCTGGAGAAATCCCCCCTCCCCTCCCCCAGCTAATCCACATATACATCCCATAATAGGTTGCTCCCAAGGCAGACAGAAACGATAGAACAATGGGATACAGCCACACCTCAAACAATCTATCAGTCTGAAAGTTGAAATTTTTTATCTTCATATTTTCTTGAGGGATATTGTTCAGAAATATTACTGTCCAAAGTGAAAGAGCCCCTTCATTCTTTCAACACAAACCACATATATAGAACCCTGGCTAACTGGGGTAAAAGGAAATGCTGAGTCTGGTGTGGTTGTACGGTGAGTCTGGTTAGGACAGACCCCACTGGGGTTCTCGGTCACCCTGTGCCCCTGATAGACAGGGTACCTTACACATAGGAGGGACGGGGGAGCTGGACAAGGAGCTTTCCAACCTCTCTAAGCTATGCTGGGTTCCACAAGCCCTCCGCCCAAAGTGACTCCCATCACATTGTACCCCTATTGTTTTCCAGAAGGGGGATTATCCTGAAGAGTGTAGACAAGGCAAAGAGTGTCCTCTGGTTTCTTTGTGCACTAAAGCTTGACTCTTCCTCCTTTTTGGAGATTGGATTAATATTTTGGGGATCCCTACCTGGTCTGGTTTGACAGAGTGGTAGACTTGATATTGTATTTTCTTTTCACAGATAGGATATTGCTGCAATTTTTCTTATTGTTTTACAGAACTTGAAGAAGTGGGGATTCTGAACCCAAGAAAACACATTGTATATCTGTTGTTGGTTCCCTTTGACTACAGTAACATGCGAGATTTGGTGAAATACACTTTTCATAAGAGAAACACCAGTAATTTTCTGAAGGATGGGGATGAGGATGGCAAACTGTGAAATCCTCATCTTATTAGCTGTAAAATGTATTGTTTTGTGATAGTATGTGGGCCATCATTGGCCAGAATGTCATGCACTTGTATCACTACCCCCACAGGAGCCACTGGATTTAACTGGTTTTCCCAGACAGTGCAGAGGCCACCAAACACAGCAAAAGTCCATTCACTCCGGCTTCATTAAACAGTCTGGGGATGTCTTTTTATGATTTATTGCTTGTAGAACTTGTAACAGGCGAGCGGTTGGGATGGGGTGCTTCAGAGATGCTGCCTTGTAACAGGAGGACATTCTTCACTGGGTGAGACTTCTTTGGACAGGCCTTGACTTGATAACCAAGGGGCGAACAAGAACTGAGACTGCAGTGTACCTGGTGGTGGAGACTGAAGCACTAGGGAAGGTCTTTCTTACAACTCTGGTCCTGGAGCCCTGGTAAAGTGACAGGGAATGCCAGAGCACAGAGTGGCATGAATGTTTGGTAAGTCTCCCACTGGCAAGTGCTGATGTGTATCTGGAATGCAGGGATGGCAGGACCGGAACACACAGGTGGAAGCCAGTAAAGAGAGTAGTTCAGCTGGAACAGGTGCAGGACAGGCAACAAGGCAGGGTCGGACAGTCCATTTCAGCAACTAGTGAGCGCATCAGGTTCAGGAGGCAGGCAGGAGAGAAGTCATACCAAGGTCAGTAACAGCAGGACGGATGAGCAGAAGAAGCAGGCAGATAAGTAGTCAGGAGTTAGGCCAGGGTCAGTAATGGCAGGACGGATGAGCAGAAGGAGCAGACAGAAGAGTAGTCAGGAGTCAGGCCAGGGTCAGTAATGGCAGGGCAGGCAGGGGAGAAGCCACGCCATGGTCAGTAACAGCAGGACGGATGAGCAGAAGAAGCAGGCAGGTGAGTAGTCAGGAGTCAGGCCAGGGTCAGTAACGGCAGGACGGATGAGCAGAAGGAGCAGACAGAAGAGTAGTCAGGAGTCAGGCCAGGGTCAGTAATGGCAGGACGGATGAGCAGAAGGAGCAGACAGAAGAGTAGTCAGGCCAGAGTCAGTAATGGCAGGGCAGGCAGGAGAGAAGTCACACCAAGGTCGGTAACAGCAGGACGGATGAGCAGAAGAAGCAGGCAGATAAGTAGTCAGGAGTCAGGCCAGGGTCAGTAACTTCAGGACAGGCAGGAGAGAAGTCACACCAAGTTCGGTAACAGCAGGACGGATAGGCAGAAGAGTAGTCAGGAGTCAGGCCAGGGTCAGTAACTTCAGGACAGGCAGGAGAGAAGTCACACCAAGGTTGGTAACAGCATTACGGATGAGCAGAAGGAGCAGGCAGAAGCGTAATCCAGGGACAAGCCGGGGGTCGGTACAGGCAGCGTTCAGGTAGAGTCAGATCAAATCAGCAACAGAGGGTCAAACAGAACTGGTTACAGGAACATGGGAACATTATAGACCAAACGGTACTGACACACTGCACTAGTGCAGTTTACATAACCCCTCTGACTGCACGCTTCCTCATGCACACCCACTTGCACACCACAATCCAGCCACGGGCAGAATTCCTTAGGTTTGTGTGCCTGCGCACAGGAATGTTCCTTTCCTGACAGAGACTCTATAGGGGCAGTCCCAGGGGAGAACTACCGCTGGCCCCCAAAGTAGAACAGACAGTCACTGGATTCTTGGGCTTGGTTCAGTTTTCACAGATTCCCATGGCAACTGCACACCTCCCAGCTACCACATGGTACTTCCCCAGTAAGTCCTCTAGACCATGTCCATAGCTCCAATAGTGACTAGAAATAGGCCTCCAAGCTCCACTATGGCTAGGACCTCAATGAGTATCAGCAGATTCCAGCAGTACTGCCTCAGAGGGGGCCGTAGCCCCCTGAAGCTGCAAGGTTCTCCAGCAGGACCAGGCCAGCAATGCACCAGATCTTAGGCTATTTATGCTCCCCTGCAGCCACCTACTGGGCACACCTCCCCAGAGATTGTCTGAGGCACCATAAATATTCAGGCTGCCCATTTGATTTTCTCAGCCCTCTATACTCTGGAAACCTCTGGAATGCAGAGGGAAACAATCAAGCCTACAGGTTGTTGAGTTCCAGAACAGTCCATAGAAATCAATAGCTGCTCCAATGATTAGGGAGGAACCAAAAGAACAAAATTTCCCTATCATCCTAGCAGCCTATATAAGAGGGCACCACATACTTCAAACTAAAAACTAAAAGCATATGAAGTTTTAACCATATAGTATGTTTTTTATATACACTATATTCCCAAAAGTATTGGGACGCCTGCCTTTACACACACATGAACTTTAATGACATCCCAGTCTTAGTCCGGAGGGTTCAATATTGAGTTGGCTCCGCCCTTTGCAGCTATAACAGCTTCAACTCTTCTGGGAAGGCCGTCCACAAGGTTTAGGAGGGTGTCTATGGGAATGTTTGACCATTCTTCCAGAAGAGCATTTGTGAGGTCAGGCACTGATGTTGGATGAGAAGGCCTGGCTTGCAGTCTCTGCTCTAATTCATCCCAATGGTGTTCTATTGATTTGGGGGTCAGGACTTGTGCAGACCAGTGAGGCTCTTCCACCCCAAACTCACTCATCCAACTCTGCTAACCCTGATACAAAGGGGAATTCTGTGGACATTGATATAACTCTGCACCCTCTGCTGACCCTGATGTTGCAGACATTGGTGTAAGAGGTCACCAGGGGGATGGCCCCTTCCTGTTCCAACAGGCCAGTCAGGTTCCTCCACCCCAAACTCGCTCATCCATGTCTTTATGGACCTTGCTTTGTGTACTGGTGCGCAGTCATGTTGGAACAGGAAGGGGCCGTCCCCAAACTCCTCCCACAAAGTTGGGAGCATGAAATTGTCCAAAATGTCTTGGTATGCTGACGCCTTAAGAGTTCCCTTCACTGGAACTAAGAGGCCAAGCCCAACCCCTGCAAAACAACCCCCCCACCATAATCCCCCCTCCACCAAATGATTTGGACCAGTGCACAAAGCAAGGTCCATAAAGACATGAATGAACGAGTTTGGGGTGAAGGAACTTGACTGGCCTGCACAGAGTCCTGAACTCACCCTGATAGAACACGTTTGGGATGAATTGAAGAGGAGACTGTGAGCCAGGCCTTCTCGTCCAACATCAGTGCCTGACCTCACAAATGCTCTTCTGGAAGAATGGTCAAACATTCCCATAGACACCCTCATAAACCTTGTGGCCTTTCCAGAAGAGTTGAAGCTGCTATAGCTGCAATGGGTGGGCCAACTCAATATTGAACCCTCCGGACTAAGACTGGGATGTCATTAAAGTTCATGTGTGTGTAAAGGCAGGTGTCCCAATACTTTTGGTAATATAGTGTATGTGATAGCACCTTCTTGGTTTTCCATTCTCCATATTTTCAGGGATGTTGGTGTCATACGTAGGAATTCAGCCCTCAGGTCAGTTCGTTGCCTCTGGCGGCCAACATACCCGTCCTGAGAATGAAAACATAATGGAGCGATATGAAAGGGTTAACTGTGTAGAGCTTCCAAACCAGCGCAGTTCTCCGCATTGTTCTATTGGCCTTTGAGGGCGACGCATTGAATTCATGCGCTCTTCTAATTGTGTACGATCGTCCAGAACAAGGCCGGGCCTCATTCATCATCTGGTAGTCCATCCGCACTCCATTCCTAGGCCATGAATCTGATGGCGGGATCCGCACTCCTGTGCACATCGCTGCCACTTCCCTTCCGAAAGGCACCGCTTAGATTAATGAGGGGGGAAATGAATATGCCCTTAATTAAAATGCGCTTATAATAGCCTGCTTAATTAAAGATTGAGCACTCGCTAAAAACAGCTTTTAACTCATAAGTGCTGATAGCAATAAGATTACGGCCAACGCTTCACGTGTCAATCTTCCCCAGGAATCAGAAAACACGATCGGCGCCGCTCGCTATAATAAATCACGTTTATATAGTTCTGTCAGTTAACCCTCAAAGAACACGGCTGACTCTGACTACCTGAGATTTCAGCTTTCTTGGGTTGGAAGAGTCAGTGCCGGATTACCAAATAGGCAGAGTAGGCACCGCCGGCCTATGGGGTCCCACGCTGTTTAAGGGCCACAACTGATCCAAATAATATTGATTTAATCTTGAAAGAAAAAGGACAATGAAGTGTTGCGCACCCCTCTAAGGACTGGGATCCCCCCACCGTGCACAGCCGGGCACATCGAGGGATTAGAACTTGGATAGGGATTGAGAAATGATGGAATCAGGGCCGGCGCTACCACTGGGCAAACTAGGCAGTCGCCTAGGGCGCCCAGCTGCTGGTGTTCCTACTCCCCTCTGCAGCGTAACTAACAACAGGCAGACACTCTGTCCGTATGTCAGAGGCGGAGCGGCGACTCCCGACGGAGCAAAAGCAAACATCCCTGCGCGCCTCTATGATCAGTGACCTGCTGTCTGTCTCACCGGTCACTGAATGATTGTTGTTGTCTGTCCAACAGGCCCTAGACTCCTAGTACCCAGTAGCTACAGCATAAAACCCAATAAAAATGGCCAGAAAACTTACAGTGGTAGCTGCCGCTCCTATCATGAGGACACGGCGGCAATAACATCAGCACATAGGCCCCTCCCGACGCGTTTCGTGCACATGCACATTCTCAAAGGATCCACCTAGGCTCCCTCCCTGGCCTGGGTTGGGTCCTCCTGTCTATTCCACCAAAGACTTTTCCTGTACTGTGCAGACCTGCACACTTCTGGGAAGGAGGGCACCCTGCTGGTCTCCCTAGTAAGATACAGGAGGCTTCACCCTTCCCGAGACTCTTTGAAGCCTCTGTGTCACATACCTGGAGATGGAGCCTGATGAGGGAGGAAGGTGTTCTCTTACACCTCTGGCTTTGTACCCCTGATAAAGTAAACAGGAGGCACGGAAGCCTGGAGTGGCACGAGTGCCTAAAAGTTTAGATGGTGAAGGCTGCAGATGAGCAGCCTGTGCATACTTGGATGCAGGCTGAAACTTGATGCAGGGCAGCAGGTACTTGGCAGGCTGGCAGGTGGCAGATAGCAGGTACTTGGCAGGCTGGTAGGTGGCAGACAGCAGGTACTTGCCAGGCTGGTAGGTGGCAAACAGAAGGTACTTGCCAGGCTGGTAGGTGTCAGACAGCAGGTACTTGCCAGGCTGGTAGGTGGCAGATAGCAGGTACTTGGCAGGCTGGCAGGTGGCAGATAGCAGGTACTTGGCAGGCTGGCAGGTGGCAGACAGCAGGTACTTGCCAGGCTGGTAGGTGGCAAACAGAAGGTACTTGCCAGGCTGGTAGGTGGCAGACAGCAGGTACTTGCCAGGCTGGTAGGTGGCAGATAGCAGGTACTTGGCAGGCTGGCAGGTGGCAGATAGCAGGTACTTGGCAGGCTGGCAGGTGGCAGACAGCAGGTACTTGCCAGGCTGGTAGGTGGCAAACAGAAGGTACTTGCCAGGCTGGTAGGTGGCAGACAGCAGGTACTTGCCAGGCTGGTAGGTGGCAGATAGCAGGTACTTGGCAGGCTGGTAGGTAGCAGACAGCAGGTACTTGGCAGGCTGGCAGGTGGCAGACAGCAGGTACTTGCCAGGCTGGTAGGTGGCAAACAGAAGGTACTTGCCAGGCTGGTAGGTGGCAGACAGCAGGTACTTGCCAGGCTGGTAGGTGGCAGACAGCAGGTACTTGCCAGGCTGGTAGGTGGCCGAGAGCAGATACTTGGCAGGCTGGCAGGTGGCAGACAGCAGGTACTTGGCAGGCTGGCAGGTAGCAAACAGCAGGTATAAGGATGGCTGGACACAGAGCAGGGTCAGGTATGCCGGGTCGGTCACTAGCAGGCACTTCAGGAACAGAGCAGTAGGCAGCAGAGTAGTCAGGTACAGTCTGGAGTTGGCAACGGTAAGCAGACAGTGGGATCAAGCAGAGGCGTGGTCAAAGAGCAAGCCAGGGTCGGTTCAGGTAGAGTACAAGTGTGGTCAGACTGATCAGAACGGCAACAGGACCAAACACAAGAAACAGGTAGCAGAACGCTGTAGACCATAAGTCAAGGTCCTATTGCAGCAGAGGTGTTTATATAGCCCACTTTGCACCACTAAGTGGCAGGCGTACATGCCGGCGCGCACACGTGTGAGCGTGTGGGCACGCACATGCGTGCCAGGCAGGCTAATGGAAATTCCTTGTCCATGGATTTCTCCGTCTGTGGATCTGGCGAACAGAAATTTTCTGTGTGCACAAAACGATGTGCCTGGGCATATTTCTTCTTTCCTGACACTCTGAACCCCAGAACTCACTGCAGGAATACCAAAACCAAAAGGCTAGGTGGATCCCTTGAGAACGTGCATGTGCACGAAACACGTTGGGAGGGGGCTTATGTGCTGATGTCTTTGCCACCACGTCCGTGTTGAAGGAGCGGCGGCTACCTCTGTACGTTTTCTGGCCATTTTTATTGGTTTTTTGCTGCAGCTACTGTAACTGTTTTTAATACTAGTTAAATTCTACACTACATGAGCATCATTTGGGGTCCCGCTGGGGACCTTTTTTTTGCGCAGTGTATGATCCCTTTGGAGTCTACCACCTGATCGCTGCACCTGAGCAGGAGACCACTTTGCTTCACAGCAACAGTTGAAGGCTCGTTGTTGTCCACTATCTGGTGAGTTGTCCACTATCTGGTGAGTGTCTAGGTTGGTGGAGGTGCACGGGCGTGGCAGGCTATCCCTTAGCACGTTGGGTGAAGCGCGTTCGTTTGCCGCTCCTTATTACTTGATTTCTGATGAGTGGTTTGAACACAGCGCCCCCATTATTGGAATTATTTTGAACACACAGGAGGATTCCTTTAATTACGTCACGTATTTATAAATTTCAGGACTATATTTGTTTTATTATACATTAAAGCTCTTTTGCATGTTTATCACAGCAGAGCGTTGTGCACCACTTTTTGCTTTATAATTTCAGTCCTGATAGAAAATATCATTTATTGAAACAAAAAAAAAAAAGTCTCCAAAAAATATTAATTAGGTAGAAAGCTCAGTGATATTCCGCAATACACCAACCACCACCTTTAGACCTCCCAGCGTGACCCGTCACCCCATAGGTGGATGTAGAGCAGATCTGGATCCAGATACCGCCACTGGGTGGATTGCTTTGCCGGTTGGGTAGGACGAGTCTCAGCTGGCCTATTAAACTCATCTCTGCTCAATGACACGATTAAGACTAATTAGGAATTTTTATTGCTGCTGTTCAGAGCCACTTTACCGGGAAGTCTGTAAATGTTTATGTAGATTGTGTTGTTAGTGTGAGTAGCTGCTCGGAAGTTTGAAGAGCATTATAATACATTAAACCTGGAAAAAGTCTGCAAATCCCAATCAGTTCTACTTAATAAGTCGGATATTAAACATGTTTTATGGACAAATGAGTGCGCTGTGACTGTCAGCTTTACAGATCAGTAAAAACAAATGGCGGTAATGATGAGGAATAGAAGCGTGATTCTAGAAGTCTTCAATCACCTTGTTATCGAATTTGTTTAATATGAGCTCCCATATTACCCCCTCCACAGGTAACCAATCCCTCCCGACATCTCTTTCATTGTAGAAACAAATGAGAGAAATAAAGTTTCTTTCTTTTGTTTGTTTCAATTCAGGGGAAGACAAAAGATCCTTGAAGTTGTTAATGATGTTTCAGCTTTGAGTGGAGGAGGAGGCTCTGGTCTCCGACCTCCTTTTAGGAATCCCGGGAAAAGATCTCACCAACAAACTCCTAGCTCTGCCGCATACAAAAGACTCTGAGATTCATTAAAATAATTAGAGTAAGACCTTCACAGGGCCTGCGTACACGGCTCATGTTATCCTCAGCACTGCCTCTCTACCCATTGCAATGTTTGGGGACGGTAGCTCAATGGTGTAAAGTTTTAGAAGTGAGTCCATGACAGTCGGGAAAGGCAGTTTAAGGGCTTGGTGGCCAACTTTTATTTAAAATGAAAGGGAAAGTTCAGCAAAGCATTTATCCTCTCAGGAAGTTCCACCGCTACTTCAAAATACAAAAGAAAACATCCTTAGGCCTTCTGACTTGCTTTCACAGTTCTGATGCTCAGACCTTCAGGTTAGGACTCTGATATGTTCCCTTAGACCACCTCCCAACACCCCCTGTGCTTATGTACAACCTCTGAACGTCTTGCAGGTCACTCTGTATATTCAGCTTCCAGCCAACTTGGCCCTCTCCCTGGCCTGGGTTGGGTCCTCCTGTCTGGTCCACCAAAGATTTCCTCTGTACTGTGCAGACTTGCACACGCCTGGCTGCTCCTTCGCAGCACCACAGATGCCTATGGGAGGGTGGAACCCCGATTTGCTGTCAGGTCCTAGATTATAAGGACTGTGCACACCAGCACACACACCCTGCCGGTCTCCCTGGTAAGATTTGGACACATGCTTGGAGGCTTCATCCTTCCCAAGGCTCTTTGAAGGCTTCAAACTCTGGAACTCAATGCAGGAATACCAAAACCTTGAGAAAGCTGTAAAACCGCTGTCACAGTCAGGGGCCAGGCTCGGAGACCAGTAGCTATAGCAGTAGAGAGGCTCCCACCGACCAGCAAGTACACAAGCTGGTCACCCTGGCAGATGACGTGGGCTCACCCAAGGTGTGGGATCTAAGCACTAACTGGTATTCGCCAGAGCTTTTGGTGGTGGGGATGGGTTTTGCTGCATGTAAGTACCAGGCTGCAGTCCTCAGGATTGCCCCACCAGGAGGTGAGAAAGCTGGGGTCCAGTAGCAGATATAGCAGGTTGGGATCAAGCAGAAGCACCGTCAGTAAAGAAGACAAAGGACTCGGTAACAAGTGGTTGCAAGTTGGGATAGAGCTTAAGCATAGTCGAGGAACAAACCAAAGGTCGGCAACGAGTGGTAGAGTTGATACAGCAGCAGAAGGTACACAAAGGGGCAAGATGTCAGCTGAAAAGAGTACAATATTCTGGTAAACAGGAAGTGCATGGGAGGAGCAAGGAGTTCAAGGTTCACCAGAAACACGGTATATGGCAAGATTATTCAAGGAATCAGACAGGATGCTGTCCAGAATCTCAGGTGTCTCAACAAGAGAGCTACTGCCAGATGAAGCAGAGTTTGTGGGTTCAGACCCTGGTCCTAACAACCACCTTTCTCAGGTCAGCATGATCATTCCAGAACCCCTTGCTCTGCATTAGTGAGAACTCTATGAGTTTTTATCTTTATTTATGCAGTGGAAGAACTTGCACTGTCACACCATATAAATTGATGGAAATTCTGATTCAGCTTTAATCAGGTTCACGCAGCTGAAATGCTAGTCTGCTGTTGGCCAGATGAAAGCTGGATACACCTGAAAGCTCCATTTGCTCATCCAATATCCTTATAATGGCTTGGACCAGTGGTTGGAGCGGGAATCTCAGGATCAGGAATTGTATGACATCCGAAGAGACTTAAGATTGCATTTCAACCTAACAAACATCACCCAGAAGTACCAACCTTGAGGAGACTGAGCTTTTAAAGAAAGTTCAACACAAAAAATAATCTGACATGATGTTTTTTTATGTTTCCTTAACATTCTTTATTGTGGGCAGTAGGTTTACCTGTATTGAAGTTTGAAAACCAGTTTCCGTTACTTGCACCAATGTTACATAAGCTCAGCAAGGACATAATGACGATGAGGATCTTGTAACCAGGGACAGTCACTACCCGTAGAAAGTACCACAAGAAAGTTAGGCCCGGAATGGAGAAAGCAAAGAAAGCAAGTAGTGGAGGGCCGGGCATGACTAGGTGGAAAGGGAGCCAACGAGGGGGTTAAGGTGGAAGAGGTTTGAAGGGGAGGTTTCAGGAAGAAAGGTGTTGGAAAGGGGAGGAGCGGTATAAATGTGGGTAGGCGTGGACTTCCGGGAGCAGTTGTTGAGGTAGACAGGAGGAAGCGGTTTCCCACCCACCCTCCCTGTTGTTTGTCTTTGTGTGTTGCTTGTTTGTTTTCTTTTATTTCAGGATCATGGACTCGAGTCGTCATAGCAGCTGTGTAACGGCGGTGTCTTTGGTCTTTGACGGTGGCAGAAAACAGATGTAATGGAAGTGGTGGGGAGCTCATCGATGGTATGGACCCCTCTGGGGTATTCGAGTGGAACGGTATGCTGGAATACGTTAATGGTTGCACTGCGGGAAAGGGGGTGTCTCCGAGCTGGTGATACGGCTGGAGCCCTGGTATGGTAACAAAAGGTCCCGCAGTGTAGTGGTGGTGAAAAAGTGTTAAGTTCGGGGTACCGTCAAAGACCAACAGGCTGTGTGTTCAAAAGTTGTCGTTACCAATGTTATTTGGAAACTATTTAATATTTTTGTTAATAAAAAGGCTGCTATGACCATTTATACTCCAAACTCATGTGTGGTCGTATCATTGGATGGGGGTTATGGGAATGGGGTGGGAGGTTTGAGGGGGGCAAGGGTGGTAAGGAAAAGTTGGAGATATCTTGACTACACTGGTCATGGCCAAGGTAAGAAGAAATCTAGCAAAGTGTATGGATTGTGGCTGTGCATGGTATGCGATGTACAGCGCAGTGTATAGAGCACTGCTCTCCATATGATGATACATACAGTGGTGCATAGAAAGTATGGTGGTTCGCTGTATGTAATGTACAGCATAGTGTATGAAGTGCAGTAGTCCGGAACATGTAGTATACAAGGCAGCATATTGAGTGTGGCAGGTCCGAGCACACAGTGTATAGCACAGTGGACTGAGTGTGGTGGTCCAAGGCAAGTGATGGACAAGGCATTGTGTAGCATACAGTGAAGAATATGGAGGCGGGTGCATAATACGGTATAGTATACGATGTGTTGCCTCAGAGCCTGTTATGTATGGCAAGTACATGCAGCGTATGGATTGTGGTTCTCCATGGTATGTAGCACGCAGTGCAGTGTATGGAGTTTGGTAGTTCAAGATAGGGAAGACCCCCCCACCCCGCCACATACAATGTCTTCACTAGCTCTCTGCTCAAGCCCACCACCTCCCTGCTAACCGTTCTCCATCTTCACACAGCTTCTTCTAGAAGATTGCAATGGAGATCCACAGCTCCTTTGTAGTCCACAAGATGAGAGCAAATGACATGCACAGGTCAATCACTTTGTCTAAGCCCCTCTATGATGGTGGGAAGGTCATTGAAGAGAATAATCAAGTTACGTACCTTCTCAACTAAAACTTGTGAAGAAAAAAAAGGAGTCACTGGTCTCTGACACCAGTTTTTGGAAGACTCGTGTGAAGACACAAGGTAGAGTGTCCTAAGTGCAATCAAAGTGAGAAGTATGTCACCAGCACACCAAGGATCTCCAGAACGGGTCCAAAGCTTTATTCAGCGATCACATCATAGTTACCAAAGCGATGTCTCAGAGTTTACCCTTCATCAGGCATGTGACTTCATGAAGGGGTCCTGTGAGGCTTCAAAATGTTGGTTTGGTAACTATGACGTGATCGTTAAATAAAGCTTTGGACCTGTTCTGGAGATCCTTGGTGTGTGGTTCAGTTTCCAGCTGGTGGTTGCTGCAGCACCCACTTACATTTACAGCCACCTTCAGGAATGTGGGCACTGGAAATAATTTACTTGGACTAAGTGCAATCAAGGTACGATGAGGAGTAGTAGGTGGCATGAAGCAGAGCAAGAGCGGGGATTCTGCATGGGAGGGCAATCAATGTTCCCTATACACCTGTAGGTGGGCCGCAGCGGCTAAAACACACACAGTCCAAATGTGATGTGAAGAACTTGTATTAAAGCCAAGACAGCCCAGCCAGGAACACCAATGGATCCCGACAGCATGTAAAGAGCAGGTCCCAAACAAAAGCGCAGCATCTGTTAGGAGGGGGAGAATGTGGCCTGGCCATCTCGTGCCCAAGCGGGAAGATGTCCAGAGAAATTGTGATCCCTGTGCTCAAGAATCTTTCCCTTCTGTGAATTCGGTCCCTACCAGATGGGGTACCTGTCCCTACTCTACCCACTTGCAAATGCGTGCCAAGCCTGGGAACCAGGGCCTTAAATAGGCTCTGTCTGACCCAAGGTGGCTGCTAGAATCATAAGGAGCATCAGCATCCATTTGGATAGCTTCCCCAGTGACCCAGTTAATCATAGAGGAACCACGTTCCTCTTGACTTTCTCTCCAACTGCAATGCTGCTGCAGATGAGCGCCACCTTCAGTGGAGAAAGTAGACTGCACTTGTCTACACACCATCAAACCAATGAAATAAGAGGGGAGGCCTTTGCCGGCAAGGACAGAACCCTTCCCGTTCTGTATATTCTCTTAGATCAGGGGTGTCTAACACAACTTCATTGTGGGCCGTATCAGCTTTATGGTTGCCCTCAAAGGGCCGGTTGTATCTGTAAGACTAAATCTAAATGTTCAGAGCACCCCCCCCCCCCCCCACCCTCCTTTACATCAGATGTCAAGTGTCTCTCCCTCAAATCACAGTGCCTCCTCCTTACCTTTTGTGGCTTCCAGTGGTGGAGATGGGAAGCAGAAAGTGCAGAAGTTGGACCAGAGGAGAGCTGGAGTCAGCTGAATGCTGAGACCATGGGAGGCAGAGACAAGGGGTTGCTGCGACAGAGAGGTGCAGGATCTGTAGGAGGAGATCTGTCCTCCTTTCTACTGCCGATTGCTGAGACGGGGAGGGGGGCAGAGTGGAGCCTCTCCGCAGCTGCACAAGGGTGGTGCCGTAGCTGCAGGAGAGGTGCGAGGGCCCCATGAATTGGTCTGGTGGGCCTGACACATGTGCTTAGAGGAACTGTTTTATATAATGAGGCAGAGCAAAGAGCACTGATGTTGTGAAAACTTCGGGAGCTCATAGAAGCTGGTCAGACCCAAAAATACCCGGAATCTGCTGGTAATGTGAAAAGCTGTCAGGGGAGGATCTCGGCTCCTGAGGTTGCTGGTGTCATCTCTGTGGTGGCGTTTATGATGGGATCTCGATGTTCCTGCTGGGTTTGTAAGGTGTATCCCTTTTATCTGGGGACCGATACTTTAATGGTTACTATTTCTGGATCTGGACCTGATTGCTATTTCAGTTTTTCTTACCCAGAATTCTGCAATAATAAGTATTTGCTGTGTGGAGTCCCATCCCCCACGCTCTGACCTCTTCCCGCTCGCTCTTCGTTCTTTTCAGGTTGTCTTCAGTAGATTATGGAAATGTTTCCGGAACGTGTCGTGTCCTTCACTCCACAAATCAGGACCTTTCAGGATCATAGCTGACTTTTGGATTTTTCTTTATTACATAAGAGAACATTTGATTCCTCCAGGGAGCTGGAGAATTAGATTCATTAGGGGTGAACTGTGCCCGCCTGGCAGAGGCTTGCTGGGTGTGCAGAGGAGGATGGAGAATCACTAATTCCATTGTGTCTGCAGAAAGTGCCAAGCTCCGGAGTCTCATTGAAGAAGAGACGGGATTTGGCACAGAAAGTGCTTATCTTGTTCTGAGCGGGATCGGCACTCCGCTCTGTGTTTGTCCTTCAGCTTACTCAGAAATTACACATTTTCATATCATTCCCGAGCGTGCGACAGTGCGATCTGCATTGCACAACTTCCCATTACTGACATTTTCATTCTCATTAACAATGGGGTTTCTAATCTGGATGATGGTCTGCGGTGGATTTTATCGTAGTACTTCCAGAAAAAAAAAAGTGTGTCACCCCAAAAAATCCGTAACCAGACCCCTATCCCAGCGTACAGCCTAGATGCTAGGAGATGGGGGGGCAGAGAGTGTGTGACTCCCCCCTCCTCTCATGAACCAGATCAGGTCCCAATGCCAACATAAGGGGGAGGAAGCCTCCCAGCATTGACTTGTGCAAGGGGTGTGCCAGGTGTGCCTGGGCACACCCTAATCCTGGGGTTGGCAACCTGGCAATGGTGGGCAGGTGACAGGTAAACCGCAATCCTTCCTTACCGACCCTCAGAACCAGGAGAGATGGCGGTGGTGGAATTTATTGGAACCGATTTGGATTTTCCTCCTGCAGCAGCTGAAAGTAGGCTTCTCCTCCTCTCCCTTTTGTCAACAGTCAGCTGCCACAGCAGGAAAATAAAGGAGATCGTTCCTAATATATGCCACCCCTCCGTTCCCTGTTCCTTTTCCTTCTGTTAGAATAGTGCCCCATCATTGGTATCAGTGGGAGGAATAGTGCCCCATCATTGGTATCAGTGGGAGGAATAGTGTCCCATCATTGGTGTCAGTGGGAGGAATAGTGTCCCATCATTGGTATCAGTGGGAGGAATAGTGCCCCATCATTGGTATCAGTGGGAGGAATAGTGCCCCATCATTGGTATCAGTGGGAGGAATAGTGTCCCATCATTGGTGTCAGTGGGAGGAATAGTGCCCCATCATTGGTATCAGTGGGAGGAATAGTGCCCCATCATTGGTGTCAGTGGGAGGAATAGGGCCCCATCATTGGTGTCAGTGGGAGAAATAGTGTCACAATTTGGAGATCGCTGCTCTAAACTGTTTACATTTTAATGAACAAAGCGTTTTTTTTTTTCCGGTATTCAGGAAGCTGAGAAGCTCCATATTCCCGGTCGGTGGAATGTTGCCCTTTGTCTCGGAGTTGTCACCTTCCAGACATTTTGCTGCGACTCCAGACAATAGAAATAGAATCCAGGCGCTTCGCTATTTCTGTGCAGGTACAAAGAATGGCGCATGACACCTCCTCCCCCCCATTCAGACGTTGCCCTCAGAAAGCTGAACGATGCCATATAAAGACGACACATGCGGGGGGTTAATTAATGTTATGCCCGCTGGATGATGACTTACATACACAGAAGCTGAAATCCCCGACCCCTTTCACAATTAATGGCGGTAATAGGCGTGTATTGTAGACAGCGATTATGAAGAGCACGGCACACATTACAAAGCCTGATACTTAGCAGAAGGAGAATACATGACTAATGGCGAGCATCTGCTGAACTCTGCCTCATTCTCCACACTCCACCGGACGATCGATGGGAACTACTCCTGTGCTGTCTAATGTTTACTAGAGTCATAGAGAGTCATAGAGAGTCATAGAGAGCCATAGAGAGTCTTACAGAGTCTTAGAGAGTCATATAGAGTCATAGAGAGCCACAGAGAGTCTTAGAGAGTCATAGAGAGCCGTGGAGAGCCATGGAGAGTCTTAGAGAGTCATAGAGAGTCATAGAGAGTCATAGAGAGCCATAGTGAGTCTTACAGAGTCTTAGAGAGTCATAGAGAGTCATAGAGAGCCATAGAGAGTCTTAGAGAGTCATATAGAGTCATAGAGAGCCACAGAGAGTCATAGAGAGCCGTGGAGAGCCATGGAGAGTCTTAGAGAGTCATAGAGAGCAATGGAGAGCCATAGGGAGTCTTAGAGAGTCATAGAAAGCCATGGAGAGCCATGCAGAGTCATATAGAGTCATAGAGAGCCATAGAGAGTCATATAGAACCATAGAGAGTCATAGAGAGACAGAGAGAGCAATAGAGAGTCATATAGAATCATAGAGAGCCATAGAGTGTCTTAGAGAGTCATAGATAGCCATGGAGAGCCATATAGAGCCATAGAGAGCCATAGAGAGTCATAGAAAGCCACAGAGAGCCACAGAGAGTCATAAAGAGTCATAGAGAGCCACAGAGAGCCACAGAGAGTCATATAGAACCATAGAGAGCCATAGAGAGTCATAAAGAGTCATATAGAGCCATAGAGAGTCATAGAGAGTCGTAGAGAACCATAGAGAGTCATAGAGAGTCATACAGAGTCATGTAGAGCCATGGAGAGCCATACCATGTCATATAGAGTCATATAGAGACATAGAGAGTCATAGAGAAGTACAGAGAGTCATACAAAGTCATGGAGAGTCATGGAGAGCCATAAAGAGTCATATAGAGCCATAGAGAGTCATAGAGAGTCATAGAGAACCATAGAGAGTCATAGAGAGTCACGGAGAGCCATAAAGAGCCATAGAGAGTCATAGAGAGCCATAGAGAGGCATGGAGAGCCATAAAGAGTAATCGAGAGAAATAGAGAGTCATAGAGAGACATAGAGAGTCATAGAGAGTCATAGAGGGGCATGAAGAGCCATAAAAAGCCACAGAGAGCCATAGAGAGCCACAGAGAGCCATAGAGAGGCATAGAGAGCCATAGAGAGGTATGGAGAGCCATAAAGAGTCATAGAGAGACATAGTGTCATAGAGAGGCACGGAGAGCCATAAAGAGTCATAAAGAGTCACAGAGAGCCACAGAGAGCCATAGAGAGTCATAGAGAGTCATAGGGAGTCATAGAGAGGCATGGAGAACCATAAAGAGTCATAGAGAGTCATAGAGAGCCACAGAAAGTCATAGAGAGTCATAGAGAGCCATAGCGAGTCATAGAGAGCCATGGAGAGCCATAAAGAGTCATAGAGAGGCACGGAGAGCCATAAAGAGTCATACAGAGCCATGGGGAGTCATAAAGAGCCATGGGGAGTCATAAAGAGTCATAGAGAGTCATAGAGAGCGATAGAGAGTCATAGAGAGCCATAGAGAGCCACAGAGAGTCATAGAAAGCCACAGAGAGCCATGGAAAACCATGGAGAGTCATAGAGAGTCATAGAGAGTCATAGAGAACCATAGAGAGCCATAGAGAGCCATAAAGAGCCATAGAGAGTCATAGAGAGCCACAAAGAACCATAAAGAGTCATAGAGAGTCATAGAGAGGCGTGGAGAGCCATAAAGAGTCATAGAGAGCCATAGAGAGTCATAGAGAGGCATGGAGAGCCATTAAGAGTCATAGAGAGCCACAGAGAGTCATAGAGGGTCATAGTGAGTCATAGAGAGCCATGGAAAGTCATAAAGAATTATAGAGAGTCATAGAGAGCCATAGAGAGCCACAGAAAGTCATATAAAGTCATAGAGAGCCATGGAGAGCCATAGAGAGCCATAGTCACAGAGAGTCACAGAGAGTCACAGAGAGCCATGGAGAGCCATAAAGAGTCATAGAGAGCCACAGAGAGTTATAGAGAACCATAGAGAGTCATAGAGAGCCATATAGAGTCATACAGAGTGATATAGAGTCATAGAGAGCCAAAGCGAGTCATAAAGAGCGATAGAGAGTCGCAGAGGGTCATATAGAGTCATAGAGAGTCATAGAGAGCCATAGAGAGCCATAGAGAGTCATACAGAGTGATATAGAGTCATAGATAGCCATAGTGAGTTGTAGAGAGCCATATAAAGTCATAGAGAGTTGTAGAGAGTCATAGAAAGTCATAGAGTGTCATAGAGAGTCATAGAGGACAATCATACACTTACTGACACTTTTTGGGAATCAGTGACACTAATAGAGTGATCAGTGCTAAAAATATGCACTGTCACTGTACTAATGACACTGGCTGGGAAGGGGTTAACATCAGGGGTTAACAAAGGGTTAAATGTGTGCCTAAGTTGTGCTTACTCACTGTGGGGGAGGAGCTTTGACTAGGGGAAGGCAAAGATCTATGTTCCTGCTTAGCAGAAACACAAGATCACTGCCTTCCCTACTGACAGAACGGCGATCTGCTTTGTTTACAGTGGCAGACTGCTGTTCCACTTGTGTCCCGAATGATCGGCGGGTCCCGGCGGACATCGAGTCCGCCGGACCCACTGATTGGCCCCCGCTGTGTCCAATCACAGTGGGAGTGGTTCGCCGGCGGCGTGCGCACCCCAGACCCGGAAGTTTCAGATTATGTACAAGGTATCTGGCACAGAGCGGCCGCCCTGCCGCAGTAAATGTATGCGGGACGGTCGCCAAGTGGTTAATACCCGTACAATGATGTATGGTAATCAATCTACTCAATGACGGATTTAGCCATTAATGTCCAAACATTTTGTGCCATTTCTTTAGCTGGCTCCCTATATTGCCTTGTAGCCATCCTAACCAATCATGACCGGGGATGCCCATCAGGGGGGTGGATATGCAAGGATTGGGCATAAAAAGGGTATGGTGACCCGGGTACTTCCCTGGGGGACATGTATCAATGCAAAGATGTTTTTAAAAAAGATTGTTTTTAAAGGAGCAGTGATTTTAATGATACTTAAAGTGCAACAATAAAAAGAAAAGTGGAGCATCTGTAGCATGTATAGAACCTGCGGCAGTAAAGCTGACATTTATAAAGAAAATGACCGGTAGGTGCATGCTGGGTCGGTGATGTCACAATGGGGCGGTGCCACCAGGTGACATCGCTAGGTGGCCCTGATCCTTACCTATTTGAGAACTATCAGACGGTGGAGCAGGCAGTCGATGGTTCGCCTTCATCACGGGCGGTGCTTTTTTTTTTTTTTCAGGTTCCGGTGGTCCGGCGAGCGTCGTGTTTGACGATGGATCTACATTGGGGGGGACATTATTTTTTGTTTTTAATAAAGGAAAAACTGTGTGTGTTTTTCTTCTTTTTATCACTTTTTTTGGTGAATGAGTAGGATTACCATGTACCCAATATTCATTCACATAGGGGGGTGGACCTTCCCCCAGGTTAAAGGGGACTTCCAGATTGCAATAATCCCCCTGCCCACGGACCTCCCACAACCATGGCCCAGGGTTGTGAGAAAGAGGCCCTTGTCTTCATTAACATGGGGACAGGGTGCTTTAGGGTGGGAGGGCAGAGCCCCAAAGCACCCCCCATGTTGAAGATATGTGGCCTGGAATGGTTCAGGAGGTGGGGGGCCCGTTTATCCCCCCTCTTTTCTCACCTACTGGGTTGCATGCTCGGATAAGGGTCTTGTATGGATTTTGGGGGGGGGGGGGCACACTGTTTTTTTTTTAAATTTTGACATGGGGTTCCCCTTAAAATCCATAGCAGACCCAAGGAGCTTGATATAGATTGGGGGGCCCATGCCGTTTTTTTCTGGGGAACCCGCTGACAGCTGATGACTCATCCGTTGTTAAGGACACGGCAGCCGGCTTCCCAGCCCGCTCCTTAACAACTAGCAGCTATTCACTGTGTGCTCGGCGGTCATACATCTTGAACAGGTGCTGTTCAGGGCCAAACTGATGCTCGGCCTGAATAGTTTGCCCATCTCTATTGCACATGTAGCGGGTGCCGTGGCCCCACATCTCCCACTGGCCACACCATTAGACGTTCACTGACAGGCTCAGAGGGAGAGCGAGACAGAATTCCCCCCCCCTCTCCTCACTCTGCACTGTATGCGAGCGGCATTTACAGAGACTCAGCTTCCTGCTCTGTTCCCTCCCCTGCTTCCTCATTGGCAGGGGGAGGGAACTAATGGGAACACAAAGCTGCTGGAGCAGCAAAGCATCTTGGGACATGTAGTCCCCAACATACACAGCCCCATAGTAATCCCAGGGGGCAGAACTACCCACCTCAGCATGCCCACTCTGGGAGGAGGTCTAGGACACCACAAGGCAGCCTGAGAATAGTAGAGACAATGAGGTGGGGGAGAAGACGGGACACAGGGGAGAGGTGCTACCTTCCCCGGCCAGTGTGTCCGTTTCCTCCCACAGATCTACGGCCGGCCGGTGACATCCTGCCTGAGGGGGGATCCCAGGTGCATCTCCAACGATCCTGTAAAGACGGCATGACGTGTTTCCGGCTGTGGGGTAGCCAGTCGGGCAACCTGATGAGCCTGCCTGCTGGACATCTCCCTTGGGCCTTGGTCGCAGGATTGGTGAGCGGGCACTTGCCCAATCTTCTGCAAGTCAGGAACACTGCATGCAGACACCGATGTTGTCTCTCCAATTCACCTACTAGGAGGATTCGTGGCACACTTACAATCTGCTGGGCAGTCACAGTACCCGCTTTGCTTACCTGAGTACTGCCAGTACACTGTACTCCATTCCTGCCAAACAGGACCCCAAGTGCACCAACTCAGAGCTAGCTGAAGACATAAGGCCTTTCTTCTTTCTGAAGGACTACAGCCCATTTCCCCTCAAGGGATTGGCTGTGTTGGTGTTTTGTGGGACCACCTACGCTGAGAACTCTATTGTTGTGGGTGCAAAGCTAGATAGTAAAGGATCGTATGGTTAAGTCAAGGCACCGAAACATATCTTGTGTTTGAATGTTCCTCTGGGACTGTGGCGTTGAGGTACACGGGGAGAGGTCTGACATAAGAAAGGGTTATTCCTCTGCCCTCCTCCTGCCTGGACCTAACTTAGGAAGGGCTGGTGATTATCCTATTGAAGTGTTGCCAGAGGGGCTGAGACTGTTCTTGGGGTTGAGAGGCGGAGAACAGAGCCAAACATACTCAAGCTTCTCCTTCGGGGGTAGCGCTGAGGACATGATTGGATGATGGAAGTCAGCAGAGCTTCTGGTCTCATTTACTAAGTTCTGGAGCATCTGCTCATGCAGAATACAACTGCACTTTGCAAAGTGCACAGTCTATTTGCCTTTAGTAAATTGACCTCATTGTCTCCCCTTGACATGGATATTTAGCTGCATCCCTTCTTATAACAATAATTGTCCATCCTCCTCCTATAGCAATGCGCCAAATAAAACTGCAATCGTGACTGCAAGCCCCCCATTGAGTATAATTGTCTACATTTTCATTGACATTCTCCAGCAAAGGGTTAAGCTGTTGGTATGTAATTCCAAGTAAATAAGGAGCAATTATCACAACCATAAGTGGCGTGTCACACGACGGGCGCGCTTTTCCCACATGCCAGTTTATATCACGTCCCCGCTATAAAGATTACTAAGCAACGGAATACGTAGACACGCAATTGGTTAGCGCAGACTGCCCTATGCTAATATCAGCACATCGTCTATGGATTGTGACAAACGTAATGATCGGCCGCGGTTTGAAGGCACCTCTGGTGTCCCTGATTTCTGGTGGAAATATCCTCATTCATCATCCATTAATGGAAAACAATATCAGTAATGAACTCCTGAGTTGTAGAAGAAATAGATTCCTCTATCTACAGCGCGCCCATCACATGTTCTCCGTTTTAAAAAACTCATTAAATTTGTCTCATGTACAAGCTAATTCTCAGCGTGCCGGCCAATAAACAGCCAGCCGCACTCCGCACGGGAAATTGGATTTTTTATGCATGCATTGGATGGAGGATATCATTGTAGCAATTGGAAAATACAAGTTGGGCAATCACTTCCTAGTTATGCAATGAGAGAACAAATGACATTCATTGTAGATGTTTAACGCGTTTCATGTAAAAAGAATGACGAATGGTGGACCGGGCGGGTAATAAACTGCGAAGAGGAGGTGCAGCGTGGACAAGCGCTTTCCATGATTTGCAATGGTACCTAGAGCTGGTGTTACATTGTCTGTGCACCTAGTACCACACGGGCAGGGGCTGTATACAGTATATATACGGGGCTTTTATCAGCAGAAACATGGGGGAACGCAGTTCTGCACCTCCAGCACTGAATATATACAGTGGGGGGAAAATAACGATCGTCTCCCCTGTAGATGGTGTAAGTTTTGCCCACTTACATAGAAATGAAGGGTCTATAATTTTTATCATAGGTGTATTTTATATGATAGAGACAGAATATCAACCAAAAATCCAGAAAAATCACACAATACAAATGTTATAAATGGAGTAAAATAAGTATTTGCTCCCCTTAGTAGTTGGTGGAGAAACCCTTGTTGGTGATCACAGAGGTCAGACGTTTCTTGTAGGTGGTGATCAGTTTCCACACATCTCAGGAGGGATTTTGTCTTCTTTACAGATCTTCTCTAAATCCTGAAGGTCTCTTGGCCACTCGAAGTTTCATCTCCTCCATACATTTTCTATAGGATTAAGGTCTGGAGACTGGATAGGCCACCCCATGACCTTAATGTGCTTCTTCTTGTTGCCTTGGCGGTATGTTTTGGGTCATTGTCATGCTGGAAGACCCATCCATGACCCATCTTCAGTGTTCTGGATGAGGGAAGAAGGTTCTCCTCCAAGATCTTACAATACATGGCCCCGTCCATTGGCCCCTCAATGGGGCAAAGTCGGCCTGAACCTTTATCAGAGAAACACCCCAAACCATCATGTTTCCACCTCCGTGTGTGACTGTAGGGATGATGTGACTGTAGGGATGATGTGACTGTGGGGATGATGTGTGACTGTAGGGATGGTGTGTGACTGTAGGGATGATGTGTGACTGTAGGGATGATGTGTGACTGTAGGGATGATGTGTGACTGTAGGGATGATGTGACTGTAGGGATGATGTGACTGTAGGGATGGTGTGTGACTGTAGGGATGATGTGACTGTAGGGATGATGTGTGACTGTAGGGATGATGTGTGACTGTAGGGATGATGTGTGACTGTAGGGATGATGTGACTGTAGGGATGATGTGACTGTAGGGATGATGTGACTGTAGGGATGATGTGTGACTGTAGGGATGATGTGACTGTAGGGATGATGTGACTGTAGGGATGATGTGTGACTGTAGGGATGATGATGTGACTGTAGGGATGATGTGTGACTGTAGGGATGATGTGTGACTGTAGGGATGATGTGACTGTAGGGATGATGTGACTGTAGGGATGATGTGTGACTGTAGGGATGATGTGACTGTAGGGATGATGTGACTGTAGGGATGATGTGTGACTGTAGGGATGGTGTGTGACTGTAGGGATGATGTGTGATTGTAGGGATGATGTGACTGTAGGGATGATGTGTGACTGTAGGGATGATGTGTGACTGTAGGGATGATGTGTGACTGTAGGGATGATGTATGACTGTAGGGATGATGTGTGACAGTAGGGATGATGTGACTGTAGGGATGATGTGACTGTAGGGATGATGTGTGACTGTAGGGATGATGTGACTGTAGGGATGATGTGACTGTAGGGATGATGTGACTGTAGGGATGGTGTGTGACTGTAGGAATGATGTGACTGTAGGGATGGTGTGTGACTGTAGGGATGATGTGACTGTAGGGATGATGTGACTGTAGGGATGATGTGACTGTAGGGATGGTGTGTGACTGTAGGGATGATGTGTGACTGTAGGGATGATGTGTGACTGTAGGGATGATGTGTGACTGTAGGGATGATGTGACTGTAGGGATGATGTGACTGTAGGGATTATGTGTGACTGTAGGGATGGTGTGTGACTGTAGGGATGATGTGTGACTGTAGGGATGATGTGACTGTAGGGATGATGTGACTGTAGGGATGATGTGTGACTGTAGGGATGATATGTGACTGTAGGGATGGGGTGTGACTGTAGGGATGATGTGTGACTGTAGGGATGATGTGACTGTAGGGATGATGTGTGACTGTAGGGATGATGTGTGACTGTAGGGATGGGGTGTGACTGTAGGGATGATGTTTTTAGGGTCATAGACAGTATTTTTCTTCCTCCAAACACGGCGAGTTGAGTTGATGCCAAAGATCTGAATTTTGGTCTCATCCGATCACAGAACTTTCTCCTTCTCTGAATCATTTAGATGTTGATTGGCAGACTTCAGACGGTCCTGTAAATGTCTGTTCTTGAGGAGGTGGACTCGCTGTGTTTGGAGGAAGAAAAAGTATTGAGTTGGCTCCGCCCTTTGCAGCTTCAACTCTTCTGGGGAGGCCGTCCACAAGGTTTAGGAGGGTGTCTATGGGAATGTTTGACCATTCTTCCTGAAGAGCATTTGTGAGGTCAGGCACTGATGTTGGAGGAGAAGGCCTGGCTCGCAGTCTCCATTCTAATTCATCCCAAAGGTGTTCTATCAGGTTGAGGTCAGGACTCTGTGCAGGCCAGTCAAGTTCCTCCACCCCAAACTCGCTCATCCATGTCTTTATGGACCTTGCTTTGTGCGGTGGTCCAAATCATTTGGTGGAGGGGGAATTATGGTGGAGGGGGGGGGGATAATGGCGTGGGGTTGTTTTTCAGAGGTTGGACTTGGCCCCTTAGTTCCAGTGAAGGGAACTCTTAAGGCTTCAGCATTACAAGACATTTTGGAAAATGTCATGCTCCCAACTTTGTGGGAACAGTTTGGGGACGGCCCCTTCCTGTTCCAACATGACTGCCCACCAGTGCACAAAGCAAGGTCCATAAAGACATGGATGAGCGAGTTTGGGGTGGAGGAACTTGACTGGCCTGCACAGAGTCCTGACCTCAACCCGATAGAACACCTTTTGGGATGAATTAGAGCGGAGACTGCGAGCCAGGCCTTCCCATCCAACATCAGTGCCTGAATGGTCAAGCATTCCCATAAACACGCTCCCATTGGCATCGCTAGGGGGGCGGGGGGGTGCAGGCCGCACCCGGGTAACACCCGCCAGAGGTGTGACACCCGTGAGTAGCGGCACCACTAACAACGCCCGCTGCCCTACACTGATCTGCCTCTTGGAACTTGTGGCTGTGTGCCTCGGCGGAGCGGACCGAAGCCGCCTCCTCCTCTCTGTTTACATCCACACAGAGGAGGAGGAGCCGAGGGACACGCACCAGTGTCCGCTGTGTATATGCGTCCGCGCTGTTCTGAGGTCTGTACACTACTATATATGTAGATGGACATGTGCAGGGGGGGCGCTATGAGAGGGGGGTCTGTACTGAGGGGGGGTCTATACTAAGGGGAGGTCTATAGTTAGTGGAGGGGGGTCTGTACTGAGGGGGGGTCTATACTAAGGGGAGGTCTATAGTTAGTGGAGGGGGGTCTGTACTGAGGGGGGGTCTATACTAAGGGGAGGTCTATAGTTAGTGGAGGGGGGGTCTGTACTGAGGGGGGTCTATACTAAGGGGAGGTCTATAGTTAGTGGAGGGGGGTCTGTACTGAGGGGGGGGTCTATACTAAGGGGAGATCTATAGTTAGTGGAGGGGGGTCTGTACTGAGGGGGGGGTCTATACTAAGGGGAGGTCTATAGTTAGTGGAGGGGGGTCTGTACTGAGGGGGGTCTATACTAAGGGGAGGTCTATAGTTAGTGGAGGGGGGTCTGTACTGAGGGGGGTCTATACTAAGGGGAGGTCTATAGTTAGTGGAGGGGGGTCTGTACTGAGGGGGGTCTATACTAAGGGGAGGTCTATAGTTAGTGGAGGGGGGTCTGTACTGAGGGGGGGTCTATACTAAGGGGAGGTCTATAGTTAGTGGAGGGGGGTCTGTACTGAGGGGGGGGTCTATACTAAGGGGAGATCTATAGTTAGTGGAGGGGGGTCTGTACTGAGGGGGGGGTCTATACTAAGGGGAGGTCTATAGTTAGTGGAGGGGGGTCTGTACTGAGGGGGGGGTCTATACTAAGGGGAGGTCTATAGTTAGTGGAGGGGGGTCTGTACTGAGGGGGGTCTATACTAAGGGGAGGTCTATAGTTAGTGGAGGGGGGTCTGTACTGAGGGGGGTCTATACTAAGGGGAGGTCTATAGTTAGTGGAGGGGGGTCTGTACTGAGGGGGGTCTATACTAAGGGGAGGTCTATAGTTAGTGGAGGGGGGTCTGTACTGAGGGGGGGTCTATACTAAGGGGAGGTCTATAGTTAGTGGAGGGGGGTCTGTACTGAGGGGGAATATAGCTGGTGGTGGGGGGAGGGGGTGACGCCACTGCACCCTCCTAAACCTTGTGGACGGCCTTCCCAGAAGAGGTGAAGCTGTTATAGCTGCAAAGGGCGGAGCTAACTCAATATTGAACCCTCCGGACAAAGACTGGGATGTCATTAAAGTTCATGTGTGTGTAAAGGCAGTCGTCCCAATACTTTTGGTAATATAGTGTATGTGTATATATATATATATATATATATAAATTCATTACAGGAATAGGATATTATATTCTTACATTTGTCATCCTCTGGCTACATCTACCATCATTTCATTAAAGTTCCACTGACCTCGGGAGAGGTGAGGTTCACATTTCTTTCGAGTACATGTACGACTTTTCTCAGCATGTTATGCAGATTCCGTACTCTGTGTAGGCGGACCGAACTCAATACAATAGATTTAATATTATTGTTATTATTATTATTTTGTATCCCTGACAACCACACGTTCGGACTTACGGGAACGGGGGCTCCAATCAGGAGACAAATCCCGGAATTACACACACCTGGATTAGGTTGAGGTGACAATGACATCAATAAGAAGACAATAGAAAGGACGGAAAAGAAGCGTTACAGCGAATAAACAAGGGAGAAATGATTGCAGGGCGGGGTGTATGGGTATGATAGTTGGGGGGAGGGGGGGCAGAAAAGTTGGGACAGAACTGTTGTGAACTCAAGTTATAATTCTTTTTTATAATCACCCCCGAACAGGCTGTGGGATGTATTTCATTGGATGCATTTCCTCTTTCTGTGGGGGTCCCTCAACACTCTTGGACCCCTTCTCTTCTCTATCTACACCCCCTCCCTTGGTCACTTGATATATTCTTCCGAGGCTTCCAATACCATCTCTACGCCAATGGCACCCAAATCTATCTCTCTCCCCCTCACCTCACTCCTTCAGGCTCCTCACCCATTACTAACTTACTAACTGACATATCAGCCTGGATGTCCCTCCATTTCCTTTAATGAAATCTCTCTAAAACCGAGCTGATGAAATTCCCACCACCAATGCCCCCCTCCATGACTTTTCCATCAAGGTCAATAATGCAATCATCCATCCCTCCCTTCATTCCAGGGTTCTAGGTGTAATCCCAAACTCTGACTTGTCCTTTCAGCCCCAAATCCAATCATTGTCAAAAGCTTGTAGACCTCACCCCTGTAACATCTCTAAAACCTGCCCCTCCCTAATGAAACCACCAAGCTACTAATTCACTCCCTTGACTATTGCAACTCCCTTCTCATAGGCTTACCTTTCCATAGGCTCTTCCCTTACTCATTCTATCATGAATGCTGCCCCTGACTTATCTACCTTACCAACCACTCAGTGTCCTCCATCCCTTTCTACTAATCCCTCCACTGGTCTCCATTCAGTGTCCTCCATCCCTCTCTGCTAATCCCTCCACTGGCCTCCATTCAGTGCCCTCCATCCCTCTCTACCAATCCCTCCACTGGCCTCAATTCAGTGTCCTTCACCCCTCTCTACCAATCCCTCCACTGGCCTCCATTCAGTGTCCTTCACCCCTCTCTGCTAATCCCTCCACTGGCCTCCATTCAGTGCCCTCCATCCCTCTCTGCTAATCCCTCCACTGGCCTCCATTCAGTGCCCTCCATCCCTCTCTGCCAATCCCTCCACTGGCCTCCATTCAGTGCCCTCCATCCCTCTCTGCCAATCCCTCCACTGGCCTCCATTCAGTGTCCTTCACCCCTCTCTGCTAATCCCTCCACTGGCCTCCATTCAGTGCCCTCCATCCCTCTCTGCCAATCCCTGCACTGGTCTCCATTCAGTGTCCTCCACCCCTCTCTGCCAATTCCTCCACTGGCCTCTATTCATTATCCTGCACCCCTCTCTGCTAATCCCTTTACTGGTCCCTTTCAGTGTCCTCCACCCCTCCCTACCAATCCCTCCACTGGTCTCCATTCAGTGTCCTCCACCCCTTACTACCAATCCCTCCACTGGTCTCCATTCAGTGTCCTTCACTACTCTCTGCTAATCCTTTCATAGGCCTCCATTCAGTGTCCTCCATCCCTCTCTGCCAATCCCTCCACTGGCCTCTATTCATTGTCCTCCACCCCTCTCTGCTAATCCCTTTACTGGTCCCTTTCAGTGTCCTCCACCCCTCTCTACCAATCCCTCCACTGGTCTCCATTCAGTGTCCTCCATACCTCTCTACCAATCCCTCCACTGGTCTCCATTCAGTGTCCTCCACACCTTACTACCAATCCCTCCACTGGCCTCCATTCAGTGTCCTCCAACCCTCTCTACCAATCCCTCCACTGGCCTCCACTCAGTGTGCTCCACCCCTCTCTACTAATCCCTCCATAGGCCTCCATTCAGTGCCCTCCATCCCTTTCTGCCAATCCCTCCACTGGCCTCTATTCATTGTCCTCCACCCCTCTCTACTAATCCCCTTACTGGTCTCTTTCAGTGTCCTCCACCCCTCTCTGCCAATCCCTCCACTGGTCTCCATTCAGTGTCCTCTGCCCCTTACTACCAATCCCTCCACTGGCCTCCATTCAGTGCCCTCCACCCCTCTCTGCAAACCCTCCACTGGCCTCCATTCAGTGTCCTCCACCCCTCTCTACCAATCCCTCCACTGGCCTCCATTCAATGTCCTCCACCCCTCTCTACCAATCCCTCCACTGGTCTCCATTCAGTGTCCTCCACCCCTCTCTGCCAATCCCTTCACTGGTTTCCAATCAGTGTCCTCCACCCCTCTCTGCCAATCCCTTCACTGGTTTCCAATCAGTGTCCTCCACCTCTCTCTGCAAACCCTCCACTGGCCTCCATTCAGTGTCTGTACCCCTCTCCACCAATACCTACACTGGCTTCTGATCGCCCAGCGAATTAAATTCAAAATACTAACAACATCATACAAAGCCAATACAACTATGCCCCCAGCTACATCACAAATCTTGTCTCCAAATATCACCTAAGCAATCTCCTGGACTTCTCCAGAGCCACTCCCATCTTCTGGAACTCTCTACCTCAATCTGTCCGGCTATCTCCTACTCTGGCTGCCTTCAGACGATTCCTGAAAACTCATCTCTTCAGGGAAATCTATCACGCCTCCAACTAATCTCCTATCACTTTCATCAGCTCATTCCCCATAGTTACAACCTTTTGGACCAAGTGCCCCACCCTATTAGATTGTAAGCTCTTATGAGCAGGGCTCTCTCAAACCTATTGTATTTTATTGTATTTTAATAGTATCGTCTCCCTTTTATAATGTAAAGTGCTGCGTAAAAACTGCTGGCGCTATGTAAATCCTGTATAATAATGATAATAATAATAACGTATTTGGTCCTCTGTTCCTGTACCCATGACTCTGCAAATAGCACCCCACACTCTGACACACCTGGCTGGAGGAGGGCATTAATTGCTGATATATATGCAGCACCCTGGTAGCAGAAGAGATATGAAACAACAGCAATGCTACAACAAACAGTTAAACTACAGCCAGAAATATACTGCAAATAGGTGACCAGTAGAGAAAAATATACTGAAGACATGAGTGCAGAGAGTAACTCCTCCCAAACCCCATACTGGGGCAATGCTAGCTAAGAAGACCTTTACCTCCCTAACTGTTCAGCAGTCTGAAATATGCACTCTTTCTCTCTTCTGCTGGCCAGCTCGTCGGGGCCCAACTCCTATGTCGGAGTGTTCAGGATCATGTCACTGTTAATGGCACTGACTCTGTGATACCCACTGGCAACACTGTTCCTCTCCTGTAAAAGTGTAGTGGGGTCTGGCCAGCAGCCTCTCACCAACTCCTATGTTAGTAGGTGATCCCCCACTGTTTACTGTTGGCAGCAGAGCCTTGGCCCAGGAAAACCACTCCTCTACTGAGCATCACTGCCTTATGGGATCTGCAGTTTTCTCCTTCGAGGTCAGTAAGCCAGCTCAGACTAGCAGTCGGGGGGTTAAAGGATGGTGCACGGGGAGAGGGACCAGGTTTGTCGGGGTGGGCAGTTACAGGAACTGATTCACTGTGTGTCTCTCCATGCAGCAGCTGAAAGCCAGCGAGAGGGAGAGGAAGAGAAACCTTCTTTAAGCTTCTGCAAGGAGGGACACACAGGGGGTCGGTTCCTGTATTTATGCACTGATCACCTCTTGCCCTGCACACACCTGATTCCTCTGCTGGCCCGGGCCCGGTAGAGAAGGATAGGTGCTACCCCCTTATCAGTAGCCTTGTCAGAATCCCCAGCAGGTGGCTGAGGATTCGCATTTTACCGTCACCCCTATCTTGGTGCCCTAAGCTGGCTGCCTAAGTAGCCTTATGCTGGTGCCGGCCCCCGGAGTTTACTTTTATGTTGAGGACTTATTGCAGTTGCAAACAAGATGGCATCACACTTCAAATGATCACATGACTGTTGAGGCCACCGCCTTGAGGAACGGGGGTAGTTCATATTCTGTCAATCCTACTCGATTTAAGGCTAGGAAGTTGACTTCTTACAAAGTTTTCCATCACTCATGGAAGTCTTATGCCGCGTACACACGGTCGGACTTTCCGGCATACTTGGTCCGGCGGACCAGAGTGTGCCGGACAATCCGCCCGTGTGTGGGCGGCGGCGGACTTTTCCGGCGGACTTCTTCCCAAAAGCCCGCCGGACCTAGATTTCAAACATGTTTGAAATCTTTCCGTCGGACTCAGTTTCGGGCGGAAAGTCCGCTCGTGTGTGTGCTGGTCCGACGGAAAGCCCGCTCGTGTGTAGGCTGGTCCGACAGACCAAATACGACACGAGGGGATGGTATTGCATCTCGCGCTCGCTGCAATAGGAAAAACAAATCTTCCTATTGCGGCGAGCGCGGGGCATACCAGGCCCTTAGGTCTGGTATGGATTATAAAGGGGAACCCCGCTAAGCCGAAAAAACGGCGTGGGGTCCCCCTAAAATCCATACCAGACCCCGATCCGAGCACGCAGCCTGGCCGGTCAGGAAAGGGGGTGGGGACGAGCGAGCGCCCCCCCCCTCCTGAACCGTACCAGGCCGCATGCCCTCAACATGGGGGGTGGGTGCTTTGGGGGAGGGGGGCGCCCTGCGCCCCCCCCCCCAAAGCACCTTGTCCCCATGTTGATGAGGACAAGGGCCTCTTCCCGACAACCCTGGCCGTTGGTTGTCGGGGTCTGCGGGCGGGGGCTTATCGGAATCTGGGAGCCCCCTTTAATAAGGGGGCCCCCAGATCCCGGCCCCCCACCCTATGTAAATGAGTATGGGGTACATGGTACCCCTACCCATTTACCTAGGAAAAAAGTGTAAGTAATAAAACACACTACACAGGTTTTTAAAATATTTTATTAAACAGCTCCGGGGGGGGATCTTCCTCCGGCTTCGGGGGTCTTCTTCCGGCTTCGGGGGTCCCTCCGCTTCATCTTCTCCCGGCGTCCGGTTGGTTCTTCTCCGCTCTCCGGCCTCTTCTCCCGGTGTCGCAGGTCTTCGGCCGGCCCCTCCGCTCTCTTCATGTAGCTCTATTGCGAGCGGAGGTCCGGACTTCTGGGCTTCTTGGCTTCTTGGCTTCTTGGCTTCTTGGCTTCTTGGCTTCTTGGCTTGGCTTGGCTTCTCTTCTCTTCCCCCAGATGTTGACACGACGCTCTCTCCGGCTGGACTGGTTTCTGAGGGCTGCGTTGTGACTTATATAGGCGGAGACCCCGCCCCCATACGATGTCACAGTCCCTGGGCATGCTGGGACTGTGACGTTTTAGGGGCGTGGTCGACCACGCCCCCCGACCACGCCCCCTAAAACGTCACAGTCCCAGCATGCCCAGGGACTGTGACATCATATGGGGGCGGGGTCTCCGCCTATATAAGTCACAACGCAGCCCTCAGAGACCAGTCCAGCCGGAGAGAGCGTCGTGTCAACATCTGGAGGAAGAGAAGAGAAGAGAAGCCAAGAAGCCAAGAAGCCAAGAAGCCCAGAAGTCCGGACCTCCGCTCGCAATAGAGCTACATGAAGAGAGCGGAGGGGCCGGCCGAAGACCTGCGACACCGGGAGAAGAGGCCGGAGAGCGGAGAAGAACCAACCGGACGCCGGGAGAAGATGAAGCGGAGGGACCCCCGAAGCCGGAAGAAGACCCCCCCCCGGAGCTGTTTAATAAAATATTTTAAAAACCTGTGTGGTGTGTTTTATTACTTACACTTTTTTCCTAGGTAAATGGGTAGGGGTACCATGTACCCCATACTCATTTACATAGGGTGGGCGGCCGGGATCTGGGGGCCCCCTTATTAAAGGGGGCTCCCAGATTCCGATAAGCCCCCGCCCGCAGACCCCGACAACCAACGGCCAGGGTTGTCGGGAAGAGGCCCTTGTCCTCATCAACATGGGGACAAGGTGCTTTGGGGGGGGGGCGCAGGGCGCCCCCCTCCCCCAAAGCACCCACCCCCCATGTTGAGGGCATGCGGCCTGGTACGGTTCAGGAGGGGGGGGGGCGCTCGCTCGTCCCCACCCCCTTTCCTGACCGGCCAGGCTGCGTGCTCGGATCGGGGTCTGGTATGGATTTTAGGGGGGACCCCACGCCGTTTTTTCGGCGTAGCGGGGTTCCCCTTTATAATCCATACCAGACCTAAGGGCCTGGTATGCCCCGCGACGGGGCTCGCAAGGTGTCAATCTAGCCGATAAAAGCGGCAAGATTGACATCCTTTTCTAGTCCCGTCGCACCTGAGTCACGTTCAAAATGAACGGACTTGTCCGTGTGTGGGCAAGTCCGTTCATTCTGAAAGTCCGCCGGAACTCCGGCGAAAGTCCGTCGGAAAGACGGGCGGACTTAGCCCGCCGGAAAATCCCGGCGTGTGTGGGCAAGTCCGTCCGTTTTAAAGTCCGGCGCACCTGGCGGACAAAGTCCGTCGGAAAGTGTGCCGGACCAAGTAGGATAGAAAGTCCGCTCGTGTGTACGCGGCATAAGAAACCAAAGCCTCTATTAATGTAGATTACATAACATAACAGAGTATGGTGTACCATCATCCAATTAGAAGGGAAAAGGCTGGGAGATTGGTCCCCATAGAAAGAAAGTTTTTTTAAAGGACTATCTCGGTATCAACTTAAACAGCGCATACTCAAAGTTTGATAAAAAAGATTTTTCAATTCATTATTTATACAAAAGACTATAAAGACAGGATATCCAGATACTTAATGGAAAACATCATAAAAGGTGCATGATAACAATCCATGTACATCACCAACATTCATGTCCCCTGCTAAGGGGAATCAGGATATGGTGGGTTCCCACGGATATCATTGTTCTCAACATGTTTCGTGGATTTCTACCTCTTCATCAGGAAATGTCTGCAATCAATCATTATAATAATAAACAACAAATGTCAAAACATCATAATGTGTAACAGAATATAAAAAAAAAACACAAAAAAGTAAAGTGGGGAGGAAAGAGAGCGTTGTCACTTACCCGGGACCCAAGCCTAGCCGGAGTCAGAGCACCGCCAAAGTTCCCCCCACAGCGGCTATGGGGGACGTGCAAAAATGGTCGAACGTCTATATTGGATAATAACAGTGTATAAGTGAAAAATATTCAGCCATAAAAGAACAACTGGGGAAGAAGGGGGGGGGGATGGGGGTTAAACAAAGAAGGTGGAAGGGAGGGGGGGTGGGAGGGAGAAGGAAAAAGGAAGGAGTGGAAATGGGGGGGGGGGGAGAAAAGGGGGGAGGAAAACAAGGGCTAGCAAATGGGTGGGGGGGGGGGGGCAATTAGATATCAAGAGTGGGCAACCTTTTGTGGAAAAACAACACTACTCTGGGTCCAGGGAAAAGGGGAATTCAACTTGATAGGGATCAAAATCACAGTTATGTTCCTTAATTGAGATATACAAATGGTAAGCTAGTTGTGGGTCCATGTAGGGAAGAAATCCCTGGAACTCTAGGACCTGCAATGTAAATAATAAGGAAAAGAGATAAAATGAGGGTCAGCCATCTGACATTGGACTGGACATGGCTCTGCCGAAGCGGAGGACCAATGTCCAGTCACCATTTGTAATCAATGTGGCATGAAGCATGGGAATGGCAATATACGTACTTACTTGTGGTCAGATGTTGGTGATGTACATGGATTGTTATCATTCACCTTTTATGATGTTTTTCATGAAGTATCTGGATATCCTGTTTTTTTAGTGTTTTGTAGAAGTAAAGAATTGGAAAATCTTTTTATCAAACTTTGAGTTTACGCTGTTTAAGTTGGTACCGAGATAGTCCCTTAAAAAATGTTCTTTCCATGGGTGACCGATCTCCCAGCCTTTTCCCTAGAAGTCACTCTGTTGGACACCTACTGTCCTTCCTCTAATCTGGTGTGGACCAACATCTGGCCTTAAGTAGCACCATGGGACAAATCTTGGCCTTGGCTGTTCTTTTTGCAGAGACCTTTCCCTCTCCCTATCTAGTAGTAGTATACCATGCAAAACAAAAGAAAAACTGATTCATTATGATATTAGAAGAGATGTATGGGGTTTTCTTTTGTTTACAAATAATACTTACCTAGGTGGATGCTGCATCTGTCCCCCGTCCCCTTTAACACTGCAAACTAAGCAATCAAACACTACAGATCACTCGGTTCTCACAGCTCCCTGAGCAGCTCACCAGCTCTCTGCCCCGCCCCCTCTCGCTCATTGGAGCGCTGGGCTGTGGAGGGGGAAGGGTTGGCCAGCTCAGGCTCTCGGTGGCTTGCTGAGAGGCTAAGCTGGGTGCCGGTACAGGCATGTGGGCAGATCCCGACCATACGGTCGCGATCTTTCCCGAGCCTGTACCGGCTCTGTGACGTCAGCAGACAGTGGACTTCAGCCCGCTGTCTGCTGAAAACGGGTCACAGGAATGCAAAACGAGCTCCACTCCAGTGATCCATAGGAGAAGTCCAGCCAAACCAGCTTTCCCCGTACTTCTCCTTTAACGAATACATTAACTGCATTAATCTGGTTTCGTATATCTGCCTGGAGTTCCGCTTTAAGCTTTAACTTTATTCTGTGCGTTTCGTCTCCTTTTCTTGCACTTCACTTGTTTTAACTCCCTGAAAACTTTCTGAACTTTTTTATTTCTCGTCTCCCGGATTGGGGGTGTGCCCCCTCACCCGTGTGCCGGCGGTCACCGCTCCTCTACATCCTTTTTAAGACTTTCACACAGACGTTCAAAGTGAAGAAGCATTTATGTAAATGGAGATGCGTGGAGTAATCCTGAACTGACTGTGACCCCGCAGGAAAGGCAAGGAGCAGAGATTTCCCCATCACTACAATCCAGGAGGGACCTCTCACCGCCCCACGCATCTCCTCATTACATCTGTATTCCGGGCTCACAGAAGATGAAGACACTCCGCAGTATGCAGAGCGATCGTTGTGTGTTCTTCTTTTCATTCTTGGATGTATTACTTCCAGAAGAATATCTGTGTACACTGTGGTGGCAATTCTTCGCTGCAAACTCTATATTCTGAACATACACATTCCCATAATGCTCTGCACCACAAATCGATGAATAATTATGGAATTCATGTGAAAAAATACATTAAATTGATTTATTTAAAAGGAATAATAGCTGATTAAAGCCGGGGGGGGGGGGGGTTATCGAGTGCTCATTAAAGACCTGTCAGAAACCATGAAAACAGACCGAGACAGAAGTACAGTTAAATCACACTTGTTTAATAATAAAAGTAAAAAGAACAAACGTAGTCAAAACATAGCCAAAGTTCAGTAACCGGAACGGATAGTCAGCCAAGCCAGAAGTCAGCGATCAATGTAGTGGAACAGCAAGCAGGATCTGGAGCCAGAAGAGATGTCAGCAAAGCCAGTCTTAAACGGGAACGCAGGAGATAGTCTCTGTGATGTTGACCAAGGCGAAGGCAGAGATCCACTGGGTTGAACGGCTTAAGTAGGCACGACTGACGAGCAGGATATCATCAACAGCTGAGTAACTGTGGAGAGATGGGAGCTGGCAAAAAGCCAACAGCTGAGCAACCAGCTCAGAGAAGGAAGGGCTGAGCCCAGCTCTGACAAGACCCTAAGTACGAACGGGGTAATAAGCTGAAATTCAGTTGTGCACCTTGTCCTTATAGAGTTGAAGGACAATCTTTCCCAGAATCCCCAGTGCATTATTTGGAAGTTGAAGTTTAAGGGGGAGTAAAGTGACACCTACATCAGAATATGTTACAGTCCTGCGTTTTTAGGATGGGTGCTTGGCCAACTGAATCTGAGTTCAGCAGCTTACCCCTCCTTGAGAGTGTCAGAGTGTGGATCCGAACCTGCAACCTCTGGTTGCGGCTGTTCTCACTCTGCTACTTGAAGTGCTGGACAGCTCCCTGTCTGATTTCTTAGGACAATCTTGCCTTGTCTCTTGTTTCTGGTGAACCTTCCTTGAACTCCTTGCTCCTCCCATGAACTTTCTATGTAAGCCATGTATTTTCACTTCCTGTTTGCCAGATTATTGTGCTCTCTCCAGCCGAAATTTTGCTCCTTTGCCCACCTGCACTTGTCCTTATCTCCTCCACCAATTATTACTGTCCTTTGGCTTGTTCCTTGACTACGCTTCTGCTTGGCTTGATCCCTACCTGCAGCCACTTGTTACCGACTTTTGGCTTGTTTACTGACTATGCTTCTGCTTGAACCCTACCTGCTATATCTGCTACTGGACCCCAGCTTGCTCACCTCTGGGTGGGGTGATCCTGAGGACCGTGACCTGGTACTAACTATCAGGGAAATGGTTAAAGAACTGGCAATCTTACCAACACCCATCATGGCCGCATCAGGCGCGTTCCTGTGCGTATCGGTGTACGCAGATGAGTATTAACGCTACCGGCTTACGCAGATGCGCGACGGCGCTAATGGGTGTACGCAGATACGCAGTGGTTCCTCCTGGCCTATATAAACCTGCTGCTGACACCTGTGCATTGCTGAATTATTGTCGGCTTCCCTGTGTTCCTGAGTTTCCTAATCTTCGACCTCCCGTTACCGACCCGGCTTGCTTAACCTGTCATCCTGATCTCCTGGTTTGACCTCTGGCTTGTACTACTGACCCTGTTCTTGTCTGCTCGACTGTGTTTGATCTCGGCTTGGCTCACCGACTCTGCTGCAACCTGTCTCACCGTGTATGCCCCGGGCTTGTTCCAGTTCTGCTACCTGAATCTCACATTGACTGATTTACCGGATTGTCCATCTGCCCAGTTCACCTGGTACTCTGCAAGTACACCTGCCCTACAGTGCATCTTGCCTTGTTCCAGCAACCTTCCAGTGACCAGCGCATCAAACCACAGCAACTGGCAAACCGTGCTTCTTTGGGCACTGCACTCCCTGTACCGCTTCCAGGGGTGCACTGCACTTAGCCACAAGGGGGGGTCCTCTCAGCACCTTGGCCTCGCACCTGGTACATGACAGCATAATTCAGCCATAATGTCAGAGGCCGACGGAGGTGCTTCCCCGCTAGAAGCTTTGTGCCATCAGGTCACTGCCCTCACTCAAGCAGTACAAAGACTACAGGAGGGCTACTTCCAGCTGGAAGGATGACTGCAACATCTGAAGGTGACACCTGCCCCTGCTGATCAAGGTCCATCTTCCGCCAGCTCTGCAACTGCTACACCGGCCCAAGAACGCACCACCACTGCACAGACTGTGATAGTGTCTGATTGTTTGCTGCAACATCTAGTGAACTTCAATGGCCTTTCGGGGAGAGGGAACCTTTTCAATAAGGGACCCCACATAATTTTGGCATGCTTCGTGTGGTAGGGTGAGGAACCCGCTAGTGAGGAACTGTGATTAGCTCGGGTCAGGGGTTCCTGGTGAGGAGGGATAGCTCAGGGAAGGCTCCATCTTCATTACATACACTCCGGTGAGTAGTGCACAGAGGTAGAGCCAGCAAAAATTGCAGGAACATCCTTCTGCCTATGCCCAGAAGGGACACTCCCTCTGATAATGAAAGCTCTCCTATGGTATCATGTCCTGTGACTACAGAGGCTGTATATTCTCTAGTTTATTTATATCAATGATGAAGATCAGTGTGTCTGTTGCTGCAAACCAACTGTGCAAAGGCTATATAAATGACATTAGTCCACTATATACTGGGGGTGAGCATCATTGTAACAGCAAAGTTTTCAACCGTCATGAATGAGTTAATCATTAATTACAGCTGTGATCACTAGTGACCTGTAATTGGCTGCAGCTAATCACATGGTACAGGGTGCTTTGATTGGTCCAGGTACTATGTGATAGTTATGGGCGTAGAGGAGCTCAGATATGGGGGTGGAAGATCTCAGTTATAGGGGATAGAGGAGCTCAGTATTGGGGATGAAGGGGTTCAGTTATTGGTGATGGGGGGCTGAGTTATGGGGGATGAAGGATCAATGGGGATGACAAACCTCAGTTATGGGGGTTGGCGAGCCTCAGCTATGGGAGTTGGAGAACCTCAGTTGTAGGGGATGGAGAACCTCAGTTATGGGGGATGGAGAACCTCAGTTATGGGGAATGAAGGACCTTAGTTGTGGGGAATTGAAGAGCTCAGTTAAGGGGGATGGAGAACCTCAGTTATGGGGATGAAGGATCTCAGTTATGGGGGATTGAGGGGCTCAGTTATGGGGAATGGAGGAGCTCAGTTATGGAGGATGGAGGACCTCAGTTATGGCGGATGGAGGATTCAGTTATGGAGGAGGGAGGACCTCAGTTATGGCGGATGGAGGACTTCAGTTATGGAGGAGGGAGGACCTCAGTTATGGGGGATGGAGGGGCTCAGTTATAGGGGTTGGAGAACCTCAGTTATGGGGGATGGAGAACCTCAGTTATAGGGGTTGGAGAACCTCAGTTATTGGGGATGGAGAACCTCAGTTATGGGGGATGGAGAACCTCAGTTATGGGGGATGGAGAACCTCAGTTATGGGGGATGGAGAACCTCCGTTATAGGGGTTGGAGAACCTCAGTTATAAGGAATGAAGGAGCTCAGTTATGAGGAATGACTGCAAGCATTAAACTTATTCTCCCTGGAGAAAAGATGTTTAGGAGGGGATATGACCGCAATGTGCAAATCTTTGAATGATGACTAGAGAGCATTGGGAGGAAACTGGGTGGACTGGTGTCCTTATTCAACCTTACCAACTATGTGTGCCCATCCATGGTGAGATATTATATGACACCTTCCTTAAGTTGTAACTTAGGTTACTTTGGACGGTATACAATTTCCTTTAATCCAAATAAGTCAGAAAAGTCTCAATTCCCTTTAAAAGAAGGAAAATCTTTGGACAGGAGAGGGAAGGAGAATACCTTTCAGCCTCATGAAAGTCAAAATGTTCCATCCACAACTCAATAAAGATTCTTAATGATGTTTTAAATATTTATGTCTCATATAATGTGAGAAGAATGATATGAAAATGTGAAAGCTGCTGACTAATTAGTGGTATTAGTGGGCATTTCAGGCACGTTTGATTAAAGCCGACCATTTACTGCAGAATGAAGAGAAATATGCAAATTCCTGGCTGGCAATCATTACTAATGGAGGGAAATGGAAGGAACTGGTTGGGTCGGAATTCTACAGAATGGCATTTGTTACGTTTAATCAATTATCACTTCACATCTTTTATTTGAAGCCCTAACTTAATTAAGGGGCAATTTGTGCATTTTTGTTTACATTAAAAGCATTCCGGTAATTAAAATACTTGGCATTTATTTTGGAATTGTGTGTTTCCCGACAATTGCAGAGATCAGCCATGCCTGGAATATTGTCCTACAGCCCTTCCCCCGGCTCTCAGAACAATCTCCGGCTGGTGTGGGTAGATGTCCCAGTAATCAGTCCTTACAGTAATTGTGACCATCCAATGTTATGGACTCTTTCTAATCCCGGTATAACTATGCCGGCACCATGACTGGTAAAACTACTCCGGCACAATGACTGATATAGCTATGCCGGCACCATGACTGATATAACTACGCCGGCACCATGACTGGTATAACTATGCCGGAACCATGACTGGTATAACTATGCCGGAACCATGACTGGTATAACTACGCCGGCACCATGACTGGTATAACTACGCTGGCACCATGACAGATATATCTACGCCGGCACCATGACTGGTATAACTGTTCCGGCACCATGACTGGTATAACTGTTTCGGCACCATGACTGGTATAACTACGCTGGCACCATGACTGGTATAACTGTTCCGGCACCATGACTGGTATAACTGTTTCGGCACCATGACTGGTATAACTACGCTGGCACCATGACTGGTATAACTGTTTCGGCACCATGACCGATATATAACTACGCTGGCACCATGACTGGTATAACTGTTTCGGCACCATGACCGATATATAACTACGCTGGCACCATGACTGGTATAACTGTTTCGGCACCATGACCGATATATAACTACGCTGGCACCATGACTGGTATAACTGTTCCGGCACCATTACTGGTATAACTATGCCGGCACCATGACTGGTATAACTATGCCGGCACCATGACTGGTACAACTATGCCGGCACCATGACCGATATAACTACGCCGGCACCATGACTGGTATAACTGTTCCGGCACCATGACTGCTAAAACTATGCCGGAACCATGACTGGTATAACTATGCCGGCACCATGACTGGTATAACTGTTCCGGCACCATGACTGCTAAAACTATGCCAGAACCATGACTGGTATAACTACGCTGGCACCATGACCGATATAACTACGCCGGCACCATGACTGGTATAACTGTTCCGGCACCATGACTGGTAAAACTATGCCGGCACCATGACTGGTATAACTATGCCAGCACCATGACTGGTATAGTTACATAGTTACATAGTAGGTGAGGTTGAAAAAAGACACAAGTCCATCAAGTCCAACCTATGTGTGTGATTATGTGTCAGTATTGCATTATATATCCCTGTATGTTGCGGTCATTCAGGTGATTATCTAATAGTTTCTTGAAGCTATCAATGCTCCCCGCTGAGACCACCGCCTGTGGAAGGGAATTCCACATCCTTGCCGCTCTTACAGTAAAGAACCCTCTACGTAGTTTAAGGTTAAACCTCTTTTCTTCTAATTTTAATGAGTGGCCACGAGTCTTATTAAACTCTCTTCTGCGAAAAAGTTTTATCCCTATTGTGGGGTCACCAGTCCGGTATTTATATATTGTGGGGTCACCAGTCCGTTATTTATATATTGTGGGGTCACCAGTCCGGTATTTATATATTGTGGGGTCACCAGTCCGGTATTTATATATTGTGGAGTCACCAGTCCGGTATTTATATATTGTGGGGTCACCGGTCTGGTATTTATATATTGTGGGGTCACCGGTCTGGTATTTATATATTGTGGGGTCACCGGTCTGGTATTTATATATTGTGGGGTCACCAGTCCGGTATTTGTATATTGTGGGGTCACCAGTCCGGTATTTGTATATTGTGGGGTCACCAGTCCGGTATTTATACAATGAAATCATATCCCCTCTCAAGCGTCTCTTCTCCAGAGAGAATAAGTTCAGAGCTCACAACCTTTCCTCATAACTAAGATCCTCCAGACCCTTTATTAGCTTTGTTGTCCTTCTTTGTAGTCGCTCCATTTCCAGTACATCCTTCCTGAGGACTGGTGCCCAGAACTGGACAGCATACTCCAGATGCGGCCGGACCAGAGTCTTGTAGAGCGGGAGAATTATCGTTTTATCTCTGGAGTTGATCCCCCTTTTTAATACCAATATTCTGTTTGCTTTGTTAGCAGCAGCTTGGCATTGCATGTCATTGCTGAGCCTATCATCTACTAGGACCCCCAGGTCCTTTTCCATCCTAGATTCCCCCAGAGGTTCTCCCCCCAGTCTATAGATTGCATTCAGATTTTTGCCACCAAATGCATTATTTTACATTTTTCTACATTGAACCTCATCTGCCGTGTAGTTGCCCCTCCCTCATTAATTTGTTCAGATCTTTTTGCAAGGTTTCCACATCCTGCGGAGAAGTTATTGCCCTGCTTAGCTTAGTATCGTCCGCAAATACAGAGATTGAACTGTTTATCCCATCCTCCAGATCGTTTATGAACAAATTAAATAGGATTGGTCCCAGCACAGAACCCTGGGGGACCCCACTACCCACCCCTGACCATTCTGAGTACTCCCCATTTATCACCACCCTCTGAACACGCCCTTGTAGCCAGTTTTCAATCCATGTACTCACCCTATGGTCCATGCCAACGCACCTTATTTTGTACAGTAAACGTTTATGGGGAACTGTGTCAAATGCTTTTGCAAAATCCAGATACACCACGTCTACGGGCCTTCCTTTATCTAGATGGCAACTCACCTCCTCATAGAAGGTTAATAGATTGGTTTGGCAAGAACGATTCTTCATGAATCCATGCTGATTACTGCTAATGATATCATTCTTATTACTAAAATCTTGTATATAGTCCCTTATCATCCCCTCCAAGAGTTTACATACTATTGATGTTAGGCTAACTGGTCTGTAATTCCCAGGGATTTTGGGCCCTTTTTAAATATTGGTGCTACATTGGCTTTTCTCCAATCAGCTGGTACCATTCCAGTCAGTAGACTGTCTGTAAAAATTAGGAACAACGGTCTGGCAATCACCTGACTGAGTTCCCTAAGTACCCTCGGATGCAAGCCATCTGGTCCCGGTGATTTATTAATGTTAAGTTTCTCAAGTCTAATTCTAATTCCGTCCTCTGTTAACCATGGAGGTGCTTCCTGTGTTGTGTCATGAGGATAAACACTGCAGTTTTGGTTACTGAAGCCCCCCGATTCACTCGTGAAGACTGAGGAGAAGAATAAATTCAATACCTTTGCCATCTCCCCATCCTTTGTAACCAGATGTCCTTCCTCATTCTTTATGGGGCCAATATGGTCTGTCCTCCTTTTTTTACTGTTTACATACTTAAAGAATTTCTTGGGATTTTTTTTGCTCTCCTCCGCTATGTGTCTTTCATGTTCTATCTTAGCCATCCTAATTGCACCCTTACATTTCTTACTGCATTCTTTATAAATTCTGAATGCTGTGGATGATCCCTCAACCTTGTATTTTTTGAAGGCCTTCTCCTTTGCTTTTATATGCATTTTTACATTGGAGTTAAGCCATCCAGGATGTTTGTTCGCTCTTTTAAATTTATTACCCAATGGGATACATTGGCTAATGCCCTTATTTAATATGCTCTTAAAGCAAACCCATCTCTCCTCCGTATTCTTTGTTCCTAATATTTTATCCCAATTTATGCCTTTTAGCAAGGTTTGTAGTTTAGGGAAGTTGGCTCTTTTGAAATTCAGTGTCTTTGTGTATAACTATGCCAGCACCATGACTGGTATAACTACACTGGCACCATGACCGGTATAACTATGCCGGCGCCATGACTGCTTTGCTAAGTTTCAGAAATTATCTTTTTTTACCTTTTTTTTAGAAGATTGAAATGTTGTGTCATGTGACCGTGCGTCTCTTCTTCCTTCCTCGATTTATTTTCTGCTCCTCTCAGTAGACACCTTTGTTTCCAATCTATTGATATTCTCAAGAATGATAATCTGTGTGATCATCTTTGTGTTGCGGCTTTTACATTTCAGCAGCCCAGCATTCACAATGTCAGGTCATTCCTGCTGTGATTACCCCATTCAATATTTCTAGAAAGATGATAAAAATATAACACGGTCCAATGGAAACCAAATTTATGTCATCCATCCCAGGAGTCTTCATGGGAGGAGGGGCTTTCTCAACTAAGTCACACCCACCTGCCTGTATGCCTGAGCTAAGGGAAGATGGATTCCAGAAAGTAAATGCTGCCCTTACTTAAGATGACCACCGCTAGAAATGCTAGGGTGGAGGGGGAGCTTTCAAAGTGATTTCTAAGTATAAGAAAATATGGAGACATGGATAGATGGATGAAGACATGGATAGATGGACGGACACATGGATAGATGGAGATATGGATAGATGGACGGACACATGGATGGATGGAGACATGGATGGATGGATGGATGGAGACATGGATAGATGGACGGACACATGGATAGATGGAGACATGGATAGATGGACGGACACATGGATGGATGGAGACATGGATGGATGGATGGAGACATGGATAGATGGACGGACACATATATGGAAACATGGATGGATGAAGACATGGATGGCGACATGGATGGATGGATGGAGACATGGATAGATGGATGGAGACATGGATGGATGGATGGAGACATGGATGGCTGGTGACATGGATGGATGGAGAAACATAGGTTGGACTTGATGGACTTGTGTCTTTTTTCAACCTCACCTACTATGTAACTATGTAACTATAAATGGATAGATGGATGGAGACATGGATGGATGGATGGACACATGGATGGATGGAGACATGGATGGATGCAGACATGGATGGAGACATGGATGGATGGAGACATGGATGGATGGAGACATGGATGGGGACATGGATGGATGGATGGATGAAGACATGGATGGATAAATGGATGGAGACATGGATGGAGACATGGATGGAGACATGAATGGATGGGGACATGGATGGATGGTTGGATGGATGGAGACATGGATGGATGGAGACATGGATGGATGTTGACATGGATGGATGGAGACATGGATGGATGGAGACATGGATGGAGACATGGATGGGGACATGGATGGATGGATGGATGGATGGAGACATGGATGGATAGATGGATGGATAGATGGATGGAGACATGGATGGAGACATGAATGGATGGGGACATGGATGGATGGATGGATGGATGCAGACATGGATGGAGACATGGATGGATGGAGACATGGATGGAGACATGGATGGGGACATGGATGGGGACATGGATGGATGGATGGATGGAGACATGGATGGATGGAGACATGGATGGATGGAATGCAGACATGGATGGAGACATGGATGGATGGAGACATGGATGGAGACATGGATGGGGACATGGATGGGGACATGGATGGATGGATGGATGGATGGAGACATGGATGGATAGATGGATGGAGACATGGATGGAGACATGGATGGAGACATGGATAGGGACATGGATGGATGGATGGAGACATGGATAGATGGATGGAGACATGGATGGATGGATGGATGGATGGATGGAGACATGGATAGATGGATGGAGACATGGATAGATGGATGGAGACATGGATGGATGGATGGAGACATGGATGGCTGGTGACATGGATGGGGACATGGATGGATGGAGAAACATAGGTTGGACTTGATGGACTTGTGTCTTTTTTCAACCTCACCTACTATGTAACTATGTAACTATAAATGGATAGATGGATGGAGACATGGATGGATGGATGGAGACATAGATGGAGACATAGATGGATGCAGACATGGATGGAGACATGGATGGATGGATGGATGGATGGAGACATGGATGAATGGAGACATGGATGGATGGAGACATGGATGGGGACATGGATGGATGGATGGATGAAGACATGGATGGATAGATGGATGGAGACATGGATGGAGACATGGATGGAGACATGAATGGATGGGGACATGGATAGATGGATGGATGGAGACATGGATGGATGGAGACATGGATGGATGTTGACATGGATGGATGGAGACATGGATGGAGACATGGATGGGGACATGGATGGATGGATGGATGGAGACATGGATGGAGACATGAATGGATGGGGACATGGATGGATGGATGCAGACATGGATGGAGACATGGATGGAGACATGGATGGGGACATGGATGGGGACATGGATGGATGGATGGATGGATGGAGACATGGATGGATGGAGACATGGATGGATGGATGCAGACATGGATGGAGACATGGATGGATGGAGACATGGATGGAGACATGGATGGGACATGGATGGGGACATGGATGGATGGATGGATGGAGACATGGATGGATAGATGGATGGAGACATGGATGGAGACATGAATGGATGGGGACATGGATGGATGGATGGATGGAGACATGGATGGATGGATGGATGGATGGATGGATGGAGACATGGATGGATGGAGACATGGATGGATGGATGGATGGAGACATGGATGGACGGATAGAGACATGGATGGAAAAATGGATGGAGACATGGATGGCTGGTGACATGGATGGATGGATGGATGGAGATATGGATAGATGGATGGAGACATGGATGGATGGAGACATAGATGGATGGATTAATGGAGACATGGATGGATGAATGAAGACATGGATGGATGGATGGAGGCTTAGATGGATGGAGACACGGATGGATGGAGACAAGGATGGATGGATGGATGAATGGAGACATGGATGGATGGATGGATGAATGGCGACATGGATGGATGGATGGATGAATGGAGACATGGATGGATGGATGGATACATGGATGGATGAATGGATGGAGACATGGATAGATGGATGAATGGAGACATGGATGGATGGGGAAGTTTGCTTTGAATATTAAGAATAAATTAAATAATAATATCAGGTTTTTTTTTCCCGGATACATTTAAAGCAGACCTTCGGCCTCCTGAGGATGATCCTGCCTCTCCACCCTTCCTCCCCTCCTCCCTTCCTCTGCAGGAGTCCACCCTGCCTCTCCATGCACATCTCTCGCCTTGGGCAAATGACACGCACGCTGCCCGCTTTGCCTCCCGGGGAGATGAACGTTACATATCTCAGGAGGCTTAGCCTTTCATTCAAGGAAAGGTGGAGGGGGCGGACCTGTCATCGAGAGGCCCACCCGCTGAACCCCGGAAGAGGCGGTGGGCTCCTCGATGACATCAGAGAGAACATGGAGGCGTGGTACGGAGGTCAGGCATGAGGAGATCTCAGTGGGGCAACTCTGGATCCGCTGGATGGGTAAGTATCTGAAATGTGCAGGAACCCCCTTCAGATAAGCGGTGCCAAAACAAAAATAAAAAAAAAATGGCGGTCGGACGAAGTTCCTCCTTCCCCGGAGACTTTCTGATTCTATAAAACTTGGATATGCAATTAGCGGATCTCCAGCTGTTGCAGAACTACAAGTCCCATGAGGCATAGCAAGACTCTGACAGCCACAAACATGACACCCAGAGGCAGAGGCATGATGGGACTTGTAGTTTTGCAACAGCTGGAGGTCCGCTAATTGCATATCCCTGCTATAAAACAATAAGCCTTGCAAGCCTGGAAGAGAGGACACCCCTCCCCCTCCCTCCTTCCTTTTTTTTTTCCAGCCACCTTTTTCCTCCCAGACCTTCAGCCCGGGTTCACACCTATGCGAATTAGATGCGGCTTACACCGCATCTAATTCGCAGGACATTTTAAAATACATTCATATGAATGCATCTGGTTCACATATGTGCGTTGCATTCGCACTGCGCATTGCACAAAAAACGTGTGCGTTTTTTGGGCATTGTGGTGCGAACTACAAGCCTATTATCTCCTATGGGAACGCATCTGATTCGCAGATGCATTGCGTTCTGAACAAGGATTTTCTCTTTCTCCTCACTACACCTCCCCCTCTCCCTGCTCTCTAATCCTGAGCAAAAACGCAATGAATCCGTTGAACAGGAGATTGTTATCTCCCCAGTGAAACCTGAGCTTCAATTCGCACCGCACATGTGTGAAACCAGGCTCAGACTTCTTTATATCGCCTTTCAATTAAAAAAGAAATGAGCCGTAGTCAATGTTCTCTCCAGCCTGAGTCCATGGATACCTTTCAATGTTTCAATCCTTTGATTCCTTCCTTACATTCCAATGTAACAATATAACAATATAACAATATAACAATATAACAATATAACAATGTAACAATATAATGATATAACAATATAACAATATAACAATATAATGATATAACAATATAACAATATAACAAGCTGTATACTGATTACGAATTGTCAATGACTTTGTCTCAGTTTCAGGAACAGGTTGATTTTTCTCCCTATTGTAACTCTCCATTGATTGGTTAAGTCTTTCACGTTTGAAGGTAAATTATTAAAGCAGCAATAGAACATATTGAGCGCCAATATTGACGCGCGGTGAAGTACATAACGCACGCTGTGCTGCTTCTGTGACTCGACCCCATACATGCTCATTCAATAGAACCATCGAAGGAATGAAGTCCAATCAGAAGACGCCCCGCTACGTTGTGACTTTTCCGAAGTGAATTCTGATTGCGCTCTTTGATCTTTGCACTGCTCATTGATAAAGCGCACTGATCGTATTTATTAATAATCGCGCGGTAGATCCAAATACGATCAGCTGCGTCCCTCAGTAGAAGAGAACGATGCAAAGTGCTGAAACTCGCAGTAATCAACTCCCATTTCTATATTTACAGTTATCAGAGGATTATTGATATGATAGGTGATCATATCATAGGTGATAGGTGATTGCTGATTGGTTCCCACCACATACTCCTCCCCAGTCCTCAGGAAGGATGTACTGGAAATGGAGCGACTACAAAGAAGGACAACAAAGCTAATAAAGGGTCTGGAGGATCTTAGTTATGAGGAAAGGTTGTGAGCTCTGAACTTATTCTCTCTGGAGAAGAGACGCTTGAGAGGGGATATGATTTCATTGTATAAATACCGGACTGGTGACCCCACAATATACAAATACCGGACTGGTGACCCCACAATATATAAATACCGGACTGGTGACCCCACAATATATAAATACCGGACTGGTGACCCCACAATATACAAATACTGGACTGGTGACCCCACAATATATAAATACCGGACTGGTGACCCCACAATATACAAATACCGGACTGGTGACCCCACAATATACAAATACTGGACTGGTGACCCCACAATATATAAATACCGGACTGGTGACCCCACAATATATAAATACCGGACTGGTGACCCCACAATATATAAATACCGGACTGGTGACCCCACAATATACAAATACCGGACTGGTGACCCCACAATATACAAATACCGGACTGGTGACCCCACAATATATAAATACCGGACTGGTGACCCCACAATATACAAATACCGGACTGGTGACCCCACAATATACAAATACTGGACTGGTGACCCCACAATATATAAATACCGGACTGGTGACCCCACAATATATAAATACCGGACTGGTGACCCCACAATATATAAATACCGGACTGGTGACCCCACAATATACAAATACCGGACTGGTGACCCCACAATATACAAATACCGGACTGGTGACCCCACAATATACAAATACTGGACTGGTGACCCCACAATATATAAATACCGGACTGGTGACCCCACAATATATAAATACCGGACTGGTGACCCCACAATATACAAATACCGGACTGGTGACCCCACAATATACAAATACCGGACTGGTGACCCCACAATATACAAATACCGGACTGGTGACCCCACAATATATAAATACCAGACTGGTGACCCCACAATATATAAAAACCGGACTGGTGACCCCACAATATATAAATACCGGACTGGTGACCCCACAATATACAAATACCGGACTGGTGACCCCACAATATACAAATACCGGACTGGTGACCCCACAATATACAAATACCGGACTGGTGACCCCACAATATATAAATACCAGACTGGTGACCCCACAATATATAAAAACCGGACTGGTGACCCCACAATATATAAATACTGGACTGGTGACCCCACAATATATAAATACCGGACTGGTGACCCCACAATATATAAATACCAGACTGGTGACCCCACAATATACAAATACCGGACTGGTGACCCCACAATATATAAATACCGGACTGGTGACCCCCCAATATATAAATACCAGACTGGTGACCCCACAATATATAAATACCGGACTGGTGACCCCACAATATATAAATACCGGACTGGTGACCCCACAATATACAAATACCGGACTGGTGACCCCACAATATACAAATACCGGACTGGTGACCCCACAATATACAAATACCGGACTGGTGATCCCACAATATATAAATACCGGACTGGTGACCCCACAATATATAAATACCGGACTGGTGACCCCACAATATATAAATACCGGACTGGTGACCCCACAATATACAAATACCGGACTGGTGACCCCACAATATATAAATACCGGACTGGTGATCCCATAATATATAAATACCGGACTGGTGACCCCACAATATACAAGTACCAGACTGGTGACCCCACAATATATAAATACCGGACTGGTGACCCCACAATATACAAATACCGGACTGGTGACCCCACAATATATAAATACCGGACTGGTGATCTCACAATATATAAATACCGGACTGGTGACCCCACAATATACAAATACCGGACTGGTGACCCCACAATATACAAATAACGGACTGGTGACCCCACAATATACAAATACCGGACTGGTGACCCCACAATATACAAATACTGTACTGGTGACCCCACAATAGGGAGAAAACTTTTTCGCAGAAGAGAGTTTAATAAGACTCGTGGCCACTCATTAAAATTAGAAGAAAAGAGGTTTAACCTTAAACTACGTAGAGGGTTCTTTACTGTAAGAGCGGCAAGGATGTGGAATTCCCTTCCACAGGCGGTGGTCTCAGCGGGGAGCATTGATAGCTTCAAGAAACTATTAGATAATCACCTGAATGACCACAATATACAGGGATATGTAATGTAATACTGACATATAATCACACACATAGGTTGGACTTGATGGACTTGTGTCTTTTTTCAACCTCACCTACTATGTAACTATATCACTATATCTCCATGTCCTTCGTCTTATATAATAAAGCTGATGATGTTTCCAGCAGAAGATTATAAAATAACCGGACCGGCCTCATCCAGCCACATTTTTACTTTCAATTAAATCTGTTTTATTGCACCTGTCAGGGAAGTATAATGGGAATAAATAGAAAGTTTGTATTTACAGATAATCACTTTCATTCCTGAAATTGCTTTATAGTTAATAAACAGAAGAGAAGGCTGGAGGTGCGGGGAAAGGAATGCTGTGTGCGTCCAATTCATCATCCTGCCTCACATGGCGATTTATGTGTAACTACTCGCCCCATACAAGAGTGCAATACATCACTGCACCCCTATGGAAAAATTCATTTTAAAAAATGTAACCCCCCTCCCCCACTCCAGCCTCTACAGACTGGGAGATATTCTGACCCAGCATCCGATTTATAGACCAACGTCTCCAAAACGAACACCTTCCTTCTAAATCTCCGGCACCCAATAAAACCACGCGCTCTCAGCTTACATAATATCAACTTCTGTAGTGCTAATGAAGGTCTCCAGCAGCACCCAAGAGAAACCTCCAGAATGGGAACTGCCGATTGGTCCAGGACTCCTTTACAGATGGGGGTTGCCTAACAAATTATCCTTTGATCACTATTAGTTATTATCCTATAGGGTACCTCACCTCTACCTCACACAATCAGTGGCGGCTGGTGGTTTTTTTGTTTGGTGGGGGGCAGCAAACAACTGAACCTCCCCACCCCCACTCCCCCCCAATTGAAGCAACTCAAACCCCCCCTCGCGGTCTGCCAGTTGGTTCCCCGGCACTTACCCCATCTAGGCGGCAGGCATCCGAGGAGCAGTGGCGGGGATCGGGTATCTGAGGAGCGGAAGTAGGGATCGGGCATCCAAGGAGCGGCAGTGGGGATCGGACATCCGAGGTGCGGCGGTGGGTATCAGGCATCCCAGGAGCGGCGGTGGGGATCGGGTATCTGAGGAGCAGAGGTAGGGATCGGGCATCCATGGAGCGGCATCAGGGATCGGGCATCTGAGGAGCAACGGCGGGGATCAGGCATCCAAAGAGCAGCGACGGGGATCAGGCATCCGAGGAGCAGCGTTGGGGATCGGACATCCAAGGAGTGGTGGTAGGGATCGGACATCCAAGGAGCGGCGGTGGGTATCAGGCATTCCAGGAGCGGCGATGGGGATCGGGTATCTGAGGAGCAGAGGTAGGTATCGGGCATCCATGGAGCGGCATCAGAGATCGGGCATCCGAGGAGCAGCGGCAGGGATCAGGCATCTGAGGATCTGTGGCGGGGATCAGGCATCCGAGGAGCAGCGGCAGGGATCAGGCATCTGAGGATCTGTGGCGGGGATCAGGCATCCAAGGAGCTGCGGCGGGGATCAGGCATCCGAGGAGCTGCGGCGGGGATCAGGCATCCGAGGAGCAGCAGCAGGGATCGGGCATTCGAGGAGCAGCGGCGGGGATCGGGCATCCAAGGAGCAGCGGCGGGGATCTGGCATCCAGGCATTGCCAGCAGCTCTTCTCCTCCTCGCTACTGCTGTGCGTCTCCTCCCCTCCTCCTAGGCAACCAATAGGATCGCCTGTTCTTTCAGCCAATCAGGTGACAGGTATCAGACCCGCTTCCTGATTGGCCTAGAGGAGGAGGATCAGTGTTGCAACAGCGAATAATCATAATATTCCAGACCACCGTATTTTGAAGCCTATTAGAGCTTCTGGCTCTAATCAGGTGCTTCTAAAAAACCTGCCACTGTAATTCATGTGCCGGGTGTCCTGAAAGGATCCGGATGCATGAATAGGGCGCCATGGATAGATTTATGGTATGCATGAATCTATCCATTGCATATAGGGGGTGGCCTGGAGAGAGGGGGTGGAGCCCGGGCAACCCTAATGGATGGGCCGCCCCCGCATACAATGCTATATAATGCTCTTCTACACAGAAAGAGGGCCAACATTCCGCAGAACCCATCCAGTTATCTTCACAGCCTGGAGCTGAATAAAGGAGCAGTGAGACCTGAAATACTGTGCCGCACCGGGGGGACTATTCATCAATATTTATGGTTTTAAAGGCAGTTCACATGTCAGGGGTCAGGCTCGGAGACCAGTATCTATAGCACTAAAGAGGCTCCCACCGATCAGCTGCATAGGTATACAAGCAGGTCACCCTGGTGAATGACGCCGGCTCACCCGAGGTGCGGGGTCTAAGCACTAACCGGTATTTACTATAGCTCCTGATGGTGGGGATGGGTTTTGCTGCATGTTAGTACCAGGTTGCAGTCTTCAGGAATGCATCACCAGGAGGGGAGCAAGTCAGGGTCCCGTAGCAGATATAGCAGGTAGAGATCAAGCAGAAGATTAGTCCGTAAACAAGTCAAAGGTTAGTAACAAGAGGTTGCAGCTTGGGGTCAAGCAGAAGTGTAGTCAAAGAACAAGCCAAAGGTCAGTAATGAGTGTTAGTGAAAATAAGGGTGGCAGCAGAAGTGACAATAGTGAGATATCGGCTGGACAGAGCACAGTAATCTGGCAAACAGGAAGTGCAGAGACATGGCTTAAATAGGAAGTCCATGGGAGAAGCAAAGCGTTCAAGGTTCAAAAGAAACAAGAAACAAGGCAAGGTTGTCTAAGGAACTGTCCAGCATCTCAGGTGGCTCAGCAAGAAGAGACACAGCCGAGGTCGCAGGTTCAGACCCGGGTCCTGACTTCACTTCTGCTCAATGTGTCATTAGCCTTCTTTTTATTATAAAGTTGTCTGATGAGTTCTTCACCAGCTATAATGAAGGGATGTTCTTCACTGACAGAAGACGATTGTGGTCCATTGAAGGACATACAACGTACTGGACGGGGTCCTTATTAATAATAAATCTCAATCGAATGTTTTCCTTAATACAAGACAAAGCTGCCCCAGCTCCACACTCCATCAAAGGTCCTCTGCAATGTCTGTAGTGGATTATTCATTTGGGGGGTTAGAATACGGCCACTTATCCTGATTAGGAACGTCAATTGTGACAAATGGAAATAGCCGCCAAGTTCCTTTACACCAAAATCAGATCATTGGCCATGCCGATCAATACGACACGGGATTTCTGTGTTCAGCTTCTCTCCTCCGTCTGTAGTGCAATGTCATCCTTGGAATAGTGGCGTGTTCACGTGTAATCCATACATTGATTGGTTACACTCGTGTCTGCGCCGATCGTTCTATACATCCTATTCACAATCATCTCCTTCATAGGAACACATGAAACCCACAACTCCGTTCAATGGGACTCAAGTCATAAAATAAAGCGAAATGCTGCATATTAATTGATAGGAACATTCAGACTCCTTTCACACTGAGGCAGTTTTCAGGCATTTTAGCACTAGAAATCGCCTCCAAGAAGCGCCTGAAAACCGCCTCCCATTCACTGTAATGGATGCTCTGACACCGGGGCGGTGCGCTGGCGGGATGTTAGGAAAAGTCCTACAAGCAGCATCTTTGGGGCGGCTTGGGAACCCGTAAAACGCCCTGCCCATCGCACTGAATAGGCATGAGCTTCCAAATCGCCTTAAAAGCGCATTGAAAGCGCCGCAAAACGGGACTTTTTACCTTTTTTGTAACCACTTTGGCTCTCACACTTCTTTACCCCCCAATGGACCAGGCCATGGTTCACATTTATGTGTCTGTTCATGAGTCTAGAACATTTAGACTAATGGACTTGCCAACCTCGGTCCTTCTACCAACCCATAAAATAATGACATGACATGGGATTGAATGACCACACAAGCCGTTCACAAACAATCTTCACAATGCAACCAGGAGGGGTTTATAACCAGAATCGACCTTTGGTGTCCTGAGCTGCACCTCAACTGTCTCTAAGACGTTATGAACTCACATGTTCTTACTTTTTTCCTGGGGAACCGAGCTCCTGGGAGAACCACCGATAACCCACCAAGTGGAAGTGCCATTCCCCAGATGGGGCCCCCAGTTTTTTAACAAATCAAGTGTTTACTGACCCCCAAAAACACTACAACCCACCAATCTGAAAATGTTCCTTTTTTTATAATTGCAGTGGAACCTTGGATTATGATCATAATCCATTCCAGGAGAACGCTTGTAATCCAAAGCACTCGCTTATCAAAGCGAGTTTCCCCATAGAAGTCAATAGAAACGAAGATAATTTGTTCCGCAATGACTTCTATTGTATGCAATACCGCATGTGGCCAGAGGCGGGGGGGGCGCCGGAGAGACTCGGAAACACTCGGAGACCACACGGCTGCACTCGGAAACCCTCAGAAAGGGAACTGAGTATTTCCGAGTGTTTCCAAGTATTTCTGAATGGCTCCTGTTGTGGACATTTTATGAAGATGTATATAATATGTATTGTCGCAGTGTCTCCCAGTGTTAGTTCTCCCGCAACCCGCTCTGACGCTGGTTGAGATCCGATAGATAGTGGAAAACTTCCTGAGGTTGGAGAGAGATGTTTGCGGAGTGAGGATATGTCTGCCGGTGAAAGGGCCCCTGTGCGATGCACAGAACGATCGTCTGGTGGGGATGTGTTCGCTCTCCAAAGACATTATTGGTTTAGCGGATGTGTGCTCGTGTCACCTCTGTGTGCCTGATCAACATATTTGAGGTGCCATGACATACACCTGCAGATAATCTCCCATCAGCAGGAATTGTAGTCATTGTTTCATTGGTGGTTGTATAAATTCATTTCTCCTGTGTTGACATTCACATCCTTATTTGGTCATATCCTGTGAGGTCACATCCTGTGTAGGAGGCGATTGGCTGTTGGAGGCAGGGCTTCCTGTTTGTGACTTCCTTTGTGTGTGTGGATAAAAGCTGAGAGTCTCTGCCCGGCAGGGCAGTTGATTTGAGCGATGGAGCGAACAACATCAGAGAGGTGACTGTGTCTGTTTACTGGGGAAGAGGGGAGACACGGGTTATCTAACCGGTTCCCGACCGGCGCACGCCGATGTACGTCGGCAGAATGGCACGGTGGGCAAATGGGCGTACCTGTACATCCATTTGAATTCCCCGCCGTGCAATTCTTCCGGGGCTGAAGTGGTTAAAGATGCATTATACCATTATGGTAAAAGGGCACTTATTAGCGCAAGAGTATAGTGTCCACCACACTCCAAACCCTTCCAAGCGTCACCGGCGCCCCCGCACCTCTGGCCAAATGCGGTACTGCACACCGCAGAGGCTTGAATCCTGCTTGTTTTACAAGACAACACTTGCAAACCGAGTCAGGATTTTAAAAAAATAATTGCTCATATTGCGAAGCGCTCGTTACTCGCAATTCGAGTTTCCACGGTATTACCTCCCGACAACCATTGGCTTACAATGAACCCAATTGTAGGGTGGTCGGGTGGATAAAAGTCCTCTTTGCCTGAACTTTCCGGAATGAATATCCAGCATCCTTCACACAAACAACCATTGCAGCTCCACCCATCTGACCTTCAGCCCCCCAATCTGGTAAGCTCCGCACCTCCTCCACATTGAACTCCCATTTTTAACCCTTTCCTGACATGTTTCCTTCCCTTAGCCATGCAGACCCTCCATCCAGGGCCGTCTTTATTATTGATTGGACCCTGGACAAAAATTTTCTTGGCCCCCCCAATGCAATTTTGCTCTCCACCTGCACTGAGATTTACAATCAATATCAGCTAGACTTAAAACCAGTTTACTGTATCAGATCAGGCAGTGATTGCGATTGGTTGTCAGAGGTTACAGTGTATCATTACCACTTACTGACTGGTTGCTAGAGGTTACAGCACACATTACGGCTCACTGATTAGTTGCTAGAGGTTACAGCACATGATTTCTTCTTGTTGATTGGTTGCTAGAGATTACTGTACAGTATTACTGCTCACTGATTGGTTGCTAGAGGTTACAGCACATGATTTCTTCTTGTTGATTGGTTGCTAGAGATTACTGTACAGTATTACTGCTCGCTGATTGGTTGCTAGAGGTTACAGCACATCATTTCTTCACTGCAGAGGGGCATGATCTACATATGCCCTCTCTGTTGTTAAATAATGGGTACAGGTGTCATAAACCGATTTTATATAGCTAAAATATATAAAAGAACTCCACCATCAGCTATCATAATAAGGTCCCCATCCAAGAAAAGCCCATATATTCGGGCGTAACCAAAATACTCAAAACACCAGTGATATAGAAACTGCTAAATAAAATATGTCCCCCCAGTGAATTAGAATGTTTGCCAAGGTGAAATATGTGATAAATCAATAGGAAAATAATATGGTGAACGATGCAGTAATTTGCGGGTAAAAAATAATAAATTGACCCCGGAGTTCAAAAATATTGAGACAAAATGGCGCCGGAAAAAGTTTTTTTAAAATTGATAAAAATTAAATGTGCATAGTGGTGTCATTGTAATATCCGTGTTAACCTTTCCATGAGTGTATAAAAAATGAGTGAGATAGTGATTAGTCCCAATATTCAAAAGTATTGGGACAATATGGCGCTTATAATCCTAAAAAAATTTTTTGTGTGTGACAAAATAAAAAATCAAATCAAACACTCCCTGTGCAGTAAATACAATAAAAAAGGTATATATAAATATAAGGATGACATGCATAAAAGGTAGATTCCAATTCTTCTTGTTTATACCAGGTGATGGTTAACTACTAAAAAGTATTTTATATATAGTCCATGCAAAAATGGGTGTTTTCAACTGATAGGAGAACAGAGTTCAAATGTGAAAGTTGATTATTTCACCCTTAAGGGATCACCACAGTGACTTCTGTGCGTTTTGTTCAGATGGTGACTTGGAGTGCTCACACGTCATACCCGGAAGTGTTGGCTGGAACGCACGGTGGGACGCACGCTCGTAGCTCGGTGCTGCTCCCATCTCTGCATACAGCGTTGCCGATTACATTTATTTTGTGGATTGTACTTCTGGACTCTTTGGTATGTGCAATAAATGAACTTGACTTACTTCACGAAGGAAGCCCTCTTGTGTTTCTCTTTTCTCTGCATCTCTGGAGAGTCTAACAGATTAAGGTGGTATATGGATGGAGTAGCAAGGCTATACAAAAAGTACATATCTCCCGTGGAACAGCCGTAAGGATCGAATTGAGCAGAGGAACGGCAGCATTACTGGAGTCATCATCACCTGACCCGAGGCACCCACTCTGTCGCTCGGTACCCCTGTAGGGGTGGTTATCTCTGGTGAGTGGGGTAGCATTGGGGGGTGAGCACTTCAAGTCACCATCTGAACAAAACGCACAGAAGTCACTGTGGTGATCCCTTAAGGGTGAAATAATCAACTTTCACATTTGAACTCTGTTCTCCTATCAGTTGAAAACACCCATTTTTGCATGGACTATATATAAAATACTTTTTAGTAGTTAACCATCACCTGGTATAAACAAGAAGAATTGGAATCTACCTTTTATGCATGTCATCCTTATATTTATATATACCTTTTTTATTGTATTTACTGCACAGGGAGTGTTTGATTAGATTTTTTATTTTGTCACACACAAAAAATTTTTTTAGGATTATAAGCGCCATATTGTCCCAATACTTTTGAATATTGGGACTAATCACTATCTCACTCATTTTTTATACACTCATGGAAAGGTTAACACGGATATTACAATGACACCACTATGCACATTTAATTTTTATCAATTTTAAAAAAACTTTTTCCGGCGCCATTTTGTCTCAATATTTTTGAACTCCGGGGTCAATTTATTATTTTTTACCCGCAAATTACTGCATCGTTCACCATATTATTTTCCTATTGATTTATCACATATTTCACCTTGGCAAACATTCTAATTCACTGGGGGGACATATTTTATTTAGCAGTTTCTATATCACTGGTGTTTTGAGTATTTTGGTTACGCCCGAATATATGGGCTTTTCTTGGATGGGGACCTTATTATGATAGCTGATGGTGGAGTTCTTTTATACATTTTAGCTATATAAAATCGGTTTATGACACCTGTACCCATTATTTAACAACAGAGAGGGCAGCGCCGTTCTCATTCTCATACTACTTATTCACTTATGTAATTAGACCCCTAGGGGTTTTAATTAGGGATAGGCAGCAGCCCTCACACTGTCCTAAGCGCGGATTCATTTATCTATATCATGATCTACATATGAATGCCGCCGGCCTCAGCTATTTACATATGATTTCTCCCATTATTTACATATGATTGCCAGTTATTTACATGTAAACACAGGGACTGCAGGTGAGTCCTCTGTACACAACAATAGGGCAGAGCTGGGCAGCATTAGTACCAGCACTTCACACTGAGATATCAGGACACAGCACAGGACTAAAACCTCAAGGGACGAGGGAATTTAAACTGGGATATTGGGCAAGTATGGGGCAGCTGCTTTGGGCCCCACAACAATGACAGGGCCCAGGGCAGCTGCTCCTTTTGCCCTGCCTTACAGACAACCCTGCCTCCATCCATCTTGTCTTTTCTGGTTCTCACTGTATTTAATGGAGCAAAAATCCTAAATGATCCTTGGGGAACGCCGGGTTTAGTTGTGGGAGATGCGTCCGATGAATGAATAGATTGGTTGTCTGCTCTTGAAGGCCAGGTCGTTTTACGGTCTTCTTCATTTTTTGTTCGCTTATGCTAATCCTTTCATATTTATTCTGCGATTTCTGGGGATTGTGAAGGGCTGTGCAGTATTCTGGAGCTACATAAAAGCTGATAATGAATGATGGGATGAAAGGGACACCAGCGTTGCCTTCATTACACGGGCCCCACTTATCAGTTTTAGGCTTCTAAGTACAATGCCTTCAAAGTGTAAAAAATGTGATTTTCGACATTTGGATGGTCTAGGAGAACGTTCTGATGGTGAGCGTTATCCATGCTCCATCGTTCATTTCACGCAGTTAGTGCCTTACCTCCATTTAATCATCTACAGACCCCATGTAATTCATATGTACCCTTAATTAGATGGATGAGTTGCCAAGCCCGACACTCGCTCCGAGAAGCGTGAAGACCTGGATGGCTCTGGCTGAAAGGTAGATGAGGTTTGGCAGGACACAATCTGGGCAGAATGAACGACTGTTTATTATCTCAGCTTTACCTTTCCAACTGTTGGAGCAAATGTCATAATGCATTTATTTTAGTTTTCCTATTGCTGGAGAAATGACTACTGCAGTATATTCGATCGTTAATCTAAAATCCTATGGAAGGGACGCCGGCTAAAATTATCTCTTTTCTTCTCACTTGTTTTTATGTTTCTGTTTTGGTGGTCGGTGCTCAGCAAACATTACAGAAATTCAGGTGCAGAGTCCAAATCCCACTGAAGTTGTAGCACCCCTCCTGTGTGGGGGCCAAGGAGTGGACTTACCAAGGAGTGGACTTACCAAGGAGAGGACTTACCAAGGAGTGGACTTACCAAGGAGAAGACTTACCAAGGAGTGGACTTACCAAGGAGAGGACTTACCAAGGAGTGGACTTACCAAGGAGAAGACTTACCAAGGAGTGGACTTACCAAGGAGTGGACTTACCAAGGAGTGGACTTACCAAGGAGAGGACTTACCTTACCAAGGAGTGGACTTACCAAGGAGTGGACTTACCAAGGAGTGAACTTACCAAGGAGAGGACTTACCAAGGAGAGGACTTACCAAGGAGTGGACTTACTAAGGAGTGGACTTACCAAGGAGTGGACTTACCAAGGAGAGGACTTACCAAGGAGTGGACTTACCAAGGAGAAAACTTACCAAGGAGTGGACTTACCAAGGAGTGGACTTACCAAGGAGAGGACTTACCAAGGAGAGGACTTACCAAGGAGTGGACTTACTAAGGAGTGGACTTACCAAGGAGTGGACTTACCAAGGAGAGGACTTACCAAGGAGTGGACTTACCAAGGAGAAGACTTACCAAGGAGTGGACTTACCAAGGAGTGGACTTACCAAGGAGAGGACTTACCAAGGAGTGGACTTACTAAGGAGTGGACTTACCAAGGAGTGGACTTACCAAGGAGTGGACTTACCAAGGAGAAGACTTACCAAGGAGAGGACTTACCAAGGAGAGGACTTACTAAGAGAGGACTTACCAAGGAGTGGACTTACCAAGGAGTGGACTTACCAAGGAGTGGACTTACCAAGGAGAAGACTTACCAAGGAGTGGACTTACCAAGGAGTGGACTTACCAAGGAGAAGACTTACCAAGGGGTGGACTTACCAAGGAGAGGACTTACCAAGAAGAGGACTTACCAAGGAGAGGACTTACCAAGGAGAGGACTTACCAAGGAGTGGACTTACCAAGGAGAGGACTTACCAAGAAGAGGACTTACCAAGGAGAGGACTTACCAAGGAGAGGACTTACCAAGGAGTAGACTTACTAAGGAGAGGACTTACCAAGGAGTGGACTTACCAAGGAGTGGACTTACCAAGAAGAGGACTTACTAAGAAGAGAACTGACCTCCAGCAGGGAGAAGGTCAACATTTAGACCCAAACTGAGGCGCTTTTCAGGCGTTTTACTGCTAAAAATAGCACCTGTAAAGCACCTGAAAAGCGCCTCTCATGCCTCTCCAATGTGAAAGCCGGAGTGCTTCCCGAGTGCTTCCATACCGGGGCGGTGCGCTTGAGGGACGGGAAAAGAAAAGTCCTGCAAGCAGCATTTGGGAGAGCTGTGGGAGAGCTGTATACACCTAACCCAAAACGCCCTGCCTAGTGAAATGAATGGGCAGCGCAGTGCCACAGCATGGTCGTTTTTTACCCTTTCTTCTGCCACTTGCAGGGGGTTAAAAGCACCCACTAGCGGCCAAAAATAGCTGCTAAAATGACGGTAAAGCGGCGCTTTACCGCTAACGCCAGGCGCTTTTAGTGTGAAAGTAGCCTTACCCCGGAGTGGGTCCATGGCCACAGTGGAGAGCGTTACATGACAGGGAAGAGCCTCAGTCACTTAGGATTCTGAAGCTTTATTGCTCGAGTTCACAGGGAGAGAGATTTAGCGTGAGGCTTCCTACATGCATATAATCTACACAGGGCCGTCTTCAACGCAGGGCAAAAGGGGCATCTGCCCCGGGCCCATTCATTGTTGGAGGGCCCCAAATGCTGATAAGTGAAGTGCATTTGTTTTCTCCTCCTTTCTATCCAGCTCGGCGTGAAGTCACGTCCTTGCAGTGTCTCTTCTACTGGCCCCGCCCCTTACCTTGGGCGGAGTCTCTTTCCTGCAACGTGCTGCATTCCGCCCCTCCTATCCCTCCTCTGCGGGAGGCTGGACTACATTGCTCTACGCAGTGAGTGTATTGTCTCCCTCAGAGACTCTGTGCGCTGTCCTGAGCCGAGCTCCTCCTCCCACCACCTCTCATAACTTCTCCGGGGGTCTCAACTGCTGCAGAACGTCTTGAGGGAGGGAAGGGCTGCTGGGTGTTGTAGTGCAGGGCAGTGATTGACAGCTGTGGGTTCAACAATAACCCCCTCCCCGCTTCTCCACCCTCAACAATAACCCCCTCCCCGCTTCTCCACCCTCAACAATAACCCCCTCCCGCTTCTCCACCCTCAACAATAACCCCCTCCCCGCTTCTCCACCCTCAACAATAACCCCCTCCCCGCTTCTCCACCCTCAACAATAACCCCCTCCCCACTTCTCCACCCTAAACAATAACCCCCTCCCTGCTTCTCCACCCTCAACAATAACCCCCTCCCTGCTTCTCCACCCTCAACAATAACCCCCTCCCCGCTTCTCCACCCTCAACAATAACCCCCTCCCCGCTTCTCCACCCTCAACAATAACCCCCTCCCGCTTCTCCACCCTCAACAATAACCCCCTCCCCGCTTCTCCACCCTCAACAATAACCCCCTCCCCGCTTCTCCACCCTCAACAATAACCCCCTCCCCACTTCTCCACCCTAAACAATAACCCCCTCCCTGCTTCTCCACCCTCAACAATAACCCCCTCCCTGCTTCTCCACCCTCAACAATAACCCCCTCCCTGCTTCTCCACCCTAAACAATAACCCCCTCCCTGCTTCTCCACCCTAAACAATAACCCCCTCCCGCTTCTCCACCCTCAACAATAACCCCCTCCCCGCTTCTCCACCCTAAACAATAACCCCCTCCCCGCTTCTCCACCTGAACAATAACCCCCTCCCCGCTTCTCCACCCTAAACAATAACCCCCTCCCCGCTTCTCCACCTGAACAATAACCCCCCTGCTTCTCCACCCTCAACAATAACCCCCTCCCTGCTTCTCCACCCTCAACAATAACCCCCTCCCTGCTTCTCCACCCTAAACAATAACCCCCTCCCTGCTTCTCCACCCTAAACAATAACCCCCTCCCGCTTCTCCACCCTCAACAATAACCCCCTCCCCGCTTCTCCACCCTAAACAATAACCCCCTCCCCGCTTCTCCACCTGAACAATAACCCCCTCCCCGCTTCTCCACCCTAAACAATAACCCCCTCCCCGCTTCTCCACCTGAACAATAACCCCCCTGCTTCTCCACCCTCAACAATAACCCCCTCCCTGCTTCTCCACCCTCAACAATAACCCCCTCCCTGCTTCTCCACCCTAAACAATAACCCCCTCCCTGCTTCTCCACCCTAAACAATAACCCCCTCCCGCTTCTCCACACTCAACAATAACCCCCTCCCTGCTTCTCCACCCTAAACAATAACCCCCTCCCTGCTTCTCCACCCTCAACAATAACCCCCTCCCTGCTTCTCCACCCTCAACAATAACCCCCTCCCTGCTTCTCCACCCTAAACAATAACCCCCTCCCTGCTTCTCCACCCTAAACAATAACCCCCTCCCGCTTCTCCACCCTCAACAATAACCCCCTCCCCGCTTCTCCACCCTAAACAATAACCCCCTCCCCGCTTCTCCACCTGAACAATAACCCCCTCCCCGCTTCTCCACCCTAAACAATAACCCCCTCCCCGCTTCTCCACCTGAACAATAACCCCCCTGCTTCTCCACCCTCAACAATAACCCCCTCCCCGCTTCTCTACCTAAATAACCCCCTCCCCGCTTCTCCACCCTAAACAATAACCCCCTCCCCGCTTCTCCACCCTAAACAATAACCCCCCTCCCCGCTTCTCCACCCTCAATAATAACTCCCTCCCCGCTTCTCCACCCTCAACAATAACCCCCTCCCCGCTTCTCCACCCTCAACAATAACCCCCTCCCCGCTTCTCTACCCTCAGCAATAACCCCCTCCCCGCTTCTCCACCTGAACAATAACCCCCCTGCTTCTCCACCCAAAACAATAACCCCCTCCCCGCTTCTCTACCTAAATAACCCCCTCCCCGCTTCTCCACCCTCAACAATAACCCCCTCCCCGCTTCTCCACCCTAAACAATAACCCCCCTCCCCGCTTCTCCACCCTCAACATTAACCCCCTCCCCGCTTATCCACCTTCAATAATAACCCCCTCCCCACTTCTCCACCCTAAACAATAACCCCCTCCCGCTTCTCCACCCTCAACAATAACCCCCCTCCCTGCTTCTCCACCCTCAACAATAACCCCCCTCCCTGCTTCTCCACCCTCAACAATAACCCCCTCCCCGCTTCTCCACCCTAAACAATAACCCCCTCCCCGCTTCTCCACCCTAAACAATAACCCCCTCCCCACTTCTCCACCTGAACAATAACCCCCTCCCTGCTTCTCTACCTAAATAACCCCCTCCCCGCTTCTCCACCCTCAACAATAACCCCCTCCCCGCTTCTCCACCCTAAACAATAACCCCCTCCCCGCTTCTCCACCCTAAACATTAACCCCCTCCCCGCTTATCCACCTTCAATAATAATGCCCTCCCCGCTTCTCCACCCTAAACAATAACCCCCCTCCCTGCTTCTCTACCCTCAGCAATAACCCCCTCCCCGCTTCTCCACCTAAATAACCCCCTCCCCGCTTCTCCACCCTCAACAATAACCCCCTCCCCGCTTCTCCACCCTAAACAATAATCCCCTCCCCGCTACTCCACCCTAAACAATAACACCCTCCCCGCTTCTCTACCCTAAACAATAACCCCCTCCCCGCTTCTCTACCCTCAGCAATGACCCCCTCCCCGCTTCTCCACCTAAATAACCCCCTCCCCGCTTCTCCACCTTCAATAATAACTCCCTCCCCGCTTCTCCACCCTCAGCAATAACCCCCCTCCCTGCTTATCCACTTTCAGCATTAGCCCCTCTCCCTGCCTCTCCACCCCCAATAACCTCCCTCCCGCTTCTCCACCCTCAACAATAACCCCCTCCCCGCTTCTCCACCTGAACAATAACCCCCCTGCTTCTCCACCCAAAACAATAACCCCCTCCCCGCTTCTCTACCTAAATAACCCCCTCCCCGCTTCTCCACCCTAAACAATAACCCCCTCCCCGCTTCTCCACCCTAAACAATAACCCCCTCCCCGCTTCTCCACCTGAACAATAACCCCCCTGCTTCTCCACCCAAAACAATAACCCCCTCCCTGCTTCTCCACCTAAATAACCCCCTCCCCGCTTATCCACCTTCAATAATAACTCCCTCCCCGCTTCTCTACCCTCAGCAATAACCCCCCTCCCTGCTTATCCACTTTCAGCATTAGCCCCTCTCCCTGCCTCTCCACCCCCAATAACCTCCCTCCCGCTTCTCCACCCTCAACAATAACCCCCTCCCCGCTTCTCCACCTGAACAATAACCCCCCTGCTTCTCCACCCAAAACAATAACCCCCTCCCCGCTTCTCTACCTAAATAACCCCCTCCCCGCTTCTCCACCCTAAACAATAACCCCCTCCCCGCTTCTCCACCCTAAACAATAACCCCCTCCCCGCTTCTCCACCTGAACAATAACCCCCCTGCTTCTCCACCCAAAACAATAACCCCCTCCCCGCTTCTCTACCTAAATAACCCCCTCCCCGCTTCTCCACCCTAAACAATAACCCCCTCCCCGCTTCTCCACCCTAAACAATAACCCCCTCCCCGCTTCTCCACCTGAACAATAACCCCCCTGCTTCTCCACCCAAAACAATAACCCCCTCCCCGCTTCTCTACCTAAATAACCCCCTCCCCGCTTCTCCACCCTAAACAATAACCCCCTCCCCGCTTCTCCACCCTAAACAATAACCCCCCTCCCCGCTTCTCCACCTTCAATAATAACTCCCTCCCCGCTTCTCCACCCTCAACAATAACCCCCTCCCCGCTTCTCCACCTGGGGGTCCTAGTAGATGATAGGCTCAGCAATGACATGCAATGCCAAGCTGCTGCTAACAAAGCAAACAGAATATTGGCATTAAAAAGGGGATCAACTCCAGAGATAAAACGATAATTCTCCCGCTCTACAAGACTCTGGTCCGGCCGCACCTGGAGTATGCTGTCCAGTTCTGGGCACCAGTCCTCAGGAAGGATGTACTGGAAATGGAGCGAGTACAAAGAAGGGCAACAAAGCTAATAAAGGGTCTGGAGGATCTTAGTTATGAGGAAAGGTTGTGAGCTCTGAACTTATTCTCTCTGGAGAAGAGACGCTTGAGAGGGGATATGATTTCATTGTATAAATACCGGACTGGTGACCCCACAATATATAAATACCGGACTGGTGACCCCACAATAGGGATAAAACTTTTTCGCAGAAGAGAGTTTAATAAGACTCGTGGCCACTCATTACAATTAGAAGAAAAGAGGTTTAACCTTAAACTATGTAGAGGGTTCTTTACTGTAAGAGCGGCAAGGATGTGGAATTCCCTTCCACAGGCGGTGGTCTCAGCGGGGAGCATTGATAGCTTCAAGAAACTATTAGATAATCACCTGAATGACCGCAATATACAGGGATATGTAATGTAATATGACATATAATCACACAACATACAGAGATATACAATGTAATACTGACATATAATCACACACATAGGTTGGACTTGATGGACGTGTGTCTTTTTTCAACCTCACCTACTATGTAACTATGAACAATAACCCCCCTGCTTCTCCACCCTCAACAATAACCCCCTCCCCACTTCTCCACCCTAAGCAATAACCCCCCCGCTTCTCCACCCTCAGCAATAACGCCCTCCCTGCTTCTCCACCTAAACAATAACCCCCCTCCCCACTTTTCTACCCTCAGCAATAACCCCCTCCCCGCTTCTCCACCCTAAACAATAACACCCTCCCCGCTTCTCCACCCTAAACAATAACACCCTCCCCGCTTCTCTACCCTCAGCAATAACCCCCTCCCCGCTTCTCCACCCTAAACAATAACACCCTCCCCGCTTCTCCACCCTAAACAATAACACCCTCCCCGCTTCTCCACCCTCAGCAATAACCCCCTCCCCGCTTCTCTACCCTAAACAATAACCCCCTCCCTGCTTATCCAATCTCATCATTAACACCCCTCCCTGCTTATCCACCCTTAATAATAACCCCCTCCCTGCCTCTCCACCCCCAACAATAACCCCAATCCCCGCCTCTCCACCCCCAATAACCCCCCCCACTTCTCCACCCTCAACAATAACCCCCTCCCCGCTTCTCCACCTAAACAATAATCCCCTCCCCGCTTCTCCACCCTCAAAAATAACCCCGCTCCCCGCTTCTCTACCCTAAACAATAACCCCCCTCCCTGCTGCTCTACCTAAATAACCCCCTCCCCGCTTATCCACCTTCAATAATAACTCCCTCCCCACTTCTCCACTCTCGACAATAACCCCCCTCCCCACTTCTCCGCCCTGAACAATAACCCCCTCCCTGTCTCTCCACCCCCAACAATAACCCCAATCCCTGCCTCTCCATTCCCAATAACCCCCCTCCCCACTTCTCCGCCCTCAATAATAACCCCCTCCCTGTCTCTCCACCCCCAATACCCCCCTCCCTGCTTCTCCACCCTCAGCAATACCCCTCCTTTCTGCAGAAACAGCAGTGTGCTATGTGGTGATTTGGGTAGTATGGGGGAGGCAGTCCTGTGTAATGATGGGGGGTGGGCGAAACTGCATGGGGGGCCCCAAGAAAATGTTTGCCCAGGGTCCAATATATATTAAAGACAGACCTGATCCTACATACATACAGAGTCCATTGTGGTCAGTATGGATCTTCTATATACATACAGAGTCTATTGTGGACAGTGTGGACCTCCTACATACATACAGAGTCCATTGTGGACAGTGTGGACTTCCTACGTACATACAGAGTCCATTGTGGTCAGTGTGGACCTCCTACATACATACAGAGTCCATTGTGGTCAGTATGCACCTCCTACAAACATACAGAGTGCATTGTTGACAGCGTGGACCTCCTACATAGATGCATAGTCCATTGTGGTCAGTGTGGACCTCCTACATACAAACAGAGTCCATTGTGGTCAGTATGCACCTCCTACAAACATACAGATTCCACTGTGGACAGTGTGGACCTCCTACAAACATACAGAGTCCATTGTGGTCAGTGCGGACCTCCTACATACAAACAGAGTCCATTGTGGTCAGTATGCACCTCCTACAAACATACAGAGTCCATTGTGGACCTCCTACATACATACAGAGTCCATTGTGGACAGTGTGGACCTCCTAAATACATACAGAGTCCATTGTGGACAGTGTGGACCTCCTACATACATACAGAGTCCATTGTGGTCAGTATGCACCTCCTACAAACATACAGAGTCCATTGTGGACAGTGTGGACCTCCTAGATACATACAGAGTCCATTGTCGACAGTGTGGACCTCCTACATACATACAGAGTCCATTGTGGACAATGTGGACCTCCTACATACATACAGAGTCCATTGTGGACAGTGTGGACCTCCTAGATACATACAGAGTCCATTGTGGACAGTGTGGACCTCCTAGATACATACAGAGTCCATTGTGGACAGTGTGGACCTCCTACATACATACAGAGTCCATTGTGGACATTGTGGACCTCCTAGATACATACAGAGTCCATTGTGGACAGTGTGGACCTCCTACATACATACAGAATCCATTGTGGACAGTGTGGACCTCCTACATACATACAGAGTCCATTGTGGACAGTGTGGACCTCCTACAAACATACAGAGTCCATTGTGGACAGTGTGGACCTCCTACATACATACAGAGTCCATTGTGGACAGTGTGGACCTCCTACATACATACAGAGTCCATTGTGGACAGTGTGGACCTCCTAAATACATACAGAGTCCATTGTGGACAGTGTGGACCTCCTACATACATACAGAGTCCATTGTGGACAGTGTGGACCTCCTACATACATACAGAGTCCATTGGGGACAGTGTGAACCTCCTACATACTTACAGAGTCCATTGTGGACAGTGTGGACCTCCTACATACATACAGAGTCCATTGTGGACAGTGTGGACCTCCTACATACATACAGAGTCTATTGTGGACAGTGTGGACCTCCTACATACATACAGAGTCCATTGTGGTCAGTGTGGACCTCCTACATATATACAGAGTCCATTGTGGACAGTGTGGACCTCCTACATACATACAGAGTCCATTGTGGACAGTGTGGACCTCCTACATACATACAGAGTCCATTGTGGACAGTGTGGACCTCCTACATACATACAGAGTCCATTGTGGACAGTGTGGACCTCCTACATACATACAGAGTCCATTGTGGACAGTGTGGACCTCCTACATACATACAGAGTCCATTGTGGACAGTGTGGACCTCCTACATACATACAGAGTCCATTGTGGACAGTGTGGACCTCCTACATACATACAGAGTCCATTGTGGACAGTGTGGACCTCCTACATACATACAGAGTCCATTGTGGACAGTGTGGACCTCCTACATACATACAGAGTCCATTGTGGACAGTGTGGACCTCCTACATACATACAGAGTCCATTGTGGACAGTGTGGACCTCCTACATACATACAGAGTCCATTGTGGACAGTGTGGACCTCCTACATACATACAGAGTCCATTGTGGACAGTGTGGACCTCCTACATACAAACAGAGTCCATTGTGGTCAGTATGCACCTCCTACAAACATACAGAGTCCATTGTGGACAGTGTGGACCTCCTACATACATACAGAGTCCATTGTGGACAGTGTGGACCTCCTACATACATACAGAGTCCATTGTGGACAGTGTGGACCTCCTACATACATACAGAGTCCATTGTGGACAGTGTGGACCTCCTACATACATACAGAGTCCATTGTGGTCAGTGTGGACCTCCTATATACATACAGAGTCCATTGTGGTCAGTGTGGACCTCCTACATACATACAGAGTCCATTGTGGTCAGTGTGGACCTCCTACATACATACAGAGTCCATTGTGGACAGTGTGGACCTCCTACATACATACAGAGTCCATTGTGGACAGTGTGGACCTCCTACATACATACAGAGTCCATTGTGGACAGTGTGGACCTCCTACATACATACAGAGTCCATTGTGGACAGTGTGGACCTCCTACATACATACAGAGTCCATTGTGGACAGTGTGGACCTCCTACATACAAACAGAGTCCATTGTGGTCAGTATGCACCTCCTACAAACATACAGAGTCCATTGTGGACAGTGTGGACCTCCTACATACATACAGAGTCCATTGTGGACAGTGTGGACCTCCTACATACATACAGAGTCCATTGTGGACAGTGTGGACCTCCTACATACATACAGAGTCCATTGTGATCAGTGTGGACCTCCTACATACATACAGAGTCTATTGTGTTTTTTTATGCCAACAAAGCTTAAATGTGTAAAATCTTTTTGCAGATAAAAAATGAATAAATCATGGAAATCAATGTTTCTATTGTGTTTCAGTGACTGCTGTCGACGAGAAGTGAACAATGTATCAGGTAGGTTTTGGTGCCCTTGGAAAGCCTGTGATTGATCCCTGATTGACGGCTCCCATACACACAATGAGTGATGTCCCATTTAAACATTCATTCGGAATACACACTCCGGCTTTGTCACTTTGCCTAGGCAACTTCTGACAATGAGATGTCGGAATAAAGGAAGCTCCATTGTGCTCATGAAGTGTTTATTGGCACTTAAACTCAAATATCAGCCATACAAGGAACATGACAGCCGCTATTCTGACGGATGACAATGACATCCCGGAACACCTGCACCGCCAAAGGGACAAAAATGAAACAATATCTGTGAGATTACCGAGGTTCAGGTCTAAACGATGATTTCTATTTATTTAGAACTATTCCATAGAGAGCTTCAAAAAGGGAACTTTTCTACCTTCTGGTATATTTTAGTAGAAATAAAAGGCAAAGTCATCATGGTTGCACACGTGGCAGGCCACATGCAGGACACCCGAAAAGGGTGTCCATGAGGGTCCAGGCACCTGCAAGAGGAGTAGTTGTATTGTATGATCCTCCTGTGGCTCCACCATCAGCACAGCCAGCTTCTCCTTCTCTTCCTCTCACTAGATGCACTGCAGGGGGAGCCACAGAAGGATTGGTTCCAGTATCTGCCCCCCCATCACCCGTCACTCTGATCATCCCCAACCCCCCTACTTCCCTTTGCTGTCTGGGCCCCCCTGTGCGCCTCCCCTCCTCCGCAGTGCTATCGACTTCTTCTTTTCCTGTGAGGGGTCTACTCACTTTTGTCAGATACCGTGTATACAGCACTGGTCCCCAGCAGTTCCTCTAGAATCCATGTATGTACAGCCTAGGGCATTGGCTGTCCTGTGTGTCTGCAGCGTGTCATCTGCGTGCACATTGGCACATGGCCTTTTGGCTATGACTGGTCGTACCTATGCAAAGGCATGAGTCCCTGATGCTAGGCGTGCCCACTGGCTTGGAGGGTAAATAAACGCCTTCCTATCTGATGGCTGGTGCTGTGTCTTTTTGCTGGCTACCCTGCATGTTCGTTTACCATCGTTCCTCTGTTCCTGTTATGTTGCTATTCATGACAGGAACTGCCAGGTGCCACAAAACAAGGTCACCAGGGAACCCCATCCACATTTTGTAGTAATGCACCTGATTGTAGCCATATTTGTTTAGCAGTAAGTCTTCAGAAGAGTGTGCTTGGCAGATCTTTAATAACGGGTTCAGTACAAAAGTACCTCCAAGTGCTAATTGTGATGTTCAGGAGGACACAGCACTGGAAGAACATTTCCAGCAGAGGCTTTGTTCCTCCATCCAATGCCCACTGAGACTGAATATTCGGAGACTCCTCTTTTTTCCTAGGGGAAGCTTTTTTACTTTATGATTTGGCCAAAGAAAGTTGGATGCACGCCTGGCAACATCCAGTTCTATAGACTACAGAGAAGGAGAGAAGACCCAAGTCCCATGAAGCAGATCACAAGATTTTTAGTATTTACCGCGTGCCATGCTGACTTAATCAAAGAGTTTAACATATGCACTGTTTTCTGGCAAAAAAAGATTCCGCTGATTGAAAATTGATATATTTAGCATCATTTAGAAGCAATTAGAAAGTATTTTTAGATCCAAAGTTACATTAACATACTTTTAGAGTAGTGCAGTAAACACGTCAAAATTAGTCAGTGAAAGGTCTATGTCAAAACATATTAGGTGAAATTTAAAACTGTTCCTGAGTGCCGCCACACCAATCCCAGAATCACCAGACCAGAGTAAGCCAGCAACAGTGTTCCTGATTGCCACCACACCAATGCCAGTATCACTAGACCAGTGTAAGCCAGCAACAGTGTTCCTGATTGCCACCACACCAATGCCAGTATCACTAGACCAGTGTAAGCCAGCAACAGTGTTCCTGATTGCCACCACACCAATGCCAGTATCACTAGACCAGTGTAAGCCAGCAACAGTGTTCCTGATTGCCACAGCAATCACAGTATCACCAGACCAGTGTAAGCCAGCAACAGTGTTCCTGATTGCCACCACACCAATGCCAGTGTCACCAGACCAGAGTAAACCAGCAACAGTGTTCCTGATTGCCACCACACCAATCCCAGTGTCACCAGACCAGAGTAAGCCAGCAACAGTGTTCCTGATTGCCACACTAATCCCAGTATCACCAGACCGATGTAAGCCAGCAACAGTGTTCCTGATTGCCACACCAATCCCAGTATTACCAGACCAGCGTAAGCCAGAAATAGTGTTCATGATTGCCACTAGGGATGGGCTGAACTGACCCCTGTTCGGTTCACACCAGAATTTCCAAACAGCGCGAAAGTTCAAACCTGAATAACGAACCCCATTAAAGTCAATGGGACCTAAACGTCAAAAATCGAAAGTGTCCATTTTGAAGGCTTATATGCAAGTAATTGGGCATACAACGGGTCCTGCCCTGGGGGACATGTATCAATAAAAAGAAAGATTGTGAAAAACGTCATTTTTAAATGAGCAATGATTTTTTTATTTTTAAAGTGAAAGCATAAAAATGAAAAATTCCTTCTAATATAGTGCCTGGGGGGTCCCCTTAGTCTACCTGTAAAGTAGCAGATCTGTACCATGTCTGCTGCAGCAATAATTGCATTTATAAAGCCAAAAAAAGACATTTTCCCTGCAAGACTTGGAGCTGTGATAGCCGCAAAAGGTGGCTCTACAAAGTTTAGGGGGGTGAATAGTTATGCACATTGACTTTTTCTGTTATTTTGTCCTATTTGTTGTTTGCTTCACAGTAACGAAAAAAACATCTTCAAAGTTGTGGGCGTGTTCTGTAAATTCAATGATGAAAATCCTCAAACAATCCATGTTAATTCCAGGTTGTGAGGCAACAAAACACGAAAAATAAAAAGTGCTCATTTTAAAGGCTTATATGCAAGTTATTGTCATAAAAAGTGTTTGTGGACCCGGGTCCTGCCCCAGGGGACATGGATCAATGCAAAATATTTGTTTTTTTAAACGGCTGTTTTTTTGGGAGCAGTGATTTTTTTAATGCTTAACCACTTCAATACCCGCGTATAGACATATGACGTCCACAGATGGGATCTCCTATCCTGGGTGGATGTCATATGACGGCCTCAGGTTCCGGCCGTCTAGGGGGCGTGCACCGCATTGCTCGGGACCCTGTGCGTGTGCCCGGCGGCCGTGATGTCCGCCGGGCACCCGCGATTGCCCGTTAACTGGGCCGGACCGTGGATCTATGTGTGTAAACACACAGATCCACGTCCTGTCAGGTGAGAGGAGAGCGATCTGTGTTCCCAGTACAGCAGAACACCGATCGGTCTCCTCCCCTTGTACGTCCCCTCCCCCCTACAGTTAGAATCATTCCCTAGGAAACATATTTAACCCCTTGTGTCCCCCTAGTGGTTAACCCCTTCACTGCCTGTCACATTTACACAGTAATCAATGCGATTTTATAGCATTGATCGCTGTATAAATGTGAATGGTCCCAAAAATGTGTCAAAAGCATCCTATGTGTCTGCCATAATGTCGCAGTCATGAAAAAAAATCGCGATCACTAGTAAAAAAAATAAATAAATAATTTTTTTTTAAATATGCCATAAATCTATCCCGTATTTTGTAGACGCTATAACTTTTGCGCAAACCAATCAATATACGCTTATTTCGATTTTTTTTACCAAAAATATGTAGAAGAATACGTATCGGCCGAAACTGAGGAAAAAATTTGTTTTTTTTTTTTTTTTAAATTGGGATATTTGTTATAGCAAAAAGTAAAAAATATTGTGTTTTTTTCAAAATTGTCGCTCTTCTTTTGTTTATAGCGCAAAAAATAAAAAACGCAGAGGTGATCAAATACCACCAAAAGAAAGTTCTATTTGTGGGAAAAAAAGGACGTCAATTTTGTTTGGGTACAACGTCGCACGACCGCGCAATTGTCGTTTAAAGTGCGACAGCGCTGAAAACTAAAAATTGGTCTGGGAAGGAGGGGGGTGAAAATGCCCAGTATTGAACCGGTTAAAGTGAAACAATAAAAGTGCAATATTCCTTTAAATTTCGTACCTGGGGGGTGTCTATAGTATGCCGGTAAAGTGGCGCGTGTTTCTCGTGTTTCGAACAATACCACAGCAAAATTACATTTCTAAAGGAAAAAAAGTCATTTAAAATTGATCGCGGCTGTAATGAATTGTCGGGTCCCGGCAATATAGATAAAACTCATTGAAAAAAGAGCATGGGATCCCCCCCCCAGTCCCCAGCCCTTTGGGTCTGGTATGAATATTAAGGGGAACCCCGAACCAAAATTTAAAAAAAAATTGCGTGGGGCTCCCCCTAAAATCCATACCAGGCCTTTCGGGCACCAAATTTTTTTTTTTAAATGGCGTAGGGGTCCCCCCCAAAATCCATACCAGACCCTTATCCGAGCACCTAACCTGACAGGCCGCAGGAAAAGAGGGGGGATGAGAGAGCGCCCCCCCTCCTGAACCGTACCAGGCCACATGCCCTCAACATGGGGAGGGTGCTTTGGGGTAGCCCTCCAAAGCACCTTGTCCCCATGTTGATGGGGACAAGGGCCTCATCGCCGCAACCCTTGCCCGGTGGTTGTGGGGGTCTGCGGGCGGGGGGCTTATCAGAATCTGGAAGCCCCCTTTAACAAGGGGACCCCCAGATCCCGGCCTCCCCCCTGTGTGAATTGGTAACAGGGTACAAGTCCCCCTACCATTTCACAAAAAAGTGTCAAAGTGTTAAAAAAGACAAGAGACAGCTACATTTAAAAAAAAATAAATAAAAAAAATAAAAAAATAAAAATGTCCAAGTCCATTCATCTTCTTCTATCACGCCGACCAACGGACCAAAAAAGAAACAAAAAAATCCGCAACCGATCCGCCTCCATGGGAGACTCCCGCCGTGTGATGCTTCTTCGCTGTGACAGCTCTTATATAACTGAGGGCGGGGTCACCCGTTTATGTAACAGGGTGGCCCTGCCCCCTCTGACGCCACGGGGAAGCCATGGGGAAATCCCTGTGGCATCAGAGGGGGCAGGGTCACCTGGTTACATCATCAGGTGGCCCCGCCCTCAGTTATATAAGAGCTGTCACAGCGAAGAAGCATCACATGGTGGGAGTCTCCCATGGAGGCGGATCGGTTGCGGATTTTTTTGTTTCTTTTTTGGTCCGTTGGTTGGTGTGATAGAAGAAGATGAATGGACTTTGTGGGACATTTTTATTTTTTAATAAAGGACTTGTTCCAAGCCACGTATTGTCTTTTTTTTAACATTTTAACACTTTTTTTGTGAAATGGTAGGGGGACTTGTACCCCATTACCAATTCACACAGGGGGTAGGCCGGGATCTGGGGGTCCCCTTGTTAATGTAAAACTGGTGACTCGCGCTTTTGACAGAACACAGTGAATGTAAATATAAAGGTGATCAAACATCACCTTAACCAACATACAAATATGCATATAGTCATATATCCAAAAAAAGATGTATACAAAAAGTGTAAGCAACAAAGGCTGCAATAAGTTGTGCAAAGTATTTTTAAAAATAGTGAATATTAGTCCATATAAGAACAGCCAAATATATTTTAAAAGTCCAGATATAAGAATCCAGTGAAGGTCCAATTATATAGAAACATAGGTGCTTGGGTCCACCACCATAGATAGAGTGCCTGGCCGCTTACCAGAAACCCATGACCCCCCATTACAGAGGGTCTGAGTAAGTTGTTAAATCCTGCTGTTCCGGACCACCATAAAGCCAAGATGGAAGCTGGGATGGGACATCAGGGACTGTGGTGCAGATGGATGGATCCCCAGGAAAAAACTTTACCCTCAGCGAAGTGGTGTAACCATGAAAAGAGAAGGGGAGGGCTCCGATAGTGTAAAATCATACGGCTTTATTATAATAAAATAAAGTATACACTCACACAAAGATCAAGGAAAAACGTTCTCTGGAGGAGAACAGTCTGTGGCACCAGCCGGATGCTCACAGACAGCCCGTCCTGCTGGTCTTCGCAACAACAGTGGGAGGTGACGCGATGACGCCGCTCAGCCCTACGCTGCGTTTCGTAAAAGGATTACGTCTTCCAGGGGCCCCTCTATCTATGGTGGTGGACCCAAGCACTTATGTTTCCATATAATTGGACCTTCGCTGGATTCTTATATCTGGACTTTTTAAATATATTTGGGTGTTCTTATATGGGCTAATATTCACTATTTTTAAAAATATTTTGCACAACTTATTGCAGCCTTTGTTGCTTACACTTTTTGTATACATCTTTTTTTGGATATATGACTATATGCATATTTGTATGTTGGTTAAGGTGATGTTTGATCACATTTATATTTACATTCACTGTGTTCTGTCAAAATCGCGAGTCACCAGTTTTACATCGTTTGTGTTGTGTGTCTATGTCACATATAGCATTTCGCAGCTTGTTTTTTATAATTTACTTATAATCACCTTTTTGATGCGCAGTTATTTCCAGTTATTTTGTCCCCTTGTTAAAGGAGGCTTCCAGATTCTGATAAGCCCCCCACCCGCAGACCCCCACAACCACTAGGCAAGGGTTGTGGGGATGAGGCCCTTGCCCCCATCAACATGGGGACAAGGTGCTTTGGGGGGCTACCCCAAAGCACCCTCCCAATGTTGAGGGCATGTGGCCTGGTACAGTTCAGGAGGGGGGTGCTCTCTCGTCCCCCCCTCTTTTCCTGTGGCCTGCCAGGTTGCGTGCTCAGATAAGGGTCTGGTATGGATTTTGGGGGGGGCCCCTACACCATTTTTTAAAAAAATTGGTGCAGGGTTCCCCTTAATTTCCATATCAGACCCGAAGGGCCTGGTATGTATTTTAGGGGTACCCCCACGCAATTTTTTTTTAAACTTTGGTTCGGGGTTCCCCTTAATATTCATTCCAGACCCAAAGGGCCTGGTAATGGACTGTGGGGGAATCCCATGCTCTTTTTTTTTAATGAGTTTTATCTATATTGCCGAGACCCGACAATTCATTACAGCCGTGATCAGTTTTAAATGACTTTTTTCCTTTAGAAATGTAATTTTGCTGTGGTATTGTTCTAAACACTGGAAAAATGCGCCACTTTACAGACATACTATAGACACCCCCCAGGTACGATATTTTAAGGAATATTACACTTTTATTGTTTCACTTTAAGCATTAAAGAAATCACTGCTCCCGAAAAAACAGCCATTTTTTAAAAAATGTTTGCATTGAAACATGTCCCCTGGGGCAGGACCCGGGTCCCCAAACCCTTTTTAGGACAATAACTTGCATATAAGTCTTTAAAATGAGCACTTTTGATTATTCATGTTCGTGTCCCATAGACTTTAACAGTATTCACGTGTTCTGCCAAATTTTTTGCCTGTTCGCATGTTCTGCTGCAAACCGAACCGGGGGGGGGGGGAGGGGGTGTTCGGCTCATCCCTACTCAGGAGGAGTAGCAGAATGTGTTTTGGGATGTAACTATAAGTATGCCCATGATTTGTGTGAGAAATATCTTATTAAATTGACAACTTTGTGTAAAAAAAACATTTTTTGATTCTTTCTGCATTTTTTTAAAAATTTGTGGCAAAAAATGAAGTCTTTAAACGACTCCTCATGCTTCTTAAAAATACCTTGGGGTATTTACTCTCCAAAATGTGGTCATTTTGTGGGTGTTTCCACTGTCCTGGTGCTCCGGGGCCTCCAAACACGTGATAGGTAGTCAGGAAATTAGATGTGTCATTTATGCCCCTAGAAAGCCTGAAGGTACTCCTTGGATTTTGACCCCCCCCCCCCTTTATGTGACTAGGCTGTGAAAAAGTCTCACACATGTGGTATCTCCATACTAGGAGGAGTAGCAGAATGTGTTTTGGGGTGTAATTCTAAGTATGCCTATGAGGTGTGTTATAAAAAAATAATGTAATAAACTATGTAATAATAAAATTGTGACAAAAAAAAATTACAACATCAAAAAACTTGCCGTGCCTCTAACTAAACACCAAGGACTGTCTACTTTTCAAAAAAGGGTCATTTTATTTGTACTGTCCTGGCATTTTAGGGCCTCAAGAAATGAGATAGGAAGTCAGTGCATCAGGGTCGATCAATTTCCACAAATCTTAAATGTGTCGGAGACCGTGCTGGACTGACTAGATCTGTCGCTGGTCCTGGGTGGAGGGTTATGTGGGCAAAATTGAGGGATTTCTTCCAATAGAGATAGAGATAGGTCATAAATCCTCTTGGAGTCTTGGGCAGCTGCCCTTTGGTATGGTCTTAATGTTTTTCTCCACATACGGGACTATGAGGAAAAGAATCGAGCACCCGGGATCCAAAATAATTGCGAGTTTGGAAGTCGATTCAGGAATTTTTATTTAGAGTAGCAATAAGTCCATCAAGCCAACGTGTTTCTGGGGTCAGGATTTTCCCTTCTTCGGGGCTATCAAACAGACACAAGCAATATACAGATAGACATGTGCAGAATGAAAAAATGTGTTTTGTTTCGTTTCAATTCATTATTTGCATAAATTCATTTAATCTGTTTAATTCGTTTTCGGAATTTGTTTTGTTTATACGTATTTGAATCAATTAGAATTTTCGAATTCGAAATCAGAACGATTCAAAAAGTTTTCAAATAAATTTCCAAAAAGTTTTTGAATTCTAATAGTTTTCCAATTTCCAAAGAGAATAGAATAGAAAATAAAGGAATAGAACAGAAAAAGAATAGAACAGAAAAGAATAGAACAGAAAATAAAAGAATAGAATAGAGTAAAAAAGAAAAAAATAGGATAGAAAATGAAAGAAGAGAATAGAACTGAATAGAATAGATTAGAAAGGAATAGAATAGAATTTAAAAAAAAAAGATTAAAATTAAATAGATTATAACCATCTTCTGAAATTCAAATAGAATAGAAAAGAATAGAATTAAAAAAACAATAGCATAGAATAGAAATAATATAACCATTTTCCAAAATCCAAATAGAATCAATTCAAATTTAAACAGAATAGAAAAGAATAGAGTAGAATAGAATAGAAAATAAATAATAGTATAGAAAAAAAACAACAGAATAGAAAAGAATTAATATAACCATCTTACTGTTGTAATCTATTGTTTCTATTCTATTCAAATTAGAATTGATTATATTTGAATTTGGGGAAATTGTTATATTCTTTCTATTCTATTCTATTGTTTTTCTAAATGTATTCTTTTTCTATTTGTTTATTCTATTCTTTTCTATTCTATTATTTTATTTTCTATTCTGTTCAAATTTATTCTATTCAAATATTCACATTTCAGAAAATGGTTATATTATTTCTATACTATTCTACTCTATTCTGTTACTTTCAATTATATTCTAATCTATTCTTTTTATTCTATTCAAATTTGAATTGATTCTATTTAAATTTTGGTAATGGTTATATTTATTCTATTTTTTTTTTATTGTTTTCTTTTCTATTCTATTATAGACTATTCTATTCTTTTTTTATTCAATTTTTTTTATATTCTATTATTTTCTTATGTATTCAAATTCAAATTTATTCTATTTGAAATTCGAATTTCAGAAGATGGTTATATTTTCTCTATGTTATTCTATTCTATTTGTTTCTATTATATTCTAGTCTATTCTGATTCTATTTTGTTCTGGTTTTACTCTATTATATTATATTCTTTTATTTTCTGTTATATTCTTTTCTATTCGATTATTTTTTTTTCTATTCTATTCCTTTATTTTCTATTCTATTTTATTCTCTTTGGAAATTCAAAAACGATTTGAAAAGGTTTCAAATTTCATCTGAATTTTATTTGCGTTATTTCGGATTTGTTTAAATTCGGTACTATTGTAATCCGAATTTCCGAAAAATGAAAATTTGTCCGAATTTCAATTCAGAACGAAACGAACCGCACATGTCTATATACAGATACATAAAAAAGTCAGAGGAGGATAATATTACCAAATGGTAAAATAATCATTTAAAAGGTAATACTACAATGAGAGAAGAAATATAAAATAACACAATATGGGAAATTCATAATATTGATACCAAATTTATAATGTTAATAAGAAGAATATATTATAATAGTATTCTAAACAGCAAGAAAAAATAATGGTAAAAAGATGCTAAAAAATGGGGGAAAAATACTAATAATGTATTCAAATATCTACCATAGTAGACTCTATAATGTTCAAACTAAATAATATAAATACATTTTGGCCTAAATATTTGAAGAAAAATAATTTGTTTGCAGTTTTTCAACAGAAACGAAGAAAAACTTTTTTTTTTTTTCAACATTTTTTTTTTTTTTTTATATATAGTAAAAAGTAAAAATACTTAGCAGTCACTAAAAGTAAGCTCAGTCCGACTCTATAAACTGATATAAAATCCATTTGGGTGCAATGTTGCTGCATGACTGAGTAATATTCAGTCAAAGTATGACAGTGCTGAAAATTAAAGAATGGCCCGGACAGGAAGGGGGTGAAACATGTCGGCAGTGCCAGGACAAGGTCATCTAGAGCCCAAATTGTGCCCCCCACCCCCCAAGATGTATGAGCATTTTGTGTCAGCAACCCCCCCAGCACTAATCTGCATGCTCACCCCCTAAACCTAAATCCCCCCTCCCCCTTCCACCCCACACCCTGCTGAAATCCCTCCTCACAGCACAAACCTTTGCACCCCCATTCCTCCCAGCTCAAATCCTCTCTCTCCCCATATGCCCCCAGCACAAATCCACCCCCCACCCAAAAAAACCAATTCCCCCTCCTAGCAACAAATACTCTACCTGTTCAATTTCCCATCCTAGCACAAAACCTCTCCCCCCCACTCCAACACAAATTCCCCTCCCCCAATTCCCCATTCTAGCACAAATCCCCCCAACAAATTCCCCTTGCTAGCAAATATATCCCCTAATCATCCCTGCTAGCACAAATCCCCCCCCCCCACCCCCCTAAAAAATAATATTTCCCCTCTATCATATTACTTTTATAGCACAAACCCCCAAATCCCCCCTCCTAGCACAAATCATCTTCCCCCCTCCCAACAGAAATCTCCCCAAATCCCCCCTCCTAGCACAAATCCTCTTCCCCCAACCCCCCACCCCTCCCAACAGGAAATCTCCCCAAATCCCCCCACCTTGCATGATACCACATTGCCCAGGGCAGCCGCCCCTCCTGCCCCCCCCCCCCCTTGTCCCGGCCCTGCATGTCGGTCTTTAAGTGGTTATTTCTGTAGGAAGACTTGGAGAAATCTTGGTATTGATTGTAGATGTCTGTATAGGATTCCTGTGACACGTTTTGTGGGAATCTTCATATAACCTCAGTGCCACTTATTACCATGGCGTGGCGTATATTACCATAGACCTTGCCCCATCGGAACACACTGGGAACATGCTTTTCATAGGTATGGCACCGTACCGATCCAGCTGTAATCAGGAGAGCTGATAACGCCTATGGCAGCCAATCACCGGTGATGACAATGTCAATTATTAATGGGCATTAATTCGTTGTATTCGCAATCATCACATATAGAGGACAGGAACACTATTCAATGATTCATATAAAGACTTCAATAATCATTTCAGGTGAATGATAAAACCTTTTCATGTGCTGTGCTTGTTATATTTCCACCATTATCTCTAACCCTCTATTTATTGGCTGTGCGCCGATAAAAGACACTTGTAAATGTTCATTATTTCAGTGAATGAAGGCGTCAACTCAAGGATAAAGACATTGAATCCCATCAACATATGTATATTTTTATATTAGTATTACATTGTCTTATGTTACTAAACATTGTATGATGTGATGTCTACAATGACGTGCGTTTTCAATTTGATGTCCTTGAAGATCATTCTTAGTGAGGACGCAGCTCAAGTGTAGCACCTTTCATGAACATCAGTCAAGTATGTTTCAGGGCTTTTTGCCCACTTTTATAAAAAAAAGTAAAATAAAAAGAAATCACACAGAAAGTTCCCCTCACAGGGGGTTCTCGGCATTAAAATGACAAATATATAATATGTGCCTCTAACATCTTTGGCTCTGCTTGTTGCCCGAGGCTACGACTCTCTTTGCAAACTCCCACAGAGGTCCCGGTCACGATCGCCTCCTATTTTGGCTCTGTCATCTTCCACCACGCTCCCACCGTGCACTCTGCATACACAGCCCAGCTGCTTCCTAGCGTACCTCTGCTTTGTCCAGCTGCGGCCCTGCCAAGCTCTGCAGGCACAGAGGATTCAAGATGCTTTTCTGGTTTTGCTATCATGGTCCCCAGCCGTGAGCCAAGAGACTTTCCTCCAAACTATCTCATGGTCCCCAGCCGTGAGCCAATAGACTGTCCTCCAAACTATCTCATGGTCCCCAGCTGTGAGCCAAGAGACTGTCCTCCAAACTATCTCATGGTCCCCAGCCATGAGCCAATAGACTGTCCTCCAAACTATCTCATGGTCCCCAGCCGTGAGCCAAGAGACTGTCCTCCAAACTATCTCATGGTTCCCAGCCATGAGCCAATAGACTGTCCTCCAAACTATCTCATGGTCCCTAGCTGTGAGCCAATAGACTGTTCTGCAAATTATCTAATAGTCCCCAGCTGTGATCCAATAGATTTTCCTGCAAACTATATCAGGGTCCCCAGCCGTGAGCCAAGAGACTTTCCTCCAAACTATCTCATGGTCCCCAGCCATGAGCCAATAGACTGTCCTCCAAACTATCTCATGGTCCCCAGCCGTGAGCCAATAGACTGTCCTCCAAACTTTCTCATGGTCCCCAGCCATGAGCCAATAGACTGTCCTCCAAACTATCTCATGGTCCCCAGCCGTGAGCCAATAAACTGTCCTCCAAACTATCTCATGGTCCCCAGCCATGAGCCAATAGACTGTCCTCCAAACTATCTCATGGTCCCCAGCCGTGAGCCAATAGACTGTCCTGCAAACTATCTCATGGTCCCCAGCCGTGAGCCAATAGATTGTCCTGCAAACTATCTCATGGTCCCCAGCCGTGAGCCAAGAAACTTTCCTCCAAACTATCTCATGGTCCACAGCCATGAGCCAATAGTTTGTCCTCCAAACTATCTCATGGTCACTAGCTATGAGCCAATAGACTGTCCTGCAAATGATCTCATGGTACCCACCTGTGAGCCAATAGACTGTCCTCCAAACAATCTCATGGTCCCCAGCCATGAGGCAATAGACTGTTCCACAAACTATCTCATGGTCCCTATCTGTGAGCCAATAGACTGTCCTCCAAACTATATCAGGGTCCCCAGCCATGAGCCAAGAGACTGTCCTCCAAACTATCTGTTGTGATATAAAGTATATAGTGGGTGATAATTAATTTAGTAGTTATTATAATGAAGATGTAAGTACTGTTCCGCAGAAACCCAATTCTTCCAGAGAGATGCACTTTATTGACTTCCAACACAGAACAAAGTCCACAGATGACAAAAATATCCGACAGAGTAAATATAATTCAGAGTCCCATTTTCTCTAGATTTGAGCCTTCATAGTCATACACAGACAAGACTATATTATAGACTGAACGCCATGTTATATTCACTAGACATTGAATGGATGAGCAATTTGATTGGCCGTCTCCATTCAGGCCTTTGATATACTTTAGTCTTTCAGACAGACAACAACCCCCAGCCGTGAACAGCTGTAGTCATAAACCGCCCCAATTTGCACTCCCGCATATCAACATCAACAAGTCCCCTTAGATATGTGTAATTAGATTAGATTAACATATCACTTGAACACCATTTTGAGCCCTTGGAATACCTACATTCCTAATCTGTATTCTTACATATTAACATCAAGTCCCCCCTGATATATTAGCACCCCAGGAGGGAGCCTCCACTAGGCCAACCCAAAACACTCCTTGATCCCATTGTTAATCCCATCAATAAATACTTCTTCTATGGTCCTTTAAACAATGTACCCTTTGAAATGTTCAATTAGGTTAACAGACCATACCTCACACACCTACTGTAGGTAGACTTGCATAAGATAAACATATCAAAGGGACATCAGCTGTTATATTAAAATTGAGTTGGCTTGGACAAATCGACCATTGTCAACTGAATTCTGGCCTGGTTAATATTGACTGTATGTGTACATACATATAATAATATAATGTCCCACATAAATCGGTGAACATATTACAACACTATCTCATGGTCCCCAGCCGTGAGCCAAGAGACAGTCTTCCAAACTATCTCATGGTCCCCAGCCGTGAGCCAATAGACTGTCCTCCAAACTATCTCATGGTCCCCAACCATGAGGCAATAGACTGTTCTGCAAACTATCTCATAGTCCCCAGCCATGAGGCAATAGACTGTTCTGCAAACTATCTCATAGTCCCCAGCCATGAGGCAATAGACTGTTCTGCAAACTATCTCATGGTCCCCAGCCATGAGCCAATAGACTGTCCGCCAAACTATCTCATGTTCCCCAACCATGAGGCAATAGACTGTCCGCCAAACTATCTCATGTTCCCCAACCATGAGGCAATAGACTGTCCGCCAAACTATCTCATGTTCCCCAACCATGAGGCAATAGACTGTTCTGAAAACTATCTCATGGTCCCCAACCATGAGGCAATAGACCGTTCTGCAAACTATCACATGGTCCCCAACCATGAGGCAATAGACTGTTCTGCAAACTATCTCATGGTCCCCAGCCATGAGCCAATAGACTGTCCGCCAAACTATCTCATGTTCCCCAACCATAAGGCAATAGACTGTTCTGAAAACTATCTCATGGTCCCCAACCATGAGGCAATAGACCGTTCTGCAAACTATCACATGGTCCCCAACCATGAGGCAATAGACTGTTCCGCAAACTATCTCATGGCCCCCAGCCATGAGCCAATAGACTGTCCGCCAAACTATCTCATGTTCCCCAACCATGAGGCAATAGACTGTTCTGCAAACTATCTCATGTTCCCCAACCATGAGGCACTAGACTGTTCTGCAAACTATCTCATGGCCCCCAGCCATGAGCCAATAGACTGTCCTAAAAACTATCTCATGGTCTCATGGTCCCCAGCCGTAAGCAAAAGACTGTGTTACTGCTTTGAGAAAGAGAGAGAGAAGTGTTCTCTGCAGAATTGTGCTAAAGTGTTTTGGAGTATCCCATTCCCCATTGTCCTCCTCCTGTTACAAGTTTCTTCATCAATACATACTAGAAAGACATCCCCTATACTGTTTACTGAGCCGGAGTAAAGGAACTGTTGCTGTGTGCCTGGCTGCCTCTGTATTGCTTGGGGAAGAACCTGTTAAAATCTACAGTGCCCCCCCCCCCCCAGTCTATACAAAGCCGTCAGGTCTCCAGAACCCAATCCAGGAGGTAAGAATCCTGGAGGAAACTGCAAAACCATTTTTCCACTCAGAAAAGAAATCCCGGAGCCCGTTAACCTGCATAAATGAGAATCTTGGATGACCTCTAATGCTTCTGACACCATGAAAAGGCACAGCACTGTCACAGTGTCAGGTCACCTGAGTCCAGGTGACAGATGCACCCCCTTGGGGTCTGGAGTACACCGCAAGGTAGTGGACCCTACGGCTGACTGCTGCGGATGGAGCTCTGGGATAAACAGGAGAGCAGGTACTCTGTAGTATCTACACGGATGTCACTGGGAGCTAGAGCATGAGATTTCCCAGGGCGTGGAATCTAAGAGCCAGCGGGTGATCGCCATAAGCCCCTAGTGGTGGGGATGGATTTAGCTGCAGTCTGGCTCCAGGTCGCGACCCTTAGGGCCTCCCAGTTCACGCTCACGGTAGACTACAGGGAGGTAGAGAGGAAGCAGCAGAATGCGACAACAAAGGATAGTCAGGAGAAAGCCAAAGGTCGGGGCAACAAGCAGGGAAGGATAGTCAGGAGAAAGCCAAAGGTCGGAGCAACAAGCAGGTAAGGATAGTCAGGAGAAAGACAAAGGTCGGGGCAACAAGCAGGTAAGGATAGTCAGGAGAAAGACAAAGGTCGGAGCAACGAGCAGGTAAGGATAGTCAGGAGAAAGCCAAAGGTCGGGGCAACAAGCAGGTAAGGATAGTCAGGAGAAAGACAAAGGTCAGAGCAACAAGCAGGTAAGGATAGTCAGGAGAAAGACAAAGGTCGGGGCAACAAGCAGGTAAGGATAGTCAGGAGAAAGCCAAAGGTCGGGGCAACAAGCAGGTAAGGATAGTCAGGAGAAAGCCAAAGGTCAGAGCAACAAGCAGGTAAGGATAGTCAGGAGAAAGACAAAGGTCGGGGCAACAAGCAGGTAAGGATAGTCAGGAGAAAGCCAAAGGTCGGGGCAACAAGCAGGTAAGGATAGTCAGGAGAAAGCCAAAGGTCGGGGCAACAAGCAGGTAAGGATAGTCAGGAGAAAGCCAAAGGTCGGGGCAACAAGCAGGTAAGGATAGTCAGGAGAAAGCCAAAGGTCGGGGCAACAAGCAGGTAAGGATAGTCAGGAGAAAGACAAAGGTCGGAGCAACAAGCAGGTAAGGATAGTCAGGAGAAAGCCAAAGGTCAGGGCAACAAGCAGGTAAGGATAGTCAAGAACAAGCCAAGATCGGTAACTGGAATCATATGTAGAAGGCACAGCAAGTCGCACACGAAAGCCGAACACACAATATTGATCAGCAGAGCTGGCTTGCAGTGCACAGGTTAATATAGAGTTCTCTGATTGGTTCTGGGGTGGAGCCATGCTTTGAGGAGAGATTACTTAAGCAGTCAGGTGAGAGTGGCTGGCCTCTTAAGCTGAACACATGGAGAGGTAAGCTGAACAGCCAAACATTACTGCATACCCATGACACACAGCTTGCACTTTAAACACTGGGGGCATTTATACCTTTATATGTAATTTGAGCTACTAAATTTGCGATTTGACCCGGATTAGGCCAATTTCCAACAATCCTAAATTTTGAGCGCATGTAGGAAAGTCCTGTGCCATTTTTACTTTTCTGAGGGGTCCGATACCTCTCTTCCGAACTCAAGGCAGTTCTATTAAAGCGTATCTATGGTCAAACTGTAAATTCATATCTTCATCTCCACATTGTCCTCCAATGATTTCCAGCCACCTCCTATTACTCTGAACCATCTGGAAGTTTGTGAAGACCCCACACATTGACTTCATGGAATTCTGGGACATGGAGTCACTATGCCCTGTGAGGAGGCACTGCTGTGCCACACATTTCACAGAGCCCGCCTTCTGAGGGGAGGAGTTTCAGGAGGCAGAGTCAGTACAATAATCAGCAAGGTACCATGGGATATGTAGTCCTTGGAAATGGAGGAGGAGCTGTGAAGCATGCTGGGAATCCAGGATGTTGTGGAAAGAGACGGCCAGCAGACAGGCAGCGCTCACACCATGAAAGGAAACTTTTTCCAGTAATCTTATATTGGATTGTCAGTAATAACCATTGTTTGTATTCTTGTTACAATGCTGATATTATAGAATGAAGGTGTGTGCTGTGGCCGGAGAATTAAGACCCTTCTTTTTTGGTCATAAGACACCCATAACACCATCATACCTGACCCTCCACCATGACCCCTTCCATCATATAAAAGAATCTGATGCCGAACATGCAAGGATGTTCTTTCCCTTCCAGCGATTTCAATGAAAAGAGAAATCCAGAAGCAGAGTATTGTCACCTTGTAGAGGACTCGGTACATCTGCTCCATCTTCAGCTCTTGGTTGCTCCAGGCAAGAAAACATATCCATATCTTTCTTCCCCACACATTATATATATATAAAGAGCCGTTGTTTGCTCCTTGTCATCATTTGGCCTCATCAACAGGATGGCAATGGTGGAATCCACTGATTATCTCACCTTCATTCAGTTTATTGTTGTTGGAGCCTACAGAACCATCGATAGTTACGTATGTGTAATCCCATAAAGATTAGAGGTGTTAATGATCCGTTCTCCTGTGTGTGGCTCTTGTCATATTCAGAGGCGGTAGGTTGTCAGGGGGTCAGGATAGTTAAATGTTTAATCTGTTTGCTAATTTGCTGTAAATGGCCAACAAATGTCCACCATATTGTATGATAATATACTTCCACAGGCTGCTGTAGACATACAATCACCGGCCACTTTATTAGGTACACCTGTTCAGTTGCTTGGTAACACAAATTGCTAATCAGCCAATCACATGGCAGCAAACTCAATGCATTTAGGCATCTAGACCTGGTGAAGACGACTTGCTGAAGTTCAAACCGAGCATAAGAATGGGGAAGAAAGGGGATCTGGGTAACTTTGAACGTGGCATGGTTGTTGGGGGAAGACGGGCTGGTCTGAGTATTTCTGGGATTTTCACACACAACCATCTCTCAGGATTACAGAGAATGGTGGGAAAAGAGAAAATATCCAGTGAGCGGCAGTTGTGTGGAGGAAAATGCCTTGTTGATGTCAGAGGAGAATGGACAGACTGGTTCCAGATGACAGAAAGACAACAATAACTCAAATAACCCCTCGTTACACCCAAGGTATGCAGAATACCATCTCTGAACACACAACACATCCAACCTTGAAGCAGATGGGCTACAGCAGCAGAAGACCACACTGGGTGAAAATCCTGTCAGCTAAGAACAGGAAACTGAGGCTACAATTGGCACAGGATCACCAACATTGGAGAATAGAAGATTGGAAAAACGTTGTCTGGTCTGATGAGTCTGGATTTCATCTCCGACATTCAGATGGTGGGGTCAGTATCTGGATCCATCCTGCCTTGTATCACCGGTTCAGGCTGGTGGTGGGGTGTAATGGTGTGGGGGATGGGATATCACCGGTTCAGGCTGGTGGTGGGGGTGTAATGGTGTGGGGGATGGGATATCACAGGTTCAGGCTGGTGGTGGGGGTGTAATGGTGTGGGGGATGGGATATCACCGGTTCAGGCTGGTGGTGGGGGTGTAATGGTGGGGGGGATGGGATATCACCGGTTCAGGCTGGTGGTGGGGGTGTAATGGTGTGGGGGATGGGGTATCACCGGTTCAGACTGGTGGTGGGGGTGTAATGGTGTGGGGGATGGGATATCACCGGTTCAGGCTGGTGGTGGGGGTGTAAAGGTGTGGGGGATGGGGTATCACCGGTTCAGGCTGGTGGTGGGGGGTGTAATGGTGTGGGGGATGGGGTATCACCGGTTCAGGCTGGTGGCGGGGTGTAATGGTGTGGGGGATGGGATATCACCGGTTCAGGCTGGTGGTGGGGGTGTAATGGTGTGGGGGATGGGATATCACTGGTTCAGGCTGGTGGTGGGGGTGTAATGGTGTGGGGGATGGGATATCACCGGTTCAGGCTGGTGGTGGGGGTGTAATGGTGTGGGGGATGGGGTATCACCGGTTCAGGCTGGTGGTGGGGGTGTAATGGTGTGGGGGATGGGGTATCACCGGTTCAGGCTGGTGGTGGGGGTGTAATGATGTGGGGGATGGGATATCACCGGTTCAGGCTGGTGGTGGGGGTGTAATGGTGTGGGGGATGGGATATCACCGGTTCAGGCTGGTGGTGGGGGTGTAATGGTGTGGGGGATGGGATATCACCGGTTCAGGCTGGTGGTGGGGGGTGTAATGGTGTGGGGGATGGGATATCACTGGTTCAGGCTGGTGGTGGGGGTGTAATGGTGTGGGGGATGGGATATCACCGGTTCAGACTGGTGGTGGAGGTGTAATGGTGTGGGGGATGGGGTATCACCGGTTCAGGCTGGTGGTGGGGGTGTAATGGTGTGGGGGATGGGATATCACTGGTTCAGGTTGGTGGTGGAGGTGTAATGGTGTGGGGGATGGGATATCACCGGTTCAGGCTGGTGGTGGGGGTGTAATGGTGTGGGGGATGGGATATCACTGGTTCAGGCTGGTGGTGGAGGTGTAATGGTGTGTGGGATGGGGTATCACTGGTTCAGGTTGGTGGCGGGGGTGTAATGGTGTGGGGGATGGGGTATCACCGGTTCAGGCTGGTGGTGGGGGTGTAATGATGTGGGGGATGGGATATCACCGGTTCAGGCTGGTGGTGGGGGTGTAATGGTGTGGGGGATGGGATATCACCGGTTCAGGCTGGTGGTGGGGGTGTAATGGTGTGGGGGATGGGATATCACCGGTTCAGGCTGGTGGTGGGGGGTGTAATGGTGTGGGGGATGGGATATCACTGGTTCAGGCTGGTGGTGGGGGTGTAATGGTGTGGGGGATGGGATATCACCGGTTCAGACTGGTGGTGGAGATGTAATGGTGTGGGGGATGGGGTATCACCGGTTCAGGCTGGTGGTGGGGGTGTAATGGTGTGGGGGATGGGATATCACCGGTTCAGGCTGGTGGTGGGGGTGTAATGGTGTGGGGGATGGGGTATCACCGGTTCAGGCTGGGGGTGGGGGTGTAATGGTGTGGGGGATGGGATATCACCGGTTCAGGCTGGTGGTGGTGGTGTAATGGTGTGGGGGATGGGATATCACCGGTTCAGGCTGGTGGTGGGGGTGTAATGGTGTGGGGGATGGGATATCACCGGTTCAGGCTGGTGGTGGGGGTGTAATGGTGTGGGAGATGGGATATGACTGGTTCAGGCTGGGGGTGGGGGTGTAATGGTGTGGGGGATGGGGTATCACCGGTTCAGGCTGGTGGTGGGGGTGTAATGGTGTGGGGGATGGGATATCACTGGTTCAGGCTGGTGGTGGGGGTGTAATGGTGTGGGGGATGGGATATCACCGGTTCAGGCTGGTGGTGGGGGTGTAATGGTGTGGGGGGATGGGATATCACTGGTTCAGGCTGGTGGTGGGGGTGTAATGGTGTGGGGGGATGGGATATCACTGGTTCAGGCTGGTGGTGGGGGTGTAATGGTGTGGGGGGATGGGATATCACTGGTTCAGGCTGGTGGTGGGGGTGTAATGGTGTGGGGGGATGGGATATCACCGGTTCAGGCTGGTGGTGGGGGTGTAATGGTGTGGGGGGATGGGATATCACTGGTTCAGGCTGGTGGTGGGGGTGTAATGGTGTGGGGGATGGGATATCACCGGTTCAGGCTGGTGGTGGGGGTGTAATGGTGTGGGGGATGAGGTTTAGTCACCATGGCCTACCTGAGTATTGTTGCTGACCATATCCAACCTCTAAAGGAACCCTAGGCTTCCATGGAGCCCTGGTTGAGGAACCCCGCTTCAGTGTAACATATTTCGGTGCACCAACATCCTTCCATGAGAATCCACACAAGCGTAGTACTAGATAAAACTTTTCAGGTATCACATCAATTATTATTTCCTTTGCAGTTACAACTTCGAGCCATCATTGTTATACATATTGATTTTTTTGGATGTTTTCCAAGACCTGAGACTTCATCTCAATGTGTTTCATGAACAACGTTCGCTTGCTCAGGAGAAGCTTAACAATGGATCTATAATATACCACACCAGATACATTACAATACATCCCATGAGTATAACAATTGACTAACTCAAGGAATTAACAAACCTGTGATAAATGGAATATCATTTTGCGACTGGAACAACGATCTCATGTCAGTGTGTGGGAGTGTGATCGGTCCCAGATGGTGGGAAGGCGACACGGGGAGAGAAGACAACGGAGAACCGGCAGAGGAAATCACATATAGGTGACGGTTTTTATGGAAAACTGTAATTTTACAAGACAAGGTGAAAAGTTATGAATTTTTGATGTGTTTGTAGTCATAATTCATGTGGTACCTTCAAAGTCCAACTTAGTACTATGGTATGGTATGGTCCTATGGTATCGTAGGTACAGCACTTCTCATGAACGTATAAAATAAAGTATTTTTTAAGATAGTAATAGCTTCAAAATATGGGATCCGACCCGTGTGATTTCCTCACACAAGAACTGCTGTAAAGATCCTCCACCAAGAGCAAAGCACACACTGACCCTTCCCCTGGGGTCAAATAACCCAGCACCGGGTCATCACATACACAGGACCATCAGATGTCTGTAGCTCTAACAATATGAGGACCTCCACCGACTCAGGTACCTCAGATCATGCGGGATTTGGAATAGGTAAAAGATGCTTCATTGTGCAGTATTCTTAATAGCCACAATGTATTTTAAAATTAATTAAAATGCTAACTAACATAGATGTAAAAAATCGCATCAATCCATATACTCTCCAGAATGTTTCCAACCATAAAGATGGACGACTCGCACAGCATGGCGACGTCATGTGACCAAGCTCCAACCAACGCGTTTTGTCCTAAAGATGTCATCAAGGGCATATTTCTACCTAGTACTATGCTTTATGAGTACTTAAAAATCTGTATGTGGGTGGGCCTTAAGGCGCCCTAGTGGGGACACTGTGAAACTGCCCTGGCTAAGCAGTGTTTTTCAAGCTTTTCCCCCATTTCTAGCACAAACGCCTCTCCTAGTAACTCCCTCAAATTGCCCCTTCTAGCACAACCCCCCCAAATCTTCCATCCTAGCACAACCCCCCAAATCCTCCCTTTTAACACAACCCCCCAAAGCCTCCCTCGTATCACGAACTCCCAAAATCCCCTCTCCTAGCACAACCCCAAATCCCCTCTCCCAGAACAACCCCCCCAAATCCTTCCTCCTAGCACAACCCCCCAAATCCCCTCTCCCAGCACAACCCCCCCAAATCCTTCCTCCTAGCACAACCCCTCCAAATCCTCCCTCCTAGCACAACCCCCCCAAATCCTCCCTCCTAGCACAACCCCCCCAAATCCTCCCTCCTAGCACAACCCCCAAATCCTCCCTCCAAGCACAACCCCCTCAAATCCTCCCTCCTAGCACAACCCCCCCAAATCCACCCTCCTAGCACAACCCCCAAATCCTCCCTCCTAGCACAACCCCCCCAAATCCTTCCTCCTAGCACAACCCCCCCAAATCCTCCCTCCTAGCACAACCCCCCCAAATCCTCCCTCCTAGCACAACCCCCAAATCCTCCCTCCTAGCACAACCCCCAAATCCTCCCTCCTAGCACAACCCCCAAATCCTCCCTCCAAGCACAACCCCCCCAAATCCTCCCTCCTAGCACAACCCCCCCCAAATCCTCCCTCCTAGCACAACCCCCTCAAATCCTCCCTCCTAGCACAACCCCCCCAAATCCTCCCTCCTAGCACAACCCCCCCAAATCCTCCCTCCTAGCACAACCCCCAAATCCTCCCTCCTAGCACAACCCCCAAATCCTCCCTCCAAGCACAACCCCCCAAATCCTCCCTCCTAGCACAACCCCCCCCAAATCCTCCCTCCTAGCACAACCCCCACAAATCCTCCCTCCTACCACAACCCCCCAAATCCTCCCTCCTAGCACAAGCCCCCAAATCCTCCCTCCTAACACAACCCCTCCAAATCCTCCCTCCTAGCACAACCCCCCCAAATCCTCCCTCCTAGCACAACCCCCTCAAATCCTCCCTCCTAGCACAACCCCCTCAAATCCTCCCTCCTAGCACAACCCCCCCAAATCCTCCCTCCTAGCACAACCCCCTCAAATCCTCCCTCCTAGCACAACCCCCCAAATCCTCCCTCCTAGCACAACCCCCCAAATCCTCCCTCCTAGCACAACCCCTCCAAATCCTCCCTCCTAGCACAACCCCCCAAATCCTCCCTCCTAGCACAACCCCCAAATCCTCCCTCCAAGCACAACCCCCTCAAATCCTCCCTCCTAGCACAACCCCCTCAAAACCCCCTTCTAGCACAAACTCTGCTCCCTCCCCCCCAATCCCCCTCGCCCAGCAGCATCCTCTCATATAACCCCCCCAATCCCCCATCTAGCATAAATGTGGTCTGTGCTCTCTCCTTACTCTTCCCCCAACTCCTCTCCCCCCCCCCCCCCACAATTTCTGAGGCCTCTAGTCAAAGGAGAAAGTTGCCCCCCCATGGGATGTGGTGAGGTCCTTTCTGCAGGGATGAGTTCCAGCAATTGGTATTCCCTGGCCGGGGAATACATGGAGAGATCCTGGTACTCTACATAAGACAGAATTCAGGACAAGACAGAGTGTTTTTGAAGTTCTACAAGTAAAGCTTTGAACATTTACTGGACCGATGTCTTCCTTGTCCCGGCCTAATCTGATCTGGAACCTGGCTTAGGCGGGCCAATGTGGGGTGAAGTGTTGGGCACGGTGATGTACATGTGCTGGTGGTGAATGTAGGCTTCACATCTCCGATCTTTTCTTGTCTAGAGTCACCTCTGTAGCGGTACCCTGATGAGGCCATTGGTTGATGATGATGATAAAAGTTCTCCCCTACAAGTCTAGAAGCTTGTGTGTGCTTTATGTTCTATTGCTGGAACCTTGAACAATGGGGGAGGGTGATGGGTATGGGATACTCCAGGCTATAAGGTGCAATAACAGGACTTTCTTCCCTGTGTTATGCTCCTCAGAAACCAAATCTTCTGCTACACTTCAGGATACATTCCCATTTGGAGTAACTAAGGGAAAGGCCAGAGGTATGGACCCCATAGAAGAAGAACTACTTGGCTCAGACATCCCAATAGCACCCAGTCACCAGGATCTCGTAGAACAGTCAGTACAGCAGCTGTGCCCATTCACCTTCCTCCAGGTGTCTTCTACTGAGGTTCTGCAGATTGGATCCCTCAGGGTGTTGATGATAACCTTAGATGTAGATCCCTCAGGCCTGCCACAGCTGGGACCTTGATGAACAGCAACTGGACTTGGTAGGACTTTTCTACAGTAGGGGGGAAGAGGTAGCCACCCCCCACCCAAACCGGTGCAATCCCTTCCACAGGAAGACCCCACAACTCTGGAGTTCATAATATTTATCAGCCGCTCCAGCCACTTTCTGGGCCACCCCTCCCCAGGGATTGGCTGGCACTTAATAAATATTGAGGTGATATTCTCTTTTTTTTTTTTTTTGAATAACAAACATGTTATACTTATCAGCCCTGTAATGGTTTTACACAGAGCAGCCTTGATCCTCCTCCTCTTGGCTCCTGGCCCCACCATCCTGCCGAGTGCCCCCCATATAGCGAGCTCCTGAGCCACTGATCTGTGTGTCCATTCACTCAGCCCCACCCCCGCTCTCTCCTCTTTGGCTCACTGACTGTGATTGACAGTAGTGGGAGCCAATGGCTACCGCCTCGTGTCTTGGCCAATGAGGAGGGAGAGACCTAGGAGAGCAGCTGCTCTCATGCACATCACTGGATCGAGATGGGGCTCAGGTAAGTATTAGAGGGGGCTGTGGGGGGAGCTACACATAGAAGGTTTTTTAGAATGCATGAAAGTAAAAAACCTTGAGTCTTTGCAACCACTTTAAGGACAGAGCCTCTCTTTGACACTTGTTTTCAAGATAAAATCCTTTTTTTTTTTTACTAGAAAATTACTTAGAACCCCCAAACTTTATATATATTTTTTTCAGACACCCTAGAGAATAAAATGGCGGTCGTTGCAATACTTTATGTCACTCCGTATTTGTGCAACGGTCTTACAAGCACAATTTTTATACACTTTTTTACTTAAAAAATAAGACAACAGTAAAGTTAGTCCAATTTTCTTTTATATTGTGAAAGATAACGTTACGCCGAGTAAATTGATACCCAACATGTTGCGCTTCAAAATTGCGCCTACTCATAGGAAGGTCATCAAATTTCTTACCCTTAAAAATCTCCATAGGCAATGTTTAAAACAGATTACATGTTTAGAGTTACAAAGGAGGTCTAGAATTATCGCTCTCGCTCTACCGATCGCGGCGATACCTCACATGTGTGGTTTGAACACCGTTTTCATATGTGGGCGCTACTCACGTATGCGTTCACTTCTGCGCACGAGCTCGGAGGGACGGGGCGCTTGAAATTTTTTTTTATTATTATTTAATTTTTTATTTTTACACTGTCCTTTAAAAAAAAAAAAAAAGGGATCACTTTTATTCCTATTACAAAGAATGTAAACATCTCTTGTAATAGAAAAAAAGCATGACAGGTCCTCTTAAATATGAGATCTGGAGGGTCAAAAAGACGTCACATCTCATATTTACACTAAAATGCAATTTAAAAAATGAAATGTCATTTTTTTTGCAGAAAAAAAAAAAAGTCCCCTTTAAGACTATTGGGCAGAAGTAACATTTGACGTCCCATTCAATGTTATGGAGCCGAGGGGGGGGGGGGGGGGGGGCGTCTTCCCCTCACTCGGCTCCATGTCTCAGAGGAGAAAGGACGCGATCGTCTCCTCCGCTACCGACGGCTCCAGTAAGCGGTGGAAATGACCGGAACACGGCGGGAGGGGGCCCTCTCCCGCCCCTGATAAAAGTGATCTCGCGGAAAATCCACCGTGGAGACCACTTTGATCTGAAAGCCAGCCGTTGCCGAAAATACCGGGGTCATGGCTATCTGCTGCCATAATAACGTTATTTAGCGTCAAAGTAGCGACGTACAATGACGGTGATTTGCGCTAAGTGGTTGAGCTACGTATTTGATTCTCCTCCTCCTTATGTTCCAGAAGTCTCCAGAAGTCAGTTTTGCGTATTATACTTGTTATGTGTTTGAGATTAAAACTGGAAGAAGGTGTCCGGTGTTGGCAGCACACTGTTGGGTCAGACCTCTCCTCTGACACAGAGCCCGGTGGTCAGACACGCCCACCCTGCACAGGCCTCCATTCAACAAGGCTCATGATTGGATCACAGTCCAAGGGGTGTGTCAGAATGCTGGAGACTCAGAGGAAAGTGCGGTGTCTGATAGCAGAGGTCCGGCTCTCCAGCATGCAGTGGACAGCTCTTTACTGGTATTATTCCGAGACCCATGTACAAGGGCTTATTCTTTACTTGGTAGGAAAGCCTGAATTAAACATCTAACAACAAGTAAGACTTCAATTAGGCTTTAAGTGTGTAAAATAAATGCACATTTCTTTAAAAGGTTTGCAGTTTGTGAGAAGCCATGTGGAGGACACAGCAAACATGTGGAAGAAGGTGATCTGGTCAGAGGAGACCAAAATTCAACTTTATGGCCTAAAAGTAAAACGCTATGTGTGGGGAAAACTAACACTGCACATCACCCTGAACACACCATCCCCACCGTGAGACATGGTGGTGGCAGCATCATGTGGTGGGGATGCTTTTCTTCAGCAGGGACAGGGAAGCTGGTCAGAGTTGATGGGAAGATGGATGGAGACAAATACAGGACAATCTTAGAAGAAAACCTGTTAGAGTCTACAAAAGACTTGAGACTGGGGCGGAGGTTCACCTTCCAGCAGGACAACGACCCGAAACATCCAGCCAGAGCTACAATGGAATGGTTTAGATCAAAGCATATTCATGTGTTAGAATGGCCCAGTCACAGTCCAGACCTAAATCACATTGAGAATCTGTGGCAAGACTTGAAAATTGCTGTTCACAAACGCTCTCCATCCAATCTGACAGAGCTTGAGATATTTTACAAAGAAGAATGGGCAGAAATGTCCTCTCTAGATGTGCAAAGCTGGTAGAGACACCCCCAAAAAGACTTGTAGAGAAAGGGGGTTCTACAAAGTATTGACTCCGGGGGGCGCCATACAAATGCCCCCCCCCACACTTTTCACATAATTATTTGTATCATTTATCATTTTCCTTCCACTTCACAATTATGTGACACTTTGTGTTGGTCTATCACATAAAATCCCAATAAAATACATTTATGTTTTTGGTTGTAACAAAATGTGGGAAATGTCAAGGGGTGTGAATACTTTTTCCAGGCACTGTATACCTGGGGGTATAGGTTCTTTCAGGACCTAATGGTTATGACTGTTTGTCATTTATCATTTTCCTTCTTCTTCACAATTATGTGCCACTTTGTGTTGGTCTATCACAGTGGGAGGCAACCTGGGGGCCCTCCAGCTGTTGCAGAACTACAAGTCCCATCATGCCTCTGGGAGTAATTGTAACTGGCAGCCTTGCAATGCCTCATGGGAAATGTAGTTCCCCAACAGCAGGAGGGCCCCAGGTTGCCTACCCCTGATCTATCACATAAAATCCCAATAAAATACATTTACGTTTTTGGTTGTAAAATGACAGAATGTGGGGAATTTCAAGGGGTGTGAATACTTTTTCAAGGTACTGTACATAGGACTCAGTGGAATTGCTGATACCGTGTCTTAGATAACTCTGAGCACATATAATAAGCGCGCTCCTAATGCCTTGCTCACGGCCCTTATTTATACGCAAAACAGCTAAACGCGGAGAGAAGATTCCATTTCCTACCTGCCCTTAGGATAAAGATCTGTTTTCTCCAGCAGATGGTCTGACCTGCTCTCCTCCTCTGCCATAGTATAATGTCTCTCCTCTTGGTGGAACACAGACGGAGCCACATACACCTTGTACAGCAAGCCTCTCCTATCCGCTCTCCACAGGTCTCACCTCCCTCCAGGCTCAGCCTTTTATATATCTCTTCTCTGGAAATAAATGCAATATATGACTGTTTTCCGCCTCCGGCCCACATCCTCCATCTTGCTGAGTACCTGTCCCACTCGCTCCCATTAAGTAGCAGCATCATGAATTAACCTAAGGCGGCAAGATGGCACCCTGAGCCGCTCCCTAAACAGATTAGAACCAGCTTCATCACTATCTATGATTAAAACCGCACCAATTCTATTATTGCCAACAGCTGAATATTATATTCTGGGAATGTTTTCTGCCAGATGAGCGCATTTATATCACGTTATGTCATGGGCCGCATGCTGGAAGTGGGCACAAGGTATCATTCTGCTCTACGTGACACCAACGTGATGAAAATATCAAAGAGAGCCAAGGAGCCCGAGAACTGGATGTGGTTATAAAAGGGATTTTCAGACAAAGCATTCCATAAGAACTGCCCTGAGCTCCTCCGTGTGGTTGCACATGTCAAAGAAAACCAAAGAGATTTTCAAGCGCAACTTACCGACCAACCGAATTGACAAGTACGGAGCTGGAATAAAATGTAAGTGTAGGACATACATGACTTTATATTCAACCCCTTCAATTTAACCTGCTACAGCCTGGTAGCCCCTTCCACCCTGTAACAGGTTAAATTTAAGGGGTTGAATATAAAGTCAGAAGGGGCTCTTACCTGATTGGACGAGCTACGGGGTGATGGGGAGGAGCTGGATAGATAGTAGTTGAGGGGAGGAGCGAAGGGGCGTCACTTGCAGATTGGAAATCGTAGGTAGAACGTCCCTCCCTCCCACCCTGGAGAAGATGTCTGCTTGAAGTTCCAGAAGAGGATGGTCGCTGGCAGTTGGGGTCCATCTCAAGCATGGAGTCCTCTGGTTGGTCTGGTTCAGTCTAGGCTGACCGGGTAGTTAAGGTGGTAGGGGACTGTGGTCAGTTAGGGTAGCCCTCGAGGTGGTGTTTGGTGGCTGGGGACAGAACCTAACTTAATGGTATCACAGACTCCAAAGTTGTGGGAGATGGTGTCATCAAGGATCTGCAACCAGATCTTTGTCTGAAATATTTACAAATGTTGTGTTTGATTATGGTTTTTGGTTTAATAAAAGGCCAAACCGGCCATTTAATTTCAGCGTAGTTTCGGTGTACCGGATTATAAGGCGCAGTCTCAATTACGGGGACTATTTCTGTACTTGACCCATACATAAGGCGCCCTGCATTATAAGGCGCATGCTAAAACATATGCTCTACACAAAAAAAAGGTAATGGAAGCAAAACAGTGAGTTCACTTGTACTTTATTCTACTATTTAACAATACACTCTCATTATTGTTTAATCAATCTTCTTCCACAAATCCATCAAAGTCCTCATCTTCTGTGTCTGAATTGAACAGCTGGGCAATTTCGCCATCAAGCATGCCGGTTTCCCTCTCATCATTGTCATCATTGTCGGAGTCAGTCTCGTTTCCAGGTGGCTGTTCAGCAATGATGCCGGCTTTCGCAAAAGCTCAGACAACAGTTAAAGCAGATACCTTAGCCCAGGCATCCACAATCCATTTACATATGGTGGCATAGCTCGCCCGGCGCTGTCTGCCAGTCTTAGTAAAGGTGTGTTCGCCATCTGTCATCCATTGCTCCCACGCCGCTCGCAACTTCACTTTGAACGCCCCGTTTACACCAACGTCCAGCGGTTGGAGTTCTTTTGTTAATCCTCCCGGAATGATGGCAAGCTCTGAATTCATTTGCTTCACTTGGTTTTTCACAGTAGCGATGAGATGGGCGCGCATGGAGTCGCAGATCAACAGGGACGGTGATCATCCGGTCTCTTTACATACACCTCTCTCAGCCACTCTCTCATTTTCCTCGTCCATCCAGCCCTTTTCATTGGCCTTAACGATGACTCCGGCTGGAAACTTTTCTTTTGGCAGCGTCTTCCTCTTAAAAATGACCATAGGTGGTAGTTTCTGTCCATTACTGTGGCAACCAAAAACAACAGTGAAAGCTGACTTCTCAAGCCCCGTGGTGCGTATCGATACCGTGCTGGTCCCCTTTTTCTCCACAGTATGCTTCACGGGGATGTCAAAAGTGAAGGGGACCTCGTCCATGTTGGTGATGTGCTTGGGCTGGATCTTTTTGTCGGTAATCTTATTACTGCAGTAGGTGCGGAAGATGACCAGCTTTTCTTTGTAATCCGCTGGCAGTTGCTGCACCACGGTAGTCCCTGCACGGATGGAGAGATGACGCCTTTTCATAAAACGAAAGCACCAAGACGGACCTCCTTGAATGTGTTCGATCCTCATGTCTTGTGCTATCGTTATTGCCTTCAGTCGAATGGTGACTGTAGAGACGCTTCTCCTGGCTGTTCTTTGTTCAATAATCCATTGTTCAAGTTGGTCTTCTAAATGTGGCCACCTCGCTTTGTTCCCACGGAAACTCTGTTTCGTCTTCTTAACGTGGCGCAGTTCATTTTCTTGCTTCCTCCACTTCCGAACCATAGATTCATTGATGTTGAATTCTTTCGCAGCTGCTCTATTCCCATTTACAACTGCGTAACTGATAGCCTGTAGTTTGAATTGAGCCTCGTAAGCATGTCTCTTGACTGGTGCCATTTTCGGGGGTCCTTAGACAAACTGCACTTATTACGTAATGTTCTCTGATTGGTTTATCGCTGCCAGCGTACGTCCCTGTGTCAGAGCGGGAAATGATTTTGGAACTCAGTGCACACATAATGACTACAGAAAATGGGGTGCCTTGGCGGGGGCCTGTGTAGCTTACAAATGTATTTATCACATATTGTTAGACAGGACAATTCGGTTGGTCGGTAAGTTGAGCTTGGAAATTCCTTTGGCTTTGTTTGACATGTGGATCCACACGGAGGAGCTCAGGTCAGTTCTTATGCAATGCTTTGTCTGAAAGTCCCTTTTATAACCACATCCAGTTCTCAGGCTCCTTGGCTCTCTTTGATATTTTCATCACATTAGTTTCACGTAGAGCAGAATGATACCTTGTGCCCGCTTCCAGCCTGGAAGGAGCCCACCCCTCCTCAAAGGCACAGGGGCACACTGAACACCCATCTCCATCAGGGGCACACTGAACACCCAGCACCCAGCACCATGGCAGCAAAGGCATCAGTGCACCACCCGACCAATACACCAAGGCCCAAATGAGTGGCCACTTGTTTGTGCTGGGTGTTTAGTGCGGCCCTCTGCCTTTGAGGAGGGGTGGGCTCCTTCCAGGCTCACCTGCCCTCTGCCTGTCCATTAAAATGTATGTGCTTCCATTGTGGAGACTCTCAGTAGTTAGAGTTAGGACTACAGAAAATGGGGTGCCTTGACGGGGCCTTCAGCTTACACATTTATTTGCAAATGTGTGCAGACTAAACCCCTGTTTTTAATGCATATCGTAAAACAGGTGAATTCGGTTGGTCACAGGCTGGTCGGGAAGTTGAGCTTGGAAAGTTGTTTGGTTTTGTTTGACATACGTCGCCCTTCCAGGGCTCCTTGCTGCAAAGGCCAGTTATAGGTGGGGGCAGTGGCCACTTGTTTGTGCCTTGGTGTATTGGTTTGGGCGGCACACTGATGCCTTTGCTGCCATGGTGCTGTGTCACTGCACATACCTTCTGCAGGATTTGTATTGCTTTCCAATGATAAGGAATATGGAATCCATACAGGACCCTTGTGCCATCCATAGTCACACATTGCAGATATATTCAACACTGCTGGAGCCTTAAACCATTATAGGTGTAAAGAACTAAGCCGAAGAGCAGGTTATTGTGGGGTAATACCTCAAAACAGGATATAGGCTCTCCAGCAGAAAACCTAAACACTGATGCCCCGTACACACGGTCGGATTTTCCGATGGAAAATGTCCGATCAGAGCGTGTTGTCGGAAATTCCGACCGTGTGTGGGCTCCATCGGACATTTTCAATCGGATTTTCCGACACACAAAGTTGGAGAGCAGGAGATAAAATTTTCCGACAACAAAATCCGTTGTCGGAAATTCCGATCGTGTGTACACAAATCCGACGGACAAAGTGCCACGCATGCTCAGAATAAATAAAGAGATGAAAGCTATTGGCCACTGCCCCGTTTATAGTCCCGACGTACGTGTTTTACGTCACCGCGTTCAGAACGATCGGATTTTCCGACAACTTTGTGTGACTGTGTGTATGCAAGACAAGTTTGAGCCAACATCCGTCGGAAAAAATCCTAGGATTTTGTTGTCGGAAATGTCCGAACAAAGTCCGACCGTGTGTACGCCCTATGAGAGATGGGCAGCTACATGGCAGAGGAGGTTCAATATCGAAAGATGTAAAGTTATGCATTTAGGAGCTAAAAATATGCATGCAACCCACTCGTTGGGAGGTGCTCCTCTGGGGAAACCGGGGGTTCCTATGGACCATAGACTCAACACTAGCATGCAATGGCAGGCTGAAGCTAGCAAAGCCAGCAGACTACTATCATGCATTAAAAAGGGTATTTACTAGAGAGATAAACTATAATTCTATCACTTTAGAAAACATTGATTTGCTTCATTGTCAGGACCCGGGTCTGAACCAGCAAGCTCTGCTGTGTCTGGCACTGTCTCTTCTTGTGGGCGACCTGGGATGTTGGACAGTTTCCTAAACAATCCCCAACATGATCTTGCCTTGAACCTTGTTTCTCTTGAACTGTGAACCCTTTGTTCCTTCCATGAACTTCCTGGATGAAGTCGTATCTCTGCACTTCCTGTTTGCCAGATTATTGTGCTCTCTCCAGACAATAGCTCACTCTTGTCATTCTTGCCTATATCTTACTCTTGCTACCAACTTGTACCACTCAACTGCCTCCTGCCGATATCTACCAGGCAATTTTTAGTGAGGGTGTCAGAGAATGCCTACCAGACTTTTTGGCTAATGGAAATGTGCACACATGAAGAATGGCTAATAGAATTGCACATGGGTGATGATCTCTTGGCAGAACACTGACTAGGTACGCTCATGTGCATAGGAATGCGCAGAGGCGCGCACACAGGCGCGCACTCAATGTATGTTGGCGCCAGACAGACTATTTAAAGGGGCGCCTCCTCATGCTCCAATGCTGACTGCTCTTTCAGCTCTTCCCTGTGTCCTGCTATTGCTCTGCTTGTTCCCCTGTTGCTGATTCGGCTTGTCTTTGACCTGAACTTGGATCCTGCTTCTGCTCTGTCACCAGTTCCTGACCCTGGCTCTGTTCTTGACCACGTCTCTAATCTTATGTCTCAGTACCTCGCTGTCCGTCTGCTGCTGATCTCGGCTCTCACTGTGACCATGCTGCTGTTCCCGGCTCTCACATTTGGTTCAAGTGCCTATCTGGCTGTCGCCTGTATCAGCTCTGCTCATGACAGCTACTTCTTGTTTCAAGCCCGCTCAAAGCTCTGACAGGCCTCACATCTGTACCCGCAGCCTGCGTGGGGTGCCCCTTTAACTTTGGCTGGATCACCTACTGTTCTTGACCTGATGTCCTGCCAGCCTGCCAGGGTCTGCATGTCCTGCTGCAAGCATTTCTATCAACACCTGCCGGGACTCGTGTTCCTTCTGTCCCCCGGTCCCCTATGTTCATCCTTCAGTGGGACCTGGACTGGAGATACAAGAGAGGCCGACCTTGTCATTTCAGTCTCTGATCAGGTATGTGATAGTGGGGGAAACAAAGCTCACAATTCCACAGGACAGCTGGACACCTTCTTCCAACTTCCAACGAATACCCTCCAATGAGTTCTCCAGACCAGGACCTCAAACTAAACTCTTTAAATAGTCCCCCCCCAGTGGTGCCTCAGCTGGGACCTTGTTAAACATACAGAAAAGTTTGTGTGCCGCCCTCAGGCAGAACTGAACCCAAGACCCATTCAGCTCCTGCTCCAAGCTCCAGATTATTTGCAGTATGGGCTCCCTCGCCACCTACTGGGCACACCTTCCCAGGGATTGGTTGGTTTGCCATAAATATTCAGACTGCCCTTCAGCCTCTCCTACCACTGTGATTCTAGAACCCTCTAGAATGCAGGGAGAAATAATCAGCAGCAGCCTGTCAAACCTTGAGCCAGCTAAAGCAATCACTTCTGGCTGGAGTATTGGGTCCTTGGAGGTGGAGACCTCTTCTTGGAGATATGCAGACCTGATGTTGGGGAAATTATGACATCTATTTAATTGCTCTTTGGGCTTTTTGTATGGACCAGAGATTCCTTACTATTTTGAAGACCTTGAAATGAAGATTCTGGTGCTGTATGTTCTAAAGTCTATATGAGATTCGGTATACCACCTGTTTCACCCCGTTTATGGGCCGGCCTCCATGAAATAGGTCTGTACTGATGGTCTCCCCTTAGTCTGAATGTACCCGATGCATTCAGAAGATTCACCCAGTCAGATGATGAATAGGGATGGGCGAACACCCCCCTGTTTGGTTCGCATCCAGAACATGCGAACAGGCAAAAAGTTCTAGCGAACGCGTGAACACCATTAAAATCTATGGGACACGAACATGAAAAATCAAAAGTGCTCATTTTAAAGGCTAATATGCAAGTTATTGTCATAAAAAGGGTTTGGGGACCCAGGTCCTGCCCCAGGGGACATGGATCAATGCAAAAAAAAGTTTTAAAAACGGCCGTTTTTTTCAGGAGCAGTGATTTTAATAATGCTTAAAGTGAAACAATAAAAGTGAAATATTCCTAAAAAAATTTCGTACCTGGGGGGTGTCTATAGTATGCCTGTAAAGGGGCGCATGTTTCCTGTGTTTAGAACAGTCTGACAGCAAAATGACATAGTTACATAGTAGGTGAGGTAGAAAAAAGACACAAGTCCATCAAGTCCAACCTATGTGTGTGATTATATGTCAGTATTACATTGTATATCTCTGTATGTTGTGGTCGTTCAGGTGATTATCTAATAGTTTCTTGAAGCTATCAATGCTCCCCGCTGAGACCACCGCCTGTGGAAGGGAATTCCACATCCTTGCCGCTCTTATGCCCCGTACACACGGTTGGACTTTGTTCGGACATTCCAACAACAAAATCCATGGATTTTTTCCGACGGATGTTGGCTCAAACTTGCCTTGCATACACACGGTCACACAAAGTTGTCGGAAAATCCGATCGTTCTGAACGCGGTGACGTAAAACACGTACGTCGGGACTATAAACGGGGCAGTGGCCAATAGCTTTCATCTCTTTATTTATTCTGTGCATGCGTGGCACTTTGTGCGTCGGATTTGTGTACACACGATCAGAATTTCCAACAACACATTTTGTTGTCGGAAAATTTTATATCCTGCTCTCAAACTTTGTGTGTCGGAAATTCCGATGGAAAATGTCCGATGGAGCCCACACACAGTCGGAATTTCCGACAACATGGTCCTATCACACATTTTCCGTTGGAAAATCCGACCGTGTGTAAGGGGCAAAACATTAAAGAACCCTCTACATAGTTTAAAGTTAAACCTCTTTTCTTCTAATTGTAATGAGTGACCACGAGTCTTATTAAACTCTCTTCTGCGAAAAAGTTTTATCCCTATTGTGGGGTCACCAGTCCGGTATTTATATATTGTGGGGTCACCAGTCCGGTATTTATATATTGTGGGGTCACCAGTCCGGTATTTATATATTGTGGGGTCACCAGTCCGGTATTTATATATTGTGGGGTCACCAGTCTGGTATTTATATATTGTGGGGTCACCAGTCCGGTATTTATATATTGTGGGGTCACCAGTCCGGTATTTATATATTGTGGGGTCACCAGTCCGGTATTTATATATTGTGGGGTCACCAGTCTGGTATTTATATATTGTGGGGTCACCAGTCCGGTATTTATATATTGCGGGGTCACCAGTCCAGTATTTGTATATTGTGGGGTCACCAGTCCGGTATTTATATATTGTGGGGTCACCAGTCCGGTATTTGTATATTGTGGGGTCACCAGTCTGGTATTTGTATATTGTGGGGTCACCAGTCCGGTATTTATATATTGTGGGGTCACCAGTCCGGTATTTATACAATGAAATCATATCCCCTCTCAAGCGTCTCTTCTCCAGAGAGAATAAGTTCAGAGCTCACAACCTTTCCTCATAACTAAGATCCTCCAGACCCTTTATTAGCTTTGTTGCCCTTCTTTGTACTCGCTCCATTTCCAGTACATCCTTCCTGAGGACTGGTGCCCAGAACTGGACAGCATACTCCAGGTGCGGCCGGACCAGAGTCTTGTAGAGCGGGAGAATTATCGTTTTATCTCTGGAGTTGATCCCTTTTTAATGCCAATATTCTGTTTGCTTTATTAGCAGCAGCTTGGCATTGCATGTCATTGCTGAGCCTATCATCTACTAGGACCCCCAGGTCCTTTTCCATCCTAGATCCCCCCAGAGGTTCTCCCCCCAGTCTATAGATTGCATTCATATTTTTGCCACCCAAATGCATTATTTTACATTTTTCTACATTGAACCTCATTTGCCATGTAGTTGCCCCTCCCCCATTCATTTGTTCAGGTCTTTTTGCAAGGTTTCCACATCCTGCGGAGAAGTTATTGCCCTGCTTAGCTTTTAGTATCGTCTGTAAATACAGAGATTGAACTGTTTATCCCATCCTCCAGGTCGTTTATGAACAAATTAAATAGGATTGGTCCCAGCACAGAACCCTGGGGAACCCCACTACCCACCCCTGACCATTCTGAGTACTCCCCATTTATCACCACCCTCTGAACACGCCCTTGTAGCCAGTTTTCAATCCATGTACTCACCCTATGGTCCATGCCAACGCACCTTATTTTGTACAGTAAACGTTTATGGGGAACTGTGTCAAATGCTTTTGCAAAATCCAGATACACCACGTCTACGGGCCTTCCTTTATCTAGATGGCAACTCACCTCCTCATAGAAGGTTAATAGATTGGTTTGGCAAGAACGATTCTTCATGAATCCATGCTGATTACTGCTAATGATATCGTTCTTATTACTAAAATCTTGTATATAGTCCCTTATCATCCCCTCCAAGAGTTTACATACTATTGATGTTAGGCTAACTGGTCTGTAATTCCCAGGGATGTATTTTGGGCCTTTTTTAAATATTGGTGCTACATTGGCTTTTCTCCAATCAGCTGGTACCATTCCAGTCAATAGACTGTCAGTAAAAATTAGGAACAACGGTCTGGCAATCACTTGACTGAGTTCCCTAAGTACCCTCGGATGCAAGCCATCTGGTCCCGGTGATTTATTAATGTTAAGTTTCTCAAGTCTAATTTTAATTCCGTCCTCTGTTAACCATGGAGGTGCTTCCTGTGTTGTGTCATGAGGATAAACACTGCAGTTTTGGTTACTGAAGCCCCCCGATTCACTCGTGAAGACTGAGGAGAAGAATAAATTCAATGCCTTCGCCATCTCCCCATCCTTTGTAACCAGATGTCCTTCCTCATTCTTTATGGGGCCAATATGGTCTGTTCTCCCTTTTTTACTGTTTACATACTTAAAGAATTTCTTGGGATTTTTTTTTGCTCTCCTCCGCTATGTGTCTTTCATGTTCTATCTTAGCCGTCCTAATTACACCCTTACATTTCTGGTTGCATTCTTTATAAAGTCTGAATGCTGAGGATGATCCCTCAACCTTGTATTTTTTGAAGGCCTTCTCCTTTGCTTTTATATGCATTTTTACATTGGAGTTAAGCCATCCAGGATGTTTGTTTGCTCTTTTAAATTTATTACCCAATGGGATACATTGGCTAATGCCCTTATTTAATATGCTCTTAAAGCAAACCCATCTCTCCTCTGTATTCTTTGTTCCTAATATTTTATCCCAATTTATGCCTTTTAGCAAGGTTTGTAGTTTAGGGAAGTTGGCTCTTTTGAAATTCAGTGTCTTTGTGTTCCCTTCATGTCTCCTATTTGTGTGATTTATACTGAAACTAATTGACCTGTGATTGCTGTTACCTAAATTGCCCCGTATTTCCACATCTGTGATCAGGTCTGTATTGTTGGTAATCAGTAGATCCAGTAATGTTTTATTTCTAGTTGGTGCGTCTACCATCTGACCCATAAAATTGTCCTGCAAGACATTAAGGAACTGGCGAGCCTTAAATGAATGCGCGGTTCCCTCCGCCCAGTCTATGTCTGGATAATTAAAATCCCCATTATGATAACACTTCCCATCCTTGCTGCTAATCCAATTTGTGATAGGAGATCCGTCTCCACTTCCTCCCTCAGGTTAGGGGGCCTATAGCATACTCCCAGTATTATTTTCCCCTTAGCTTCATCCCTTTGGAGCTCTACCCATAAAGATTCCACCTCCTCCCTAGTTCCCTCAGTGATGTCATCTCTCACATTCACTTGTACATTATTCTTGATATATAGGCATACCCCTCCCCCTTTTTTACCCTCTCTATCCTTGCGGTATAGGGTATACCCTTGAATGTTTGCCAGCCAATCATGAGAGCTGTTGAGCCAGGTCTCTGAAATTCCCACAAAATCCAAATCCTCCTCGTACAACAGTATCTCTAGTTCACCCATCTTGTCCGCCATGCTCCTGGCATTGGTGAACATGCCACATAGTTTAGACCAGTCGCATATTGTCCTCGTATTGGGTGTTTCAAGATTGCAACTAGGACTTGCTACTATACTCACCTTGTGTTTTTGTGCTTTGGTTAACCTACCACTAATGCCCCCAATACTACCCTCTGGAATATCTTCCGCGCTGGCTATCTCTGTCTCTGGACCCTCCCCCCCATCGCCATTGAAAATGACATTACAAAAGGAAAAAAAGTCATTTAAAATTGCTAGCGCTAGTGCCGGCTATTAATGAATTGTCGGTCCCGACAATACACATAAAAGTCATTAAAAGTCATTGAAAAAAGAAACAAAAAAATGTGTGTGTCCCCCAAAATTCCATTATCAGGCCCTTCAGGTCTAGTATGGATATTAAGGGGAACTCCGCACCAAAGTTTAAAAAAAATGGCGTGGGGTTCCCCCAAAAATCATTGTACCCCTACCATTTCTCCAAAAAAAAGTGTCAAAATGATAAAAAACCATAGGAGACGGCTTGGGACAAGTCCTTTATTAAAAATAAAAAAAAATAAAAAAGAGATTCCAGCGATGTAATCCAATAAATCCATTCTCCTACTCCAGCAATGTAATCCAATTCTCGATCTCCAGCGATGGATGATCTCCAGCGACTCCAGCGAGGAACACGCACAGGATCCTGCCTCCACTGGAGGCACCCAGCCAATGACGCGGCGCCACCTTGACAGCTCTTATATAGCTGAGGGTGGGGCCACCGGTCATGTGACCCCATCCCCCTCTGACAAGAGGAAGTGCCGGGGTTTCCCTGTGACGTGTACCGGTGACCCCGCCCCCCTCTGATGCAACGGGAATCCTGCGTTATTATTCACTTATTGTTTCACTTTCATTATTAAAATCACTGCTCCCGAAAAAACGGCCGTTTTAAAACTTTTTTTTGCATTGATCCATGTCCCCTGGGGCAGGACCCGGGTCCCCAAACACTTTTTATGACAATAACTTGCATATTAACCCTTAAAATGAGCACTTTAGATTTCTCCCATAGACTTTTAAAGGGGGTTCCGCGGCTTTTCAAATTTGCCGCGAATACCCAAAATTGTTCGCTGTTCGGCGAACTGGCTAACAGCCAATGTTCGAGTCGAACTCATGTTCAACTCGAACAGACAGCCCATCCCTAGTGATGAGACTGAAGCCCTGAAGAAGCGGTTGAATGCCACGAAACATGTAGGCAAGCTCTACATGCAATCTGACTCTTTGGTCTTCTTTATCGATTTTACATTTGCGGACCTGCATGTTGTCAATGGCTGTCATGTCCGATTTTAATACTGTTTGTAATAAAAAAAATATACTTTTTATATGAATAAATTGTGTACATTTGATGATGTCATATATATCAAGGAATCACCATTAAACATCCATTCCACATGTACTTTCTACTCTATAGCAGGGGTGTCCAAACTTTATTCAAAGAGGACCAGATTTGATGAAGTGAACATGCATGAGGGCCGACCATTCTACCTGAAAAAATTGACTAATACACCGTCCAACAAGAGTTCTCTTACCTTTGTGGCCGTGTGTGGTGAAGAGTCTAAGGATCAGCTCGGGCGTGTTAAATTATCTACATACAACACACACCTTCACTTTAAGAGGGACGTTTTAGGAAGAAAATTAAATTAGGTAAATAAACTGTGAAGCAAAATAAGGGTCAGTGCTCATCAATGCAGCCTAATCAGTGCCCATATGCAGCCTCACCAGTGCCATGAATGCAGCCTCACCATTGCCATGAATGCAGCCTCACCATTGCCATGAATGCAGCCTCACTATTGCCATAAATGCAGCCTCACCAGTGACAATAATGCAGCCTCACTATTGCCATAAATGCAGCCTCACCAGTGACATTAATGCAGCCTCACTATTGCCATAAATGCAGCCTCACCAGTGACATGAAGACAGCCTCACCATTGCCATGAATGCAACCTAACTATTGCCATGATTGCAGTCTCACCATTGCCATGAATGCAGTCTCACCAGTGACATGAATGCAGCCTCACCAGTGACATGAATGCAGCCTCACCAGTGACATGAATGCAGCCTAACTATTGCCATGAATGCAGCCTCACCATTGCCAAGAATGCAACCTCACTATTGCCATTAATGCAGTCTCACCATTGCCATGAATGCAGCCTTACCAGTGACATGAATGCAGCCTCACCAGTGACATGAATGCAGCCTCACCATTGCCATGAATGCAGCCTAACTATTGCCATGAATGCAGTCTCACCATTGCCATGAATGCAGCCTTACCAGTGACATGAATGCAGCCTCACCAGTGACATGAATGCAGCCTCACCATTGCCATGAATGCAGCCTAACTATTGCCATGAATGCAGTCTCACCATTGCCATGAATGCAGCCTTACCAGTGACATGAATGCAGCCTCACCAGTGACATGAATGCAGCCTCACCATTGCCATGAATGCAGCCTCACCATTGCCATGAATGCAGCCTAACTATTGCCATGAATGCAGTCTCACCATTGCCATGAATGCAGCCTTACCAGTGACATGAATGCAGCCTCACCAGTGACATGAATGCAGCCTCACCATTGCCATGAATTCAGCCTCACCATTGCCATGAATTCAGCCTCACCAGTGACATAAATGCAGCCTCACCATTGCCATGAATGCAGCCTCACCATTGCCATGAATGCAGCCTCTCTATTGCCATGAATGCAGCCTCACCAGTGACATGAATGCAGCCTCACCATTGCCATGAATGCAGCCTCACCATTGCCATGAATGCAGCCTCACCAGTGACATGAATGCAGCCTCACCATTGCCATGAATGCAGCCTCACCATTGCCATGAATTCAGCCTCACCATTGCCATGAATGCAGCCTCACCATTGCCATGAATGCAGCCTCTCTATTGCCATGAATGCAGCCTCACCAGTGACATGAATGCAGCCTCTCTATTGCCATGAATTCAGCCTCACCAGTGACATGAATGCAGCCTCACCAGTGACATGAATGCAGCCTCCCCTTTTTTTCCTTCCCCCCTCCCCTTCAGGTTCTCTTTCCTATTCCACACAATACGACTGAGTTTGTCCAGGAGATGATTAGCATCCTATACATAGTGCTTTGGATGTGTCTTCGTAGTGGGGATGCGTGCGCATCCATACATCACCACCCCCAGTGAGCGCTTAGGTCTCAGTGGCCGGAGGTAGCGTGTGGAACGCACGTCCACCCGCACTTCCGGGCCGTGTTCACTGCGCATGCGCAGGCGGAGGTGACGTCCAGGCTAGCCAGAACTCGCTGGTGGAGCGCAAACGCACTCGCACTTCCTGGCCATTCAGGTGGCGTGCGTTCCACCGGTGACAGATGGCTTTCGAAGGTCCCCTGACATCTATCCTGGTAAGTGCGATCCCCTTACAACATTCCCCTAATAGGCGGCAACTGCGGGGGGCGACATAGATGGTATTATTGCCTGGCCATCTGCTCATACTTTTTGCACATAGGATATGGCCTTAACATTGCTCCTGTTCGACCTCCGCTTGCTTGTCTAAGAAGTCCACCATTGTACACTATGATATGGTTACTTACTTCATCCATTGAATTATCAATGATCGATTGGTACATTTTTGCCATGGATGTGTGGGGAATATTGCCAATGTTTTTACTGTGGCGACTTAGTGACACCAGGGAGGGCCTTTACATCTTGGAGGGGTGTGCCTTTCTTTTAGGTGGGAGTGGCGTTTGTGGGCTGGTGCTGGTAGATGCATGGTCATACGCATACACACATAAATAGAGGAGCTCTCACTTGCGAGCAGTCACCACCCGCTTAGTCTCTGAAGAAAGGGGTTCTCCCCCGAAACGCGTCAGCCATTGCCTCATCCATCTGATGTCCGGTCCTGATTTCTTTCTGATGTCCGTTACTGCGTACCTGCAGCTATTGTTCATGCTTGACATATACGCTCGTTTGTGAGTATCCATTTGCTGTTTTACCTTGTTTTAATAAACGCTATTAGTGGTAATGCACTAGGTCGGTGCGCCCTCTTTTCCTTTTTTGTTTCTTTGCAGCCTCACTATTGCCATGAATGCAGCCTTACCAGTGACATGAATGCAGCCTCACCATTGCCATGAATGCAGCCTTACCAGTGACATGAATGCAGCCTCACCATTGCCATGAATGCAGCCTTACCAGTGACGTGAATGCAGCCTCACCATTTCCATGAATTCAGCCTCACCAGTGACATGAATGCAGCCTCACTATTGCCATGAATGCAGCCTCACTATTGCCATGAATGCAGCCTTACCAGTGACATGAATGCAGCCTCACCAGTGACGTGAATGCAGCCTCACCATTTCCATGAATTCAGCCTCACCAGTGACATGAATGCAGCCTCACCATTGCCATGAATGCAGCCTTACCAGTGACATGAATGCAGCCTCACTATTGCCATGAATGCAGCCTCACCTTTGCCATGAATGCAGCCTCACTATTGCCATGAATGCAGCCTTACCAGTGACATGAATGCAGCCTCACCATTGCCATGAATGTAGCCTAACCATTTCCATGAATTCAGCCTCACCAGTGACATGAATGCAGTCTCACCAGTGACATGAATTCAGCCTTACCAGTGACATGAATGCAGTCTCACCAGTGACATGAATTCAGCCTCACTATTGCCATGAATGCAGCCTCACCAGTGACATGAATGCAGCCTCACCAGTGACATGAATGCAGCCTCACCAGTGACATGAATGCAGCCTCACCAGTGACATGAATGCAGCCTCACCATTGCCATCAGTGCAGACTGATCCATGCCCATCTGACGCCTCGGAGGGGACAGGGGGGGGGGCGGGACAGATTACATACAGGAGAATCTCCTGTTTACTCAGCGGCCTTTTTAATACAAAGTCCCGCCTCCTATGATAGACAGAACAGTTGTCCAATGGCAGCCCAGGAGATGGGACTTCTTAGAGGCTGCCGAGTAAACAGGAGATTCTCCCTGTATGTAATCTGACGGTGCTCGCCCCGCCCCCTCCATGTCTCCTCCGAGGATGCCAGAACGATAAATACGGTATATATATCTTTTGTTGCCCCCCAACAAATCGGATTCGTGGGGGGCCACAAAAGATAGATATATATCCAAATTACCAGTGGGGCCGCATTAAACCGGAACGCGGGCCGCAATTGGCCCGGGGGCCAGACTTTGGACGTGACTGCTCTATAGGAATCAATAATTGTTCCACTAGCTACAGAGGAACCAAACTAGATTCGCCTGACAAGGACCCGGTGATCGTTTCTTTCAATACAAATAAAAGTATAAAACGATTGAAGTCTATAAATATAAGAGGCGCCCCAACAGTCCCATATTCCCGGGTCTTCCCCTTCATAGAGATTATACTGGCAATGCTCAGACCGGGGGGAGGCAGAACATCTCTCTAAGGTCCAATAAAAAGAAGGTTTTCCTCTATTATAACCCAATCCCGTCCTAATCCTAGAAGAACCAGAAGCAGGAAATTAAATGAGGACTTTTAGGTCTTGGGTCTGAATCTCAGAACCGGCTCCTCCGAGTTTATGTAACCCTTCCCCCGCTATTATTGAGCACTTTCTTTGTTTTCTCTCATTGATAATCTTCTTTCATTTCTGTTCCTTTATTGTGGGATAGAAGAAAAGGGTCTGGCAGGAAACGGACGGGAACTAATAAACGAACACCTTCAATTATCTGATTTGCATTTATGGAGATCTCTAAATGCAAAAAAAAAAATTGTGCCGCCATAATCAAGAAGATAAAAGAGGGTCGTACTTCTCCGCAAATTTCATCTGAATTTTATTATTACATTTACTTGAAAGAGAGTGCTGAGGACGGAGCTTAACCCCTTCACATCCGAAGCATCTCCACTCATTACCGTCCACAAAGGGCTTGTAAACCTTCGAGGTTCACATTCTATGCATTGTAGTGCACCAGCCCCACCCCCACCCCAGAGCCCCCCCATAATACTTACCTGAACCCGATCGTTCCTGCGCCGGGGGACGAGCACCCCCACTCCAGCCGGTGTCTCCGTTCCTGATTGGATGGATTGATAGCAGCGCAGCCATTGGCTCCCACTGCTGTCAATCAAATCCAATGACGTGGGAGCCGGGGGGCGGAGCCGAGTCCTGCTGTCCGCACGGGTTCCCCCGAGGGAGGGCGGCTCTCTGACGGGGCACATGAGAAGAGGAGGAGCCAGGAGTGCCGCTGAGGGACCCCAGAAGAGGAGGATGGGGGCCACTCTGTGCAAAACCAACTGCACAGAGGAGGTAAGTACGACAGGTTTGTTTTTTTGGTTTTTCTTTTAAAAACATTAACCACTTAAGGACTGGAAGGATTTGCCCCCTTAATAACCGGGCCCCTTTTTGCGATTCGGCACTGCGTCACTTTACCTGACAATTGCGCGGTCGTGCGACGTTGTACCCAAACAAAATTGACGTCCTTTTTTCCCACGAATAGAGCTTTCTTTTAGTGGTATTTTGCACTATAAACAAACATAAAGCGACAATTTTGAAAAAAAAATACAAATTATTTATTTACTTTTTACTATAATAAATATCCCCAAAAATATCTAAAATGTCTTCATCAGTTTAGGCCGATATGTATTCCTCTACATAATTTTGGTAAAAAAAAAAAAATCACAATAAGCGTATATGTGATTGGTTTGCGCAAAAGTTACTGCGTCTACAAACCGCGGGATAGATTTAGGGACTTTTTTATTGTTTCTACTGGTTATGGCGGTGATCTGCGATTTTTAGTGGGACTGCGACATTGCGGCAGACATATCTGACCCCAAATGATACTTTTTGGGGACCAGTGACATTATTACATTGATCAGTGCCATAAAAAGGCACTGATCAATGTAAAAATGACACTGGCAGGGAAGGGGTCAACACTAGGGGGCGATCAAGGGATTAAACGTGTTCCCTCAGTGTGTTCTAACTGTAGGGGGGATGGGCTGGCAGGGACATGACAGAGGTCACTGGGAACTGAAGATCTCTGCCATGTCATCTGTCAGAACGGGGGAATCGCCTTGTTCACAAAGGCAGATCCCCGTTCTGCCTCTGTATGTACCAGGCGATCGAGGGTCGTTCGGCGGACATTGAGTCAGCCTGACCCGCGGCCACACTCCCGCAGCCTGCAGCGGGTGGGAGAGTGCACCCGTCCGCAACTGCGCCTGCATGAGCTGACCTACAATAACGGCGGTTTGTGCAGGGGAGACGACCTGTCGCAGTACAATTGCGGTGGGGGGTCCTTAAGCGGTTAATAACCTCCCATTTTGTTACGTTTTTGGGGTTGTGTTCGATATGTGCAAAGAGAGATCACACAAATACTTAAAAGTATAACATTTATTAAAAGTAATGACAGCAACAGATAGAGATAAAGAAAATATAACAAGAATACATAACTAAAGATGTTGTTTTCATCACGGAGTCCTCCATAAAGGCGTGGCCGGGTAAGCAGACCAGACTCTTGCATGATGTATGATGCATCTCCAGAGACGGGACTAACGTATTCCAGTTTGGGCGGTATGTAGACTTGTGTATAAGGAATAGACAACCCCCAAGCCAACTCCAGGATGACCCCTCAATGACTCGGTCAGTTAACAATGACATTCCTTTGGTATCCGGTCCTTATATGTTCCCCTTAACCAAGATTTGAAGGCTTTATATACATTAGTGAGACACTTTATTAAAGAGTAATATGTAATATGCAAATGCCCCATCACCTATCCCCCAAAAAAGGTAAAATTAACAAAGAAACATACAAAAGCACCAAAAATCATCTCCATGGGGCCGGCATAAGGCGAACTCTTAGGGATTTGGTGGGTTATTTATACTGTTTTTTTTACTCTTTACATATTTTAGGCTCTTGCCCTTTTATAGAAGGGATGGGTCAGGTTAGAATGGACCTTGGTAAAGCGGTTGTGTTCCACTGGACATTTTGTTATGCACGCATACTAGCACATTATGAGAAACTTATCATACAATGAAACTTCAGTGCCACATTGCAGCCACTTCTGTCTTCACTCGTCTTGCTTCCGGGTTCACGGACTCCAGCTCTGTGACTGGCCGGAGCCACAGTGTGACGTCACTCCCCGGCGCGCCTCACGGGGCTTGGAAGGAGCGTCACGGGTGGCCGTTTCTTCAGAACATGGCTGTATGTAATGTAAATATTATGCCATGTACACACAAGCGGACTTTTCAGCATCAAAGGTCCGACGGACTTTCGACGGAGTTACGATGGACTTTCGAACGACTGGACTTGCCCACACACAAACAGACTAAAGTCCGGATCGATCGTGATGGCGTACGAAGGGACTAGAATAAGGAAGTTGATAGCCAGTAGCCAATAGCTGCCCTAGTGTCGGTTTTTGTCCTTCGGACTAGCATACAGACGAGCGGATTTTTGACCGGACTCAAGTCCGTCGGAAAGATTTGAAACATGTTCCAAATCTAAAGTCCATCAGATTTTCAACTGAAAAAGTCCGCTGAAGGCCTGATGAAGCCCACACATGGTCGGATTGCCTGACGGATTCGTTCCGTCGGACCAGTTCAGTCGAAAAGTCCGGTCATGTGTACACGGCTTTAGACATGTGCCCTGCCAAAAAATGTGTTTGTTTTAGTTTCATTTGTTTTATTTTTATTCATTTTTTTTCGTTTTTCGGGTCATTCGTTATGATCACAATTCGTAAATTCGTAAATTCGAAAATTCGAAAATTCGAAAATTCAAAAAATTTAAAAATAAGCAAGAAAATCCAAAAGAACAAAATCTGAAAATTCTAAAGAATAACTAACTAATAATAACTAATAAATGATAGGTATTTGAATTTCCTGTCAAATTTGTCTGTTAGTGAACGTAACGAATACGAATTTATCCGAAGTTACGAATTATCCGAAATAAGGAATGCCACATCTAAACAAATGGAACGGATTGAATTAATAATAAATAATAATACGTTTTTATTATTATTGTTATTTATTATTATTAATGTGTTACGTTCCATTTGTTTAGATGCGGCATTCATTATTTCGGATAATTCGTAACTTTGGATAAATTCGTATTCCTTACGTTGACTAACAGACAAATTTGTAAAGAAATTCCAATACCTATCATTTATTAGTTAGTTATTATTTCAGATTTTCAAATTTTCGGGTTTTCGGATCTTTGAATTTACGAATTTTCGAATATTCAAATTTACTGATATTCGGAAAGATTTGTTAAACGGTTTTCTTTAATTCGGTTGTTTCCGAATTAACGAATTTGTGGAAATTCATTAAAAAACGAATTCGGAACAAAAACAAATTGCACATGTCTAGTAAATATCTCCTAAACAGCCACGTATATAAGAGATATTTACACTACCTATTGGTAGGTCTCATTATAGACTTACCTATGGATAGAATTCAGTAAAGGAAGTTCACTTCCACTTCAAGCCCTCCAGTTCCCCTTGGCATCAAAGGATCATTGCTTGCCAGATCCATTTTTCTGTAGACCAATATGGCTGCTGAGCCAAGAAGTTCTAATATAGTCCAAGAAACTTTGTGATCACTTTACTTCCTGTTCTTGCCGGAATTGAAAGCTTCTTTCGTTGGCTTTTGGGTTGCCTAATTAATAGACCTGATAGGTAGTCCAACAGCCAACAGAAGGCGTTGCACACAGCGAGATGACAACTCTGCTGCTACGTGCCAGGTAATGGCTTAGTGTTGTCAGCCTGGAACAGGAAGTGATGTCACCGGCAAGATCTCCAGGTAGGAAACTTTGCAACACAGAAGATCTCATACAGTGAGGCGTGATGCCAAAGACACTAAAACATCGATTTCGGGTTTTTATACACTCTAAAAGGTTTTTCTTCACACCGAGAGGTTTGTTCTCTCTCTATTCATGTGTTCTGTCCGTTACCGATGGTGGTCAGTGGTGATCTGCCCGTTGCCGATGGTGGTCAGCGGTGATCTGTCCGTTACCGATGGTGGTCAGCGGTCATCTGCCCGTTGCCGATGGTGATCAGCGGTGATCTGTCCGTTGCCGATGGTGGTCAGCGGTGTTCTGTCCATTGCCGATGGTGGTCAGCGGTGATCTGTCCGTTGCCGATGGTGGTCAGCGGTGATCTGTCCGTTGCCGATGGTGGTCAGCGGTGATCTGTCCGTTGCCGATGGTGGTCAGCGGTTATCTGTCCGTTGCCGATGGTGGTCAGCGGTGATCTATTCATTGCCGATGGTGGTCAGCGGTGATCTGTCCGTTGCCGATGGTGGTCAGCGGTTATCTGTCCGTTGCCGATGGTGGTCAGCGGTGATCTATTCATTGCCGATGGTGGTCAGCGGTGATCTGTCCGTTGCCGATGGTGGTCAGCGGTGTTCTGTCCGTTACCGATGGTGGTCAGCGATCATCTGCCCGTTGCTGATGGTGGTCAGCGGTGATCTGTCCGTTGCCGATGGTGGTCAGCTGTGTTCTGTCCGTTGCCGATGGTGGTCAGCAGTGATCTGTCCGTTGCCGATGGTGGTCACCGGTGATCTGTCCGTTGCCGATGGTGGTCAGCGGTGTTCTGTCCGTTGCCGATGGTGGTCAGCGGTGATCTGTCCGTTGCCGATGGTGGTCAGCGGTTATCTGTCCGTTGCCGATGGTGGTCAGCGGTGATCTGTCCGTTGCCGATGGTGGTCAGCGGTGATCTGTCCGTTGCCGATGGTGGTCAGCGGTTATCTGTCCGTTGCCGTTGGTGGTCAGCGGTGATCTGCCCATTGCTGATGGTGGTCAGCGGTGATCTGTCCGTTGCCGATGGTGGTCAGCGGTGTTCTGTCCGTTGCCGATGGTGGTCAGCGGTGATCTGTCCGTTGCCGATGGTGGTCAGCGGTGATCTGTCCGTTGCCGATGGTGGTCAGCGGTGATCTGTCCGTTGCCGATGGTGGTCAGCGGTGTTCTGTCCTTTGCCGATGGTGGTCAGCGGTGATCTGCCCGTTGCCGATGGTGGTCAGCGGTGATCTGCCCGTTACCGATGGTGGTCAGCGGTCATCTGCCCGTTGCCGATGGTGGTCAGCGGTGATCTGTCCGTTGCCGATGGTGGTCAGTCCGTTGCCGATGGTGGTCAGCGGTGATCTGTCCATTCCGATGGTGGTCAGCGGTGATCTGTCCGTTGCCGATGGTGGTCAGCGGTGATCTGTCCATTGCCGATGGTGGTCAGCGGTTATCTGTCCATTGCCGATGGTGGTCAGCGGTGATCTATTCATTGCCGATGGTGGTCAGCGGTGATCTGTCCGTTGCCGATGGTGGTCAGCGGTGTTCTGTCCGTTACCGATGGTGGTCAGCGATCATCTGCCCATTGCTGATGGTGGTCAGCGGTGATCTGTCCGTTGCCGATGGTGGTCAGCTGTGTTCTGTCCGTTGCCGATGGTGGTCAGCAGTGATCTGTCCGTTGCCGATGGTGGTCACCGGTGATCTGTCCGTTGCCGATGGTGGTCAGCGGTGTTCTGTCCGTTGCCGATGGTGGTCAGCGGTGATCTGTCCGTTGCCGATGGTGGTCAGCGGTTATCTGTCCGTTGCCGATGGTGGTCAGCGGTGATCTGTCCGTTGCCGATGGTGGTCAGCGGTTATCTGTCCGTTGCCGATGGTGGTCAGCGGTGATCTGTCCGTTGCCGATGGTGGTCAGCGGTGATCTGTCCGTTGCCGATGGTGGTCAGCGGTTATCTGTCCGTTGCCGTTGGTGGTCAGTGGTGATCTGCCCATTGCTGATGGTGGTCAGCGGTGATCTGTCCGTTGCCGATGGTGGTCAGCGGTGTTCTGTCCGTTGCCGATGGTGGTCAGCGGTGATCTGTCCGTTGCCGATGGTGGTCAGCGGTGATCTGTCCGTTGCCGATGGTGGTCAGCGGTGATCTGTCCGTTGCCGATGGTGGTCAGCGGTGTTCTGTCCTTTGCCGATGGTGGTCAGCGGTGATCTGCCCGTTGCCGATGGTGGTCAGCGGTGATCTGCCCGTTACCGATGGTGGTCAGCGGTCATCTGCCCGTTGCCGATGGTGGTCAGCGGTGATCTGTCCGTTGCCGATGGTGGTCAGCGGTGTTCTGTCCGTTGCCGATGGTGGTCAGCGGTGATCTGTCCGTTGCCGATGGTGGTCAGCGGTGATCTGTCCGTTGCCGATGGTGGTCAGCGGTGCTCTGTCCATTGCCGATGGTGGTCAGCGGTTATCTGTCCGTTGCCGATGGTGGTCAGCGGTGATCTGTCCGTTGCCGATGGTGGTCAGCGGTGATCTGTCCGTTGCCGATGGTGGTCAGCGGTGATCTATTCGTTGCCGATGGTGGTCAGCGGTGATCTGTCCGTTGCCGATGGTGGTCAGCGGTGTTCTGTCCGTTACCGATGGTGGTCAGCGGTCATCTGCCCGTTGCCGATGGTGGTCAGCGGTGATCTGTCCGTTGCCGATGGTGGTCAGCGGTGTTCTGTCCGTTGCCAATGGTGGTCAGCGGTGATCTGTCCGTTGCCGATGGTGGTCAGCGGTGTTCTGTCCGTTGCCGATGGTGGTCAGCGGTGATCTGTCCGTTGCCGATGGTGGTCAGCGGTTATCTGTCCGTTGCCGATGGTGGTCAGCGGTGATCTGTCCGTTGCCGATGGTGGTCAGCGGTGATCTGTCTGTTGCCGGTGGTGGTCAGCGGTTATCTGTCCATTGCCGTTGGTGGTCAGCGGTGATCTGCCCGTTGCTGATGGTGGTCAGCGGTGATCTGTCCGTTGCCGATGGTGGTCAGCGGTGTTCTGTCTGTTGCCGATGGTGGTCAGCGGTGATCTGTCCGTTGCCGATGGTGGTCAGCGGTGATCTGTCCGTTGCCGATGGTGGTCAGCGGTGATCTGTCCGTTGCTGATGGTGGTCAGCGGTGATCTGTCCGTTGCCGATGGTGGTCAGCGGTGATCTGTCCGTTGCCGATGGTGGTCAGCGGTGTTCTGTCTGTTGCCGATGGTGGTCAGCGGTGATCTGTCCGTTGCCGATGGTGGTCAGCGGTTATCTGTCCGTTGCCGATGGTGGTCAGCGGTGATCTGTCCGTTGCCGATGGTGGTCAGCGGTGATCTGTCCGTTGCCGATGGTGGTCAGCGGTGATCTGTCCGTTGCCGATGGTGGTCAGCGGTTATCTGTCCGTTGCCGTTGGTGGTCAGCGGTGATCTGCCCGTTGCCGATGGTGGTCAGCGGTGATCTGTCCGTTGCCGATGGTGGTCAGCGGTGATCTGTCCGTTGCCGATGGTGGTCAGCGGTGATCTGTCTTCAGGGATTCTTGGATACGGTAGCCCAGGTTCTGTGGCATCTGGAAGGTCCATGGTGGACTTGGGATAGGAGACCGGTGCCCGGTGTTCCAGAAGGCGGTGAAGTCGGCCAGGATTGTTAGAGCCGGATGATGAACGTTGATGTCATTTAGCAGCAAATGCAGAACCTAAAATACGTGATTGACAAATGCAATCTATCAAGTGGTCATAATTGTTTTTTTTTATGGCACTTACTTTTATGCAAATCAGATGACCACCATCAATCATAAATTGTATTTAATGTGCGCTAAGTACATGATTCATTGACGCAAAGTAAAAGCAATTTTCTGCTATAGACGCGGCTACAATCAGCCCAGAACTGATGATCATATAATCACCATTTCCTCCCGGTAATCGCCCCAAATTGTCCATGTGTGAATAATATGTGACATGGTTTGTTATGCAAATAGAAACGTTTTATAGGGATTAAAGTAGACTGTGTAGCCATGGCAGTGCTAAGCTGTTTTTGTCACCATTTTTTACACCCCCTACCATCCAAAAACCCATCCCCCCCAGTACAGCAAGCTTGGAAATATGAAGCCTTTTAGCTAGTAAGTACACAACAACAATGCATCTATTGGTGTATTGTTAGGGGGGCAGGACACGGTCAGATCTGCCCCCTCACCCTGAGCCAATCAGCTCATATTGCCATGTTTATTGTTACTCCATGGCTGCCTATGGGTGGCGGCATCTATTCATTTTAAGGATGTGGCTGAAGTGCTGATTTTTCTCCTAGTAGACCAGTGGTCTCCAAACTGTGGCCCTTTACTTGCTTTTATCTAGTCCTTGGGGCGCTATTTCATCCTCTGACACCAACAATGGGCCAAAATTACCCACACTGACACCAATGAAGGGGCACAGTTCCTCCCAAAGACACCAATAATGGGGCACAGTTCCTCCCAATGACACCAATAATGGGGACACAGTTCCTCCCAATGACACCAACGATGGGACATTTTAACTCCCACTGATATCGGGACATTTTCTACTTCCAATGGCCACAGTCTGGCTCTCCTAAAGTCTGAAGGACAGTAAACTGGACCTTTGTTTAGAAAGTTTGGAGACCAATGTAGTAGAGGAAAAGCAGTTTATGATTTTTTTCATCTGACCTAATAAAAGGAGGTCAAACCCACTACTAGCGAGGCGGACCTAATAAAGGGGGTCCAACCTGCTAATAGCAAGAGGGACCTAATAAAGGGGGTCCAACCTGCTAATAGCAAGGTGTACCTAATAAAGGGGGTCCAACCCACTACTAGCAAGGTGTACCTAATAAAGGGGGTCCAACCCGCTACTAGCAAGGTGTACCTAATAAAGGGGGTCCAACCCGCTACTAGCAAGGGGGACCTAATAAAGGGGGTCCAACCCGCTACTAGCAAGGGGGACCTAATAAAGGGGGTCCAACCCGCTACTAACAAGGTGGACCTAATAAGGGGGTCCAACCGGCTACTAGAAAGAGGGACCTAATAAAGAGGGTCCAACCCGCTACTAACAAGTTGGACCTAATAATGGGGGTCCAACCCGCTACTAGCAAGGAGGACCTAATAAAGGGGCCCAACCCGCTACTAGCAAGGTGCACCTAATAAAGGGGGTTCAACCGCTACTAGCAAGGTGCACCTAATAAAGGGGGTCCAACCCGCTACTAGCAAGGTGCACCTAATAAAGGGGTCCAACCCGCTACTATCAAGGTGCACCTAATAAAGGGGGTTCAACCGCTACTAGCAAGGGGGACCTATAAAAGGGGGTCCAACCCGCAACTAGCAAGGTGCACCTAATAAAGGGGTCCAACCCGCTACTGTCAAGGTGCACCTAATAAAGGGGGTTCAACCGCTACTAGCAAGGGGGACCTAATAAAGGGGGTCCAACCCGCTCTAGCAAGGTGGGCCTAATAAAGGGGGTCCAACCCGCTACTAACAAGGTGGACCTAATAAAGTGGCCGGCGAGTGTATGTTAATTTATAACTGTTTCACACACTTGAGGTGTTTATTGTGTTTTTCCATTCCTTTGGTTTTTTTGTAGTATTCTGTATATTGTTACACTTAATTTCCCCTCTTCAGTCTGGCTGTGTTGGAGAGCCTGGTGCTGCTTGGAGAGTGGTGAGCTCTAGGAACAGGGGACAACCCCAGAAACAGCAGATCAGAGGTAAGTGCTACACAGATGTGGACTGGAAGACATTCATAGATTGTTTTGTAGTTTCTGTTGTCCTGAAGTGAATGTTTTCATTGCAGAAATGTCGATTCCTATACAGTACAACCCATGGCGCCCATTCCATACTATCATGCTAAAGGCAAAAAGTTATCGTCTGGCTGTGGACTCGTTTAGAAGGTTTTTTTAAGTAATTAGTTCCTCTCATTCTTCTGTATTTTTTCAGTGACACAGAGCCAGACACAAGTCAGATTAATAAATGTCAGAGACGTGGCGAAGTTTCCACCACTCAGACACGGCGTCTGATATTAAAGTGAGAGGTTTTCGGGGTCAGTGACTCTGAAATGTGTTTCACGCACCTTACTTCCCATTGGAAGATACTCTGAGTGGAGTTCTTGTGCTCCTGGTGCTCCTCAGAGGATACACCTGATACCAGTACCCGGGAGGCACACTTCCCAACTCAACATTTAATGGGTCTATTTCACACCAGAGAGAAGGTTCTGCCATTACCACCCATCGGTGAGGGCCGACGCTAATTCTGTGCGATGGTTGCACGCAATTACAAAGTAGCTAATGAAGGATCTTTCCAAATAATTTATATCAAGTTCCAATGACTCGCTTTATTTACAACTCGGGCACTGGTGAGGATCACATCAAGTGACAGAGTCTTCAGCATGGAGTCATTTGGCCGCGGGCCATTAATCTATTCAGCTAGACTTCGTTAACACAATTTTTTTTCTGTAAACAATCATTGTAAAGGAGGGGGAGGGGGGTTATCACCATGAAGTAGGTGGAAGTCAATTCCATCAGAATGAGAAACACTCATTATCTAACCTTGTTCTGTGCCGTTCTACAAGTAATTGAGATACAGAACAGTAGGCAGGAATGCGCTCGGTGTTATTCAGGTCAAAGGTGTATATGTACCTATGAGAATGGAAATGACGATTCGCTAAGCTTTGCATATTTTCTCCGGCATGTTAGATAATTGACTGCTTGGATCTGCAAATAACAGATAAAGATACTTCAGAAGATGAGCTGCACGGGGCCCTCAGGCTCTACCATCTGTGCCATTACATGTAACCCTATATAGATACAAATCTTAGGCAGGTGTGCTGTAAATGAAGAATTATTTCAGAAATCAAAGTGTTAATAGTTTATTTTTATCAATAAAGAAAATGGAAAGTTAATGAATAGAAATCCAATCAATATTTGAGGTGCCGCGCACCCCCCCCCCCCCTTTGCTTCCTTCTAGGTAGACTTGCACACAGTTGTTGAAGGACCTCTGCAGGTTTGTTGTTCTATGTACATCTTGGAGAACTAAGCACAGATCTTCTGTGGATGTCAGCTGCCTCCAGTCCTTCATCCCAGACAGACTCCATGATGGTGAGATCAGGGCTCTGTGAGGGCCAAACCATCACTTGCAGGACTCCTTGTTCTTCTTTACACTGAAGATAGTTCTTAATGGCATTGGCTGGATGTTTGGGGTGGTTGTCCTGCTGCAGAATAAATTTGGGGCCAATCACACGCCTCCCTGAAGTATCTGCCTGGATTTCTTAGTGTTGAGGACACTTTCAACCCAATCTCCAACTCCATTTGCAGAAATGCAGCCCCAAGCTTGCCAGGAACCTCTACCATGCCTCACAGTTGGCTGCAGACACTCAATATTGTGCCACATTCCACGCCTTCCCCAACAAAAACTGCCTGCTGCTACAGCCAAATATTTCACAGGCTGATCAGTCCAGAGCACCTGCTACCATTTTTCTGCCCCCCAGTTGCTATGTTTTCCTGCATAGTTGAGTCGCTTAGCCTTGTTTCCACATCAGAGCCTTTTTGGCTGCAATTTTTCCACAAAGACCACTTCTGGCCAGACTTCCCCAGACAGTAGATGGGTGTACCTGGGTCCACTGGTTTCCACCAGACTTCTTCGGGCAGTAGATGGGGGTACCTGGGTCCCACTGGTTTCCTCCAGACTTCTCCAGACAGTTGATGGGGGTACCTGGGTCCCACTGGTTTCCTCCAGACTTCTCAAGACTGTAGATGGGTGTACCTGGGTCCCACTGGTTTCTTCCAAACTTATCTGGACAGTAGATGGGGTACCTGGGTCACACTGATTTCCTCCAGACATCTCTGGACAGTAGATGGGGGTATCTGAGTCCCGCTGGTTTCCTCCAGACTTTTCCGGACAGTAGAAGGGGGTACCTGGGTCCCACTGGGTTCCTCCAGACTTCACCGGACAGTAGATGGGGGTATCTGGGTCCCACTGGTTTCCTCCAGACTTCTCTGGACAGTAGATGGGGGTACCTGGGTCTGATTTGCTCCAGACCTCTTCAGACAGTAGATGGGTCCCTGGGTCCCTCTGGTTTTGGCCAGTTCTGTGCTGATGGCACTGCTGGACATCTTCTGATGTGAGTTTAAGTTTTCTTGGCCAACGCTGCGTCTAAATTCCTCAATGTTACCTGAACGTTACACTGTGTCTAAGCTCCTCAAAGTTACCCGACCACTGCATCTACGCTCCTCAATGTTACCTGACCACTCCATCTACCGTCCTCAATGTTGCTCGTTTCTTTGTACTTCTTCAAAAGAGCTTGAGCAGCACATCTTGAACCCCCAGTCTGCTTTGAAATCTTTGCCTGGGAGACACCTTGCTGATGCAGTAGAACTACCTTGTGTCTTGTTGCTGTGCTCAGTCCTGCCATGGCGTATGACCTGTGACATGAAACTGTTTTCCACAGCCTCATCTTAGTAGAAGAGTTTGGCTGCTCCTCACCCAGTTTTAGGCCTCCTACACAGATGTTTCTGTTTCAGGTAATGACTGTGTTTCAGTCTACATATGAAATTGATGATCATTAGCCCCCTGCTTGGTATAATTGGTTAATCATACACCTGACTCTAATCCTACATTATCCCTGACTTTGTGCAAGTGTAAGAATTGATGCTGGTTTAAAGCCAAAGGGGGAAGTCACACCAAATATTGGTTGAATTTAGATGTTTCTACTGTTCGTTCACTTTGCATTTTGTAAATTGATAAAAATAAACAATTTAAATATATTTTTGAAAGCATTCTTACTTTACACCTGCCTAAAGATTTTGCACAGTACTGTACATACTGAAACAATAGCATATTTGTATGAGGATATGTGTGAGATTGTACACTGTAATACTGTGTGGCCCTTGACTTAGGCAGGAGGTTCTATTTAAATTCAGCATTTACTAGGATGTAGTCAGCCTGAGCTGGATTGATAATTCAGCTTTCTTGGGTCTCTCCTGAGTTGTTTGCTTCTGTCTGCTGTCAGGGACTTTCTCTGGCAATCTTATGGAAATATCTCATAAGCTTTTATACCTCCTTGACCAATCACCAGGAGGTTTTTTTGCCATTGGTGCATGCTGGGAGAGGGTGTAAATATTCAGGAGTGACCTTTAGAAGTCTTCCTGCCTGGGGGAGGGATATAGATGGCTGTCTGATTCTCTTATGCCTGTGGCCAGAGGAGGATGACCATGTAGGGTTGCCACCTCATCCCTTTAAACCCAAACACATATGAATTACACAGGTTCTGAGGCTAATTGAATGCAGATAAGTCACCAAGTGAGTTTAATTACCACATTGGGGTTTACACTCACCAGAGAGATGAACACATCGGGCACTGATATGTTTAGCCACGGCTATCTTCAATATCATGGAGGGTGTTACAGCTTGTCCTTGGGTTTCCACTGGTACTCGAATAGAAGAAAGGCTCATATAGCGTAATACCGTTTTTCTTTTACGATTTTATTGAAACTCCTGAGGAGGAAGTTGTGATGGCGAACCACGTCAGGTTGACCTTACGGTGACCGGAAGTGACCTGTGCGTTCCATGATCAGGAAGAGACAAACCAAGAAGTAAGCGGTGGATGCTGCCTTCCAATAGCGTGAGTCTCATCATCTCCTGTGTGGTGTTGAACGCTCGTTTATGCCTAGATAGTCTTTTATTTAGTTTTTTATCTGATGGCATTTTATGGAATACACTGATTTGGAATTTCAATAAAATTGTAAAAGGGAAAATGGTATTATGCTATATGAGCCTTCTTCTATTCGAGTACCGGTGGAGACCCCAGGACAAGCTGTGACACCCTCCATGATACTGAAGATAAAATATAAACATATCAATGCCCGATCTCTCTGGTGAGTGTGAACCCCAAAGTGGAGTGTGACGTACGGATTCTGGTGTGAGGTGCTCCGTTATCTATCATAGTAGGATCATCACCTGTGTGTCTTCTTGGACTTTTCTCACCATCTATCCACTATTTCCTTGTGTGCTTTTAACACATGAAAGCTGATCATAATTCATTATGACAGTAGTGCTGCTGTAATAATTATAGACATTTGAGCAGGACTTTTTATACTATTGTTATTACAATTTTGATAATACTGCTATGCGTGGCATTTTAAGCGGCAGCTGACATAAATTTGCATGTAACATAAATATGTAATTTTGCAATTCTGAGAGTTCTATACTTTATGAAATCTGATACTTGCATATCGCCGAGATAGTGGAGGTAGGCCTAGGATTTCACTGTAGTCTGATAAATCCTAACTAATAGTAATAATAGTAATAAATATATTTATCCTGAGTACTAAAAAGACTCTTATAAAGAGGCAAATAATGTAATAAAATCAAGAATTAGCTACAGATGAGTTTTTCGGAACCTCTGAATAAGTCCTAAAGTTCTCACTAATCCTCGTCTACAATTTTACCCCAGAAATGAGAACACTAATTATTATCTGCTGAGATCTGATGCTACAAGAAAAACATTTGTAGCGTAAAACACATTAAGAAAAACCCGAGCGTTTCTCCGACTCCGTCCACTGAAGGCCCAACGTTGGGACTTGAAAGAAGAGTGAACTTTTTTTCCTCCGTCTATAGTACAGGAAGGGAACATTAATGAGAAGTCTGAGGCGAATTAATCAGAATGGGACTACAAGGGCAAACCTTGTGGCTGGCAAACAAGACAAGAGACGACCACAAACATGAAATGAATGTGTGATCACAGCCGGCGCCCTCACCTTCATAGACGCTGTATTAGACTCGGCTTGGACCACATTCCGGTCTGCACTCTTCATGGATATGGTAGTTGTGGATTCTGCAGCAGAATGATCAAAGACAGCGAGGAGAGTTTAGCAGAGAAAGGACGCACAACCTGCCAGAACCCCAAACTCAGCACTCAACTTGTTCATTTATATATTTCTGAATATAAATGAATTCCAACCTGAAAATTGCATCTCTTAGGGGTGAGCATACAAAAAATTTACATACATACATATAACAGGCATTCTTATAAGACTACAGAGATGAGGGGAAAGATTTTTTGGCCGTACTTCTTCTACTTTTGCTCTCCAGTGGCCCAGAGTCTGGTTCAGCTGATGTCACCGAGCTGCTCCAAGCTCTTGAAGGGTCCCGATCATATTGTCAGGATCCACCTAGCTTAAATATGTTTTACGTTTACATGTGTTTTATGCTACATACTGTATGCTTTTCATGTAGCATTAGATCTCAGGAAAGAACTCACTGGATTATGATTAGTGTCCAGCATTCTGAAGTCTTCTCACTTCTGGGGTAAAGTTGTAGATGAGGATATAGTAAGTACATTATGACTTAGGGAGCCATATTCAGCGGATCTATAAGACTCCTCTTTAGCTAACTGTTGATTTTATTACATTATTTGCCTCTTTATAACAGCAGCCAAATTCTCAGTTTGTCTTGTTAGTACTCAGGATAACTAGTTGCAGTGCCTTGAAAAAGTATTCACACCCCTTGAAATTTCCCACATTTTGTCATGTTACAACCAAAAATGTAAATATATTTTATTGGGATTTTATGTGATAGACCAACACAAAGTGTCACATAGAAGTGTTAGAAATGCCTTGAAAGTCCTTTAACAGGCATGATTTTTTAGCTTTTATCCTGAGTTTGCATCTCCACCTACTGTCCTGGATCCCGAAGGACTGTACTAGGATTTAAACTGAATCTCCGGGTTCTGTGGACTCCGTGCTTTTCCCCAGATTCTGGAACGAGTATTCCGGCACCTTACACTGAATCTACACTAACCTAATGGATGGAGTAATCTCCTACCTAACTGTTACCTACATAGTTTTGGCAGCAATGTCATCAGGCAGAGGCAATGGTGGGAAATGGTTCAAGTACTATTGAACACAAATTTGGGGCATTCCCCTCACCAATACCAATGCTGGGGCAAGTGTCTTATTATGTACATTCTTCTTCCTTCCTTCCTTCCTTCCTTCCTTCCTTCCTTCCTTCCTTCCTTCCTTCCTTCCTCCTTTCCTTCCTTCCTCCCTTCCTTCCTTCCTTCCTTCCTTCCTTCCTTCCTTCCTTCCTTCCTTCCTTCCTTCCTTCCTTCCTTCCTTCCTTCCTTCCTTCCTTCCTTCCTTCCTTCCTCCCTCCCTCCCTCCCTCCCTCCTTCCCTTCCTTCCTTCCTTCCTTCCTCCCTTCCTTCCTTCCTTCCTTCCTTCCTTCCTTCCTTCCTTCCTCCCTCCCTCCCTCCTTTCCTTCCTTCCTTCCTTCCTTCCTTCCTTCCTTCCTTCCTTCCTTCCTTCCTTCCTTCCTTCCTTCCTTCCTTCCTTCCTTCCTTCCTTCCTTCCTTCCTCCCTCCCTCCCTCCCTCCCTCCCTTCCTCCCTTCCTTCCTTCCTTCCTTCCTTCCTTCCTTCCTTCCTTCCTTCCTTCCTTCCTTCCTTCCTCCCTTCCTTCCTCCCTTCCCTCCACCATTTTTTCTCCCACCGACCACAGACCAACATTTTAGGTCTATAGCTGTATTTTGTCTGCAGAAAAGCATATTTATTGGAAGTTCCTTTGTTCTGAGATTTATGTGTGTCTGGGAGATTCTGCCTTGTGAGAATGATTAAGGTTGCATTCACACCTGAGCATTTTCAGCTCGTAAAACTCTCGTAAAAAAAAACCCAGAAAAACGCCCAACAAGCACAATCCCATTCATTTAAATGGCCCCTGTTCACATCTGAACGTTTTGTAGCCTGAAGCGAAATGCCTGAAGCTCAAAAAAGTACATGAGCTTCTTTTCTGGGCAGATTACAGGCGTTTTCCTGCTTTTTACATTGGTGGCCTTTTGACCTTCTGTGCAAAATTGCGGCAAAAAAGCAGCAAAAAATGCGGCAACAAAACGCGGTAAAATCGCACAACTTTCCGCCTGTAATTGAAACGCTCAGATGTGAATGCAGCCTAATGGCCCGTACACACGATCCAAAAATGTATTATTTTTTTGCATGCTAGTCATACAGTATATCGACCAAGAAGAGTTTACTAAAGTTATGAAAATTCGCGTGCAACAGAATAATAAATGGGAAGTGATGTCATGTGGTGTATTTGTATTGTATTTTCGGACGACAACTGTACTGATTAAACAAAAATCGTACAATCTGATGTCTTACGAGAAAATTTTTTGTGCATGTCCGATCAAATAATATCGGATGAACTGTCGTGATCGGCTCTCGAAAGCTCTGTACTAACGATCCAATTATGGTAGGATCGAGTCGAAAGCAGTATTTTTCGTCCGATGTTCGGATCGTGTGTACGGGCCAAGAAATACTTTTCTGCATCTAAGAACTGTGGCATATGTGTGCAGAAGGAATCAAGAATTGCTTACTAAAGAGAAACGGGAATTCAGATTGAATAATTCGGGTTTGTTGACAATGGATACCTGCAGATCTTTCCACATTCATTGTATATCAGTATATCACTCTGATCAATACATGAATTAGTAAAGCAATCTGCCTGAAGAGCAATAACATGGAATTTTCTTAGTGTGCATAAAATGGAGTTTCTTAGCAGGCTCCACCTTACAGATTAATGGAGCCACTGGGGAGCCATGTGACCAATTGCTGCCTTGAAATGAAAAATCTCCCTTTCCTTTGCCAATGCAGGAAAAAAGTAAAATAGTCACTTAATGCCCAATTCCAGGATTTGTATGTAAACCCAAATCTTATTTTCAGTGTGTTGCATCTGTGCCCCCATCAGTGGAGTCCCTCCTTACATCTGTGTTCCCAGTGGAGTCCCTCCTTACATCTGTGTCCCCAGCGGAGCCCCTCCTTACATCTGTATCCCCAGAGGAGCCCCTCCTTACATCTGTGTCCCCAGTGGAGTCCCTCCTTACATCTGTGTCCCCAGCGGAGCCCCTCCTTACATCTGTATCCCCAGAGGAGCCCCTCCTTACATCTGTGTCCCCAGTGGAGTCCCTCCTTACATCTGTGTCCCCAGCGGAGCCCCTCCTTACATCTGTATCCCCAGAGGAGCCCCTCCTTACATCTGTGTCCCCAGTGGAGTCCCTCCTTACATCTGTGTCCCCAGCGGAGCCCCTCCTTACATCTGTATCCCCAGAGGAGCCCCTCCTTACATCTGTGTCCCCAGTGGAGTCCCTCCTTACATCTGTGTCCCCAGCGGAGCCCCTCCTTACATCTGTATCCCCAGAGGAGCCCCTCCTTACATCTGTGTCCCCAGTGGAGTCCCTCCTTACATCTGTGTCCCCAGTGGAGTCCCTCCTTACATCTGTGTCCCCAGCGGAGTCCCTCCTTACTTCTGTGTCCCCAGCTGAGTCCCTTCTTACATCTGTGTCCCCATCAGCACAGCACTCCTTAAGGCCATGTCTGTAGCTAGTTCCTGGTGTGTTCAGTGGAGAGGGGAGGGGCCTAGGGGATTAGTTCTCACGTCGGCCATCTTTTTGTAGCCTGCCAGAAATTACTTTGTTCTCACACTGAAAACAAAGCACCCGGCCAGGCGCCAGGCAAATGCTGCTCGGCGCGATGGATTGTGCCGCAAAGCAGCTCCAAATTAAGCGCCTCGTCTGCAATCTTATGATTGCATTGACATGGCACTTCCCATAGTGCACTGTGTCCGATGCCCAAACACAGTGCACTTAGTTAAAGGACTTTTTTTCAAACTTTTTTTTTTAAAGGGGCTGTTTTAAAAAAATTTAATTTTTTTATTTTTATTTTTCGGTGACTACAGGAGAGGGGCTGCGCCCGGGCGCCCCCTATGGACGGGCGCCCCCTATTGACGGATGTTTCCAGTGGTCCCAACTCTGCTCTTTCCTTCCCTCTCCCTTGTACAATACATTGTGTAGTATAGGGGGATAGGGGAGTCCCCCTCTCTCTCACCCCCTTCCTTCTCTCTCACCCCCTCTCTCTCTCTCCCCCACCTCTTCCCCCTTTCCCAACCTCTTCGCCATCTCTCTATCACCCCCATTCTCTCTCACCCCCTCTATCTCATCCCCCTCTCTCCCACCCCCCCCTCTCTCTCTCCCCCCACCTTATCCCCCCCTCTCTCTCACCCCACCTCTTCCTTCTCTCTCACCCCCTCTTTCTCTCTCTCTCCCCCCACCTCTTTCCCCCTTCTCTCTCTCTCTCTCTCTCTCTCATTCTCCTCTCCCCCTCTTACTCCCCTCTTTCACCCTCCTCTCATCTCTCTCCCCCCCACCTCTGAAGAGGTTGATCTCGAATAGGAAGAGGGGGAGTTTACAGAAGAAGGGGAGGATCTTAAACAGGAAAGGGTGGGACAAATTTAGATGGGGGTGTCCAATTTTAGTCTTGCCTAGGGCAGCACAAAACCAAAATACACCACTGCTGATAGTGGCTTCATTTAATCGACTTCTCATCCTTAGTGCTTTCATAAGGAATGGGAATGAGGATTTTGGCCTCATAACGAAGTTGGTATGGTCTCCCCCTCCCCCTCATACTGATTTGGGAGGGGAGACAGGGAAGCCTATAATATATCTGTTTTATTTATTTATGATGGTTATTTTATAGCATATTATGATGTGGTATGTCGGGGGACAAGCAGTATAAGGGGCGCAAGTTAGAAGACACCTGTATACTTTTCCTGCAATGCCCACTATATTATGTTTTATTGTTATGGAATTTTGCTATATTCCTTTGATGTTCACAAGTCTTGAAAACTTATATAAACAATAAAAACATTGGTGATGAAAAAACTGCCGCAAATCCGCACTAGGTCAGACCTGGTGTATGGGATCTGAGCTGTCCGCAGACAGCTCACATCTCTTTCTCTGCCCCTGCAGTAATCGTACATTATATGAGCAGATCTGTCTTGCAGAACTACAAGCCCTCCTTCCTCCTGCACTCTGCTGATTGGGGGGAAGTGGGCGCAACAAAGGGATCGGCATAGATCGGCATGCAGCTCAAGCTGTCTTCTTCTCTGTATGGAGTCTGTCACAAACACAGCCAGGGCAGACACCAGAAAGTTTTAAGCCCCTTACACAGCTTTAGGCCTGGGCCCCCCCCGAGCCTGACCACTAACATTCCCCACTGGCCGTCCTACTGAATCCGCCCACGGGCCATCCCACCGAGTCCTTCAGTGCACCCGCTTTTGTTTTAAAACTCTTAAAACTTACTAGATGAAAATTAATCCAATCCATTAAAAGATACATCTCCATATATACAGCAAAGAGATGGCCCAACCCAGTAAAGAGACATCCAAATCCAGCAAAGAGAGAGCCCCATATATTCAGAAATGAGACATCCCCATCCAGCAAAGAGACATCCCCATATATTCAGAAATGAGACATCCCCATCCAGCAACAAGATATCCTCATATATTCAGAAATGAGACATCCCCATCCAGCAAAGAGACATCCTCATATATTCAGAAATGAGACATCCCCATCCAGCAAAGAGACATCCTCATATATTCAGAAATGAGACATCTCCATCCAGCAAAGAGACATCCTCATATATTCAGAAATGAGACATCCCCATCCAGCAAAGAGACATCCTCATATATTCAGAAATGAGACATCCCCATCCAGCAACAAGACATCCTCATATATTCAGAAATGAGACATCCCCATCCAGCAAAGAGACATCCCCATATATTCAGAAATGAGACATCCCCATCCAGCAACAAGACATCCTCATATATTCAGAAATGAGACATCTCCATCCAGCAAAGAGACATCCTCATATATTCAGAAATGAGACATCCCCATCCAGCAAAGAGACATCCTCATATATTCAGAAATGAGACATCCCCATCCAGCAAAGAGACATCCTCATATATTCAGAAATGAGACATCCCCACCCAGCAAAGAGACATCCTCATATATTCAGAAATGAGACATCCCCATCCAGCAAAGAGACATCCCCATATATTCAGAAATGAGACATCCCCATCCATCAAAGAGACATCCTCATATATTCAGAAATGAGACATCCTCATCCAGCAAAGAGACATAGTTACATAGTAGGTGAGGTTGAAAAAAGACACAAGTCCATCAAGTCCAACCTATGTGTGTGATTATATGTCAGTATTACATTGTATATCCCTGTATGTTGCGGTCATTCAGGTGATTAATAGTTTCTTGAAGCTATCAATGCTCCCCGCTGAGACCACCGCCTGTGGAAGGGAATTCCACATCCTTGCCGCTCTTACAGTAAAGAACCCTCTACGTAGTTTAAGGTTAAACCTCTTTTCTTCTAATTTTAATGAGTGGCCACGAGTCTTATTAAACTCTCTTCTGCGAAAAAGTTTTATCCCTATTGTGGGGTCACCAGTACAGTATTTGTAAATTGAAATCATATCCCCTCTCAAGCGTCTCTTCTCCAGAGAGAATAAGTTCAGAGCTCACAACCTTTCCTCATAACTAAGATCCTCCAGACCCTTTATTAGCTTTGTTGCCCTTCTTTGTAGTCGCTCCATTTCCAGTACGTCCCTCCTGAGGACTGGTGCCCAGAACTGGACAGCATACTCCAGGTGCGGCCGGACCAGAGTCTTGTAGAGCGGGAGAATTATCGTTTTATCTCTGGAGTTGATCCCCTTTTTAATGCCAATATTCTGTTTGCTTTGTTAGCAGCAGCTTGGCATTGCATGTCATTGCTGAGCCTATCATCTACTAGGACCCCCAGGTCCTTTTCCATCCTAGATTCCCCCCGAGGTTCTCCCCCGAGTCTATAGATTGCATTCAGATTTTTGCCACCCAAATGCATTATTTTACATTTTTCTACATTGAACCTCATTTGCCATGTAGTCGCCCCTCCCCCATTCATTTGTTCAGATCTTTTTGCAAGGTTTCCACATCCTGCGGAGAAGTTATTGCCCTGCTTAGCTTAGTATCGTCCACAAATACAGAGATTGAACTGTTTATCCCATCCTCCAGATCGTTTATGAACAAATTAAATAGGATTGGTCCCAGCACAGAACCCTGGGGACCCCCACTACCCACCCCTGACCATTCTGAGTACTCCCCATTTATCACCACCCTCTGAACTCGCCCTTGTAGCCAGTTTTCAATCCATGTACTCACCCTATGGTCCATGCCAACGGACCTTATTTTGTACAGCAAACATTTATGGGGAACTGTGTGAAATGCTTTTGCAAAATCCAGATACACCACGTCTACGGGCCTTCCTTTATCTAGATGGCAACTCACCTCCTCATAGAAGGTTAATAGATTGGTTTGGCAAGAACGATTCTTCATGAATCCATGCTGATTACTGCTAATGATATCATTCTTATTACTAAAATCTTGTATATAGTCCCTTATCATCCCCTCCAAGAGTTTACATACTATTGATGTTAGGCTAACTGGTCTGTAATTCCCAGGGATGTTTTTTGGGCCCTTTTTAAATATTGGTGCTACATTGGCTTTTCTCCAATCAGCTGGTACCATTCCAGTCAATAGACTGTCTGTAAAAATTAGGAACAACGGTCTGGCAATCACCTGACTGAGTTCCCTAACATCCTCATATATTCAGCAAAGGGACATCCCAATCCAGCTAAGAGATGGCCCAATCCAACAGAGACATCCCCATATAGCAAGGAGACTCCCCATATAGCAAAGAGGCAGCCCAATCCAACAAAGAGACAGTCACAGCACAGGCCCACATCCAGAAACATTGTCAATTTACCATTGTGGTGTCTAACAACTTGTCTCCAGACCAGTCCACAGTGAGCACTGAGCAGTCCTGTAGGCTACACGCAGTGCAGCTCTTCAACATGGCTGAACTGCAACTGGCATGGCGCCCAAACCAGCATCTGGTCTGCAGGGAGAGACAGAGTGCAGATGATATCACTCCACCTTCCACCTGCAGCTGGACCTAAGTGAGCTGCGCTAAGGTGGCCGCCCTGCTTTAGCAATTGCTAGTTACTACAGCAGCAACAACTCGTTGGTTGGGGCCTGGGCCCCCCTCGTGACACACGGGCCCCTTACATGTGTATGGGCTGTCCCCCTGATGGCTGACCTGAACACAGCACAGAGAAGAAGGCAGCAGATTACTCCAATATCACAAAGGGAGCTCCGTTTTCTCAGCTTAGAAGAGCGGTGCAGGCATAAAGCCTACGCCATTCCTTGTTAGTTCCCCTAATGTTCCCCAGCTCCTTCTAACAAGATTTCGTATCAAAGCTCTGTATTTGTTTAAATTACTCTTAAAAATACAAATTTTAAATTCTTGAATAAACTTAATCCTAAAAATAATACACCTATGGGGGGGGGCTGATGCACCCCAATCAGATTGGAGATGTCCATGAATTGTGTGGGGATTGGTAAGCCTTTAGCACTCGCGTAGTGTAACAACCAACTTATACCTTTTGCTGTGATTACATTTTAATGGGAAGAGACAGGAACAATTGGTTATCTTCTTATAATCATTTCTGTTAAATCAACACATTTCCCACATTAGTGCAATAATTAGTAAAAACCACAATCGGCGCAGAGTAGATGGTAACCCTACTGACATCTACAAGCCGGCTGTATTGTAAACACATCGCATTCTCCGCATCGTTCTCATGGGATTAGTGATCAGCTGAACATTAGGAAACAAAGGGTTAATCCTGCCTTGAGTTTTTCGCAGGATGGAGAGTTGCTTCCCCCCCTCCCTCCCTCTAACCTCTCATTTAATTAACATCTTCATGCATCATGCAATGCCCGTGAAGGCCTCCCTTCCACAAGCTGGAGTATGAAGTTGTTTGTAGCAGTTGTTTGATGAAGGTAAGGCATAAACAACCTTATTAAGGATCTCAAGATAGATGCTAATTGTCGGTCTATGTTATCATGGCGCCAGGTTGCCTAGCAACCGGCTCAGGCTCTTGAAATTCTCACTGTACAAAGTCCCAAACTCTTTTTGCAGGAAGGTTCTGTAATTGGCTTTGGGTCAAAACACAGAGAGATTAACGATCACACCACTAATACTAATTTCATGGATTTGTTTCTTCTTCTTCTCTCTTCTCTTCAAACCTTTCAAAGTAAACAACGCGTCTTCGTCTCTGCGCTATTGTTTACCGAACGGACAGATGGGTAAACTGCAAACTAGTCCATGGAATTAAGGTGCCCCTGTCCCTGTAGTAGAGCTTTATGAAAGAAGAGACGGGATGCAGGCCTCCTGGGCCACTCAATGCCACTCAGCGTTCTGCTGCGCGTTTGGCGTTGTCAATGTCCCCGGTCCCTTCTCACCAGTTCCTCCTGGTGACTTCAACTTCCCTACAGGATAAGGGGATCAACACGCCATGGAAACCAACACTCCTGGAAGGGTATGTATCCCACTTACTTCATGGGACCAGATCAGGAATGGAGTGGTGTTGGGTGTCAGGAGTTGTAAGTGTTGAATTGTTGATTTCCCAGCATGCCTCACAGGACCATTTCAGGAATTGAGTGGTGTTGGGCAGCAAGAAAAGTGTTGAGGTTTTGATTTCCCATGGTGCCCATAAGGACCAGTTTGGGAATGGAGTTGTACTGGGTAGCAGAAGAGATAAGTGTGGGGCTGTTGATTTCCCAGCATGCTTTACAGGACCAGTTCAGGAACTGTGTGTTGATGGGTGGTAGGAGAGGAAGGTGTCAAAGGTTTGATTTCCCAGTGTGCCTTCTGGACCAGTTCAGGAATGGAGTGGTTTGGGCAGCAGTAGAGGTAAGTATCAAGGGTTAGATTTCCCAGCATGCTTCACAGGACCATATCAGGAATGGAGTGGTGTTGGGTGGCAGGAGAAGTAAGTGTGGAGGTGTTGATTTTCCAGCATGCCTTAAAGGACCAGTTCAGGAATAGAGTGGTGTTGGACAGCATTAGAGGTAAGTATCAAAGTGTTGATGTCCCAGCATGCTTTGCAAGACCAGTTTGGGAATGGAGTGGTGTTGGGTGGCAGAAGAGGTAAGTATCAAAGTTTTGATTTCCCAGCATGCTTCACTAGATCAGATCAGGAATGGAGTGGTGTTGGGTGGCAGAAGAGGTAAGTATCAAAATGCTGATTTCCTAGCGTGCTTCACAGGACCAGTTCAGGAACTGGGTGGCAGGAGAGGTAAGTATCAAAGTGCTGATTTCCTAACGTACTTCACAGGACCAGTTATGGACTGGAATGGTGTTTGGCAGCAGGAGAGGTAAGTGTTGAAGGGTTGACTTCTCAGCTTGCTTCACAGGACCAGTTATGGAATGGAGTGATGTTGGATGGCAGGAGAAGTGTCCAAGGGCAAATTTCCTAGCATGTCCATCAGTACCAGTTCAGGAAAGAAGTGGTGCTGGGTGGCAGGAGAGGTGAGTTCTGCCTATCTTCTTTTACAATTAAACCCCTTCTTTATTTTTGCCTATGAGGTCGCAGTCACACTGTTGCATTGCAGTTGTCAACAGCATGTTACTGCAACGCACATTAATGCACATTGCCTTCATTGCAGTGCCATTCGGTTTCAAGGCAAGTTTTGCCACACATGTGCAGAGACCACTAATAGGGAAGCTGGAAACCCTCCCTGTCTTTGCACATGCGCAACATTTCCACAGCATATCCACAGTGCTGATACGCTCTGCTAGGACCCAAAGGCTGGGCAGAGGCCATGGGTGCCGCTGTGTCATGCCATAATGGTGGCACCAGTGGGCAGAGCCGTGTAAACAGGTGAACTGAATGTCTACTTTAAGGCCCACCTGACTTGCCACTGTATGTATATATATCTGTAGCTCTGTTCTAAAGGGGTTAACCTACCAGCATGTCTTTGGATGGAACATTTTCCCCGCTGAGAGTACCATACCGACATCTAACATATTTATTAGTGTCCTTCTGGATTTCTCTTTATAGTTCTGTAAGGAACACGGTGTAAAAATTGCTGTAAAAATGAACTCGGACGTACATCTGCATCTAATGTTCTTATTTTCCATCAATAGAAAACATCTGGAGATTTTCAGCTTGTCTCGTTCAGCATGAGATGATTTTGTAGAACATTTGCAGAGCTCTGCGGGTAAAACAAATCGGTAAGTTGGCAATTCTCTTTATTTTTCTGCCACATGAAGCCGGCCGCCCTTTGTCCCCGCTGTCAGCTGTGTGAGTGATGGGCCCCAGCAATGACTTCCGCCAGCTGGAGAAGGTGGGCCTCAGGGACACAGGTGGACAGAGGTCGGAGAAGGCGCAACAATACCACGTCTAGCAGCTGCTCAGAAACCTGCCGAAACCAAGACTTGTCCAAAGTGACATATGCTATGGGAAAGGATGGCCCAGAGATGGCCAGAGAGCTTCGCCGGTGTGATGGTGGCTAGGGGGATCTCAGACAAGCCAGGATGACAATCTAGAAGTGTTTCTATGTAGCACTATCTGGCTCCTTCAATAATGTGTTACAGGGAGCTATGATGATGATGTGCAAAGTGCAACCAACAGAAATTCATCTGATTACAGGTTGGTGTACTTAGGTTATGGGATTGTCAGATCTCACTAGAAATCAGCATGGGCCGGCAGTTCATTGTGCTATTAGGAGACAACAGACTTTAATCAAACCTCAACAAAGGTCTTCTATTACATCTCATTGTGATTCTAATAACAACCACTGCTCAAGCCCTGAGGAGGGGTAGGCCTTTACCCCCGAAACGCGATGGCTGTATTTCATGTTCTTACAGAATAACCATTCCAAATAGACCTTTAAGCGAAAAGAACTTTTGTACTGGACTCCTCATTACCCACCCCAGAGTTCACCCCAAACAACCTTCTAAACATCAAGAACTGGTCACCAAACACTACAAGACCGCACAATATGATTGACCATCCAATGCAAGAAACTTCTGGCGGGAGAAGTAGTAGTTACTTTTTGTATTTTTAGTTTTACTATATTATTTTCAAAAGCTAAAACAAAGTAGGGCCCACTTTTGAAGAGATCCCAGTGCTCATAACATACCAACGGATACCCCCATGGCTGGACAGTGAATGGAGAGGAGATCTGATATAAGCCAGGTGGGAATAAAGCCTCACTGGTTCACTTTATAAATTCAACTGGTGAAGGAGAGAGTTTACCTTTATCTATAATAGAGTTCATTTTTAACCCTGTGTCTACTGCGTTTTTGTGCACTGGAGGAATAGGATAGAGGTCCAAATGACCCTTTGAGAGACCAGTAGCTATAGCAGTAGAGAACCTCCCACCGACCAGCAGGATAAGTACACAAGCCGATCACCCTGGCGGATGATGACGTGGGCTCACCTGAGGTGTAGGGTCTAACTAACTGACTAACCGGCATTAACCAGAGCTCCTGATGGTGGGGGTGGGTTTTGCTGTGCATTAGTACCAGGTCATGCTCCTCAGGATCATCCCACCAGGAGGTAAGTAAGCAAGGGTACAGTAGCAAATATAGCAGGTAGGGATCAAGCAGACGTGTAGTCAGTAAACAAGCTAAAGGTTGGTAACAAGTGGTTGCAGGTTGGTATCAAGAAGAAGCGTAGTTGAGGAACAAGCCAAAGGTTGGTAACAAGTGGTGGAGAAGATATGGATGGCAGCAGGAGTGACAAGAGTGAGATATTGGCACAATAATGTGGCAAACAGAAAGTGTAGAGACATGGCTTAAATCAGGAAATTCATGGGAGGAGCAAGGAGATCAAGGTTCACCAGAAACAAGGCACAAGGCAAGATTTATTAAGGAATCAGATAGGGAGCTGTTCAGCATCTCAGGTGGCTCTGCAGTCACACCGGTCACACCGGAGTCACACTAGAGTTCTACCGGAGTCACACCGGAGTCACAATGGAGTCACACTGGAGTCACAATGGAGTTACACCGGAGTCACACTGGAGTCACAACGGAGTAACACTGGAGTCACACCAGAATCACAATGGAATCACACCGGAGTCACACTGAAGTCACACCAGAGTCACACTGGAGTCACACCAGAGTCACACCTGAGTCACAGTGGATTCACACCCATGTGAGTCCAGTTTGACTCAGGTGTGAATCTAGTGTGAATCCAGTGTGAACCTGGTGTGACTCCAGTGTGACTCCATTGTGAGTCCAATTTGACTTCAGAGTGACACCAGAGTAACAATGGAGTCACACCGGAGTCACAATGGAGTCACAATGGAGTCACACTGTATACACAGTGTCCCTGGTCCATACTGTCTATTGGCTGTCCCTGGTCCATACTGTCCCTGGTTTTACTGAGGCTGGCTACCCTGATGTGGCCCCCTAGTGGCCCAGGGCCCTCGGCAGTGCCCTAGTGGCTCAATGGTCAGTCCGCCCCTGCACCGGAGTCACACCAGAGTCACTGGTCATTAGTTTATTGAGGATATCCCAGAAAAAGGGAAGAGGAGGCTAAAAAAATACAGGGGGGTGAAGTTACCCATTCACACCAGAATGCAGTTCGGGAAACTCATGTTCAATGTGCGCTCCCTACGCTTCGTTCAAAATGCACTGAGCTTTTGTCTGCAGCGGGTGTCAGTGCAATGTTAACCACGCTCCAAACTAACTTCAACCACATTGAAAGATACTTTTGTACCATGCATTCCGGTTGCAGTGAATTTCCAAAAGTGGTGCATGCAAGACTGGAGCCACACCGGAGTCACAGCTGAGTCGCACTGAAATCACACTGGAGTTACAGGAGAGTCACAACAGAGTCACACTGGGGTCACACCGGAGTCACACTAAAATCACAGTGGAATCACACTGGAGTCACAACGGAGTCCCACTGCAGTTACAATGGAGTCACACCGGAGTCACACTGGAGTTACAGCGGAGTCATACTGGGGTTACACTGGAGTCACACCAGGTTTAACACTGATTCACACTGGATTACACAGGAGTCACAATTGAGTCACACCTGAGTCACACTGGAGTCACACTGGAGTTACCCCAGAGTCAAACTGGACTCACACTGGAGTCACACCGGAGTCAAACTGGAGTCACAAAGGAGTCACAATGGAGTCACACTGTATTCACAATGGAGTCACACTGGGGCCACACTGGGGTCATACTGGGGTCACACTGGGCCACACCAGGGTCACACCAGGTTCACACTGGATTCACACTTGATTCACACTGGAGTCAAACTGGACTCACACCGGAGTCACACTGGAGTCACACTGGAGTCACACCGGAGTCAAACCAGAGTTACACTGGAGTCACACCTGCGCTTCATTCAAAATGAACTGAGCTTTTGTCTGCAGGGGGTGTCAGTATAATGTTAACAACGCCCCAAACTCACTGCAACCGGATTGCAAGATATTTTTTTTCCATGCATTCCGGTTACAGTGAGTTTCCAAAAGTGGAGCAGGCTTTGGTGCGATGCTTCGAGATTTCATCTCATTCAAAATAAATGGTCTGAAATCGCACTAAACTGAATCGCATGTGAACTGCACAGGATTGTGGAGCGATTCATTGCGTGAACAGAGCCTTAAACACAATCTTTGGTAAAGAATACTTTTTAGCATTCGGTGTGTTTACACATCTTCTGGTATCCATGGGAACAGGACGATACATTGTTTGTAAGTTTGAGTCACCCGCTGAGTCACTATATGAATTGTTTTGTTTCTGTAACTTAAAAAATGTATTACCGGCATTGTGGCGAGCCGGCGTGCTCGTGATCCTCAGCAAGTAGAAGAATACAAAACTTCTGTCAATAAATAATAACAGCGATATATGTCATTTCTACTGGAACATGCGTGTGCGTCACAGACGAGGCGATATCTCTACTGGAACATGCGTGTGTGCCACAGACAAGGCAATATCTCTACTGGAACATGTGTGTGCGTCACAGACGAGGCAATATCTCTACTGGAACATGCGTGTGCGTCACAGACGAGGCAATATCTCTACTGGAACATGCGTGTGTGCCACAGACGAGGCAATATCTCTACTGGAACATGCGTGTGTGCCACAGACGAGGCGATATCTCTACAGGCACATGCGTGTGCATCACAGACGAGGCGATATCTCTACTGGAACATGCGTGTGCGTCACAGATGAGGCGATATCTCTACTGTAACATGTGTGTGTGTCACAGACGAGGCGATATCTCTACCGGAACATGCGTGTGTCACAGACGAGGCGATATCTCTATTGAAACATGCGTGTGTGCCACAGACGAGGCGATATCTCTACCGGAACATGCGTGTGCGTCACAGATGAGGCGATATCTCTACTGTAACGTGTGTGTGTCACAGACGAGGCGATATCTCTACTGGAACATGTGTGTGCATCACAGATAAGGCGATATCTCTACCGGAACATACGTGTGTGCCACAGACGAGGTGATATCTCTACCGGAACATGCGTGTGCGTCACAAACGAGGCGATATCTCTACTGAAACATGCGTGTGTGACACAGACGAGGCGATATCTCTACTGGAACATGTGTGTGCGTCACAGACGGGGCAATATCTCTACCGGAACATGCGTGTGCGTCACAGACGAGGCGATATCTCTACCGGAACATGCGTGTGCGTCACAGACGAGGCGATATCTCTACTGGAACATGCGTGTGTGTCACAGACGAGGTGATATCTCTAATGGAACATGCGTGTGCGCCACAGACGAGGCGATATCTCTACTGGAACATGCATGTGCGTCACAGACGAGGCGATATCTCTACCGGAACATGCGTGTGCGTCACACAGACGAGGCGATATCTCTACTGGAACATGCGTGTGCGTCACAGACGAGGTAATATCTCTACTGGAACATGTGTGTGTGTCACAGATGAGGCGATAACCCTACTGGAACATGTGTGTGCGTCACAGACAAGGCGATATCTCTACCGGAACATGCGTGTGCGTCACAGACGAGGCGATATCTCTACCGGAACATGCGTGTGCGTCACAGACGAGGCAATATCTCTACTGGAACATGCGTGTGTGTCACAGACGAGGTGATATCTCTACTGGAACATGCGTGTGCGCCACAGACGAGGCGATATCTCTACTGGAACATGCGTGTGAGTCACAGACGAGGCGATATCTCTACTGGAACATGCGTGTGCGCCACAGACGAGGCGATATCTCTACTGGAACATGCGTGTGTGCCACAGACAAGGCAATATCTCTACTGGAACATGCGTGTGCGCCACAGACGAGGCGATATCTCTACTGGAACATGCGTGTGTGCCACAGACGAGGCGATATCTCTACTGGAACATGCGTGTGTGCCACAGACGAGGCGATATCTCTACAGGCACATGCGTGTGCATCACAGACGAGGCGATATCTCTACTGGAACATGCGTGTGCGTCACAGATGAGGCGATATCTCTACTGTAACATGTGTGTGTGTCACAGACGAGGCAATATCTCTACCGGAACATGCGTGTGTCACAGACGAGGCAATATCTCTATTGAAACATGCGTGTGTGCCACAGACGAGGCGATATCTCTACCGGAACATGCGTGTGCATCACAGATGAGGCGATATCTCTACTCTAACGTGTGTGTGTCACAGACGAGGCGATATCTCTACTGGAACATGTGTGTGCATCACAGATAAGGCGATATCTCTACCGGAACATACGTGTGCACCACAGACGAGGTGATATCTCTACCGGAACATGCATGTGCGTCACAGACGAGGCGATATCTCTACTGAAACATGCGTGTGTGACACAGACGAGGCGATATCTCTACTGGAACATGTGTGTGCGTCACAGACAAGGCGATATCTCTACCGAAACATGCGTGTGAGTCACAGACAAGGCGATATCTCTACCAGAACATGCGTGTGCGTCACAGACAAGGCGATATCTCTACTAGAACATGCGTGTGTGTCACAGACGAGGTGATATCTCTACCGGAACATGCGTGTGCGTCACAGACAAGGCGATATCTCTACTGGAACATGCGTGTGCGCCACAGACGAGGCGATATCTCTACTGGAACATGCGTGTGCGTCACAGACGAGGCGATATCTCTACCGGAACATGCGTGTGTGTCACACAGACGAGGCGATATCTCTACTAGAACATGCGTGTGCGTCACAGATGAGGTGATATCTCTACTGGAACATGCGTGTGTGTCACAGATGAGGCGATACCCCTACAGGAACATGTGTGTGCGTCACAGACAAGGCGATATCTCTACCGGAACATGCGTGTGCGTCACAGACGAGGCAATATCTCTACTGGAACATGTGTGTGTGCCACAGACGAGGCGATATCTCTACTGGAACATGCGTGTGTGCCACAGACGAGGCGATATCTCTACAGGCACATGCGTGTGCATCACAGACGAGGCGATATCTATCCTGGAACATGCGTGTGTGTCACAGATGAGGCGATATCTCTACTGTAACATGTGTGTGTGTCACAGACGAGGCGATATCTCTACCGGAACATGCGTGTGTCACAGATGAGGCGATATCTCTATTGAAACATGCGTGTGTGCCACAGACGAGGCGATATCTCTACCGGAACATGCGTGTGCGTCACAGATGAGGCGATATCTCTACTCTAACGTGTGTGTGTCACAGACGAGGCGATATCTCTACTGGAACATGTGTGTGCATCACAGATAAGGCAATATCTCTACCGGAACATACGTGTGCGCCACAGACGAGGTGATATCTCTACCGGAACATGCGTGTGCGTCACAGACGAGGCGATATCTCTACTGGAACATGCGTGTGTGCCACAGACAAGGCAATATCTCTACTGGAACATGCGTGTGCGTAACAGACGAGGCGATATCTCTACTGGAACATGCATGTGTGCCACAGACGAGGCGATATCTCTACTGGAACATGCGTGTGTGCCACAGACAAGGCAATATCTCTACTGGAACATGCGTGTGCGCCACAGACGAGGCGATATCTCTACTGGAACATGCGTGTGTGCCACAGACAAGGCAATATCTCTACTGGAACATGCGTGTGCGTCACAGACGAGGTGATATCTCTACTGGAACATGCATGTGTGTCATAGACTAGGCGATATCTCTACTGGAACATGCGTGTGCGTCACAGACGAGGCGATATCTCTACTGGAACATGCGTGTGTGTCATAGACTAGGCGATATCTCTACTGGAACATGCGTGTGCGTCACAGACGAGGCGATATCTCTACTGGAACATGCGTGTGCGTCACAGACGAGGTGATATCTCTACTGGAACATGCGTGTGCGTCACAGACGAGGCGATATCTCTACTGGAACATGCGTGTGCGTCACAGACGAGGCGATATCTCTACCGGAACATGCGTGTGCGTCACAGACAAGGCGATATCTCTACTGGAACATGCGTGTGTGTCACAGACGAGGTGATATCTCTACTGGAACATGCGTGTGCGCCACAGACGAGGCGATATCTCTACTGGAACATGCGTGTGCGTCACAGACGAGGCGATATCTCTACCGGAACATGCGTGTGCGTCACACAGACGAGGCGATATCTCTACTGGAACATGCGTGTGCGTCACAGATGAGGTGATATCTCTACTGGAACATGCGTGTGTGTCACAGATGAGGCGATACCCCTACTGGAACATGTGTGTGCGTCACAGACAAGGCGATATCTCTACCGGAACATGCGTGTGCGTCACAGGCGAGGCGATATCTCTACTGGAACATGCGTGTGCGTCACAGACGAGGCGATATCTCTACTGGAACATGCGTGTGTGTCACAGACGAGGCGATATCTCTACTGGAACATGCGTGTGCGTCACGGACGAGGCGATATCTCATCTGGAACATGCGTGTGCGTCACACAGACGAGGCGATATCTCTACTGGAACATGCGTGTGCATCACAGACGAGGTGATATCTCTACTGGAACATGCGTGTGTGTCACAGATGAGGCGATACCCCTACTGGAACATGTGTGTGCGTCACAGACAAGGCGATATCTCTACCGGAACATGCGTGTGCACCACAGACGAGGTGATATCTCTACTGGAACATGCGTGTGCGCCACAGACGAGGCGATATCTCTACTGGAACATGCATATGCGCCACAGACGAGGTGATATCTCTACCGGAACATGCGTGTGCGTCACAGACGAGGCGATATCTCTACTGAAACATGCGTGTGTGACACAGACGAGGCGATATCTCTACTGGAACATGTGTGTGCGTCACAGACGAGGCGATATCTCTACCGGAACATGCGTGTGCGTCACAGACGAGGCGATATCTCTACCAGAACATGCGTGTGCGTCACAGACAAGGCGATATCTCTACTGGAACATGCGTGTGTGTCACAGACGAGGTGATATCTCTACTGGAACATGCGTGTGCGCCACAGACGAGGCGATATCTCTACCGGAACATGCGTGTGCGTCACAGACGAGTCGATATCTCTACCGGAACATGCGTGTGCGTCACAGACGAGGCGATATCTCTACTGGAACATGCGTGTGTTTCACAGACGAGGTGATATCTCTACTGAAACATGCGTGTGCGCCACAGATGAGGCGATATCTCTACTGGAACATGCGTGTGCGTCACAGACGAGGCGATATCTCTACTGGAACATGCGTGTGCGTCACACAGACGAGGCGATATCTCTACTGGAACATGCGTGTGCGTCACAGACGAGGTGATATCTCTACTGGAACATGCGTGTGTGTCACAGATGAGGCGATACCCCTACTGGAACATGTGTGTGCGTCACAGACAAGGCGATATCTCTACTGGAACATGCGTGTGCACCACAGACGAGGTGATATCTCTACTGGAACATGCGTGTGCGCCACAGACGAGGCGATATCTCTACTGGAACATGCATATGCGTCACAGACGAGGTGATATCTCTACTGGAACATGCGTGTGTGTCACAGACGAGGCAATATCTCTACCGGAACATGCGTGTGCGTCACAGACGAGGCGATATCTCTACCAAAACATGCGTGTGCAACACAGACGAGGTGATATCTCTACTGGAACATGCGTGTGCGTCACAGACGAGGCAATATCTCTACCGAAACATGCGTGTGCACCACAGACGAGGTGATATCTCTACTGGAACATGCGTGTGCGTCACAGACGAGGCAATATCTCTTCCGGAACATGCGTGTGCGTCACAGACGAGGCGATATCTCTACCGAAACATGCGTGTGCACCACAGACGAGGTGATAGCTCTTCTGGAACATGCGTGTGCGTCACAGACGAGGCGATATCTCTACCGGAACATGCGTGTGCGTCACAGACGAGGCGATATCTCTACCGGAACATGCGTGTGCGTCAAGGACGAGGCAATATCTCTACCGGAACATGCGTGTGCGTCACGGACGAGGCGATATCGGGAGTGAAATCTGCCATCTACTATAAAGTACATAGGACCGACCTCTGCTGACCAACATGGCTGACCGTCCTATAGACAAATGAAAGCTACAGCCTGGTCATCCAGTCCTGGGAGGACATCTATTGACATCCTCCCAGAATCATTTTTAACAGTTCTTTGTAATATATATTCCACCATATGGGGGTTAAATGAACAGAATCCCCGGATATGCAAAATGGTCCTAATATATTTTCATCAAATGTTTAAGAGGAGTATTGTGGGGAGGTCCTGTGATAGATGTGAGAATCCGGCCTCCACGTGGGATAACGCTGGGGTAGAAGAGCCTCCTGGTACTAATAAAGACCTAATGGGGTCTGTTACATCTTCATGACCCCCCAGTCACCTAATTGTTGAACTTGGGAAGCCACAAAGTAGAACCTAAAGTGTGGGACTGCCAAACCAGAAGAAAACATTACAGCACACACATGCAAAAAAGACATTTATCTCCAGCAAGGCTTATTTAAAACACCTGAACATTTTCAAAAAACATTATCAAAAAACATGGGGATTTGGTCACACTATATTGTTATACGGTGCTAAGCCCACTTACTGCGACAAAGTACCCCATGATTAGTGGGTCCTACACTATCCATAGACTGGGAGATCCTCTTCTCTGAACCATGGAAGCCATACACTCCTCTATATGGGAGAACATGAGGTCTCCATCCATGACACAAGTGGACACTAATGAGAGGTACTAATGAGGGAGTGGGGTGCTCCCCTCCTCATGGATTGGTCAGAATCCATACAATAGACAGACAAGATATTTGGGGGGCACACCCTAAAAGATGGTGCAGCCATAAGACCATACAACAGAAGCAGGATCTCCCAGTCTATGGATAGTGTAGGACCCACTGATAAAGGGGCACTTTGTCGCAGTAAGTGGGCTTAGCACCATATAGCAATATGGTGTGACCAAATCCCCATATTTTTTTATAATGTTTTTTGAAAATGTTCAGGTGTTTTAAATAAGCCTTACTGGAGGTAAATGTTTTTTTTTTTTGCATGTGTGCGCTGTAATATTTTCTTCTGTTGTACGGTCAGTTTGATCCATGCCAAGCATTTGGTCTGGAATTTGCGTAGCGAGGGAACCACATTCAATGCAATGTTTTGGTTTTGGGTTCTGAGTCTCTTGTATTCCGAGGTATCGGAACGCAGTGACCACTTGAACGTCACCTGCACAGTCCGGTAAGGGTTGTAGAAGTGGGTCTAGGGGCATGAACACTGATTTATTCCAATTGATCGTGAACCCCGATAAAGCCCCAAAGTCAGCAATCAGTTGCATCACGTTCCTCAGAGAATTATCTGTGTCTCCCAGACAAATCAGAGTCCACCCACGTATTAGGAAATGACATCTTTTTGAGTACCTCGGAGGAAACCTGTTATATTTTGCGAAGCTCTGACATGAATGGCCAGGGGTTCCAGGGCCATGGCAAACAGCAGGGGTGAAGGTGGGCACCCCTGCCACGTGCTCCACCTAAAGGGTTCCGCTATGTCCCCATTAGGGATGAGCTTCGTGTTCGAGTCGAACCCATGTTCGACTCGAACATCGGCTGTTCGATCGTTCGCCGAATTGCGAACGTTATGGGCCGTTCGCGCTAAATTCGTGTGGCGCGTCACGGCCCATAATTCACTGCGGCATCGCAGTGCATTGCTGGCTGATGATTGGCCAAGCATGCACTATGACCCGCATGCTTGGCCAATCACAGCGCTGTCAGTAGAGAGAGCTGTAATTGGCCAAAGCCAGGGTGGCTTTGGCCAATTACGGCTCAGGGCATTTAGTACACACCCCACACTATATAAGGCCGCCTGCACGGCGGCCCTGTGTAGTGTGTGTTCCGGTGTGCTGAGAGATAGAGAGAGAGAGAGACAGTGTCATTTGATTTGAGTTAGATAGATTAGGCAGAACAGTCAGTCAGTTAGCTGCACTTACAGTGTATTGTGTATATATATATGCATCCCAGGTGTTGTATATATATATATACACTGTATTCAGTTTAGCTAGATCCGTTCCTGTTATCTTCTATCTAGACTATTTACATTTAATGCAGTGCGTCCTGCTCACAGTGTTCAGCTAGATCCGTTCCTTTTATCTTCTAGACTATTTACATTTAGTGCAGTGCGTCCTGCTCACAGTGTTCAGCTAGATCCGTTCCTGCTATTTACATTTAGTGCAGTGCGTCCTGCTCACAGTGTTCAGCTAGATCCGTTCCTGTTAAATTCCTACTGACCGGCAGGCTTGTCTGGTTACAGTATATAAAGCTACCTGAAGAAAATTACAGGTGTTCTATTTGATCCTATTAGTACCACGGTCAGGCAGCTAGACTATTTACATTTAGTACAGTGCGTCCTGCTCACAGTGTACAGCTAGATCCGTTCCTGTTATCTTCCTACTGACAGGCAGGCTTGTCTGGTTACAGTATATAAAGCTACTTGAAGAAAATTACAGGTGTTCTATCCCAGCTTAGTGCAGCTACAGGCCATTAGTATGTCTGGAAGGCCAAGAAGGAGAGGCAGACAGTCACAAGCCAATAAGAGAGGGCAAGCAGGCTCTGTGTCTAGTGCTGGTCGTGGAGACGGTGCATCCTCATCAGCACGTGGCCATGGGACACGCTTGGCCTTTTTTTCGGCAGCTGGCCATGTTGAGCCGCAACATGCGGAAGACTTGGTCGAGTGGATGACCAAGCCGTCCTCATCCTCCTCATCCTCTCTCACCCATGCCCAGGGTGCTTTGTCTGGCAAAGCAGCGGCCTCTTCCCTCAGCTCAATGTCATCAGTGACTCCTTCCCTAGCTCCACCATGTCCTCATGAGGATTCCCTCGAACTGTTTGACCACAGTGTTGGGTACATGCTCCAGGAGGATGCCCAGCGTTTGGAAGGCTCTGATGACGATACTGAGCTCGATGAAGGCAGTAACATGAGCGCGGACAGAGGGGGTGCCCAAGAAGGACAGCAATCTGGCAGTCATGCTCCCCCTGCTGCAGCATACTGCCAGGTTTGCTCCAGTGATGAGGAGGGAGGGGATGATGAGGTCACTGACTCAACGTGGGTGCCTGATAGGAGAGAGGAGGAGGAGGAGGAGGAGGAGGAGGAGGAGGAGGCGGCAGCACATCACCAACGAGGCAGGATGCCCTCCAGGGGCCAGCCTAAGGGCAGCACATTGACTGCATCACACCCCAAAGCTCCACATGTGCAGGGCGCTGCAGTCTCTGCGCGTTATTCAAAAAGTTCTTTGGTGTGGGCCTTTTTTGAGACGAGTGCATCAGATCGCACCGCTGCTATTTGCAACATATGTCTCAAGCGTATCTCGCGTGGCCAAAATATCTCCCGCTTGGGTACCACATGCTTGACCAGACATATGTTGACCTGCCATGCAGTTCGTTGGCAAGCGTATCTAAAAGACCCACACCAAAGAACAAAGAGGATCTCTCCTTGCTCCTCATCAGCTGAGATTTCCAACCCCACTAGACCTTCAGTCCTCTCTGAGACCTGCAGTGAGAGGAATGAAGGTGTAGAATTAGGTGTGTCACAGCCAAGTACTTGTGGGCAATCTGCTTTTGGTACACCGACGTCAGATTGTACCAGGCAAATTTCCCTGCCCCAGCTGCTGCACCGCCGAAAGAAGTTTGCTCCCAGCCATCCACATGCCCAGCGGTTGAATGCTAGCTTGGCAAAATTGCTAGCACTTCAACTGCTGCCTTTTCAGTTGGTAGACTCTGCCCCCTTCCGTGAGTTTGTGGAATGTGCGGTTCCTCAGTGGCAGGTACCCAAACGCCACTTTTTCTCACGGAAGGCGATTCCGGCTCTCTACCGGCATGTGGAAGGCAATGTCCATGCCTCGCTGGACAGGGCGGTCAGCGGTAAGGTGCATATTACCGCTGACTCATGGTCCAGCAGGCATGGACAGGGACGTTACCTAAGTTTCACGGCGCATTGGGTGACTCTGCTGGCAGCTGGGAAGGATGCAGGACAAGGTGCAGTAGTGTTGGAGGTTGTTCCGCCACCACGCCTCCAAAATGCTGATTGTGACACACCTCTCTCCTCCACCCCCTCCTCTTCTTCTTCCTCCATGGCCTCTTCCTCGGAACCAGCGGTGCTCCGTAGGCGTTCAAGGGGCTACGCAAGTACGCAGGCCAAAAGATGCCATGCGGTGCTTGAGCTGGTGTGCTTGGGGGACAGGAGCCACACTGGGGCAGAGGTTCTGTCAGCTCTGCAGGGGCAGGTTCAGAGGTGGTTGACGCCACGCCAACTTAAGGCAGGAATGGTGGTTTGCGACAATGGCACCAACCTCCTCTCTGCCCTCCGACAGGGACAAATGACCCATGTGCCCTGTTTGGCTCACGTCCTTAACTTGGTGGTGCAGCGGTTCTTGGGCAGGTACCCGGGCTTACAGGATGTCCTGAGGCAGGCCAGGAAAGTCTGTGTGCATTTCCGCCGGTCATATAATGCCAGTGCTCGGCTGACGGACCTCCAAAAGGAGTTTAACCTGCCCAAGAACCGCCTAATCTGTGACATGCCCACCAGGTGGAACTCAACGTTGGCCATGCTGCAGCGGCTGCACACGCAGCAGAGGGCCATCAATGAGTACCTGTGCGACTATGGCACCAGGACAGGGTCAGGGGAGCTTGGTTTTTTTTCCCCACGCCAGTGGGCCATGATCAGGGATGCATGCACTGTCCTGTCACCATTCGAGGAGGCCACGAGGATGGTGAGCAGTGACAGTGCATGCATCAGTGACACTGTCCCCCTTGTCCACCTGTTGGAGCACACGCTGCGTGGAATAATGGACAGGGCACTTGAGGCAGAACAGAGGCAGGAAGAGGAGGACTTCCTTAGCTCTCAAGGCCCCCTTTATCCAGACAGTGTTCCTGCGTGCCCGCCGATCACACAGGAAGAGGACGAGGAGGAAGAGGAGGAGGAGGAAGATTGTGTCAGTATGGAGGTGGAGCCTGGCACTCAGCATCAGCAGCAGTCTTTAAGGGATCAGTCCCAAGAAACACATGGACTTGTACGTGGCTGGGAGGAGGTGGCTGCGGACCATGTCGTTCTTAGTGACCCAGAGGACTCCGGACCGAATGCCTCAGCAAACCTACGCTGCATGGCCTCCCTGATCCTGCAAAGCCTGCGTAAGGATCCTCGTATTCGTGGTATCAAGGAGAAGGACCAATACTGGCTGGCAACCCTCCTTGATCCACGTTACAAGGGTAAGGTTGCGGACCTTATCTTGCCATCGCAGAGGGAGCAGAGGATGAAACATCTTCGGGAGGCCTTGCAGAAAGGTCTGTGCAACGCGTTCCCAGAGACTGGGAGGTTACAAACTCCTGTTTCTGGACAACGTGTTGCTGAGGCTTCGGTCAGTCAAAGAAGGAGCGGTGGAGAAGGTGGCCGTCTGACCGATGCGTTCAGACAATTTTTTGGTCCGCAGCCCCAAGGTATGATCGGTTCCAGCAACCATCGCCAGCGTCTGTTTTACATGGTGCAGGAATACCTAGGGGCAAGATCAGACTTGGACACCTTTCCCACCGAAAATCCTCTGGGTTACTGGGTCTTGAGGATGGATCACTGGCCAGAGCTTGCACAGTATGCAATTGAGCTACTGGCCTGTCCTGCATCCAGCGTTCTTTCGGAACGCACATTCAGTGCTGCTGGAGGCGTGGTAACCGATCACAGGGTGCGTCTGTCCACCGACTCGGTCGATCGGCTGACCTTCATAAAAATGAATGAGTCTTGGATCACCACCAGCTACCAAGCACCTGATGCTGATGTAACCGAATAATTTTTTTTGAAATCTCAGATCCCTTCAAAGACTGCCTATGCTGATGCTGAGTGACTATCCCTGAGTAATTATCCTCTTCCTCCTCAATCATCACGCTGATAGCTTGTAAGAACATTTTTGGTTCTGGGCGCCACCACCAGTGCCTAAGGCACAATTTTTCAGCCCCTGTTTAACAGGGGCGTGTAATTACAATTTTTGATGTAATACTTTGCAGCAGGGCTCGTTCCTGCATTCCAACTAGAGTGTCTGTGAGGGGTTGCAGTGTTGTGGCACCAGCACCAGTGCCTAGGGCCCAATTTTTCTGCCCCTGTCTAACAGGGGCGTGTAATTACAATTTTTGATGCAATACTTTGCAGCAGGGCTCGTTCCTGCGTTCCAACTAGAGTGTCTGTGAGGGGTTGCAGTGTTGTGGCACCAGCACCAGTGCCTAAGGCCCAATTTTTCTGCCCCTGTCTAACAGGGGCGTGTAATTACAATTTTTGATGCAATACTTTGCAGCAGGGCTCGTTCCTGCGTTCCAACTAGAGTGTCTGTGAGGGGTTGCAGTGTTGTGGCACCAGCACCAGTGCCTAAGGCCCAATTTTTCTGCCCCTGTCTAACAGGGGCGTGTAATTACAATTTTTGAAGCAATAATTTGCAGCAGGGCTCGTTCCTGCGTTCCAACTAGAGTGTCTGTGAGGGGTTGCAGTGTTGTGGCACCAGCACCAGTGCCTAAGGCCTAATTTTTCAGCTCCTGTTCAACAGGGGCATGTAATTACAATTCTTGATCTAATATTTCACAGCAGGGCCCTGTGAGGGCTTACAGTGTTGTGGCCACAGCAACACCTAAGGCCCAAATGTCTGCTGAGTATATAGGGCAGGACCCTACTTTCAAACATCTAACTTACAAACGACTCCTACTTGCAAACGGAAGGAGACAACAGGAAGTGAGATGAAATCTACCCCTAGGAAGGGAAATTCTCTCCTGTAAGAGTTAATATGGGAAAACAAGTTCTCCTTTCCACTGATGCTTTCCAATCCTTGTTCCACAAAAAAACCCAAATTTTCAAAAAACATTTTTCATTGGGACAAAAAAGTGAGGTGAAATCTTCTGAAGAGGAGGAAAGACAGCAAAACAAATGTCACAGGGGTGATAACCCTTCCCTATGTTTTCCAAAAAGCTTAGAAAAGATTTTTTGGCTGGAGCTAAACACGTTAAAAATGTTCAAAATTACAAACAGATTCTACTTAACAACAAACCTACAGTCCCTGTCTTGTTTGCACCGCCTGTATACTGCTGTTCAGAGTATATAGGGCCTGGTGGCCCCACACCTTTCCTTATTTTAATTTGGGTGCGGGGTTCCCCTTAATATCCATACAAGACCCAAAGGGACTGGTAATGGACTGGGGGGTACCCATGCCGTTTGTCTCACTGATTTTCATCCATATTGCCATGACCCGACATGACATTAAACCCGCAAGCAGTTTTAAATGAGATTTTTTCCTTTAAAAATGACATTTGGTGCAGGGACTGTTCTAAACATGGGAAACACGCGTCACTTTACAGGCATACTATAGACACCCCCCAGGTACGATATTTAAAGGAATATTTCACTTTTTTTTTTTTACTTTAAGCATCATTAAAATCACTGCTCCCGAAAAAACGGCCGTTTTTAAAAGTTTTTTTTGCATTGATACATGTCCCCTGGGGTAGGACCCGGGTCCCCAAACCCTTTTTAGGACAATACCATGCAAATTAGCCTTTAAAATGAGCACTTTTGATTTCGAACGTTCGAGTCCCATAGACGTCAATGGGGTTCTAACGTTCGTGCGAACTTTCGGTCCGTTCGCGGGTTCTGGTGCGAACCGAACCGGGGGGTGTTCGGCTCATCCCTAGTCCCCATTAATTCTCATTCTTGTGGTGGGAGTAGAATACAGCGGATGTACCCATCTGAGGAAGGAGGAGCCTACCCCAAATCTTGTCAATGCTTCCCACAAATAGGGTCTAAGGAGAAGATGGCCCAATTACCAGGGTTGTCAGTAATTGTAAATTTAAATATAGTCTGTGTAGGTTTTGAGATGTGGACCTCGTCGGTATGAAACCGGACTGGTCTTTATGAATCACTTTTTGGATGCATTTGGCTAACCTATTGGCCAGTACCCTAGCCAGAAGTTTAACGTCAAAGGTAAGTAACGAGATAGGTCTTTTTAGGAGGAGGACTATAATCGCCTCATTCATAGAGGGGGGGAGTTTCCCTGATTCAAATGCAGTATTGTAGACTTGAAGGAGGGTCAGAATTAATTTGTGATGTGTATCATTTGTAGACTTGGGATGGCAAACCATCTGCTCCAGGTGCCCGCCCATTATGTGTGTGGGCTAAGGCTGAGAGGATCTCGTCTTCAGTCAATGGGGCATTGAGCAACCTTGCATCCGAAGTGGACAAACTTGGTATAGGATGTATCTATCCAGAAAAGAATGGAGATCATCAGAGGAGGGTTGGACTTTGGACGTATAGGCATCCTTAAAAAAAATTGTAAATATGTTCATAATAGCTTGAGTGGAATGGCAAGGTATGCCCTGGATATCCGCCACTGCAACTATAAGGGAGGGTGGTTGCTGTGTTTTGGCCAGAAGATCTAGCATATGACCAGTGTTTTCTCTCTCTTCAAAGTGCTTCTGTTGTAAAAGGAACCTTTTATGTTGCTAAGTGTAATGACAATTGCCTGAGCATTGAATGTGAAGCTAACCATGCTCCCTTATAATCATCAATGGGGTCAGCAAGATATGTTGCTTCTGTTCTTTGTGCCTTTGATATAACCAACATTTCCCACTCTTCGGTCTTTATGTGAGATATTAATGTAATAAACTGCCCACGTAAGTAGGCCTTAGCTGAATCCCATACATTGGCTATATCTGTTGTCCCTATGTTATGTCTAAAAAAGGAGGTCTATAGGTCTGGTATCAAATCAGGGTCCGGTAGGAGAGACAACCAGAAAGGGTTTAACTTCCACAGCGTTCTGCTCCGATCAGCCCCTATGCATATGTCTATTAAAAGTGGGGAATGGTCAGAGACACCTCTAGCTGCGTACTGTGAGGAGATTACCATGGGCAACATGAGCTCTCTCCCCAAGCCCAAGTCAATCCGAGACAACCCTCCAATCGAGGCAGATTGACACGAATATACCCGGGCGTCTGGGTTGTGCATCTTCCACACATCTATAAGGCCCATCTCCAAGAGAAGACATGCAAAGCCTGTGGGCCGCCTCTGGCATAAGCAGAGAGTTTGTCTTTCTCATGATCTATATAGTTATTGAAATCCCCTAGGACCAGGATGCCAGGAAAGCGGGTTATAAAATCAGCTAATATTTTAAGGAGATGGGCTGAAAATGGTGGACATGTGCACACTGAAATATTTCGTTTTGGAATTTCTTTTTCGTCCGAAAAATAAATTTATTTAGTTGCTCCCGAAATTCATTTTTATTCATTTCATTTCCTTAAAAAATGCATCCGTCCGAAAATCCAAAATAATTAAAGTAGAATGGTGTCTGTCGAATGTTCTAAGAAGATTCGATGGAGCAGCTAAACTGTACGACGCCGCAATCGTACATTTCCGGTCGAATGTTTCGCCTACAAGGTATAGTAGAATTCTAATGTTGTATGACACTAGTAATAATTATATTTATTAATTATTATTACTAGTCAACCAACATTAGAATTCTTCTATAGCCTATGGGTGGAGCATTTGACCATAAATGTCCGCTCGTGGTGACTGCATCGTCGAATCTTCATGTCGAATCTTTTCTCTCTATGTAGAATAATCTTGGACTAATAGAGTTAAGGTTAGGCACATTTGACCCACAGGTTCGATGGACACAGATCGCTATTGTCAGCATCATGTTGAATCTCCTATCTCTATCGAACTGTTGTCACAATGAAAATAAAGCATTTGTTTATGTCGGATCTTTCGTTTTTCGGATTCTGCACGTTTGTTATCGTTTGTTAAAACGATAATGAAAACACCCAAAATTCGGACGAAAACGAATGCACATGTCTAGAAAATGGTGGAGGAATGTACATGCCTACAATTATATACTTTGTCCCATAAAGAGAACATAATACAAACACATAGCGACCATCTGGGTCAGTTTTAACCTCCAGGCAGGAGAATTGGGTACCCCTTCGGATCAGGACACTCACCCCCCTCGAGTACACCGAATAGGTGGCATGAAATTGGTTACAAAACTGTCTTTGGGCAAATAAAGGAGAAGAGGTCGGGGGGGGGAGACGTGTCTCCTGTAAACATATCACATCTGCATTTAAACGCTTATTGTGTGGAGCACAGCCAATTGTTTAACTGGATTGTTTAACTGGACATAACTCTGGTTAGTTTAGGCATTTCAGTAGTATTATAGAAAAAACAAAAGTAGTGCCCTTAATTGGCATACAGCCCAGTTCCAGGGCAATGGAAATACACACAGTCAAGGGACTGTACAGACCTGAAGAAGCGATCCCCGAGTTCAAATAATGATCCATTGGAGCAGTAAGTAAACCATCAAAGTAGAGAAAAAAAAAGAGAGAGGGGCCATGGTAAAAAAATAAAACAAAACATGAAGTACCCGGCCAACAGGGCCATAGAACCTTGACATAGGTTGGCTGGAGGCCTGCGTCAGACCATTTAGGGGGCAACAGTGGAAGCGCACTCTAGTGTCACACAACTTCTCAACAGCGAGAACAATAGCCGTAGCCCTTAAACAGAAGCCATTGCAAAAACAGAGGACTCCGCCTTGACATGGATGTCAGTGGACAAGATAGAGCTTGAATGTAGAACGAGTAGAGTATCATTCAGGATGGGGCAGGACGTCTGTTGCGAGCCTCCCGGAGCGAGTGTTCTTCTCTGTCCAGTAATTGTGCAGCTGCAGACGGCGTATCAAAGAACTGAACTGAGCCCAAAGCCTCCACCCGCAGGCAAGCCGGATATAACATACTTTATTTAATTCCAGATTCCTGAGGTTTCACATCAGTGAATTTAGCCCTTTGTTTCTGCAGGTCTGCAGAGAAGTCTGGAAAAAGAGATATTTTGGCATTATCAATTTTCAGGGGTTCTGGCATTATAGAGGACCGCATCTCTATCCTTATAATTAAGGAGCTTGAGCAAAAATGGCCGTGGTGGGGCCCCCCGGTTGCGGGGGCCTAGCCGGAACTCTGTGTGCCCTTTCCACTGAAAACATAGGGGAGAACACCTCTTTACCAAAGATGTTAAAGCGGGATTACGGCTAGCGGAAATTTTTTTCTAAAGTCAGCAGCTACAATCACTGTAGCTGCAGACTTTAAATAAGTACTTACCTGTCCTGGGTGCCCGCGATGTCGGCCGCCCGAGGCCGACGCATCCCTCGGCTCTCGGGTCCCGGCACCGCCATTCTAACTTGCGGCTTCACTGCCAGTTTCCTACTGCGCACGCGCGAGAGGCGCTCTGTGAATGGTCCCGTGGTTTTCTGGGAACACACATAGTTCCCAGAAGGCAACGGGGCTGCTCACCGAGGAGCAGAATACGCCGCAGAATAGGAAGAGGCAGATTAGGAAGACTGCCTAGCAACAAGGGTTCAGGTAAGTTTAAAAAAAAATTTTTTTTCAAATGTTTTTTTTTAAATATTTTAAAGATTTTTCATGCAATTTTTTATTTTAGGGTGGACCTCCACTTTAATGAGCCACTTTTCAATAAAATCAACTGGGTTCTTTCCTTCCACTCTCTCAGGTAGTCCTATGGCTCTCACATTGTTGCGTCTCATCCTGTTCTCTAAATCTTCCAAACGAGAGATGTGCTTTGTGGTGAGGTAAGTGGTTTATGTGAGGTCCGTTGCATGGGAGCCATGTCGTCCTCTATGGAGCTCATTCTACCCTCTAGAGCCGACGTTCTTTCCCTCAGCTTTTGAGTGTCTTGCCGCAGGAAAGTAATCTCTGTTTTGACCCCTTTTATCTCAGTGGTAAATGCAGCTATGGATAAGTTACAGGTGTTTACTGCAGTAAAAATGACCCCCAATGTGAGTTCACCCACAGCATCTGCAGTGACCGGGTCTGGGGGCCTAGCAAAGATATCCCTTGGTGTACTCACTGTGTCCAAAGTCAAAGCCTGGACCGTTGGTATCTTCCAGTGGTACAGTGTCTTCTGCTTCAGGTATGCCCACTGAGGAATCCTCCAGATTGCTGGCAGAGGCTGTGAAGTCCATGGATAGCGGCATAGAGAACAGCTTTTCTGCAGCCTCTCTGTGTCTGTCCTTAGCAGATCTCTGGGACAGGGCGCCATTTTGGGCCATCGGTCCTGTATCGGGAGCCCAGGGATAGTGCCATGCTCAGCGTAGCTTCCGATAGCAGTTGTGATATGACCAGCTCGTGGTATATAGTGTCTTCAGGATATTAGAGCGCATTCTCGGCGGAGAGAACTGAAGGTACGTCCGGCTACATCTGCTGCCTGGCCACGCCCCCCCCGTCTATATGTCTTTAGTAAATCCACCATTATAACTAGAACCAATTCATTCTATGGTGTAATCCAAAGATTGCTTGTACAGTATCCCATTGTAAGAGGGATTACTTACATAGTTACATAGTTAGTAAGGTTGAATAAAGACACCAGACCAGTCCTGAGTGAGTGTGGGTGAGTGTCTACAATTGTCCCCATCCCTGTACATTGTGTCTCATTAAGATGCTCATCTATTATATTATTATTTATTTAAGGTACCCATATAGCGCCGTCAATTTACGCAGCGCTCCACTCATACATTGCGCACTCACATCGGTCTCTACCCTCAAGGAGCCCACAATCTGAGGTCCCCAACTCACATTCACATACTGGGGCCAATTTTGGACAGAAGCCAATTAACCTACCAGCATGTCTTTGTAGTGTGGGAGGAAACCGGAGTCCCCGGAGGAAACCCACGCAGGCACAGGGAGAACATGCAAACTCCATGCAGGATTCGAACCAGCAACCCTTTTTACTGCTAGGCGAGAATGCTACCCACTACACCACTGTGCCACCCCTAGTATGGAAATGTGAAGGCCTCCTTCAAATTCTAACTTCTATGGTAAATAAATAGATATGATATATAGATAGATAGATAGATAGATAGATAGATAGATAGATAGATAGATAGATAGATAGATAGATAGATAGATAGATAGATAGATAGATAGATTATAGATGGGTATGAAGTAGCTACAATGAGATACAAGTAGAATGCAGCTGAAATGCGGATAATTCCGGCGCAGTAGATGCGTTTGTATTCCTGGAGTCACCAATGAGGTTTGTCAGGTACAAAAAGTAAATGTAGATTGTAAGAAGCATTGGACTGCCCTGCAACCCCAGCCAGGTCCTCCTGAGCAAAGCTAATTTGTCTTAATGTCAGCCGGCGTGACAGAAACTATGTTAGATTTATGATTCCGGCCCTTAGTGTCAAACAGAAAAATGCATTGCATGGAAGCGTGGATTGCATTTATGGCCAATTAGAATCCAGTCAGTTCCTGCCGCGCTTTACACAAAGTACGAAAGGAAGATTGGCTCCCCATCCATCCTTCCTCATTTCTTACACCCGGCGCTCCCCCTCCCCCCCACTCACTGCTATTATGTACAGCAAATCAAGGCCTGGCGGGTGGTCTATGGGGAGGGGGGCTGAATGCCTGTTTAGTGTTTAATTAAGAAGAATAATCAATGTGTTGGCTCTCACAGACGTTGGTTGTAGTCAGAAGTTCTCATGTACAGAAAACCTCCACTGAGAATCGTTGGGCTGCGTTATCCAAGCTCAGTGGCACCAGCCAGGGAACAAAGCCGGCGTATATGGATGATGTTCAGTGGATATTTCCACTGAAACTGGTAGCAGTGTGGGGTCTCCCACCGCATGTATCTCCCAGCTGTTACCGGCACTGGAATTCCCAATCACCAATATGACCTGTATTGTTCAATTCGGGTATTTTGGTAGCAGAAGAAAATATAATTTATATAGTAGTCTCCCCAGCCAGTTCATAGTTTTTAAAACAATTGTGGGTTGCCCCAATGAGATATCAGTTGTTCTAATTTGTAGAAAACCAACCACCATCTTCAGAAACTGAAGGTTTGACTAAGATGTGGAGAGGGGGGGGGGGATGGGAGCATGGTAGTGTTAGTGTGAGGTTTCCAACGTACCTAGGTCTGAAGCAGCCAAACAGCCAGATCATAGCTTTTAAAACATTTGTGGGGTGCCCCAATGAGATGATATGAGTCCTTCTAATTTGATAGATGTATAATGTGGTAAAGTCATTCTTGTAAGGAGGGTGTATGTGGGGACTTATGAGGAGTCTCTTCCTGGCCTGAAAGAGATTTCTTGTATATCCGCAGAGGCATTGATATCAAGGAAACTCATCCAGATTTCAACAAAATATAAGAAGAATCATGGATAGAACTTAATTGTTCCAGATAAACGTTGAGATGAGTTCAGAGAGGCATCAGGGACACAACAGATAATATCACCCCATCTATCATCATCCCCCTCAGAGGAGCAGTTCCATGTGAACAGTAGTGGAGACAGCCATTGATTTGTACGGGGTGCTGGCTGTGTGCACACAGAACGTTCATAGAGGTAGTTTTACCAACCGGTGAGCATCACTTAGCCTTTCCCAAACTTTTTACCCCAGAGAATCCCTTTTCAGTTCTCAGGGGACTCCTGTTCAGATTAGTCAATTTGGGGGTCATGGAGTAAATACCCCTTACATAGGGGTTGGTCAATGGGAAGAATATCCCTTTAAGCTAGGTTCACAGCTATGCAGGTTGTGGTTGATGTGTTTTTACCACGAACTCTAACCCTAACAATTACTGCTAACCCTAACCCTAACTCTAACCCTAACTCCAACCCTAACTCAAACTCCAACCCTAACTCAAACTCCAACCCTAACTGTAACTCTAACTCCAACTCTAACTCCAACCCCAACTCCAACCCTAATCCTAACTCTAACCTTAACTGTAACTCCAACCCTAATCCTAACTCTAACCCTAACTGTAACTCCAACCCTAATCCTAACTCTAACCCTAACTGTAACTCAAACCCTAACTCCAACCATAACACTAACCCTAACTTTAACTCCACCCCTAACTCTAACCCTAACTGTAACTTCAACCTAACTCTTACCATAACCATAACTCTTACCATAATCCCTAACTCTAGCTGAAACTCCAACCCTAACTCCAACCCTAACCCTAACTCTAACCCTAACTCTAACTCCAACCCTAACCCTAACTCGAACTCAAACCCCAACTCTAAGCAAAACTCCAACCCTAACTTTAACCCCAACCCTAACTCTAACCCTAACTCTAACCGTAACTCCAGCTGTAACTCTAACCCTAGCTCTAACTCTATCCAAAACTCTAACCCTAACATGTGACTTTGGACACATAAAGGTCCCTGCACTACTATGATGTGAGTGTGATGCCACTTGAGTGCCAGAGAGTGTAAAGTCGCATCAAAGTTGCACTCCATGAACAGAACTGTCATACTTTCCTATTAGTTAAAAAAACCTGCAAAACGCAAAATGAATCAAAAACGTATGTTCACAAATGCAAAATGTGCCAGAAAAATGCATTAACCGCAACCTGCATAGATGTGAACCCAGCCTTACAATGGTGACAAGAATGGCATTGGTCCTTTAACTATGCAGGCCCCATCAGATGGGATGTGAGTAAGTCACGGTCCAAAGAACCCCTCGCCATCTTTTGAGGAACCTTAGGCTTCCACAGGACCCTGGATGAGAATGTCTAAGTTAGCCTGAGCTTCCTATAACCATCTGACGGTTTCATCTTCTGGTATAATAGTTTATTGGGTTAAACAAAGCCAAATTATAGGCTTGAGAAGAAAGAAGGCAAAATGATCAAGCGCAGGGGAATAAACACCAAATTACGTGTGAATACAAACAAAACACATTTCCAATGTTTTAAAGTGAATAGTAGAAGCATCTGGCACTAGTGTCGGAGGTGGTAATGAGTAACGGGGGGCCCGAGTTATGGTGAGACAGCGGGGGTAGGATTGTCATCCCATGTACCCATGGTGGAGGAGAGGGGGGGAAGGTGAAGAGAAGAAGAAGGAAAAAAAAGGGGGTTGGAGGTGGAATAGGGATGAATAGGGAAGCTGAGGGTGAAGTAGGAGCAAACGTGAGAACCAATTAGAATAAAGATGAAGGAAAGAGATGCGGGCCAGGGGGAGAAAAAGAGATGGTTAAAACAGGAATAGAAGAAGAAGATGTAGGCTTAGGCAGAAACAGAGAGTGAAGCCTGAGGGTTAGATGGTATACTAACGCGGTCCGGATTACCCAAGCTGGCCAGGGACAGAGTGGGGAGAGCATAGGACCACCAAGGATTCCACACTTTAAGGAACTTAGCATGAGAGTCATGAAGTACACTGGTCACCTTCTCATGCAACATGAGGGTAGTCAGAATGCTCTTCACCTCTGCAAACCCAACCGAGGGCTTCCTCCAGGCTCAGGCAGAAGCATGCTTTGCGGCAATGAAGAGGTAGGTGACCAGCTTTTGTTGATATGAGAAAAAGCCTGGGAGGGGCAGTGAAGAAATGCATGCTGGGCGTCCTTATGGAAGTGTATATTAAAGTGTCGAAAGTGGGCCCTGAAGGTTTTATCTTCATCTTTAACTGGAAGTGATTAATGACCTCAAAAAGTTGATGTTAGCACATAACGTACTCACCGCCATTGATGGAACAAAGGGGTTTTTTTGTTTTGTTTTTTTTTTTAAGTAGCTGCTACAATAGACAAAAAGCAAATCTACAATAGACTTTTATATTATTCTACTTATTATATTCCAAACATGGAGCAATACTCTTCACATTTCATTTTATCTGCATTTATCTATAGATTTATCTGTAATTATAAAAAGTTTTGTCTTTTTATCACTGAGTAACTTTTTTTTTTTTTTTTTTTGCATTGATTTGCAGTGTGTGTTGTTGCTTAGCAGCCCCTCCAAGTTGTGGGGAGATGAAGAGAAGAAGACATTTGTATTTTCTCCAATAGATTTATTAATCGGTGACACGGAGAATAACGACGCCGCAGATTGTTTTGGTGCAATTTGCGATTGTGTGGCTGAAAATTTGTGTTCTCTGAAGAAGTCGCTCCTAATTTGTTTTTTTATCCTTAGAAACAAATCCTGAACAAACCCCAACCAATAAAAAGAGGGCAAGAAAACGTCTTTATGTCTCACATCAGAAAAGTTTTTCTTCTTCTCTAGCGATGAACATTGTTTTCTTTGTGAGATATTTCTCTCCTCCGTGTCGGAAGATCTTAAAGGAAACTTCTGACAGATCCTGTTATTAAAGTCTAACTTTAGTTTTAAAAACAAATTCCTCACAAGGGACGTGATTTCAACAAGTCATACATTATACCAGAGGCGTAACTAGAACCTTCAGGGCCCCCCGATGCAAGAAACCATGAAGGGCCCCCCCTGATCCCCAGAACGGGGCCCCTTTCCTCCGAGCCCGGTGGCGGAACACCAGGGCCCGGTCGCAAGTGGGTGACTGCATATAAAGTAACCGATTTCTCTATTTCCCCCCACTTCTCCTCCTCTCCCTCCTCCAGGCGGCTGCAGGAGGAAAATGTTGAGATGGGTTCCTCGATGTCGGTGTTTCTCAATCTTTTGTTCAGTCAGGGCGCCCTTGAAGTAGACCCCTAGGTGAATGGGGCTTCACTGCAACCTCCCCGCAACTGTGTGCATTGCATGCAGCTGCAGCATAGTGATAATGCATTTAAAGGGGTTGTAAACCTTCGTGCATCCTATGCATTAAGGTGAAAAAAACACCTGGCAGGTACAACCCCCCCCCTCCCCCCAGCCCCCCTGTTTTATTTACCTGAGCCCTGGAATTTCACCCGGCGGAGACGGGGGTTCTCGGCTCCTGATTGGATAGATTGATAGCAGCACAGCCATTGGCTCCCGCTGCTGTCAATCAAATCCAATGACGCGGGCGTCGGGGGGGCGGGGCCGAATCCGGGATTCGTGTCTATGGATGCAAATGCTGGACTCGGGAGCGCGCCCGCAAGGTAACCCCCTCCCAGGAGAGTGCTTCTCCTAGGGGGTTATCTGATAAGAAGAGGAGCCACAAGAGCCACCGTGGGACCCCAGAAGTCATGTTCGGGGCCACTCTGTGCAAACGAGCTGCACAGTGGAGGTAAGTATCACATGTTTGTTATTTAAAAAAAAAAAAACGCAAACCTTTACAATCACTTTAAGGGGTTAAAACAGGCGGACAAGCAAGAAAAACAAAATCAGTTCTGTTTGTACACATAAAGGGGGTCAGGATTAAACACGCATACATAAAATGTGCAAATATATCTAAACAGTGGCGGCTGGTGCTCAAAAATTTTTGGGGGGTCACAAAAATTTTTTTGAAAAAAAATCATCAAACGCAGCCACTGTGCCCATCAAACTCTGCCACTGTGCAACAATTGCAGCCACTGTGCCATTAAATGCTGCCACTGTGCTATCAATTGCAGCCACTGTGCCATTAAACGCTGCCACTGTGCCCATCAAATGCTGCCACTGTGCCCATTAAACGCTGCCACTGTGCCCATCAAATGCTGCCACTGTGCCCATTAAACGCTGCCACTGTGCCCATCAAATGCTGCCACTGTGCCCATTAAACGCTGCCACTGTGCCATCCAATGCTGCCACTGTGCCCATCAAACGCCACTGTGCCATCCAACGCTGCCAGTGTGCCCATCAAACGCTGCCAGTGTGCCCATCAAACGCTGCCAGTGTTGTGATTTAACACATGACCAATGTTCAACTGAGAGCATACAAACTGTTAGTGTCCAGATCTCCACCTGCGACCTCTGTGGTATCGGGCTGTAGCTTTTCTCGCTGTGCCACCAGAGATGTTGGACAGCACCCTGTCTCTTAGGACAGCCTTGCCTTGTCTCTTGTTTCTGGTGAACCTTGAACCTTTTGCTCCTCCCATGAACGTTTTGTTTAAGCCATGTCTCTGCAGTTCCTGTTTGCCAGATGATTGTGCTCTCTCCAGCTGATATCTTTCTCCTTTGCATACCTGCAGCTGTCCTTATCTCCACTACCTCTTGTTACTGACCTTTGGTTTGTTTCTGAACTATGCTTCCACATGTTTCCAACCCGCAACCATTCACTATCGACCTTTGGCTTATTTACTGTCTATGCTTCTGCTTGATCCCTACCTGATATATCTGCTACTAGACCTGGACTTGCTCACCTCCTGGTTGGGTGTTCCTGAAGACCGCAACCTGGTACTAACACACTGCAAATCAGGAGCTCTGGTGAATACCTGTTAGGGCTTAGACTCCGGACCTCGGGTGAGCCTGTGTCAAGCACCAGGGTGACCTGCTGGTGTACTTATCCTGCCGGTCAATGGGAGCCTCTCTACTGCTATAGCTACTGTTCTCCCAGCCTGACCCCTGACTGTGACACCATCTGACCCACGGGGCAACAATGTTCATTAAAAAAACACCAACATAAAAATGGGATGAAAGTCCAGAAGCATTAATAAAGCTTTCTTCTTCTAAAATGGAGAACTGACAGTTAGAACAACATCATTTCCTACAATGGAATTCTTTGGCTTCAATTGTCTGGCCTCTTTCTTGGCATTTATGCTAAAGTAGAACTCCAATAAACCCAACCGGAGGTGAAGAGGGACCTCATTGTATGGAAACGTCTTGGCACTGGCCTGATTTCCAATATATATGTAAATGTGTGCAAATGAGGAGCTCGGCTATCACTGAAATATTAGAGGCAGGTTATAATTCTAATAGATGAACACGGGGAAATTGATTTCTATATTCTTCATGAGCCCATTTCATACCCTCCCCCACTGAGATATAAACCAATGGAGTGCTTACCAATCCGTCATATTGGCCGTACATCTAGACATGTGGTCAGCACCAAATGTACCCATCTTCCATCGTTCAATGTCTATGTGCAGCCTAACGATGAGAGAATACAATTTTACACCATCAATTTTCTCTGGGATTTCACTGGGTGGTGACCAAGGAAGGTCCTACCTACAAATTTGATTAGCGTGGTGATAGAGATTGGGGGGGGGGGTAAAAAGAGCCAGCATAAATATCAGCTTAAAAATGAAGGTGGTAAAATATTGGATAATATTTTCTAAGGCTGACTGATAGTGATGAGCTAAGCTTCCGGCTCAACCCAGTGGAAGCTGCCACTTGATAGCAGGCCACCGCCCAGTCATCTGAAATTCCTTGCCCCACAGTCATATATAGCAAAGGGGTGGGGATTCTTGCTGATGTCATTATCCAAATATGGTCATGTGGCCATATTAAGGCAATGATGTCACCAGTATCCTTTTCCCTTTGTTACATGAGGCTGTGGGGCGAGGAATTCCATGGCCACAGCTAATTGGGTTGGTGGTGTGCTATCATGTGACAGCTTCCCACGAGTTCAGGACAAAACTGGGTGTGGCCCGAACCTTAGCTTATCGCTGCTGACTACCTATTAAGTTTAACCACTAGAAAGGTAATGCCAACTGCCACTAATCAGCCTCATTGAGCCAGGTAACATAGAGCAGGAGGCCCAGGAAAAATGACAAATATCTCTAAGTAGGTGCAAAGCATGAATATTGGCGACTAGTTCCTACAAAATGCACTGGGCTGTACAATCACCACATATACTCTTTATCCCATTCATGCCTGGACAGGAAGGTGGTTTCCCTTAAACACAATGATCTGCTCCCGGGGCTCCTTGGGGTACTCAGGGACTTTGGCTCCTTTGGGTACTCAGGGACTTTAGCTCCTTGGGGTACTGGGGGACTTTGGCTCCTTTGGGTACTCAGGGACTTTGGCTCCTTGGGGTACTGGGGGACTTTGGCTCCTTGGGGTACTCAGGGACTTTGGCTCCTTGGGGTACTCAGGGACTTTGGCTCCTTGGAGACTTTGGCTCCCTATGGTACCGGGGAACTTTGGCTCTATAGGGTACTCAGGGACTTTGGCTTCATTGGGGACTCAGGGACTATGGTTCCTTGGGGTACCCAGGGACTTTGGCTCCCTGGGGTACCCAGGAACTTTGGCTCCTCGGGGTACGCAAGGACTTTGGTCCCTTTGGGTACTCAGGGACTTTAGCTCCTTGGGGTACTGGGGGACTTTGGCTCCTTTGGGTACTCAGGGACTTTGGCTCCTTGGGGTACTGGGGGACTTTGGCTCCTTGGGGTACTCAGGGACTTTGGCTCCTTGGGGTACTCAGGGACTTTGGCTCCTTGGAGACTTTGGCTCCCTATGGTACCGGGGAACTTTGGCTCTATAGGGTACCCAGGAACTTTGGCTCCTCGGGGTACGCAAGGACTTTGGTCCCTTTGGGTACTCAGGGACTTTGGCTCCTTTGGAGTGCCCAGGGACTTTGGCTCCCTGGGGTATCCAAAAATGTTGGCTCCTTGGGGTACCCAAGGACTTATGTCCCTTAGGGTACCCAAGGACTTTGGTCCCTTTGGGTACTCAGGTTCTTTGGCTCCTTTGGAGTGCCCAGGGACTTTAGCTCCCTGGGGTATCCAGGAACTTTGGCTCCTTGGGGTACCCAAGGACTTATGTCCCTTGGGGTACCCAGGGACTTTTGCTCTCTGGGGTACTCAGGGACTTTGGCTCCTTGGGGTACTCAGGGACTTTGGCTCCCTGGGGTACTCACCTCAGGGACTCTGGCTCCTTGGGGTACTCACCTCAGGGGACTTTGGCTCCTTGGGGTACTTTGGCTTCTTTGGTCCCTTGGGGGTACTCACGGACTTTGGCTCCTTTGGAGTGCCCAAGGACTTTGGCTCCTTGGGGTACCCAGGGACTTTGGCTCCTTGGGGTACCCAGGGACTTTGGCTCCTTGGGGTACTCGGGGACTTGGGCTTCCTGAGGTACCCGGGGACCTTGGCTCCTTGTGGTACCCAGGGATTTGGCTCCTTTGGAGTGCCCAGAGACTTTGGCTCCTTGGGGTACCCAGGGACTTTGGCCCCCTGGGGTATCCGGGAACTTTGGCTCCTTGGGGTACCCAAGGACTTTGGTCCCTTGGGGTACTCAGGGACTTTGGCTCTTGTGGTTACCCTGGGATTTTGGCTCCTTGGGGTACCTGGGGGCTTTGGTATGTGCTATGGCTTACCCCTTCATGTGAGCTCACCCTGTTAGAGACACACGTCCTGGTCCAAGCAGTATTCTCCAGCTATGGTTCCATATACCTGCTACAGGTCTTACAGCAATGAGTCCCACAGCAGCCTGCACTGACACTAGCCCATTACCAGGAGACATTTCCATCTGAGGTTAGGAGAAGGAAGCGTCCAGAAGCAGAAAGCCATTTCACTATTTTACTTGAACAATCAATATTTACATGCTTCAGTCAACCTGGTCCCAGGTGACACCATGACACTTCAGCTATGAACAGAACATTTGACAAGTGAGGACAGCGTCAGTCGAGACGTAGTCTAAATCTTTATAGGTGTCGCTCAGAGTCCTGCATACCTAGACAAGTGACCTGAGTAATCCCAAAAGTTCTGCACCCTCCCTCCCCTGCTGCCCCCCAATGGGAAAGCGCTCAGAGATAGAGCCCTCCAATCTACATCCTTGCTGTATCCTGGTCCCCAGACATTTCCCATGTTGCCCCCTGGTGGCTCCCCGCTAATACTATTTATACTCAAGGCTTATACCCAAGGTGCCCCACTGCTGGCAGGAGTAGGGTGGACATTACCTTTAAGTGACTCTTCCAATCACAGCCATCTTATATATGGGGACCTCTAGTGGATCCTACAGCACCTACACTGTCTATTAAACCAAGTGGTCCTCTACCACCATCTAGTGGTCAGAAAGGGCAACTACACCGAGCATATCTGTGCCCTTACCCTACAGTAGTCAAATTTGCTAACAAGTTCAAAGGCGCACTGCAAGTCAATATATAATGAAAAGCAAAAAGCTGCGAGTAAGCATCTAAAATACTTCATTTTTCTGTGCTATTAACGGACAGGGACTCTTAAGGACATCTTCAGAACTGGGATTGAACATCTCCGTCTGACTTTACAGAGACTCGATCGGCTTCCATATAAAAATGTGAATGAGCATCTTGTACCGAACAAAGAACAAGATAAATCACGCTTTTTATAGGCATGGAGCAGAAAATAAAAATAAACTAATAAAATGCAATGATGAAATGTTCTGATGGGTCTGAGGATTCACGAGGCCATAAGGAAATGATAAATTCCCCGATCCAGAAGCTCACTTCTCATTTCATCATTCTCATACAGATCTGGCCAGGATTTCGTCTTCCCATTAGTACGCCATTGTCTACAATAAAGAATCACCTGAGGGCATATGATTTATCCTTCCACAAACAGGATCATGGAAGGAAGACAAAGACCGGACTCTGGGAATCCTGATGAAATTTGGCACCGGCACAGATACACTTGGACCGCGCTGCTCCCATAAATCATGCTCAGAGTGGAGGAGATATGTATGTGACACCACGCCGCCGCCACCGCCGCCGCAGCAAACTCTCCAGGTTACATCATTACATAAGTGATAAAACTTCATGAGACAGAACGCTCAGCTGTAACCTTCACCAAATTACAAAAGCCTCCATTATGAGTACAAAGCAATGCATTCACACCTCATGCGGCTGTCATTGTCTCACACCTCCCTAGGGACACGCTCCCGCCATGGAAAGTCAGCCTTAAGGTTATAGAAAGTATATAAAATAACAATACTGAGACATTGTACAGAGGACCTTCTAAGTCCCGACCTTCCGAGATGAGAAGAAGGAACATTTTCTAGAACAAAGTATGAAGGACGAATCTCCGCCATACTCCCACTTATGTTTACAATGGAGAAATCAGCAAAAAAAGATTGAAGAGTGAATAACAAGTGGGGCTTTCTTCATTACTGTTCCAATTTTATCAGCTTTCCTAATTAATACATTTTAGAATAAACCGGGGATAGATGTTCTGCTCAAGGTTCTGATCCACCCCCCACTCTCCCTGCAGACAGGAGCAGGTTCTTTAACCCCTTCAATACCGGACACTTACACCCCTTTCCTGCCCCCCGCCCAATACCAGGAACTTACACCCCCTTCCTGCCCCCCCCCCAATACCAGGCACTTACACCCCCTTCCTGCCTCCCCAATACCGGGCACTTACACGGTACACCCCCTTCCTGCCCCCCCAATAGCAGGCACTTACACCCCCTTCCTGCCCCCCAAATACCAGGCACTTACACCCCCTTCCTGCCCCCCCAATACCAGGCACTTACACCCCCTTCCTGCCCCCCAAATACTGGGCACTTACACCCCCTTCCTGCCCCCCAAATACTGGGCACTTACACCCCCTTCCTGCCCTCCAAATACCAGGCACTTACACCCCCCTTCCTGCCCCCCAATACCAGGCACTTACACCCCCTTTTTGTCCCCCCAATACTGGGCACTTAACCCCCTTCCTGTCCCCCCAATACCAGGCAATTACACCCCCTTCCTGACCCCCCAATACCGGGCACTTACCCCCCCTTCCTGCCCCCCCCCAATACCGGGCACTTCCACCCCCTTCCTGCCCTCCACCCCCCCTTCAATACCGGGCACTTTCACCTCCTTCCTGCCCTCCACCCCCCTCCAATACCGGGCACTTCCACCTCCTTCCTGCCCTCCACCCCCCCTCCCTTCAATACCGGGCACTCCCCCCTTCCTGCCCTCCACCCCCCTCCATTAATGGGCACTTCCACCCCCTTCCTGCCCTCCACCCCCCCTCCAATACCGGGCACTTTCACCCCCTTCCTACCTTCCACCCCCCCTCCAATACCGGGCACTTCCACCTCCTTCTTGCCCTCCACCCTCCCTCCAATACCGGGCACTTTCACGCCCTTCCTGCCCTCCACCCCCCCTCCAATACCGGGCACTCCCCCCTTCCTACCCTCCACCCCCCCTCCAATACCGGGCACTTCCACCTCCTTCTTGCCCTCCACCCTCCCTCCAATAACGGGCACTTTCACCCCCTTCTTGCCCTCCACCCCCCCTTCAATACCGGGCTCCCTTCCTGCCCTCCACCCCCCCTCCAATACAGGGCACTTCCACCCCCTTTCTTCCCAGGTAATCCTCACCTTTCAACGCTGTCGCACTTTGAATGACAATTACGCGGTCATGTAACACTGTACACATAGGACATTTTTATCATTTTGTTCACACAAAAAAATATTTTTTTTGGTGGTATTTAATCACCTCTGGGGGGTTTATTTTTTTGCTAAATAATAAAAAAAACGTAAAACGAAAAAGGTGCACTGATGGGCGATGAGGAGGTACTGATGAGCACTGATAGGCAGCACTGATGAGCACTGATAGACGGTACTGATGGGCACTGATAAGCTGCACTGATGGGCACTGATAGGCGGTACTGATGGGCACTGATAAGCTGCACTGATGGGCACTGATAGGCGGTACTGATGGGCACTGATAGGCGGTACTGATGGGCACTGACTGAAACCGATGGGGCTGCCCTGATTATCAGTGTAAATGTGCCCTGTTAGACTTGCCGATTATCGGCATATTGTGACTGTGTGAGGAAAGGAATGCCGATGTAATCAGCTGTGATTGGCCCTTTACCGAGATCTGTGATCAGCTGTGATTGGCCCTTTACCGAGATCTGTGATCAGCTGTGATTGGCCCTTTACCGAGATCTGTGATCAGCTGTGATTGGCCCTGTACCCTGATCTGTGATCATCTGTTTTCAGAAGGACACATCGGTCACAGAGCGTGCTCCATGCGTGTCCCAGCGGGTGCTCGGGAGGCATGTTCTGGAAGGATGTCTATAGACGCCCCTCCCCTCAGAATACGAGAGTCTCGGCGCTGTAGCTGTCTTTAGGTTTTGGCACGGTGCTGAAGTGGTGAAATAAAAACCAAAAACCCAGAAAATGTCCCCATATCATAAATCCATCTTCAACAACATCATCCAACAGGATCCTCATCAATCATGATGAACGACGCCCTCCCACCCAATGAGAAAACCTGCCGAGACGTCCAATCCTGTTGTTCACAAGTGACAACTCTCAGTCCCTGCAGTGGTATGTAAACAAAGGGGCGGAGTCTCCCAGGTGATGTCACTGACAATGTATAGACATGACCATATTTGGTCAGTGATGTCACAGTGGTGAAGGTAGGTGACCCGGTATGGTTCCGGTGGGAAGGGGTGCATGCTAAGACAAAGATCTGGTATAGATTTTGAGGGGGGACCCCACACTCTTTTTTGTTTTTTTGTGTGAACCTTTCCCCTTACAATCTATACTAGATGAAAGGGGTCTGGTGTGGAATTTGGGGGGGGGGACCACACACCATGGTCTGGTATAGAAGAGGGGAATCCTGGGATTCTCTGTTTACAAACAGAACAAATGGGCTGGAATTTGATCAGCATTCTTCTCTTTGTATACGTGGTGCAGACGGGTCACTTCATAGGCAGGGTTGGGGCTTCCCCCAGGAATGGTATTTAAAGGAACTGTTCATTTTTTAATGTTGACCTTCAGGCATTTTTACCCTTTTGCCTTCTGGATATTACTCGGGGTAAATGAAAACATCGGAGCAGCTATTGATTTCTCTGGGCTGTTGTGGATCTCACAGGTTGCGGGTTTGATTGCGTCTCCCTGGATTCTGGAGCCTTCCAGAACATAGAGAGGGCTGGGAGAGTCAAATGGGCAGCCTGAACATTTATAGTACTGCAGCCAATCCCTGGGGAGATGTGCCCGGTAGGTGGCTGGGGGGAACATAAATAGTCGGGGGGTCTGGAGCAACCTTATGAGCACAGGAGGTCAGCCGCTAGGCACAGACACCCTTCAGAGATTGCTTTGCATTTTCTGAATGAACAACAAAAAGCATTCTCGTATTGGTTGAGTTGAAGGAGTGGGGTGGTGATGTCACAATTTCCACCTCATCCAATCAGAGAACACTTTGCATTCATTCAGAAAATAGAAAGTGGTCTCTGAATGGTGCCTGTGCCCAACACCTCCTGTGTTCAGAATACATCCGGGCAACCACACGGCTCGGGACCCAGAAGCTAATGGAGGTCACTGTAGTAGTGGTGTAATAGAAGTGTAGTAGTGGTGTAGTAGGGTGTTGTAGAGGTGTTGTATGCTGCAGTGGTGGTGTAGTAGAGTGTTGTAGAGGTGTAGTGGTGTTGTAGTACGGCTGTAGTAGTGGTGTAGAAGAAGTGTAGTGGCGTTGTAGTAGGGGTGTAGTAGTGGTGTAGTAGGATGTTGTAGAGGTGTTGTAGAGATGTCGTATGGTGCAGTAGTGGTGTAGGAGCGGTGTAGTGCTGTTGTAGTAGGGGTGTAGTAGTGGTGTAGTAGGATGTTGTAGGGTGTTGTAGAGGTGTCATATGGTGCAGTAGTGGTGTAGGAGCGGTGTAGTGGTGCTGTAGTAGGTGTGTAGTATTGGTGTGACAGTGGTGTAGTAGCAGGGTAGTAGGAGTGTAGTAGTGCTGTCTACTTCAGTGAGTCTAGAGGAATCCTACATGTATGGTATATACATAGATTGATCTAAGCTCTAGGAGCAGCAATTGATCAATTGATCATCAATCAGATGGAAAACACGGTGCCCTACGCCGTAGCTTCACAACATAGTAGCCTCTGTAGGTCCTTGGAGTTTAGTCAGGGAGCTCCTTACAATTTACTACCCAGGAGTTATCTTGCTTACTCCATGCACACGCATCTTTTAGGTTTTTATGGATTGAGTATCAATCGTGGCCAATGTTTTAGATGGTCTGATGTTCAATGTGAATAATATTATAATAAAGTTTTGTAATAAAATCATTTTTATGATGCGCCCCCCTCTATGACAGTGACATATCCGTAAAGTCCCATCACCACATGGAAGAGTGCTGTCCTCCCAATTTTTCTTCTTAAATGGTTATCTTGGTCGATTGTTAGAGATCTGTTGATTCCTCCCTGTTTGGTCTTGTTGCACTTTTCTCTTCTACCACTAGGTGGTCGGGCACTTGGTGGTACTAGATATGAGAAGGGCAACATAAGGTCAGGTTATGGGTATATGGGGTATCTCAGCCAATGGGCAGGGGTTTTCTTTAATCCCTTGGCCTGCTGGGAGAACCTATATATTTGGGTGAGGTCAGGTGATCTCTGAATTAATAACTTGTATAGCGCTATATATGCGAACTAAATCGCCTCAGGGCACTTTTGCCGCCAGTGCCCGTCTGGGTCGTCAGAAGAGATGGGTCTTGTGCTTCTTCCTTAAGGCCAGATGGTTTTCTTCCAAGCGGATGAGTGGTAGAGCGTTCCATAGCCTTGGTCCTTGGACTGCGAACCTTCGTTTGTGTAAAATTTATCTCTGATCTGTGCCACCTGGCCTGCTGTCTGGGTGGACGTGTGTTGTATTGCCCGGACTGCTAGGCCGGAGATTGGGCCTATCCCGGGGGCACCTGGCTACCAGGCTGTCTGAGGGCCTATCCAGAAGTAAGAGGACAGAAAGAACTGATACGTTGAGTTAGGAACTGTTAAAGGACTGTTACCATAGGAGACAGCAAACCTGCACATACAGAAGTGGCGTCTTGCTGGGGCCTTTCCCTGTACGGCTGTCCTTCTATTGAAGTCTCAGAGTCTGTCAGTTGAGTTTGCAGCTATCTAGGAGCGTCCTGGCCCTAACCCTCTTTCCCCCAAAATATATAAAAAGGACTGTCAAAGAAATAAAACCTCTTTTACATCAGAAGTGTCTGGCGCCCAATGACTTTCACCATCTTTGCACCCACTATGCCTCACAACCCACCACATATTGAAGGATGTCGGCTATCTTTGGCATTGGAGGTTCTCATTAGACCAAAAGAGGTAAAAGACCTTCCTACACTTCCTCTAGAGTTCAGCCACACATGATGGGGGCGATGATTGACCTTGTGAGACTTATTACTACAATATGATACTACATTCTACCCGCATAGGGAACTCTTTGGGGGCCATTTGTTTCCTCCATTTAGTGACCGATTGTTATCCCATAATTGGTGTCGGGAGCACAACTGAGCTACTAAAAACCTCCTTTGTGGCTCCAGGTGAGTGAAGTGACTGCCGCCCATCGGCTTCATTTCTCAGTAACAGAAGACTGTGTAAGTCGGGACTATCCAGAGAGAGTGGATTTGCACAGAGCAGCCTGGATCCTCCTCTTCTGGGGTCCCTCTTCGGCTCTCCTGGCCCCTCCCTCCTGTTCAGTGCCCCCCACAGCAAGCAGCTTGCTATGGGGGGCACAGAGATGGGGCTCAGAGATGGGGCTCAGGTAAGTATTAGGGGGGCTTGGGGGGGAGGGGGCTGCTGCATACAGAAGGATTTTTATCTTAACCCCTTACGGACTGCCCGCCATCGTTTTACGTTGGCACTTTGAAGAGGTGTAGCGTTGTTGTGGCAGCAGACAGTTACCATAACCCCGGTAATCCTCTTCTTCAGTGGGCGGTCCGCTTTCAGATAAAAGTGGTCTCTGCGGCGGATTCACAGCGAGTTTACTTTTATAGGGGGCGGAAGAGTCCCCCCCCTCCCGCCGCACTCCGGTGGTCTCCGCCGCTTACATTTTTTTTTTTTATTGCATTTTAGTGTAAATTTGAGATCTGATGTATTTTTGACCCTCTAGATGTCATATATAAGAGGACCTGTCATGCTTTTTTTTCTATTAGAAGGGATGTTTACATTCCTTGTAATAGGAATAAAAGTGACCCAATTTTTTTTTAAAGGACAGTGTCAAAAGAAAAAAGAAAATAAATTAAAAAATTTAAAAAATGAACGCGCCCCATCCCGAAGAGCTTAACGCGAACGCATACGTAAGTCGCGCCCGCATATAAAAACAGTGTTTAAACCACACATGTGAGGTATCGCCACTATCGTTAGAGTGAGAGCAATAATTCTATCCCTAGACCACCTCTGTAACTCAAAACGGGTAGCCTGTAGAATTTTTTAAACTTCGCCTATGGAGATTTTTAAGGGTAAAAATTTGTCACCATTCCATGAGCGGGCGTAATTTTGAAGCATGACATGTTGGGTATCAATTTACTCGGCATAACATTATTTTTCACAATATCAAAAAAAAAATTGGGCTAAGTTTACTGTTGTCTTATTTTTTGAATTTGAAAAAGTGTATTTTTTCCAAAAAAAGTGCGTTTGTAAGACCGCTGCGCAAATACGGTATGACAGAAAGTATTGCAACGACCGCCATTTTATTCTCTAGGTTGTTAGAAAAAGAAATGTATAATGTTTGGGGGTTCTAAGTAATTTCCTAGCAAAAATAAATGATTTTAACTTGTAAACACCGAGTCTAAAAATAGACCGAGTCCTTAAGTAGTTAATGCATAGAATGCACCTTCTGCCTTTACAATTCTTTTAATTATGGCGAAGTGAAAACCTAAATTTAAAGTCTGCACTGACAGTCCAGCTTCATCCCGGTGAACACCCGCCATTAGAAGAACCTTATTCTGATCTCCAGCTCGGTCGCGATTTACACCAGCCATTAGAAGAACCTTATTCTGATCTCCAGCTCAGTCCTGGTGAACACCGGCCATTAGAAGAACCTCATTCTGATCTCTAGCTCAGTCCCAGTGAACACCAGCCACTAGCCAAATCTCATTCTGATCTCCAGCTTGGTCCCCATGAACACCGACCTTTAGAAGAACCTCATTCTGATCTCCAGCTTGGTCCTGTTAAACACCGGCCATTAGAATAACCTCATTTTGATCTCCAGCTCAGTCCTGGTGAACATCAGTCATCAGAAAAATCTCGTTCTCATCTCCAGCTCAGTCCCGATGAGCATCCGCTGTTAGACAAATCTTCTGATCTCCAGCTCATTCCTGGTGAACACCGGCCATTAGACAAATCTCCTTCTGATCTCCAGATCGGTCCTGGTTAACACCAGCAATTAGATAAGTCTTGTTCTCATCTCCAACTCGGTCCCGGCAAACACTGGCCACTAGACTAATCTCCTTCTGATCTCCAACTCGATCCCGGTGAACATGGGCCATCACACAAATTTTGTTCTCATCATGATCTTAGTAAAGTTACATAACATCACTGAATAAAATATTAATAGAGAAATGTGTTCATTAAGAGTCATTGGGGTCAGTTTCTGATCAATGATAATGAAGTGAAAGCCTCGAATTAAAGTTTGAACTGACAGTCATTAGAAGAACCTCATTCTGATCTCCAGCTTGGTCTCGGTAAAACACCCACCGGCCATTAGACAAATCTCATTCTGATCTCCAGCTTGGTCTCGGTAAAACACCCACCGGCCATTAGACAAATCTCATTCTGATCTCCAGCTTGGTCCCAGTGAACACCGGTCATTAGACAAATCTGACTCTCATCTCCAGCTTGGTCCCAGTGAACACCGGTCATTAGACAAATCTGACTCTCATCTCCAGCTTGGTCCCAGTGAACACCGGCCATTAGACTACTCTTGTTCTCATCTCCATCTTGGTCCCAGTGAACACCGGTCATTAGACAAATTTGACTCTCATCTCCAGCTTGGTCCCAGTGAACACCGGCCATTACACTACTCTCGTTCTCATCTCCAGCTTGGTCCCAGTGAACACCGGCCATTACACTACTCTCGTTCTCATCTCCAGCTTGGTCCCAGTAAAGCACCGGCCATTAGACAAATCTCATTCCAAACTCCAGCTTGGTCCCAGTAAAACACCGGCCATTAGATAAATCTCATTCTGATCTCCAGCTTGGTCCCGGTGAACACCGGCCATTAGATTACTCTCGTTCTCATCTCCAGCTTGGTCCCGGTGAACACCGGCTATTAGACAAATCTCATCTCCGGCTCGGAGTTCTGCTTTGGTAAACAAGCCGTACAAGTTTTATTATTCATGTATTTAGCACACACTGTTGTCCGTTTGGAGAGGAATGAACTCCATAGCCTGCCTCCCACGCCGGAGATTTTGAAGTCCTCACAAAAACAACTTCTGGATCTGAGCCACCAAATCTGCCTCGTTCGTTCCAGAAAATAAAACTAGTCCATCCGGAAGCCTCTGCTGGCTAAAGCCAAGAAAAGGGTCTCATCTGTCCCTCGGAGAGGACACATTATTAGTTATTCACTGAATAATATTAACTTCCATTATTCAGGGGAATGATACAAAACAACGATTGTACCATCCATGCGACTTCCCAGACATCTGCATACGGCAAGGTGGCACAAAGCCAACATTTTGCAGGTTAAGTCATTTTGTCTTTCTATTAAAGTGCTTGTAAAGGCAAAACATATTTTACCTTAATGTGTTCCCTGTTGAAGCCGTATTAAACCAAAAATCTCCTATATTGCAGCTTACCGATCATTAAATGCAGCGGCTGCATTCGTTTTCTTTTTATAATCTTTTTTCCCCTCTTTTTTCACCTGGTGATGTGGCCATTAACACCCCTCCTGTATTAGAGCGCCCCCACTCTGTAGGAAGGAGCCTTTGGACAGCAGCATTATCAGCCTGGGGGGGAGGGGAGTGATAGATGGACTAGCAGGTTTAGAAACTAACAAATTGAAGACAAACTCCAGCTCACACTTTTCAATCAGTTACAGTAACAGTTTTCTTTCCTTTTGGGATAAATGTTTTACAAGAATGAAGCTGATCATTATAAGCACCCTGTCATGGTAATTGGTTTGTCCCATCTATGTAAACTGATACATTCTGCTGAAAAGCTTATGAAAAACAACAGACTTGCTGGCAGGATCACCAGATGAAAATTGAAGAAAGAAAGCAGGGGCGGCCCGTGCATTGTGCGCCCCCCCCATCCATGCGCCTGGCCCCTTTCAGGATGCTGGACGCATGGGTTCCTATGGCGGGGGTGGTACTTTTAGAAGCACCCGATTAGAGCCAGAGGCTTTAATAGTCTTCAAAATAGGGTGGGCTTGGGGTGCAGAGAGTGCGCCCTGATCCCACCCAATTGTATGACGATAGCGAATTAATTTTCGCTATTTTTACACTAATGCTCCTCCCCGCCAATCAGGGAGGCAGGTCGTCAGACCTGTTTCCTAAATGGCCAAAGCGCCAGGGCATCCTATTGGCACTTAGGAAGAGGAGGCACAGAGGAGACACGAGGATGGACATCCCCGCCGCCACAGCTGCTCTGGTGGACTCAGGACTGGCGGTAAGTGCCAGACCACCTGGGGGAGTGCCGTTAGAGAGAGAGCCGCGAGCAGGGGGGCCTTCAGAGAGCCACAAGTAGGGGGGCATCTGAGCCGCGAGGGGGGTCAATGGGCACAGTGGCTTCATATGATGGGCACAATGACTGCATATGATGTGCACAAGTGGCTGCATATGATGGGCACAGTGGCTGCGTTTGATGGGCACAGTGGCTGTGTTTGATGGGCACAATGACTGCATATGATGGGCACAAGTGGCTGCATTTGATAGGCACAAGCGGCTGCATTTGATGGGCACAAGTGGCTGCATTTGATGGGCACAAGTGGCTGCATATGATGGGCACAAGTGGCTGCGTTTGATGGGCACAATGACTGCATATGATGGGCACAAGTGGCTGCATATGATGGGCACAGTGGCTGCGTTTGATGGGCATAAGTGGCTGTGTTTGATGGGCACAGTGGCTGTGTTTGATGGGCACAATGACTGCATATGATGGGGCACAAGTGGCTGCATTTGATAGGCACAAGCGGCTGCATTTGATGGGCACAAGTGGCTGCATATGATGGGCACAAGTGGCTGCACTTGATGGGCACAAGTGGATGCATATGATGGGCACAAGTGGCTGCATATAATGGGCACAAGTGGCTGCATATGATGGGCACAATGGCTGCATTTGATGGGCACAGTGGCTGCGTTTGATGGGCATAAGTGGCTGTGTTTGATGGGCACAGTGGCTGTGTTTGATGGGCACAATGACTGTATATGATGGGGCACAAGTGGCTGCATTTGATGGGCACAAGTGGCTGCATTTTACGGGCACAAGTGGCTGCATTTGATGGGCACAAGCGGCTGCATTTGACGGGCACAAGTGGCTGCATATAATGGGCACAAGTGGCTGCATATGATGTGCACAAATGGATGCATATGATGGGCACAGTGGCTGCGTTTGATGGACATAAGTGGCTGTGTTTGATGGGCACAGTGGCTGTGTTTGATGGGCACAATGACTGCATATGATGGGCACAAGTGGCTGCATATGATGTGCACAAGTGGCTGCATTTGATGGGCACAATGACTGTATATGATGGGGCACAAGTGGCTGCATTTGATGGGCACAAGCAGCTGCATTTGACAGGCACAAGTGGCTGCATATGATGGGCACAAGTGGCTGCACTTGATGGGCACAAGTGGATGCATATTATGGGCACAAGTGGCTGCATATGATGGGCACAAGTGGCTGCATATGATGAGCACAGTGGCTGCGTTTGATGGGCAGAATGACTGCATATGATGGGCACAAGTGGCTGCAGTTAATGGGCACAAGTGGCTGCATTTGACGGGCACAAGTGGTTACATATGATGGGCACAAGTGGCTGCATATTATGGGCACAGTGGCTGCGTTTGATGGGCACAAGTGGCTGCATTTGACAGGCACAAGTGGCTGCATATTATGGGCACAGTGGCTGCATATGATGGGCACAGTGGCTGCAATTGATGGGGGGGTTCAGTATTTTTCTGTTTGTTTGCGCCCCCCCAAAAATGTTGAGCACCAGCCCCCGTTGAAAGAAAGCCTAATGCCGCGTACACACGGGCGGACTTTTTGGCATCAAAGGTCCAACGGTCTTTCCGACTGACTTTCTAATGAACGGACTTGCCTACACACGATCACACCAAAGTCTGATGGATTGGTACGTGATGACGTACACCGGACTAAAATAAGGAAGTTGATAGCCAGCAGAGAATAGCTGCCCTAGCGTCGGTTTTTGTCCGTCGGACTAGCATACAGACGAGCGGATTTCTCGATAGGAACTGGGTCAGGCGGAGTTCCGGCGGAAAGATTTGAAACATGTTCCAAATCTAAAGTCCGTCAGAATTTCGACAGAAAAAGTACGCTGATGGTCCGATGAAGCCCACACACGGTCGGATTGTCCGCTGGATTCGATCCGTCGGACCAGTCCGGTCGAAAAGTCCGCTCGTGTGTACGCGGCATAGGGCTCCATATGCACACTAAAATAACAGTGATATATAAAAAGTGTTGAAAAACCAAAGTAGATAAAAGGTGACGTGACGCTACGCGTTGGAACAGATAGGCACCGGAAGTGACGTCGGGTTGCGAGCTCGCTGCTCGTGGTGCTGTGTTTGTTTTTATGTTTTAATGTGAGTACCAAACGGGCTTTTTTCATTTAATAAATTCAAGTTTCAACGTATGTCACGATCGGGGCCCCCCTTTCTTTCCTTTTATACCCCGGCACTGGACCTGGAAACCTTCCCCTTCATTTTCCATGCATTGCTGAGCTGCACAGACGAGAAACTACCAGCTATCTACTACAAGAGCCTGCATTTCATTGGATGCTATTTTTCTTTCACGCTGTTACCTTACAGTGGTAGGGTGAGATGCAAATTCACACAAAGAAGAGATCCACCACCAAGTCACCGTTCACATTCTCCGCACAACCGGAGCAGAACTTCACAGCTTCACTCGTCTACATGGACGCGATCTTCTCGGATATCCTCCTGGAGCACTTTTATATTCACTAGAAGAGTTTCATATTTGGACAATTTTAATTACGTGCAATGTATCCACTTGGTCTGAAGATTATACGTCACTTTTGTCACTTTATATATTAGAATGTATGTAGGTTGTTTACATTATTGTTTGATTAGACTTTAGGACTTGATCTCAGATGCGTCCACCTTTTATCTACTTTGGTTTTATACTTTTATACTTTTTATACTTTTTATATAGCGCTGTTATTTTAGTTTCTACCTAGAGCGGAACACCAATTATTGATTTTTATTCTATTCATTGTGTTGGTTTTGGTTCACCAATTGGGTGTTTGCAGCAGCAAGTATACTCATCCCTATAGCCGCAGGTAGCGCTGGAATAATTCATTTTCTTGCTCCAAGCACACCAGACGCTCCAAAACCACTAAAAAATGCTGAATAAAAACTCGAATATTAGTTTTTTTTTGCAGTGTTTAGGAACATCTTGATTTGTGTTTAGGAGTAGCTGCTTGTTTGGTAAGAAGTGGGGGGGGAGGGGGGGCGGCATCCTGAATAGCTGGTTGTTAAGGAGCAGGCCGGCAAGCCGTCCTCCACATCCTTGAGAACAGATGATTCATCAGCTGTCAACAGGGTTCCCCGCTGACAGCTGAATGTAAACTAGGGATGAGCCGAACACCCCCCCCCCCCCCGGTTTGGTTCGCACCAGAGCATGCGAACAGGCAAAAAATTTGTGCGAACACCGTTAAAGTCTATGGGACACGAACATGAATAATCAAAAGTGCTAATTTTAAAGGCTTATATGCAAGTTATTGTCATAAAAAGTGTTTGGGGACCCGGGTCCTGCCCCAGGGGGCATGTTTCAATGCAAAAACATTTTTTTTTAAATTATTGTTTTTCCGGGAGCAGTGATTTTAATGATGCTTAAAGTGAAACAATAAAAATGAAAAATTCATTTAAATATCGTAGATGGGGGGTGTCTATAGTATGACTGTAAAGGGGCGCGTGTTTCCCGTGTTTAGAACAGTCTGAGAGCAAAATGACATTTCAAAAGGAAAAAAAGTCATTTATAACTCATTGCGGCTGTAATGTATTGCCGGATCCCAGCAATACAGATAAAAAAAATGAAAAGAAAAACGGCATAGGGTCCCCCCAATCCATACCAGGCCCTTCAGGACTAGTATGGATTTTAAGGGGAACGCCATGCCACAATTAAATAAAAAATAGCGTGCGATTCCCCCAAAATCCATATCAGACCCTTATCCGAGCATACAACCTGGTAGGTCAGGAAAAAGGGGGGAAAAGCCCCCCCGAACTATAACAGGCCTCATGCCCGCAACATGGGGGGGTGGATGCTTTGCTACCCCTCTCTACCAATCCCTCCACTGGTCTCCATTCAGTGTCCTCCACCCCTCTCTACCAATCCCTCCACTGGTCTCCATTCAGTGTCCTCCACACCTCTCTACCAATCCCTCCACTGGTCTCCATTCAGTGTCCTCCACACCTCTCTACCAATCCCTCCACTGGTCTCCATTCAGTGTCCTCCACCCCTCTCTACCAATCCCTTCACTGGTCTCCATTCAGTGTCCTCCACCCCTCTCTACCAATCCCTTCACTGGCCTCCACTCAGTTTCCTCCACCCCTCTCTACCAATCCCTCCACTGGCCTCCATTCAGTGTCCTCCACCCCTCTCTACCAATCCCTCCACTGGCCTCCATTCAGTGTCCTCCACCCCTCTCTACCAATCCCTCCACTGGTCTCCATTCAGAGTCCTCCACCCCTCTCTACCAATCCCTCCACTGGTCTCCATTCAGAGTCCTCCACCCCTCTCTACCAATCCCTCCACTGATCTCCATTCAGTGTCCTCCACCCCTCTCTACCAATCCCTCCACTGGTCTTCATTCAGTGTCCTCCACCCCTCTCTACCAATCTCTCCACTGGCCTCCATTCAGTGTCCTCCACCCCTCTCTACCAATCTATCCACTGGTCTCCATTCAGTGTCCTCCACCCCTCTCTGCCAATCCCTCCACTGGCCTCCATTCAGTGTCCTCCACCCCACTCTACCAATCCCTCCACTGGTCTCCATTCAGTGTCCTCCATCCCTCTCTACCAATCCCTCCACTGGCCTCCATTCAGTGTCCTCCACCCCTCTCTGCCAATCCCTCCACTGGCCTCCATTCAGTGTCCTCCACCCCTCTCTGCTAATCCCTCCACTGGTCTCCATTCAGTGTCCTCCACCCCTCTCTGCCAATCCCTCTACTGGTCTCCATTCAGTGTCCTCCACTCCTCTCTGCCAATCCCTCCACTGGTCTCCATTCAGTGTCCTCCACCCCTCTCTGCCAATCTCTCCACTGGGCTCCATTCAGTGTCCTCCACCCCTCTCTGCCAATCCCTCCACTGGCCTCCATTCAGTGTCCTCCACCCCACTCTACCAATCCCTCCACTGGTCTCCATTCAGTGTCCTCCACCCCTCTCTGCCAATCCCTCTACTGGTCTCCATTCAGTATCCTCCACCCCTCTTTGCCAATCCCTCCACTGGTCTCCATTCAGTGTCCTCCACCCCTCTCTGCCAATCCCTCTACTGGTCTCCATTCAGTGTCCTCCACCCCTCTTTGCCAATCCCTCCACTGGCCTCCATTCAGTGTCCTCCACCCCTCTCTGCTAATCCCTCCACTGGTCTCCATTCAGTGTCCTCCACCCCTCTCTGCCAATCCCTCTACTGGTCTCCATTCAGTGTCCTCCACCCCTCTCTGCTAATCCCCCACTGGTCTCCATTCAGTGTCCTCCACCCCTCTCTGCCAATCCCTCTACTGGTCTCCATTCAGTGTCCTCCACCCCTCTCTGCTAATCCCTCCACTGGTCTCCATTCAGTGTCCTCCACTCCTCTCTGCCAATCCCTCCACTGGCCTCCATTCAGTGTCCTCCACCCCTCTCTGCTAATCCCTCCACTGGCTTCCGTTCACCCAACAAATAAGATTAAAAATACTAACAACTTACAAAGCCACCCACAACTCAACCCCCAGCTACATAACTAACCTAGTCTCAAAATACCAATATGTTATTCTCTTCATTCCTCCCAAGACCTCCTGCTCTCTAGCTCCCTCGTCACTGTGACAGACTCACCTAGGACAGAGGCTTCTGGAGGGGACTGAATGTGAGTCTCTTGCCTAATGACTATGGGCCCTGGAGGACCCGGATACACAACTATGGGCCCTGGAGGACCTGGATACATGACTATGGGCCCTGGAGGACCTGGATACATGACTATGGGCCCTGGAGGACCCGGATACATGACTATGGGCCCTGGAGGACCCGGATACATGACTATGGGCCCTGGAGGACCCGGATACATGACTATGGGCCCTGGCATTTGAGGGAGCTACAAGCATTTAGGAAGATGTTCTGTTAGGTAATGCAAAAGGACATTATTAAGGAGGCCATGATGGTCTCTGCCAGCTTGGGACTCCTAGCGACTCATAGCTGATGTTGATGTCATCAGCAAGCCACCTGTCTGGGGCCACCTGCCATAATCTGTTTATTGTAAGTAGGTCTGCTATTGTGTGAAGGTGTTCTGAGCGAGTTTGGGATGGAGGAACTCGACTGGCCTGTACAGAGTCCTGACCTCAACTCCATAGAACACTTTTCAGATGAAATAGAGCAGAGACTGTGAGCCAGGCCTTCTCGTCCAACATCAGAGCCTGACCTCACAAATGCTCTTCTGGAAGAATGATCAAACATTCCCATAGACACCCTCCTAAACCTTGTGGACGGCCTTCCCAGAAGAGTTGAAGCTGTTATAGCTGCAAAGGGCGGAGCCAACTCAATATTGATCCCTACGGACTAAGACTGGGATGTCATTAAAGTTCATGTGTGTGTAAAGGCAGGCGTCCCAATACTTTTGGTAATATAGTGTAGCTCCTTAGCTCTATCTAGTGACTATAATGCAGAATTTTACCATCACACATAAATAAAAGAACGTTCTTTCAGATGATAAAACAGTGTAAATAACATTTGTTGTTTGTTCAGAATGCCGGTTTGCACAGAACGAATGTACATGAAGATTTACTAGACTACCAAATGTGAAAGAGCAAAATATGGAATGTTCCCATTAATAACCCCCATTGTATGGAATATTGAGCCTCGGATTCTGGGCCACCAATCAGCAGCCACGTTTCTCCTCGGTACATTGAAGTGTAATTGGTGAGATCGGAGCGCTCCGTCCTGAGAACATTTTATAGATATTTTTAGGAACCTCTTTCTGTAGATTCTCCTCCATTGTCCTGAGGTTTGTACGTTGCGCTCGGTTGTCTTTGTGATTCCAGAGTAACCTGCGGAGAAGAAAAGCGCACAATATTCCGCAGACAGTAAAGGAATCCATCGAATAATATTCATATTCCGATCGATAGAAATGGGAGAAGATAGATTTTGGAGGATTTTTTTTCTCCTGGCAGGAGACGACATAAAATCAAGGCTGGCCGCCTCCTGTGATGTGGTTGGCCGTCGTACAGCTCGCTCGCTCGCTCTGATTGGTCACATTTTGGCCATTTGCCCCGATGAAAGAATAACAAAACAATATTCCCAGCCGGGGAGACGGAGAGAGATTGTCCAATCGGCGTTCCCCGGATCGGCTCATGTATGGAGAGGAATGTTCACCCGGCATTCTCCTTACAAACACGTCCCGCACCCTTCTGTATTATTATTATTATTATTATTATTATTATTATCATCTATTTTATGTTTCTGGAGCCTTTAGGATGCAAATGTGGCAATATATACATTGTAACAATCTGATTGTGATTTGCAGCAACTGAACTCTACAGAGGTGCGCCCGATGCTCCACATTTACCACGGTGAGAATGGTGCAGATATTCACCAGAAGGAATCATTGTCATGGTTTATGGAAGGATTCCATCCAGTCACAGCGCTCTTCAGCTGCACCACGGATTCACCCAAAACACCACAATCAGCCATGACATTCTGACCACTGACTGTACACAATGTATATACACCCCTCCCCCTCTATATACTCCAATCAGCCATGACATTCTGACCACTGATAGGTAACATTGATTATCTGGTTACAATGACCTGAAAGTGGGTGGAATATATATAAGGCAGCAAGTGAACATGTTGTCCCTGAAGTTAATGCGATGAAAGCAGAAAATAATAGACAAGTGTAAGGATTCGAGGGACTTTGATGAGGGCCAAACTGTAATGTCTAGACGACTGGGCCAGAGCAACTTCAGAATTGACGCTCTTGTGGAATGTTCCCGGTCTGCAGTGGTCAGCACCGACCAAAAGTGGGCCAAGGAAGTTGAACCGGCCAACTGGCTACAGGGTCATGGGGGCCAAGGCTCATTGATGTAGGTGGGGGGCCAAGGCTCATTGATAGTGGTGGGGAGGGAAGGATCATTGATGGAGGTGGGGAGGGAAGGTTCGTTGATGGAGGTGAGGAGGGAAGGCTCATTGATGGAGGTGGGGAGGGAAGGCTCATTGATGGAGGTGGGGAGGGACGGCTCATTGATGGAGGTGGGGAGGGAAGGCTCATTGATGGAGGTGGGGAGGGAAGGCTCATTGATGGAGGTGGGGAGGGAAGGCTCATTGATGGAGGTGGGGAGGGAAGGCTCATTGATGGAGGTGGGGGAGGGAAGGCTCATTGATGGAGGTGGGGAGGGAAGGCTCATTGATAGTGGTGGGGAGGGAAGGCTCATTGATGGAGGTGGGGGAGGGAAGGCTCATTGATGGAGGTGGGGAGGGAAGGCTCATTGATGGAGGTGGGGAGGGGGAAGGCTCATTGATGGAGGTGGGGGAGGGAAGGCTCATTGATGGAGGTGGGGGAGGGAAGACTCATTGATGGAGGTGGGGAGGGAAGGCTCATTGATGGAGGTGGGGAGGGAAGGCTCATTGATGGAGGTGGGGAGGGAAGGCTCATTGATGGAGGTGGGGAGGGAAGGCTCATTGATGGAGGTGGGGAGGGGGAAGGCTCATTGATGGAGGTGGGGGGAGGGAAGGATCATTGATGGAGGTGGGGAGGGAAGACTCATTGATGGAGGTGGGGAGGGAAGGCTCATTGATGGAGGTGGGGAGGGGGAAGGCTCATTGATGGAGGTGGGGGGAGGGAAGGCTCATTGATGGAGGTGGGGGAGGGAAGGCTCATTGATGGAGGTGGGGAGGGGGAAGGCTCATTGATGGAGGTGGGGAGGGAGGGCTCATTGATGGAGGTGGGGAGGGAAGACTCATTGATGGAGGTGGGGAGGGAAGGCTCATTGATGGAGGTGGGGAGGGAAGGCTCATTGATGGAGGTGTGGAGGGAAGGCTCATAGATGGAGGTGGGGAGGGAAGGCTCATTGATGGAGGTGGGGAGGGAAGGCTCATTGATGGAGGTGGGGAGGGAAGGCTCATTGATGGAGGTGGGGAGGGAAGGCTCATTGATGGAGGTGGGGAGGGAAGGCTCATTGATGGAGGTGGGGAGGGAAGGCTCATTGATGGAGGTGTGGAGGGAAGGCTCATAGATGGAGGTGGGGAGGGAAGGCTCATTGATGGAGGTGGGGAGGGAAGGCTCATTGATGGAGGTGGGGAGGGAAGGCTCATTGATGGAGGTGGGGAGGGAAGGCTCATTGATGGAGGTGGGGGGAGGCTCATTGATGGAGGTGGGGAGGGAAGGCTCATTGAGGGAGGTGGGGAGGGAAGGCTCATTGATGGAGGTGGGGGAGGGAAGACTCATTGATGGAGGTGGGGAGGGAAGGCTCATTGATGGAGGTGGGGAGGGAAGGCTCATTGATGGAGGTGGGGAGGGAAGGCTCATTGATGGAGGTGGGGGAGGGAAGGCTCATTGATGGAGGTGGGGGGAGGGAAGGCTCATTGATTGAGGTGGGGAGGGAAGGCTCATAGATGGAGGTGGGGAGGGAAGGCTCATTGATGGAGGTGGGGAGGGAAGGCTCATTGATGGAGGTGGGGAGGGAAGGCTCATTGATGGAGGTGGGGAGGGAAGGCTCATTGATGGAGGTGGGGAGGGAAGGCTCATTGATGGAGGTGGGGAGGGAAGGCTCATTGATGGAGGTGGGAGGGAAGGCTCATTGATGGAGGTGGGGGGAGGGAAGGCTCATTGATGGAGGTGGGGGGAGGGAAGGCTCATTGATGGAGGTGGGGAGGAAAGGCTCATTGATGGGGGTGGGGGAGTGAAGACTCATTGATGGAGATGGGGAGGGAAGGCTCATTGATGGAGGTGGGGAGGGACGGCTCATTGATGGAGGTGGGGAGGGAAGGCTCATTGATGGGGGTTGGGAGGGAAGGCTCATTGATGGAGGTGGGGAGGGAAGGCTCATTGATGGGGGTTGGGAGGGAAGGCTCATTGATGGAGGTGGGTAGGGAAGGCCCATTGATGGAGGTGGGATGGGAAAAGCTCATTGATGGAGGCGGGGAGGGAAGGCTGGCCCACGTAGTCTGATCCAATGGAAGAGCTACTGGAGCTCAGATTGCAGTAGTAGTGAATGCTGGTTCTGATAGAAAGGTGTCAGAACACACAGAGCAGTTTGTTGTTTATGGGGCTGAGTAGCCGCAGACCAGTCAGGGTGTCCAATTCTAACTCGTGTCTACAGCCAAAAGCACCTACAATGGGCAAGTTAGCATCAGAACTGGAGCACAGAGCAATGGAAGAAGGTGGCCTGCTCTGATGAATGATATTTCTGTTACATCATGTGGAAGGGCGGGTGGGTCACTTACCTGGGGAAGAGATGGTACCAGGATGCTGTATGGGAAGAAGAGAAGCCGGCGGAGGTACTTTGATGCTTTGGGCAATGTTCTGCTGGGAAGTCTTGGCTCCTGCCATGCATGTGGATGTTACTTGACACGTACTACCTACCTAAACAATGTTTGTGGCCAAGTACACCCTTCATGGAAACGGTATTGCCTAATGGCGGTGCCCTCTTTCAGCTGAATAATGCCCCCTGCCATACTGCAAACATGGTTCAAGGATGGTTTGAGGGACACAGCAATTACTTTAGGGTGTTGGATTGGACTCCAAGAACTCCACATGTCAATCCATTGGAGCATCTGTGGGATGTGCTGGAAAAACAAGTCCGATCCATGGAGGCCACACCTCCCAACTTACAGGACTTAAAGGATCTGCTACTGAAGGCTTTGTGCCAGATACCACAGTATACCTTCAGAGGTCTAGTGGAGTCCATGCCTGGATGGGTCAGGAAAGGGGGACCTACTCAATATTAGGTGGGAGGCCATAACGTTATGGCTGATCAGTGTATACATATTGATCAGCCTTTCTCAACCTTTGTAACACAGAGGAACCCAGAAAATATATTTCCGTTCTCAACCCCATGCTAATAATGACAACGTGACAACTGTCAATGGGAAGAATTACCTCCTTACAGGTAGGATAAAAAGGTTATTGGTGTCAGTGGGAACTCATCTAAGAGGCAGAAATTGCTGCTTGCTCAATGAACCCCTAGCAACCCCTAGAGGAACCTTAGGCTTCCATGGAACCCTGGTTGAGAAACTCTGATATATGCAGCTCGTTCGCATAGACACATCAGCCTTAGCAACTGTGGTAAAACAATCATCAACCCTCATATAGACCATACGAGATCCACAAGAAATGCACAGACTTTTTTGCATCCCCAGCACCTGTAGTAATTGAAAGGGTCAGTCGACCCTAAATCAATCATTGTCTCACGCTGTAAAAATTGCCATACCCGGGATTGCACTTTAAGTTGACCAATTGCTGCAGTCAGGTTGTCTTCTGTACATTGGCCAACGATGTAATGACAGGTCAGACTGGAAGTAATAACACTGCCACTCGATGAGTCTAGCATTACTGGGATGGTACAATCCAGGGGCATGGTGGTGGGCACAGCGACCATGGGTATAGTCAATGGTTATTATGGGGACTGAGGTCTTCTCATGACTTCTCAGGAGAACGCTGGAAACAAGAAGAAAGCCCCCCCACACACATAGAATGAAATCTCCAGCCCGGAGTTCAACTTTAACTATAAAATGGCCTCCACAGTCAGTATAGCGCACAGCCCAGCCCGCCGAACGATTTCGAATTAACATCATGAGCCGCCCTGACAGGATACATTATGGAGTCCTCCTTCCAGCTCACTCTCCTCCTCTACAAATTTTGTCTTAAATGACAAATAATTACATTTAGTATTTTTTTCTCTGCCTGACACCGGTCCCGGAATGCGCGTGTAATTACAACGTTTAGTGATTTATGCCGGATTTGCATAATGTGTTTTTACAGAAGGTGGTGATTGTCTCTTTTTATTAAGTGGAAAAACATTCCATCTTCCTGTGTGTGGGGGTGGGGGGAGGTAATGAGATAATCTGCGGCCCTCTGTGTCTCCCATTTCGAGGTTTCCTCTCTTCATTTCCTCCCGTCCTCCGTGGCCCCGGATAATTCTCCATTAGGTTGAGTGTCGTCTTATCTTCCAGTATAGAGATCAGTGGAAGACGGACACGCCAGGATCTGGAAGTGTTTACCAACCAATCACATCCTTCCATCCGATGAGATTGTGGGGGGGTGCAGGGCAGGTGAAGTGATTGTTGGCCGGTAGATGGAAAATAACCGTCCTTCTTTGTTTGCATTCAATATTCACTATTTTTCTCTTTGCATTGAATTTTACTATTATCCTTGTTAATGTGGAAAACTACTCAACAGATTGCAAGCTCTTGTTCTTACCGGTGTTCTGCCATATAGTGTCCTCCTATCGGATAGTGTCCACTCCGTACTGCGCAGGCGCAGCGCTTGCGCAGTACGGAGCAGAAGGAGATGCCGAAAGTGTCCGAAGTTGATCAGCTGACCATCAGCTGTACACGGCGCTTCGGCACTTCTTAGCGATGGCAGTGTAAGAGGGCCCCTCGCGGGCTCGCTTCGCTCGCCGCGCTTCGGGCACGGCCTCGCTGCGCTCGGCAACTATTTATTCTCACTCTATGTCCACTTGGATAGTAGGGAATGATCCTGGACATAGGGTGAGAATAAAAGCGCAGGCGCCGTGTACAGCTGATGATCAGCTGTTAAACTTCGGAGACTTTCGGCGTCTCGTTTGTCCTCCGCACTGCGCCTGCGCACTACAGGGGGGACACTATATGATAGGGGACTGTATTTGACAAGACACCGGCTCCAAATAACAGGCACTAGACTGTAGGCAGGTGCAGGTTTCCCTCCATCCTGTAGGTGGCACCAATGCTGGGAAAATGTCATCTAGAACCCAGGGAGAACATGCCAAACTGCCTCCCCCACCCAGAATGTATGAGCATTATGTGTCAGCAATAGGGATGGGCGAACGATTCGGGCCGAGCATAAGTTCGATCCGAACATCACCAGTTTGGCGATTCCGACCCAGCATGCACTGGTCGGTGATGTCACAAGGGTTGGTGCCAACAGGTGATGTCATCTTACCTATTTCAAAACTGTCACACGGTGGAGCAGGCGTTTAGCGGTTAGCCTTTGTTGCAGGCGGAGGATTTTTTTTCCTTTTTTCGAGTCCGGTGGTGCGGCCGGCGTCGTAGTTGACGATGGATCTACATTCAGGGAAATTGTTTTTTATTTTTTTAATAAAGGAATTGTCAAAAACTGCCTCCTGTCTTTATTTATGACACTTTTTTGGGTTAAGGAGTAGGGGTACAATGTACCCCACATTCATTCACATAGGGGGCCCACAGACCCCCACAACCACCATTCAGGGTTGTCGGTAAGAGGCTCTTGTTCCCATCAACATGGAGACAAGGTGCTTTGGGACGGGGGGCTCTGCAAATGCACCTCCCCCATGTTGAGGGCATGTGGCCTGGTACGGTTCAGGAGGGGGGTGCTCGCTCGACCCCCCTCCCTTTCCTAGACTGCCAGGCTGCATGCTTGGATAAGGGTCTGGTATAAATTATGGGGGGGGGGGGGATCCCACGCCATTTTTTTTTAATTTTGACATTGGGTTCCCCTTAAACTACATACTAAACCCAAAGGACCTGGTATGGACTGGGGGGGAGGACCCACACGCTGTTTTTTTTATTATCTGCATTGCCGGCAATAGTTCGCAGTCAACTTATAATCAATTTAAATGTCATTTTTTTTCTTTAGAACTTTAAGTTTTGCTGCGGCAGGTTCTATACATGGTACAGATGCGCCACTTTACAGGCAGACTAAGGGGATCCCCAGGCACTATATTTAAAGGATTTTTTATTTAATTTTTATTGTTTCACTTTAAGCATCCTTAAAATCACTGCTCCTTTAAGCACAAATTTTTGCCCCCCTCCCAATTGCCTAAATTCCCCCAGCTCTAGCTCAAATCCCTCTAAATTACAAGTCTTAACAAATTTCAGGTGCACAAAGCTCTGTTATTCATCCTAATCTAATGACAGCCCAATACATCCTGGTGTTCCCTCCGACATCGCCTCTACACCACCTGCCAGACATTACCTCTGGGTCATTACTCTTGGCACAGAGGTGCACCAGGTAAGCATTGGAATATGGTTCCTGGACCCGGTATCTGTGACAGACTGCCTGCTGACTTTTTGTACTGCACCCCCAGATCAGATCCGGCCCTGCAGGTTTTTAGGTAAACTGGATATGCCAAAACGTCCAACAAAAAATCTTCACCAGGACTCTTCACCAGGACTCTTCACCAGGGCTCTTCACGAGGACTCTTCACCAGGGCTCTTCACGAGGACTCTTCACCAGGGCTCTTCACCAGGACTCTTCAACAGGACTCCTCACCAGGGCTCTTCACCAGGACTCTTCACCAGGGCTCCTCACCAGGGCTCTTCACCAGAACTCTTCACCAGGGCTCTTCACCAGAACTCTTCACCAGGTATCCTCACCAGGGCTCTTCACCAGAACTCTTCACTAGGGCTCTTCACCAGGGCTCTTCACCAGGTATCCTCACCAGGGCTCTTCACCAGGGCTCTTCACCAGAACTCTTCACCAGGGCTCTTCACCAGAACTCTTCACCAGGGATCTTTACCAGGACTCTTCACCAGGGCTCTTCAACAGGGCTCTTCACGAGGACTCTTCCCCAGGGCTCTTCACAAGGACTCTTGTGATCTTCACCAGGACTCTTCACCAGGACTCTTCACCAGGGCTCTTCACGAGGACTCTTCACCAGGGCTCTTCACCAGGACTCTTCACCAGGACTCTTCACCAGGGCTCTTTACCAGGTGTCCTCACCAGGGCTCTTCACCAGGACTCCTCACCAGGGCTCTTCACCAGGACTCTTCACCAGGGCTCTTCACGAGGACTCTTCCCCAGGGCTCTTCACGAGGACTCTTGTGATCTTCACCAGGACTCTTCACCAGGACTCTTCACCAGGGCTCTTCACGAGGACTCTTCACCAGGGCTCTTCACCAGGACTCTTCACCAGGACTCTTCACCAGGGCTCTTTACCAGGTGTCCTCACCAGGGCTCTTCACCAGGACTCCTCACCAGGGCTCTTCACCAGGACTCTTCACCAGGACTCTTCACCAGGACTCTTCACCAGGACTCTTCACCAGGACTCCTCACCAGGGCTCCTCACCAGGGCTCTTCACCAGGGCTCTTCACCAGGACTCCTCACCAGGACTCTTCACTAGGGCTCTTCACCAGGACTCCTCACCAGGGCTCTTCACCAGGGCTCTTCACGAGGACTCTTCACCAGGGCTCTTCACCAGGACTCTTCACCAGGACTCTTCACCAGGGCTCTTCACGAGGACTCTTCACCAGGGCTCTTCACCAGGACTCTTCACCAGGGCTCTTTACCAGGTGTCCTCACCAGGGCTCTTCACCAGGACTCCTCACCAGGGCTCTTCACCAGGACTCTTCACCAGGGCTCTTCACCAGGGCTCTTCACGAGGACTCTTCCCCAGGGCTCTTCACGAGGACTCTTGTGATCTTCACCAGGACTCTTCACCAGGACTCTTCACCAGGGCTCTTCACGAGGACTCTTCACCAGGGCTCTTCACCAGGACTCTTCACCAGGACTCTTCACCAGGGCTCTTTACCAGGTGTCCTCACCAGGGCTCTTCACCAGGACTCCTCACCAGGGCTCTTCACCAGGACTCTTCACCAGGACTCTTCACCTGGGCTCTTCACCAGGTATCCTCACCAGGGCTCTTCACCAGGACTCCTCACCAGGGCTCTTCACCAGGACTCTTCACCAGGGCTCTTCACCAGGACTCTTTACCAGGGCTCTTCACCAGGGTTCTTCACCAGGTATCCTCACCAGGGCTCTTCACCAAGACTCCTCACCAGGGCTCTTCACCAGGACTCTTCACCAGGACTCTTCACCAGGACTCCTCACCAGGGCTCCTCACCAGGGCTCTTCACCAGGGCTCTTCACCAGGACTCCTCACCAGGACTCTTCACTAGGGCTCTTCACCAGGACTCCTCACCAGGGCTCTTCACCAGGACTCTTCACCAGGGCTCTTCACCAGGGCTCTTCACGAGGACTCTTCACCAGGACTCTTCACCAGGACTCTTCACCAGGGCTCTTTACCAGGTGTCCTCACCAGGGCTCTTCATCAGGACTCCTCACCAGGGCTCTTCACCAGGACTCTTCACCAGAACTCTTCACCAGGACTCTTCACCAGGGCTCTTCACCAGGACTCTTCACCAGGACTCTTCACCAGGGCTCTTCACCAGGTATCCTCACCAGGGCTCTTCACCAGGACTCCTCACCAGGGCTCTTCACCAGGACTCTTCACCAGGACTCTTCACCAGGGCTCTTCACCAGGACTCTTCACCACGGCTCTTCACCAGGGCTCTTCACCAGGTATTCTCACCAGGGCTCTTCACCAGGACTCCTCACCAGGGCTCTTCACCAGGACTCTTCACCAGGGCTCTTCACCAGGACTCTTCAGCAGGGCTCTTTACCAGGAGTCCTCACCAGGGCTCTTCACCAGATCTCTTCACCAGGGCTCTTCACCAGGGCTCTTCACCAGAACTCTTCACCAGGGCTCTTCACCAGGTATCCTCACCAGGGCTCTTCACCAGGAGTCCTCACCAGGGCTCTTCACCAGCGCTCTTCACCAGAACTCTTCACCAGAGCTCTTCACCAGGGCTCTTCACCAGAACTCTTCACCAGGGCTCTTCACCAGGACTCTTCACCAGGGCTCCTCACCAGGGCTCTTCACGAGGACTCTTCACCAGAACTCTTCACGAGGGCTCTTCACCAGAACTCTTCACCAGGGCTCTTCACCAGGACTCCTCACCAGGGCTCTTCACCAGGGCTCTTCACCAGGACTCTTCACCAGGGCTCTTCATCAGGACTCCTCACCAGGGCTCCTCACCAGGGCTCTTCACCAGGGCTCTTCACCAGGACTCCTCACCAGGACTCTTCACTAGGGCTCTTCACCAGGACTCCTCACCAGGGCTCTTCACCAGGGCTCTTCACGAGGACTCCTCACCAGGGCTCCTCACCAGGGCTCTTAACTAGGGCTCTTCACCAGAACTCTTCACCAGGGCTCTTCACCAGGACTCCCTTTTCACATCCCGGCACGGTCATGGGGGAGCTCCAACCCCAAGACAAACCTCAGCAGTATACAGATTGGCCTTTCTGAGCACCCCCAAATCTCGCCAAGTCTCTCTCTAGGTCCTACATTACACCCAGATATTCTTTATCACACACGGGGGGGGGGGCAGATACCTCCTAGACTGGAGTCCACTTCCTCCAGCTTTACCACAAATCTCACACACATTTCCCAGCCCAATACCGGAACGTCCAGGCGCAGCACAGATAACCAAACATTACATAGTACACATGATTACCAATGTGATAATAAGTAAATAATACCCAATGAATACAAAGTATACATGATACCAATTCCATGAGGAATAAATACAAATCTCATTACATAAAAAAACAAATGAAATAACGACAAGCTGATTTGTAATTGTTTTATATTACATTTTATACATGATGATGTTGATGACCATATACACTCACCGACCCCTTTATTAGGTCCCCATTACTAGTAGCGGGTTGGACCCCCTTTGGCCTTCATTCTTGGTGGCATAGATACAACAGGGTGTTGGAAACGTTCCTCAGAGATTTTGCTCCATAGTGACCTGATAACATCACACAGTTACTGCAGATTTGTTGGCTGCACATCCATGATGCCAATCTCCCGTTTCACCACATCCCAAAGGTGCTCTATCGGATGAGATGTGGTGAGTGTGGAGGCCATTGGAGGACAGTGACCTCATTGTCCAGTGGTGAGATGATTGGAGCTTTGTGACATGGTGCATTATCCTGCTGGAAGGAGCCATCAGACGATGGGGACACCCCATCCCCCCCACCATTACACCCCCACCACCAGCCTGAACCGGTGATACCCCATCCCCCCACACCATTACACCCCCACCACCAGCCTGAACCAGTGATACCCCATCCCCCACACCATTACACCCTCACCACCAGCCTGAACTGGTGATATCCCATCCCCCACACCATTACACCCCCACCACCAGCCTGAACCGGTGATACCCCATCCCCCGCACCATTACACCCCCCACCACCAGCCTGAACCGGTGATATCCCATCCCCCACACCATTACACCCCCACCACCAGCCTGAACCGGTGATATCCCATCCCCCACACCATTACACCCCCACCACCAGCCTGAACCGGTGATATCCCATCCCCCACACCATTACACCCCCACCACCAGCCTGAACCAGTGATACCCCATCCCCCACACCATTACACCTCCACCACCAGCCTGAACCAGTGATATCCCATCCCCCACACCATTACACCCCCACCACCAGCCTGAACCGGTGATATCCCCCACACCATTACACCCCCACCACCAGCCTGAACCGGTGATACCCCATCCCCCACACCATTACACCCCCACCACCAGCCTGAACCGGTGATATCCCATCCCCCACACCATTACACCCCCACCACCAGCCTGAACCGGTGATATCCCATCCCCCACACCATTACACCCCCACTACCAGCCTGAACCGGTGATATCCCATCCCCCACACCATTACACCCCCACCACCAGCCTGAACCGGTGATATCCCATCCCCCACACCATTACACCTCCACCACCAGCCTGAACCGGTGATACCCCATCCCCCACACCATTACACCCTCACCACCAGCCTGAACCGGTGATACCCCATCCCCCACACCATTACACCCCACCACCAGCCTGAACCGGTGATACCCCATCCCCCACACCATTACACCCCCACCACCAGCCTGAACCGGTGATATCCCATCCCCCACACCATTACACCCCCACCACCAGCCTGAACCGGTGATATCCCATCCCCCACACCATTACACCCCCACCACCAGCCTGAACCGGTGATATCCCATCCCCCACACCATTACACCCCCACCACCAGCCTGAACCGGTGATACCCCATCCCCCACACCATTACACCACCACCACCAGCCTGAACCGGTGATATCCCATCCCCCACACCATTACACCCCCACCACCAGCCTGAACCGGTGATACCCCATCCCCCACACCATTACACCCCCACCACCAGCCTGAACCGGTGATATCCCATCCCCCACACCATTACACCCCCACCACCAGCCTGAACCGGTGATATCCCATCCCCCACACCATTACACCCCCACCACCAGCCTGAACCGGTGATATCCCATCCCCCACACCATTACACCCCCACCACCAGCCTGAACCGGTGATATCCCATCCCCCACACCATTACACCCCCACCACCAGCCTGAACCTGTGATATCCCATCCCCCACACCATTACACCCCCACCACCAGCCTGAACCGGTGATATCCCATCCCCCACACCATTACATCCCCACCACCAGCCTGAACCGGTGATACCCCATCCCCCACACCATTAAACCCCCACCACCAGCCTGAACCGGTGATATCCCATCCCCCACACCATTACACCTCCACCACCAGCCTGAACCGGTGATACCCCATCCCCCACACCATTACACCCCCACCACCAGCCTGAACCGGTGATATCCCATCCCCCACACCATTACACCCCCACCACCAGCCTGAACCGGTGATATCCCATCCCCCACACCATTACACCCCCACCACCAGCCTGAACCGGTGATATCCCATCCCCCACACCATTACACCCCCACCACCAGCCTGAACCGATGATATCCCATCCCCCACACCATTACACCCCCCACCACCAGCCTGAACCGGTGATACCCCATCCCCCACACCATTAAACCCCCACCACCAGCCTGAACCGGTGATATCCCATCCCCCACACCATTACACCTCCACCACCAGCCTGAACCGGTGATACCCCATCCCCCACACCATTACACCCCCACCACCAGCCTGAACCGGTGATATCCCATCCCCCACACCATTACACCCCCACCACCAGCCTGAACCGGTGATATCCCATCCCCCACACCATTACACCCCCACCACCAGCCTGAACCGGTGATATCCCATCCCCCACACCATTACACCCCCACCACCAGTCTGAACCGGTGATATCCCATCCCCCACACCATTACACCCCCACCACCAGCCTGAACCGGTGATACCCCATCCCCCACACCATTACACCCCCACCACCAGCCTGATACCCCATCCCCCACACCATTACACCTCCACCACCAGCCTGAACCGGTGATATCCCATCCCCCACACCATTACACCCCCACCACCAGCCTGAACCGATGATATCCCATCCCCCACACCATTACACCCCCCACCACCAGCCTGAACCGGTGATACCCCATCCCCCACACCATTACACCCCCCACCACCAGCCTGAACCGGTGATACCCCATCCCCCACACCATTACACCTCCACCACCAGCCTGAACCGGTGATACCCCATCCCCCACACCATTACACCCCCACCACCAGCCTGAACCGGTGATACCCCATCCCCCACACCATTACACCTCCACCACCAGCCTGAACCGGTGATATCCCATCCCCCACACCATTACACCCCCACCACCAGCCTGAACCAGTGATACCCCATCCCCCACACCATTACACCCCCCACCACCAGCCTGAACCAGTGATACCCCATCCCCCACACCATTACACCTCCACCACCAGCCTGAACCGGTGATATCCCATCCCCCACACCATTACACCCCCACCACCAGCCTGAACCGGTGATATCCCATCCCCCACACCATTACACCCCCCACCACCAGCCTGAACCGGTGATATCCCATCCCCCACACCATTACACCCCCACCACCAGCCTGAACCGGTGATATCCCATCCCCCACACCATTACACCCCCCACCACCAGCCTGAACCGGTGATATCCCATCCCCCACACCATTACACCCCCCACCACCAGCCTGAACCGGTGATATCCCATCCCCCACACCATTACACCTCCACCACCAGCCTGAACCAGTGATACCCCATCCCCCACACCATTACACCCCCCACCACCAGCCTGAACCAGTGATATCCCATCCCCCACACCATTACACCCTCACCACCAGCCTGAACCGGTGATATCCCATCCCCCTCACCATTACACCCCCACCACCAGCCTGAACCGGTGATACCCCATCCCCCACACCATTACACCCCCACCACCAGCCTGAACCGGTGATACCCCATCCCCCACACCATTACACCCCCACCACCAGCCTGAACCGGTGATACCCCATCCCCCCACCATTACACCCCCACCACCAGCCTGAACCGGTGATATCCCATCCCCCACACCATTACACCTCCACCACCAGCCTGAACCGGTGATATCCCATCCCCCACACCATTACACCCCCACCACCAGCCTGAACTGGTGATATCCCATCCCCCACACCATTACACCCCCACCACCAGCCTGAACCGGTGATATCCCATCCCCCACACCATTACACCCCCACCACCAGCCTGAACCGGTGATATCCCATCCCCCACACCATTACACCCCCACCACCAGCCTGAACCAGTGATACCCCATCCCCCACACCATTACACCTCCACCACCAGCCTGAACCAGTGATATCCCATCCCCCACACCACTACACCCCCACCACCAGCCTGAACTGGTGATATCCCATCCCCCACACCATTACACCTCCACCACCAGCCTGAACCGGTGATACCCCATCCCCCACACCATTACACCCCCACCACCAGCCTGAACCAGTGATACCCCATCCCCCACACCATTACACCCCCACCACCAGCCTGAACCGGTGATACCCCATCCCCCACACCATTACACCCCCCACCACCAGACTGAACCGGTGATACCCCATCCCCCACACCATTACACCTCCCCCCACCAGCCTGAACCAGTGATACCCCATCCCCCACACCATTACACCCCCACCACCAGCCTGAACCGGTGATACCCCATCCCCCACACCATTACACCCCCACCACCAGCCTGAACCGGTGATATCCCATCCCCCACACCATTACACCCCCACCACCAGCCTGAACCGGTGATATCCCATCCCCCACACCATTACACCCCCACCACCAGCCTGAACCGGTGATACCCCATCCCCCACACCATTACACCCCCACCACCAGCCTGAACCGGTGATATCCCATCCCCCACACCATTACACCCCCACCACCAGCCTGAACCAGTGATACCCCATCCCCCACACCATTACACCCCCCACCACCAGCCTGAACCGGTGATACCCCATCCCCCACACCATTACACCCCCACCACCAGCCTGAACCGGTGATATCCCATCCCCCACACCATTACACCCCCCACCACCAGCCTGAACCAGTGATACCCCATCCCCCACACCATTACACCCCCCACCACCAGCCTGAACCAGTGATACCCCATCCCCCACACCATTACACCCCCCACCACCAGCCTGAACCGGTGATATCCCATCCCCCACACCATTACACCCCCACCACCAGCCTGAACCGGTGATATCCCATCCCCCACACCATTACACCCCCACCACCAGCCTGAACCGGTGATACCCCATCCCCCACACCATTACACCCCCCCCACCAGCCTGAACCGGTGATATCCCATCCCCCACACCATTATACCCCCACCACCAGCCTGAACCGGTGATATCCCATCCCCCCCACCATTACACCCCCCACCACCAGCCTGAACCGGTGATATCCCATCCCCCACACCATTACACCCCCACCACCAGCCTGAACCGGTGATATCCCATCCCCCACACCATTACACCCCCACCACCAGCCTGAACCGGTGATACCCCATCCCCCACACCATTACACCCCCACCACCAGCCTGAACCGGTGATACCCCATCCCCCACACCATTACACCCCCACCACCAGCCTGAACCGGTGATACCCCATCCCCCACACCATTACACCTCCACCACCAGCCTGAACCGGTGATATCCCATCCCCCACACCATTACACCCCCACCACCAGCCTGAACCGGTGATATCCCATCCCCCACACCATTACACCCCCACCACCAGCCTGAACCGGTGATATCCCATCCCCCACACCATTACACCCCCACCACCAGCCTGAACCGGTGATATACCATCCCCCACACCATTACACCCCCACCACCAGTCTGAACCGGTGATACCCCATCCCCCACACCATTACACCCCCACCACCAGCCTGAACCGGTGATATCCCATCCCCCGCACCATTACACCCCCACCACCAGCCTGAACCGGTGATATCCCATCCCCCACACCATTACACCCCCACCACCAGCCTGAACCAGTGATATCCCATCCCCCACACCATTACACCCCACCACCAGCCTGAACCGGTGATATCCCATCCCCCACACCATTACACCCCCACCACCAGCCTGAACCGGTGATACCCCATCCCCCACACCATTACACCTCCACCACCAGCCTGAACCGGTGATACAAGCGCCAAATTCTGTCCCCACCATCTGAATGTCGGAGATGAAATCCAGACTCATCAGACCAGAAAACGTTTTTTCCAAACTTCTATTGTCCAGTTTTGGTGATTCTGTGCCAATTGTAGCCTCAGTTTACTGTTCTTAGCGGAGTGGCACCCGGTGTGGTCTTCTGCTGCTGTAGCCCATCTGCTTCAAGGTTGGATGTGTTGTGTGTTCAGAGATGGTATTCTGCATACCTTGGGTGTAACGAGAGGTATTGGAGTTCATGTTGTCTTTCTGTCATCTGGAACCAGTCTGTCCATTCTCCTCTGCCCTCAACAAGGCATTTTCCTCCACACAACTGCCGCTCACTGGATATTTTCTCTTTTTCCCACCATTCTCTGTAATCCCCGAGAGATGATTGTGTGTGAAAATCCCAGAAATACTCCGACCAGCCTGTCTGCCACCAACAACCAACCATGCCACGTTCAAAGTCACCCAGATCCCCCTTTCTTCCCCATTCTGATGCAGCAAGTCATTTTCACCACGTCTAGAGGCCTAAATGCATTGAGTTGCTGCCATGTGATTGGCTGATTAGCAATTTGTTTTAACAAGCGATTGAACAGGTGTACCTAATAAAGTGGCCGGTGAGTGTACATTCCAACTCTTAGCTGGATAAAATATAAAAGAAAATCCTGCGAACTCCTCGTGTTTTGTGGCCCCGGGTTCACTTACTCAGGAGGAGACGGGTAAATATCCGTAAAGTAGGACATCTGTTCAAAAATGTATAATCCAATCCATGAATGATATTGTTCAAACCCAAGAGGTCACCACAAGGACCCAATACTTACAAATCATCTACAAGGACATAGACATGGGGATAGATCCAGTTGGTGATCACCAGGGATGTCTCCACCGGGAGCTGTGGACGAACGGTCCTGGAGAACCCCGGGGGGGGGGGGGGGGGGGGACAAACTAAATCAGGTTTGATGTGGATAGAGTGAAGCTTAAAGGAGTGTTTTTATTTGACATGTCCTCGTTATCCTGGTGGAGATAATTGAATTAGAACGTGGAGAAGAGACATTTTCGAGGAGAACATTTCTGATGTCTTCAGAACTATGAAGGTGACAGAAGAGCGATCTCCAGACCTGCAGGTAAGAAGGACATCCCCCAAGTCTCTCAATCTGTCCCCGGATAGATCAAGTCCAATGTTTCCTTTTTGGTAATTAACATTATTTAATAAAGTTCAGTAATTGCGATTATCACTAACTCAGCTTGATTGGTATTTTTATAAATGATGGAGCGCTGATTGCTCCCACAGGTCACATTTAGGAAACGTTTCTATTGCTCTCATTAGACTTTCCATGACTCTCATTTAAAAGGAATATTATGAATGTTATAATATTACAAAGATGGCAAAAAAAAAAAAAACATGGAAATTAAACAAGTGAAGTGAACAGGATGACAGTGTAGCACTACCCCTGCAGGAGCCGCTGTGTATGACGGGTCCTCTGTTCTCTGGCACAGCTCTATGACCCGCTCAGTCTCCACTTGGTTAGAGGTTACTCACACCTGTGTAGGGTTAATATTCTACCACTGAGGATACACAGAAAAATAGACCACAAGCAACTGGAGGATTAATGACGTGTATATACAGTGATACTTCGATCGCGAGTAACGAGGTATACAAGCGTTTCGCTAGACAAGCTATATATTTTTTTTAAAATCCTGACTTTATTAGCGAGCGCTGTCTCGCAAGACGAGCAGAACTCAAGCCGCTGGTGCCGTATGTGGCCAGAGGTCGCTGGAGAACTCAGAGACGCTCGGAGATGCTCGGAGACGCTTGGAGCCACTCCCAGCTGGGTGGGGCGGGCGTAAAGTGCGTCGGAGCACTGAATAGTTCCCGAGTGTCTCCGAGCGTCGCCAGTGCCCCCGCACCTCTGGCCACCTACAGTACTGCATACACCAGCAGTGGCACTGGAACAAATCATCTGTGTTTCCATTGATTCCTATGGAGAAACTCGCTTTGATATGCGAGTGCTTTGGATTACAAGCATTCTTCTGGAACAAATTATGCTCGTAATCCGAGGTACTACTGTATTACTAAAGACTAAGCAAATGCAATGCATAAAACAAATAATTACAGTGCCCTCTTGTGTACATAGTTGGGTAGTGTAGATAGAGCATAGTCAGAGGGTTCAGATTTAGATCAGGCTGGAAGCCTCTGCAGGTCAGGCCTCTGGTCCCCCTGGTTCTAGAAGTTTGGAGAACTGTCTAGAAGTTAGTGGGTGGAGGCCAGGAGGTACTGATCTTAATATTCATGGGAATCTGGCCAATCCCCAGGCAGGAGGCCTGGCAGGGTGGCTAAACCAGCTCATAAATGTTGAGAAGTCTGGCCAGCAAGGGGGAGTCGGATGGAAGACAGATGGTTTAGGTGGTGCTGTACAGCCTGGTAGGGGGAGAATGGGGGGTTCTGCCTCCAGGCTGTAGGTTCGAGGAAAGCTGACAGAGGGAATTCCACTGCTGTGCAGTCCACCAGGGAAGGACAACCTGCGTAGCCTGGAAAGGAACCAGCCGAGGCCTGAAAGCAGTTCTATCCATAGCAGCAGGACAAGGACAGTGTGAGTATCTCTACACCCCCATGGGAGAAGTCTGCTAGATGCAAGTTCTTGGCAAGTCTTCAGGTGACAGTCTAATGTTTACCCATTTCCCAGTCCTGGGATCAGATACCATAGCCAGGTGGGCTGGTATTTTGTTCACTAAGTGGACCAAGAGCTCCTACAAGTTCTCACTTTGCTGAAAATCCACTCTGGGGGACACCAAACTCCTAGGAGGGGTTTATTGGGCTGTTCCGGCGGGAACACAGTCAAGTTTCTGTTGTTGCCGTGTGCCAGAGAAGGAAATTGTCCTCATTTTCTTATTCTTCGGTCAAGTTGGGCACCCCATATACTCTTTACTTCATCCAAGTTGAATTCCCTAATAAATCCTAAAAACCAAGCCATTCTCTGGAATCCCGAGAGATGGTTGTGTGTGGAAATCCCAGAAATCCTCAGACCGGCCCGTCTGCCACCAACAACCATGCCACGTTCAAAGTCACTTCAATCCCCTTTCTTCCCATTCTGATGCTCGGTTTGAACTTCAACAAGTCATCTTCACCACGTCTAGATGACTAAATGCATTGAGTTGCTGCCATGTGATTGGCTTATTAGCTATTTGCATTACTAAGAAATTGAATAGGTGGACCTAATAAAGTGGCCGGTGAGTGTATCTCCGATAGAGCAAAAAAGCACAGGAACCAATCAGCAATCACCTTTCATCATTCTGCAAACCTCAAACTGATGAAAGATATCCTCTGATTGGCTGTCATTGTTTCCCGCACTATGTATACCATCATCATCCTCATTGTCCTGATTATTAAACAAGCCAGAATCACGTTGAGCTTTTCTCTGCCGCTGTTCCAGAAACTATTATCTGTCCGTCTGGCTTCTCTTCTCCTCATTAATGTAAAATCATTCAATTAAAATTGTTTTCTTCAGTGGAGGCCGATGACAGCCGGAGAAGTAAACAAGAAAATGTGATTTCATGATGAATGTTTTCTGTGGGGTCGGGACTAATTTGGGGAATTAAAATAATGACACTGCCACCAATTACAGAGAGAATGTCACTTTCTGTCTGTCTGTTGGAACCAAAGGCACCGCCATCCGTTCCTCAGCCCCTGCCATTCCGGGAGGACTACATAGGACTTTCCATGGTTACATATTTAGTCTGGTGGAAAAAAAGTCCATCTACCGCCACCAATAGGAAGTTGTCAATGTTAGCAAAAGTCGTTTGTTTAAAAATATCACCCTCCCCCCTTCCCCCTTCCTTCTATTTTCCGTCTATTCTACCCCAGGAGTTTTTCTCTTCTCTTCTCTTCTCTTCTCTTCTCTTCTCTTCTCTTCTCTTCTCTTCTCTTCTCTTCCCCTCCCTTCCCTTCTCTTCTCTTCTCTTCTCTTCTCTTCTCTTCTCTTCCCTTCCCTTCCCTTCTCTTCTTTACTCTTCCCTTCCTTCCCTTCTCTTCTCTTCTCTTCTCTTCTCTTCTCTTCTCTTCTCTACCCTTCCCTTCTCTTCCCTTCTCTTCTTTACTCTTCCCTTCTCTTCTCTTCTCTTCTCTTCCCTTCCCTTCTCTTCTTTACTCTTCCCTTCCCTTCTCTTCTCTTCTCTTCTCTTCTCTTCTCTTCTCTTCTCTTCTCTTCTCTTCTCTTCTCTTCCCTTCTTTACTCTTCCGTTCTCTTCCCTTCTCTTCCCTTCCCTTCTCTTCTTTACCCTTCCCTTCCCTTCCCTTCTCTTCTCTTCTCTACCCTTCCCTTCCCTTCTCTTCTTTACTCTTCCGTTCTCTTCCCTTACCTTCCCTTCTCTTCTCTTCTCTTCTCTTCTCTTCTCTTCTCTTCTCTTCTCTTCTCTTCTCTTCTCTTCTCTTCTCTTCCCTTCCCTTCTCTTCCATTCCCCTCCCTTCCCTTTCCTTCCCTTCTCTTCTCTTCTCTTCTCTTCCCTTCCCTTCTCTTCTTTACCCTTCCCTTCCCTTCCCTTCTCTTCTCTTCTCTTCTCTTCTCTTCTCTTCTCTTCTCTTCTCTTATCTTCCCTTCCCTTCCCTTCCCTTCCCTTCCCTTCTCTTCTCTTCTCTTCCCTTCTCTTCTTTACCCTTCCCTTTCCTTAATTTCCCTTCTCTTCTCTCTCTTCTCTTCTCTTCTCTTCTCTTCTCTTCTCTTCCCTTCCCTTCCCTTCTCTTCTTTACCCTTCCCTTCTCTTCTCTTCTCTTCTCTTCTCTTCTCTTCTCTTCTCTTCTCTTCTCTTCTCTTCTCTTCCCTTCCCTTCCCTTCCCTTCTCTTCCCTTCCCTTCTCTTCTTTACCCTTCCCTTCCCTTCCCTTCCCTTCTCTTCTCTTCTCTTCTCTTCTCTTCCCTTCCCTTCCCTTCCCTTCCCTTCCCTTCCCTTCTCTTCTCTTCTCTTCCCTTCCCTTAATTTCCCTTCCCTTCTCTTCTCTTCTCTTCTCTTCTCTTCTCTTCTCTTCTCTTGTCTTCTCTTCCCTTCCCTTCCCTTCTCTTCTTTACCCTTCCCTTCCCTTCTCTTCTCTTCTCTTCTCTTCTCTTCCCTTACCTTCCCTTCTCTTTTCTTCTCTTCTCTTCTCTTCTCTTCTCTTCTCTTCTCTTCTCTTCTCTTCTCTTCTCTTCCCTTCCCTTCTCTTCCATTCCCCTCCCTTCCCTTTCCTTCCCTTCTCTTCTCTTCTCTTCTCTTCCCTTCCCTTCTCTTCTTTACCCTTCCCTTCCCTTCCCTTCTCTTCTCTTCTCTTCTCTTCTCTTCTCTTCCCTTCCCTTCCCTTCCCTTCCCTTCCCTTCTCTTCTCTTCTCTTCCCTTCTCTTCTTTACCCTTCCCTTTCCTTAATTTCCCTTCCCTTCTCTTCTCTTCTCTTCTCTTCTCTTCTCTTCTCTTCTCTTCTCTTCTCTTCTCTTCCCTTCCCTTCCCTTCTCTTCTTTACCCTTCCCTTCTCTTCTCTTCTCTTCTCTTCTCTTCTCTTCTCTTCTCTTCTCTTCTCTTCTCTTCTCTTCTCTTCCCTTCCCTTCCCTTCTCTTCCCTTCCCTTCTCTTCTTTACCCTTCCCTTCCCTTCCCTTCTCTTCTCTTCTCTTCTCTTCTCTTCTCTTCTCTTCTCCCTTCCCTTCCCTTCCCTTCCCTTCCCTTCTCTTCTCTTCTCTTCCCTTCCCTTAATTTCCCTTCCCTTCTCTTCTCTCTCTTCTCTTCTCTTCTCTTCTCTTCTCTTCTCTTCTCTTCTCTTCTCTTCCCTTCCCTTCCCTTCTCTTCTTTACCCTTCCCTTCCCTTCTCTTCTCTTCTCTTCTCTTCTCTTCTCTTCTCTTCCCTTCTCTTCTCTTCTCTTCTCTTCTCTTCTCTTCTCTTCTCTTCTCTTCTCTTCCCTTCCCTTCTCTTCCCTTCCCTTCTCTTCTTTACCCTTCCCTTTCCTTCTCTTCTCTTCTCTTCTCTTCTCTTCTCTTCTCTTCTCTTCTCTTCTCTTCTCTTCTCTTCCCTTCCCTTCTTTACTATTCTCTTCTCTTCTCTATCTTCCCTTCCCTTCCCTTCTCTTCTCTTCTCTTCTCTTCTCTTCTCTTCTCTTCTCTTCTCTTCCCTTCCCTTCCCTTCCCTTCCCTTCCCTTCCCTTCTCTTCTTTACTCTTCCCTTCCCTTTCCTTCCCTTCCCTTCCCTTCCCTTCCCTTCCCTTCCCTTCCCTTCCCTTCCCTTCTCTTCTCTTCTCTTCTCTTCCTTATTAGAAACAAAAAGAGAGAAAGTTCAATCAAAAAGTGAAAACTTCAATATTGAACCCTTCATGACGGGAGAAAGGACCCGCCGGGTGGTTTGATGCTCATCTCGGCATCGTATCTTCTGGCCTGAGACTGGTCTGGGAATGTCCAATCCTGCAGGTCCAGGATTCCCAAGCCCTCCTATGGAGGCCTTGGTGCCATATTGCCCGGTCTGGTCATTCCTGCCCATGTCCTCCACTGCTTGATGTCCTCCACTGCTTGATGTCCTCCACTGCTTGATGTCCTCCACTGCTTGATGTCCTCCACTGCTTGATGTCCTCCACTGCCTGATGTCCTCCACTGCTTGATGTCCTCCACTGCTTGATGTCCTCCACTGCTTGATGTCCTCCACTGCCTTATGTCCTCCACTGCTTGATGTCCTTCACTGCTTGATGTCCTCCACTGCTTGATGTCCTCCACTGCTTGATGTCCTTCACTGCTTGATGTCCTTCACTGCTTGATGTCCTCCACTGCTTGATGTCCTCCACTGCCTGATGTCCTCAACTGCTTGATGTCCTTCACTGCTTGATGTCCTCCACTGCTTGATGTCCTCCACTGCTTGATGTCCTCCACTGCTTGATGTCCTTCACTGCTTGATGTCCTTCACTGCTTGATGTCCTCCACTGCTTGATGTCCTTCACTGCTTGATGTCCTACACTGCCTGATGTCCTCCACTGCTTGATGTCCTCCACTGCTTGATGTCCTCCACTGCTTGATGTCCTCCACTGCTTGATGTCCTTCACTGCTTGATGTCCTTCACTGCTTGATGTCCTCCACTGCTTGATGTCCTTCACTGCTTGATGTCCTCCACTGCCTGATGTCCTCCACTGCTTGATGTCCTCCACTGCTTGATGTCCTCCACTGCTTGATGTCCTCCACTGCTTGATGTCCTTCACTGCTTGATGTCCTCCACTGCTTGATGTCCTTCACTGCTTGATGTCCTCCACTGCCTGATGTCCTCCACTGCTTGATGTCCTCCACTGCCTGATGTCCTCCACTGCTTGATGTCCTTCACTGCCTGATGTCCTCCACTGCTTTATGTGCTCCACTGCTTGATGTCCTTCACTGCTTGATGTCCTCCACTGCTTGATGTCCTCCACTGCTTGATGTCCTTCACTGCTTGATGTCCTCCACTGCTTGATGTACTTCACTGCTTGATGTCCTCCACTGCTTGGAACAATGAACGCCAAGGGATGTGTGTAGGAAAGGTCCACTTTGTGGCCCACTTAAGTGTATTTCTTTTTTAACCACTTGCCTACCGGGAACTTTCACCCCCTTCCTGTCGAGGACAATTTTTACCTTTCAGCACTCTCTCACACTTTGAATGACAATTACACGGTCATGTATTTCTGTACACAGAGGACATTTTTATCATTTTTTTTCACACAAATAGAGATTTCTTTTGGTGGTATTTAATCTCCGCGGGGGGTCTTTATTTTTTGCTAAACAAACAAAAAAAAGACTGAAAATTTTGAAAAAAAAAAAATTTTTTTATAATTTGTTATAAAATGTAGCAAACAGGTAATGTTCTCCTTTATTGTGGGCTGATGAGGCTGCATGGATGGCCACTAATAGGAGGCGACATCACAAAAATACAATTCCTATCGCAGGGGAGGCCTAAAATTTGGCTTCTATCTCTGTGCAGACTTCAAGCCAATCACACAAGTAGGAAATTCTATTTCACTTATACATAGTTACATAGTTACATAGCAGGCGAGGTTGAAAAAAGACACAAGTCCATCAAGTCCAACCTAAATAGTCCCACTTATATGACACTTTACATATCTCCAGCCTATGGAGATATTAACCGCTTGCCGACCAGCTGCTGTCATTATACTGCGGCAAATCGCTGTGGCTGTACGTTGGCCACTTTCAGAGCAATAGCAGGTGCACGCGCCTGCAGCCATCCGCGATCCCACCACAGAGAGCCAGAACGGGGATCTGTCAATGTAAACAAACAGATCCCCGCTCTGACAGGGGAGGAGAGAGAGATCGCTGTTCCTAGTGATCAGGAACAGCGATCTCTCTCCTCCTCCAGTCACTACACTCCTCCCACAATTAGAAACACCTCCCAGGGAACATTTAACCCCTTGATCGCCCCCCTAGTGTTAACTCCTTCCCTGCCAGTGACATTTATGTTTAGCTCTGGTCGCTGTATAAATAACAATTGTCCCAAAAATGTCGCAGTCCCGCTAAAAATCGCAGATCACCGCCATTACTAGTAAAACAAATAATAGTAATAAACATTCTATAAATCTATCCTCTATTTTGTAGACGCTATAAATTTTGCACAAATTAATCAATATACGCTTATTGGGATTTTTTTTTACCAAAGATATGTAGAAGAATACGGATCGGGCCAAAACTGAGGAAGACATTTTTTTGGGGATATTTATTATAGCAAAAAGTAAAAAATATTGTTTTTTTTTTTTCAAAATTGTCGCTCTTTCTTTTGTTTATAGCGCAAAAAAAAAAAAACCGCAGAGGTGATCAAATACCACTAAAAGAATGTTCTGTTTGTGGGGAAAAAAATACATCAATCTGGTTTGGGTACAGCGTCGCACGACCCGCGCAATTGTCAGTTAAAGCGACGCAGTGCCGTATCGCAGAAAATGGCCTGGTCATAAAGGGGGGGTAATTCCTTCCGGGGCTGAAGTGGTTAAGGGGTCGTTTTTCTACAGGACACCCGGGGCGAGGGCCATAAAGGTGAAATAGATATTTGAATCGATGGAACAGAACGGACACGTTGTATCCTTTTATTGACCTAAATAAGAATTTGATGTCCCGTCGGCAGGAAGAAGATTTCTCCTCCTCAGATCGGAGCTGCGAACGTTTCCTTCGGTTTGGGAGTCATGTGACTTTAGTCGGGAAATTTAATGTTTTCCTCTCTTTTTTTTTTTATTCATCAGCAGAGACTCGGCTCTCATTTTCCTCCAATCATCTTCTTTTATTTGTTTTCTGGAAAGGTTTATGAGGACAGAAAACAAACAGCGGAAACTATTTTAAGAAGAAAACAGAATTCCAAGGGAGACGTAGAAATGTATTCAAGAGGTAAAAGGAAATGTAACTTCCCATTCTGAAGGTCTGTTAGAGAAGATCTCCCGCTGCTTCATCTCTCCTTCTGTAATTTATGGACAGAATGCTTTCAATTTAGTTCCAAAAGTAGAAAAAGGAAAAGTGTGTTATTATGAACTACACTGCTATGCAAAAGTATTCACCCCCTACCTATTTTGTTACATTACAGACTTTAGTTGAATGTTTTTATTAATCTGAATTATATGTGATGATAAGAACACAATAGTCTAAGTTGGGGAAGTAAAATTAGAAAAATATATACATAAAACTATTTTTCAGAAATAAAAAACTGATAATTGTCATGTGCGTATGTATTCACCCCCTTTTGTTATGAAGCCCATAAAAAGCTCTGGTGCCACCAATTACCTTCAGAAGTCACATAATTAGTGAAATGATGTCCACCTGTGTGCAATCTAAGTGTCACATGACCTGTCATTACATAGACACACCTTTGTGAAAGGCCCCAGAGGCTGCAACACCTAAGCAAGAGGCACCACTAACCAAACACTGCCATGAAGACCAAGGAACTCTCCAAACAAGGAAGGGACAATGTTGTTGAGAAGTACAAGTCAGGGTTAGGTTATAATAAAATATCCAAATCTTTGATAAACCCTAGGAGCACCATCAAATCTATCATAACCAAATGGAAAGAACATGGCACAACAGCAAACCTGCCAAGAGACGGCCGCACACCAAAACTCACGGACCGGGCAAGGAGGGCATTAATCAGAGAGGAGCACAGAGACCTAAGGTAACCCTGGAGGAGCTGCAGAGTTCCACAGCAGAGACTGGAGGATCTGTACATAGGACCACAATAAGCCGTACGCTCCATAGAGTTGGGCTTTATGGCAGAGTGACCAGAAGAAAGACATTACTTTCAGCAAAAAACAAAATGGCACGTTTTGAGTCTGTGAAAAGATATGTGGGAGACTCCCAAAATGTATGGAGGAAGGTGCTCTGGTCTGATGAGACTAAAATTCAACTTTTTGGCCATCAAAGAAAACGCTATGTCTGGTGCAAACCCAACACATCACATCACCCAAAGAACACCATCCCCACTGTGAAACATGGTGGTGGCAGCATCATGCTGTAGGGATGTTTTTCAGCAGTCAGGACTGGGAAACTGGTCAGAGTTGAGGGAAAGATGGATGGTGCTAAATACAGGGATATTCTTGAGCAAAACCTGTAGCACTCTGTGTGTGATTTGAGGCGAGGACGGAGGTTCACCTTCCAGCAGGACAATGACCCCAAACACACTGCTAAAGAAACACTTGAGTGGTTTAAGGAGAAAGATGGAAATGTGTTGGAATGGCCGAGTCACAGCCCAGACCTCAATCCAATAGAAAATCTGTGGTCAGACTTAAAGATTGCTGTTCACAAGAGCAAACCATCCAACTTGAAGGAGCTGGAGCAGTTTTGCAAGGAGGAATGGGCAAAAATCACAGTGGTGAGATGTGGCACCTCATAGAGACTTATCCAAAGAGACTTGGAGCTGTGATAGGTGCAAAAGGTGTCTCTACAAAGTATTGACTTTAGGGGGGTGAATAGTTTTGCACATTGACTTTTTCTGTTATTTTGTCCTATTTGTTGTTTGCTTCACAATAATGAAAAAAAAATCTTCAAAGTTGTGGGCGTGTTCTGTAAATGAAATGATGCAAATCCTCAAACAATCCATGTTAATTCCAGGATGTGAGGCATCAAAACACGAAAAATGCCAAGGGGGGTGAATACTTTTGCAAGGCACAGTAGATGAATTTCTGCGTTTCTACGGCTATTTTTGTGATTTTCTTTTCAATGTTATCAATATATGGATAATTACACTTTATCTACCAGTAACTTCAGAAGCTGGGTTTCTGTTATTCAAATGCTAACTAACTTGTTTAACTGGTTTGTGAAGGCTTGTTAACCACTTGCTGACCGCCCAATAGCACATTTATTGCTACAACGTGGCTGTGCTGGGCAGGATCATGTACAGTTTCTCACCAAAGTTAGTACACCCCTAAGTGAAAATCTTCAAATTGGGCCCAAAGTGTCAATATTTTGTGTGGTCACCATTATTTTCCAGCACTGCCTTAACCCTCTTGGGCATGGAGGTCACCAGAGCTTCACAGGTTGTCACTGGAGTCCTCTTCCCCTCCCCCATGATGACATCACAGAGCTGGTGGATGTTAGAGACCTTGCGCTCCTCCACCTTCCGTTTCAGGATGTCCCACAGATGATCAATAGGGTTTAGGTCTGGAGACATGCTTGGCCAGTCCATCACCTTTACCCTCAGCTTCTTTAGCAAGGCAGTGGTGGTCTTGGAGGTGTGTTTGGGGTGGTTATCATGTTGGAATACTGCCCTGCGGTCCAGTCTCTGAAGGGAGGGGATCATGATCTGCTTCAGTATATCACAGTACATGTTGGCATTCATGGTTCCCTCAATGATCTGTAGCCCCCCAGTGGCGGCAGCACTCATGCAGCCCCAGACCATGACACTCCCACCACCATGCTTGACTGTAGACAAGACACACTTGTCTTTGTCCTCCTCACCTGGTTGCCCCCACACACGCTTGTCACCATCTGAACCAAATACGTTTATCTTGGTCTCATCAGACCACAGGACATGGTTCCAGTAATCCATGGCCTTAGTCTGCTTGTCTTCAGAAAACTGTTTGTGGACTTTCTTGTACATCATCTTTAGAAGAGGCTTCCTTCTGGGATGACAGCCATGCAGACCAATTTGATGCAGTGTGCGGCGTATGGTCTGATCACTGACAGGCTGACCCCCCACCCCTACAACCTCTGCAGCAATGCTGGCAGCACTCATACGTCTATTTCCCAAAGACAACCTCTGGATATGACGCTGAGCACGTGACCTCAACTTCTTTGGTGGACCATGGCGAGGCCTGTTCTGAGTGGAACCTGTCCTGTTATACCGCTGTATGGTCTTGGCCACCGTGCTGCAGCTCAGTTTCAGGGTCTTGGCAATCTTCTTATAGTCTAGGCCATCTTTATGTAGAGCAGCAATTCTTTTTTTCTTCAGATCCTCAGAGAGTTCTTTGCCATGAGGTGACATGTTAAACTTCCAGTGACCAGTATGAGAGAGTGAGAGCGATAACACCAAATTTAACACACCTGCTCCCCATTCACACCTGAGACCTTGTAACACTAACGAGTCACATGACCCCGGGGAGGGAAAATGGCTAATTGGGCCCAATTTGGAGATTTTCACTTAGGGGTGTACTGACTTTTGTTGCCAGCGGTTTAGACATTAATGGCTGTGTGTTGAGTTATTTTGAGGGGACAGTAAATTTACACTGTTATACAAGCTGTACACTCACTACTTTACATTGTAGACAAGTGTCATTTCTTCAGTGTTGTCACATGAAAAGAGAGAAGAAAAGATTTACACAAATGTGACTGAGGGGTGTACTTACTTTTGTGAGAAACTGTATCATGGATCATTACTATTTATGATTGCAGGTCCCTGTACTCTCCGTTGTCCACCATCCTGTTCTCACAAAATGGAAAAATTGCAAGTTGATGATATTATGCAGCTATGAAATTGTTACGATGATGAGATACTGGAGCAGGAATATCTCAGACACGTTCCTTCCTTGTGTTCTTTATTCTGAATGTTCATCTGTGACACCATTGAAATATGAGGACGTTTCGAAATTGCTAAAGTGATGTATATGTATTATGATTAGGCAATGTATTATTGTTGTTATATGATTGATTTCTCACATTTATATTGTAGACATATGCATTTGGGTGGTAAAAATCTGACTGCAATCTATAGACTGGGGGGAGAACCTCTGGGGGGATCTAGGATGGAAAAGGACCTGGGGGTCCTAGTAGATGATAGGCTCAGCAATGACATGCAATGCCAAGCTGCTGCTAACAAAGCAAACAGAATATTGGCATTAAAAAGGGGGATCAACTCCAGAGATAAAACGATAATTCTCCCGCTCTACAAGACTCTGGTCCAGCCGCACCTGGAGTATGCTGTCCAGTTCTGGGCACCAGTCCTCAGGAAGGATGTACTGGAAATGGAGCGAGTACAAAGAAGGGCAACAAAGCTAATAAAGGGTCTGGAGGATCTTAGTTATGAGGAAAGGTTGTGAGCTCTGAACTTATTCTCTCTGGAGAAGAGACGCTTGAGAGGGGATATGATTTCATTGTATAAATACCGGACTGGTGACCCCACAATATACAAATACCGGACTGGTGACCCCACAATATACAAATACCGGACTGGTGACCCCACAATATATAAATACCAGACTGGTGACCCCACAATATACAAATACCGGACTGGTGACCCCACAATATATAAATACCGGACTGGTGACCCCACAATATATAAATACCGGACTGGTGACCCCACAATATACAAATACCGGACTGGTGACCCCACAATATATAAATACCGGACTGGTGACCCCACAATATATAAATACCGGACTGGTGACCCCACAATATATAAATACCGGACTGGTGACCCCACAATATATAAATACCGGACTGGTGACCCCACAATATATAAATACCGGACTGGTGACCCCACAATATATAAATACCGGACTGGTGACCCCACAATATATAAATACCGGACTGGTGACCCCACAATATATAAATACCGGACTGGTGACCCCACAATATATAAATACCGGACTGGTGACCCCACAATATATAAATACCGGACTGGTGACCCCACAATATATAAATACCGGACTGGTGACCCCACAATATACAAATACCGGACTGGTGACCCCACAATATATAAATACCGGACTGGTGACCCCACAATATATAAATACCGGACTGGTGACCCCACAATATACAAATACCGGACTGGTGACCCCACAATATATAAATACCGGACTGGTGACCCCACAATATATAAATACCGGACTGGTGACCCCACAATATACAAATACCGGACTGGTGACCCCACAATATACAAATACCGGACTGGTGACCCCACAATATATAAATACCGGACTGGTGACCCCACAATATACAAATACCGGACTGGTGACCCCACTATATACAAATACCGGACTGGTGACCCCACAATATATAAATACCGGACTGGTGACCCCACAATATATAAATACCGGACTGGTGACCCCACAATATATAAATACCGGACTGGTGACCCCACAATATATAAATACCGGACTGGTGACCCCACAATATATAAATACCGGACTGGTGACCCCACAATATACAAATACCGGACTGGTGACCCCACAATATATAAATACCGGGCTGGTGACCCCACAATATACAAATACCGGACTGGTGACCCCACAATATACAAATACCGGACTGGTGACCCCACAATATATAAATACCAGACTGGTGACCCCACAATATATAAATACCGGACTGGTGACCCCACAATATATAAATACCGGACTGGTGACCCCACAATATATAAATAACGGACTGGTGACCCCACAATATATAAATACCGGACTGGTGACCCCACAATATATAAATACCGGACTAGTGACCCCCCAATATATAAATACCGGACTGGTGACCCCACAATATATAAATACAGTACTGGTGACCCCACAATATATAAATACCGGACTGGTGACCCCACAATATATAAATACCAGACTGGTGACCCCACAATATATAAATACCGGACTGGTGACCCCACAATATATAAATACCAGACTGGTGACCCCACAATATACAAATACCGGACTGGTGACCCCACAATATATAAATACCGGACTGGTGACCCCACAATATATAAATAACGGACTGGTGACCCCACAATATACAAATACCGGACTGGTGACCCCACAATATATAAATAACGGACTGGTGACCCCACAATAGGGAGAAAACTTTTCCCGGAAGAGAGTTTAATAAGACTCGTGGCCACTCATTAAAATTAGAAGAAAAGAGGTTTAACCTTAAACTATGTAGAGGGTTCTTTACTGTAAGAGCGGCAAGGATGTGGAATTCCCTTCCACAGGCAGTGGTCTCAGCGGGGAGCATTGATAGCTTCAAGAAACTATTAGATAATCACCTGAATGACCACAACATACAGGGATATACAATGTAATACTGACACATAATCACACACATAGGTTGGACTTGATGGACTTGTGTCTTTTTTCACCTACTATGTAATTTCCTTAAACACCCCTGAAGAAGGAGATATTTATGCTCTGAAACACGTCGGGTGAAGGAGAATCATATTCCATCATTTTCCTTTGGTGTAGATTTTAGTCAGTTAGTTTTTCATGCATTTAGTGCCTTTAACGTCCATTCAAGGGGAATTTCTCTTGGTTCAGATCAGCAGGATGCGGCACACTATGAGGAAATAACCACCGATAACAATGTGACTGTATTTATATTTTGTATCATTTTAGAGCTTGACTGTAATTATCTTCCTGATGAAGCTGTTGACTAGGGATGAGCTTCGTGTTCGAGTCGAACCCATGTTCGACTCGAACATCGTCTGTTCGATCGTTCGTCAAATTGCGAACATTATGGGCCGTTTGCGCCAAATTCGTGTGGCGCGTCACGGCCCATAATTCACTGCAGCATCGCAGTGCATTGCTGGCTGATGATTGGCCAAGCATGCACTATGACCCGCATGCTTGGCCAATCACAGCGCCGTCAGTAGAGAGAGCCGTAATTGGCCAAAGCCAAGGAGGCTTTGGCCAATTATGGCTCAGGGGATTTAGTACACACCCCACACTATATAAGGCCGCCTGCACGGCGGCCTTGTGTAGTGTGTGTTCCGGCATTCATTGAGAGAGAGAGAGAGAGAGAGAGACAGTGTCATTTGATTTGAGTTAGATAGATTAGGCAGAACAGTCAGTCAGTTAGCTGCACTTACAGTGTATTGTGTATATATATACATCCCAGGTGTTGTATATATATATATATACACTGTATTCAGTTTAGCTAGATCCATTCCTGTTATCTTCTTACTGACAGGCAGACTTGTCTTGTTACAGTATTTTAAAGAAAATTACTGGTGTTCTTTTGATCCTATTAGAACCACAGTCAGGCAGCTAGACTATTTACAGTTAGTGGGGTGCGTCCTGCTCACAGTGTTCAGCTAAACCTACAAGTTAGTGGGGTGCGTCCACCTCACAGTGTTCAGCTAAAGCTACCTGTAGAAGGTTGGTGGTGTTCTCATACTACAGGCAGGCAGTTGATTTTGCTAGCTGCAGTATCAGTACATATATATATATTCCAGCTTAGTGCAGCTACAGGCCATTAGTATGTCTGGAAGGCCAAGAAGGAGAGGCAGACAGTCACAAGCCAATAAGAGAGTGCAAGCAGGCTCTGTGTCTAGTGCTGGTCGTGGAGACGGTGCATCCTCATCAGCATGTGGCCGTAGGACACGCTTGGCCTTTTTTTCGGCAGCTGGCCATGTTGAGCCGCAACATGCGGAAGACTTGGTCGAGTGGATGACCAAGCCGTCCTCATCCTCCTCATCCTCTCTCACCCATGCCCAGGGTACTTTGTCTGGCAAAGCAGCGGCCTCTTCTCTCGGCTCAATTTCATCAGTGACTCCTTCCCTAGCCCCACCATGTCCTCCTGAGGAGTCCCTCGAACTGTTTGACCACAGTGTTGGGTACATGCTCCAGGAGAATGCCCAGCGTTTGGAAGGCTCTGATGATGATACTGAGCTCGATGAAGGCAGTAACACGAGCACGGACAGAGGGGGTGCCCAAGAAGGACAGCAATCTGGCAGTCATGCTCCCCCTGCTGCAGCATACTGCCAGGTTTGCTCCAGTGATGAGGAGGGAGGGGATGATGAGGTCACTGACTCAACGTGGGTGCCTGATAGGAGAGAGGAGGAGGAGGAGGAGGCACATCATAAGGGCAGCACACTGACTGCATCACACCCCAAAGCTCCACATGTGCAGGGCGCTGCAGTCTCTGCGCGTTATTCAAAAAGTTCTTTGGTGTGGGCCTTTTTTGAGACGAGTGCATCAGATCGCACCGCTGCTATTTGCAACATATGTCTCAAGCATATCTCGCGTGGCCAAAACATCTCCCGCTTGGGTACCACATGCTTGACCAGACATATGTTGACCTGCCATGCAGTTCGTTGGCAAGCGTATCTAAAAGACCCACACCAAAGAACAAAGAGGACCTCTCCTTGCTCCTCATCAGCTGAGATTTCCAACCCCACTAGACCTTCAGTCCTCTCTGAGACCTGCACTGAGAGGAATGAAGGTGTAGAATTAGGTGTGTCACAGCCAAGTACTTGTGGGCAATCTGCTTTTGGTACACCGACATCAGATTGTACCAGGCAAATTTCCCTGCCCCAGCTGCTGCACCACCGAAAGAAGTTTGCTCCCAGCCATCCACATACCCAGCGGTTGAATGCTATCTTTTCAAAATTGCTAGCACTTCAACTGCTGCCTTTTCAGTTGGTAGACTCTGCCCCCTTCCGTGAGTTTGTGGAATGTGTGGTTCCTCAGTGGCAGGTACCCAAACGCCACTTTTTCTCACGGAAGGCGATTCCGGCTCTCTACCGGCATGTGGAAGGCAATGTCCATGCCTCGCTGGACAGGGCGGTCAGCAGTAAGGTGCATATTACCGCTGACTCATGGTCCAGCAGGCATGGACAGGGACGTTACCTAAGTTTTACGGCGCATTGGGTGACTCTGCTGGCAGCTGGGAAGGATGCAGGACAAGGTGCAGTAGTGTTGGAGGTTGTTCCGCCACCACGCCTCCAAAATGCTAATGATTGTGACACACCTCTCTCCTCCACCCCCTCCTCTTCTTCTTCCTCCATGGCCTCTTCCTGTGCTTTGTCCTCGGAACCAGCAGTGCTCCGTAGCCGTTCAAGGGGCTACGCAAGTACGCAGGCCAAAAGATGCCATGCGGTGCTTGAGCTGGTGTGCTTGGGGGACAGGAGCCACACTGGGGCAGAGGTTCTGTCAGCTCTGCAGGGGCAGGTTCAGAGGTGGTTGACGCCACGCCAACTTAAGGCAGGAATGGTGGTTTGCGACAATAGCACCAACCTCCTCTCTGCCCTCCGACAGGGACAAATGACCCATGTGCCCTGTTTGGCTCACGTCCTTAACTTGGTGGTGCAGCGGTTCTTGGGCAGGTGCCCGGGCTTACAGGATGTCCTGAGGCAGGCCAGGAAAGTCTGTGTGCATTTCCGCCGGTCATATAATGCCAGTGCTGACGGACCTCCAAAAGGAGTTTAACCTGCCCAAGAACTGCCTAATCTGTGACATGCCCACCAGGTGGAACTCAACGTTGGCCATTCTGCAGCGGCTGCACACGCAGCAGAGGGCCATCAATGAGTACCTGTGCGACTATGGCACCAGGACAGGGTCAGGGGAGCTTGTTTTTTTTTCCCCACGCCAGTGGGCCATGATCAGGGATGCATGCACTGTCCTGTCACCATTTGAGGAGGCCACGAGGATGGTGAGCAGTGACAGTGCATGCATCAGTGACACTGTCCCCCTTGTCCACCTGTTGGAGCACATGCTGCATGGAATAATGGACAGGGCACTTGAGGCAGAACAGAGGCAGGAAGAGGAGGCCTTCCTTAGCTCTCAAGGCCCCCTTTATCCAGACAGTGTTCCTGCGTGCCCGCCGATCACACAGGAAGAGGACGAGGAGGAGGAGGAGGAGGAGGAAGATTGTGTCAGTATGGAGGTGGAGCCTGGCACTCAGCATCAGCAGCAGTCTTTAAGGGATCAGTCCCAAGAAACACATGGACTTGTACGTGGCTGGGAGGAGGTGGCTGCGGACCATGTCGTCCTTAGTGACCCAGAGGACTCCGGACCGAATGCCTCAGCAAACCTACGCTGCATGGCCTCCCTGATCCTGCAAAGCCTGCGTAAGGATCCTCGTATTCGTGGTATCAAGGAGAAGGACCAATACTGGCTGGCAACCCTCCTTGATCCACGTTACAAGGGTAAGGTTGCGGACCTTATCTTGCCATCGCAGAGGGAGCAGAGGATGAAACATCTTCGGGAGGCCTTGCAGAAAGGTTTGTGCAACGCGTTTCCAGAGACTGGGAGGTTACAAACTCCTGTTTCTGGACAACGTGTTGCTGAGGCTTCGGTCAGTCAAAGAAGGAGCGGTGGAGAAGGTGGCCGTCTGACCGATGCGTTCAGACAATTTTTTGGTCCGCAGCCCCAAGGTATGATCGGTTCCAGCAACCATTGCCAGAGTCTGTTTTACATGGTGCAGGAATACCTAGGGACAAGATCAGACTTGGACACCTTTCCCACCGAAAATCCTCTGGGTTACTGGGTCTTGAGGATGGATCACTGGCCAGAGCTTGCACAGTATGCAATTGAGCTACTGGCCTGTCCTGCATCCAGCGTTCTTTCGGAACGCACATTGAGTGCTGCTGGAGGCGTGGTAACCGATCACAGGGTGCGTCTGTTCACCGACTCGGTCGATCGACTGACCTTCATAAAAATGAATGAGTCTTGGATCACCACCAGCTACCAAGCACCTGATGCTGATGTAACCGAATAATTTTTTTTGAAATCTCAGATCCCTTCAAAGACTGCCTATGCTGATGCTGAGTGACTATCCCTGAGTAATTATCCTCTTCCTCCTCAATCATCACGCTGATAGCTTGTAAGAACATTTTTGGTTCTGGGCGCCACCACCAGTGCCTAAGGCACAATTTTTCTGCCCTTGTTTAACAGGGGCGTGTAATTACAATTCTTGATCTAATATTTCACAGCAGGGCCCTGTGAGGGCTTACAGTGTTGTGGCCACAGCAACACCTAAGGCCCAAATTTCTGCAGAGTATATAGGGCAGGACCCTACTTTCAAACAACTAACTTACAAACGACTCCTACTTGCAAACGGAAGGAGACAACAGGAAGTGAGATGAAATCTACCCCTAGGAAGGGAAATTCTCTCCTGTAAGAGTTAATATGGGAAAAACAATTTCTCCTTTCCACTGATGCTTTATCACCAATCCTTGTTCCACAAAAAACCCCAAATTCTCAAAAAACATTTGTCATTGGGACAAAAAGTGAGGTGAAATCTTCTAAAGAGGAGGAAAGACAGCAAAACAAATGTCACAGGGGTGATAACCCTTCCCTATGTTTTCCAAAAAGCTTAAAAAAGATTTTTTGGCTGGAGCTAAACACGTTAAAAATGTACCCGTTCAAAATTACAAAGAGATTCTACTTAACAACAAACCTCCAGTCCCTGTCTTGTTTGCACCGCCTGTATACTGCTGTTCAGAGTATATAGGGCCTGGTGGCCCCACACCTTTCCTTATTTTAATTTGGGTGCGGGGTTCCCCTTAATATCCATACAAGACCCAAAGGGCCTGGTAATGGACTGGGGGGTACCCATGCCGTTTGTCTCACTGATTTTCATCCATATTGCCATGACCCGACATGACATTAAACCCGCAAGCAGTTTTAAATGAGATTTTTTCCTTTAAAAATGACATTTTGTGCAGGGACTGTTCTAAACATGGGAAACACGCGTCACTTTACAGGCATACTATAGACACCCCCCAGGTACGATATTTAAAGGAATATTTCACTTTTTTTTTTTTTTACTTTAAGCATCATTAAAATCACTGCTCCCGAAAAAACGGCCGTTTTTAAAAGTTTTTTTTGCATTGATACATGTCCCCTGGGGTAGGACCCGGGTCCCCAAACCCTTTTTAGGACAATACCATGCAAATTAGCCTTTAAAATGAGCACTTTTGATTTCGAACGTTCGAGTCCCATAGACGTCAATGGGGTTCTAACGTTCGTGCGAACTTTCGGTCCGTTCGCAGGTTCTGGTGCGAACCGAACCGGGGGGTGTTCGGCTCATCCCTACTGTTGACCCGTGAAATGAAGTCACAGCAAGCGACCCGTCACATAAAAATGGCACAGATGATGAGGAAAGCACAATATATGATATATAATATGTACATGGGATCATGTGTTCTATTATTCTAAATTTTTAATGCCACGTTGTTATAACATTTATATAAATAAAAACTTGATATTTTCATCAACTCGCTTTTGGTTAAAGTCCCGAGTCCTTTCCTTTTAGATTTTTGTGCATATATTGCCATATAGGATATGGTACCAGACATGATTAGTGTCCTAAATACTGAAGATTCCCACTGGGGATTCCTTCCTCCCATTCACTTAATACTGCTTAAATTTGAGTAGCGGGAGGGGGGGTATGGGGGGGTAATTGTTTGCAAAGAGCGCACGAAAACCATAGAGCGGGCATGCGCCATTTTTGTCACTGAACATCTGGTAGAGTGGCGTGATGCAGGGATAAAAAGTTTCATATCTGTATGGTCCATCCTTCCCTGTCAGGCCGTGAACTTTCCAGATTACCCTCATATACACTATATTGCCAAAAGTATTGGGACGCCTGCCTTTACCAGTCTTAGTCCGCAGGGTTCAATATTGAGTTGGCTCCGCCCTTTGCAGCTAGAACAGCTTCAACTCTTCTGGGAAGGCCGTCCACAAGGTTTAGGAGGGTGTCTATGGGAATGTTTGACCATTCTTCCAGAAGAGCATTTGTGAGGTCAGGTACTGATATTGGACAAGAAGGCCTGGATCGCAGTCTCCGCTCTAATTCATCCCAAAGGTGTTCTATTGGGTTTAGGTCAGGACTGTGTGTGAGTCATGTTGGAACAGGAAGGGGCCATTCCCTTCACTGGAACTAAGGGGCCAAGTCCAGTCCCTGAAGAACAACCCCACACCATAATCCCCAGGCCGGTCAAGTTCCTCCACCCTAAACTCGCTCATCCATGTCTTTATGGACCTTGCTTTGTGCACTGGTGGGCAGTCATGTTGGAACAAGAAGGGGCCGTCCCCAAACTGTTCCCACAAAGTTGGGAGAATGAAATTGTCCAAAATGTCTTGGTATGCTGACGCCTTAAGAGTTCCCTTCCCTGGAACTAAGGGGCTAAGCCCAACCCCTGAAAAACAACCCCCCACCATAATCCCCCCTCCCCCCACACACCATAATCCCCCTCCCCCCGCACACCATAATCCCCCCCACACACCATAATCCCCCTCCCCCCGCACACCATAATCCCCCCCACACACCATAATCCCCCTCCCCCCGCACACCATAATCCCCCCCACACACCATAATCCCCCTCCCCCCGCACACCATAATCCCTCCTCCACCAAATGATTTGGACCAGTGCACAAAGCAAGGTCTATAAAGACATGTATGAGTGAGTTTGGGGTGGAGGAACTTGAGTGGCCTGCACAGAGTCCTGACCTCAACCCTATAGAGCCAGGCCTTCTTGTCCAACATCAGTGCCTGACCTCACAAATGCTCTTCTAGAAGAATGGTCAAACATTCCCATAGACACCCTCCTAAACCTTGTGGACGGCCTTCCCAGAAGAGGTGAAGCTGTTATAGCTGCAAAGGGCGGAGCCAACTCAATATTGAACCCTCCGGACTAAGACTGGGATGTCATTAAAGGTCATGTGTGTGTAAAGGCAGGCGTCCCAATACTTTTGGTGATATAGTGTAGATACTTGGAGCCCGATGTTACAATGCCCCTCACAGTGCAATATTACTAAATATATTTCCTCCACATTTATAATAGTGCATTAATATATCAGAAATATTCCAGTCATTTGCATGTCGTTTCCCACGTTCCTTGAAGTCCCGGTAACCTTCCATGTGATTTTGTCCTTAGGTAATTTTGCTTTAACTGGATACCTCAAAAGGTAGAATGCTTTGCCTTTCTTCTTCCTGTCAAAGGCAGACATGCAATAAAGAAAGGGCTATTAAACTCCACTGATCCCATCTCCTGAAGTTCTCAGACGAGCCGCCTATTAACCATGGAAGGCTGAGAAGTTCTTGTGTTTCAAGCAGAAGGTAGAAGGTCTAATTACACGTGTTCCTCCAGATCTGAAGAAAATTGCTCCAGTAATTTTGTGCCCTGAGGGGAGAATGGCTGTCACCTTCCTCCTGTTCTTCCCGACGCGTTCTGCTGGGTGAAAGAACCCTCATGTCAGAAGGTAGAGGAGATATCCGTGTAGATTGCAGACCTCCTAATTGCCCTGGAAATCATCAGACTTCGCAGAGGTTAATTCTTACCTTAATTTCATTAACTCATTCGCTGCTCTCTCCGAGAAGACGGAAAAAAAGGGAAATAAAGCCGAATTTTGTATTTATGAGACTTTAGTGTATAAAGAGATCTACGGAGTGTAATAAAAGTTACAACAGAATCACACAACACAATTCCAATCAATTCTACAACCAATATCATTTACTATAAAGAGGAATTGATCATTGGAGATCATTGAAAACAACATACCGGTCGTTATAAAAAAAGGCGTTCTTACCCGACCTTCACACCAACGCGTTTTTTGGTGTGTTTTGCAGAAACGTACTACAGTCCCCTTTAACACGGTTTGCTATGGATGTCGCTCACATCTGTGCGTTTTGCGGTGCTGCGTTTTTTGGAAAGGGTCAGGGACTTTTTTCCCACAGCATATTGCGTTTTGCGTGTAAAAGTCTTCATTGGAGATTTTTGATGCGTTTTGCATTTCGTGTTTTTTTCTTTTTCTTCACTTTAACACACTGTGTATAGCTGGTTGCTAAGGAGAGGGCCAGGAAGCCGGCCGCCATGTCCTTAGCAACCGATGAGTCATCAGCTGTCAGCTGGAATTCGTGGAATACCTTATTTAAAGGCTCTCTTGTTAAGATGGCCGCCTAAACTGTCACGGGAACTTGGCATCAAATCAGATTGCTGCCTTCCCTAAGTAATTATTTAGAGTCTGTAAGGGGGCAATTTTCCATATCGGCCTCCCCTGTGGAATACCTACACCTGCCTACTCGCTGGGGGGGAGGGTAACTTCATACACTTTAACATTGGGGCCCCCGGATGTAATTTCCAGAATTTTCTCTCCAGTTGTCAGGGCTGGGCTCCTTCTCAGAGCTGGCTGCTGAGCTGTCGGCTAATTGGCAACTCCGATCTCCTAAGGTCATCTTCACGGTTGGTGTTGTGGGACCCCGCCAGGATCGAGCCCCGGTTCTTATAAGAAGGTTTTACAGTAAAAGCAATGATAGTGGTCTGAGGATTTCGGAATGTTCTGGGGCCGCTGTGTGTCACATTTCTTATTTATTCCGTAGATTTGTGTTTTCTGCATTCAGCAAACATTCCGAGCCCCGTCCGTCCTGCAGGTAGTCGGTGATATGTAGTCGGTGATAGGAGGCCTCCATTGGGGAGAAGACACACCGGCCGGCAATATTCTGCCTCATTAGCTTTACATCTATTGATCTGAAAATGGCGTGATTTCATTTTCCTGTTAGGAGTCTCTTCTAATGAGATTCATCCATTACACGGGAGAGATTCGCGTTCTGCTTATTGAGAGGAGACGTTCTCTGCTGAGAGGTTTCACGAGAAGGAGGACTTCTGGCTCAGTGTTTAGAGACGGTGATTTGCAGAATTGGGATCCTGGGCTTCTCGCCTCTTCCAGGCTCCGGGGTCTGGATGCAGCCGCTACTTCCAGCCAATCCCAGAGGAGGGCGCTGTTTTAAAAGACTAGCATGTGGATTGCTCCGTGTTCCAGCATCGTGTCCACGCGCTAGCAGCTGGACTCCTCCGCGGTTCCTCTGTGCTCCATGTGATGACAATCTTATTTTTTCCAGCCTTGCTCCCAGTGTGTTCCAGTTCATTTCCAGGATTGCTTGTGGTCTGTCCTAGCCTGCCCCCTACCTGTCCCCGTGTGCTCCTACCTGCATTGTGCCTCTCTTTATATTCCAGCTTGTTACTTGTCTCTGTGCAGTCTGTTTCCCCTGGGAGTCCAGCCTGCCTGGTTTTCTGTACCTGTGCACTCCCAGTCTGTTTGTCTCTCTGTGTATTCCTGCGCTCTCTGGCTGCCTTCCCTTGTACCCTGCCGCTATGCAAGTCCAGTGCCCCAGCGCTGCAAGAGTGTAAGGGAATTCCAGCACGGAGACTGGCGCAGATCATCACTCATAGAAATGAGCATGGACGCACTGCTCATTGGAACGTACATGGGCGCAGGAATGTGTGCGCATATATGTGAATGCACGCGGGTGCACACATGGGAGTGTGCCCACACTGGCACCAGATGGCCTGTTTACGAAATGCTCTTCCTCACTATCGGTGCAGACTGGTCTTCAGCTTTCCCTGTGTTCGGAGTGTATCCTGTTTCTGGCTTCTGTTGATGACCCGGCTTGTTACTGACCTGATCCTGGATTCTGCTCACCTGTTCCTGACCTCGGCTTCATTCCTGACCACGCTTCTGCCTATGCTTTCGTACCTCCTTGCTCGCCCAACCCCTGGACTGCGACAGACTCACCCGGGACAGAGGCTTTTGCAGGGGACTGAATGCTAGCCTCTTCCTACTGACTATGGGCCCTGGCATTTGAGGGAGCTACAAACATTTGGGAAGATGTTCTGTTATGTAATGCAAAAGGACATTTTTAAGGAGGCCATGATGGTCTCTGCCAGCTTGGGACTCATAGCCGATGCCGATGTCATCAGCAGGCCACCTCTCTGGGGTTGTCTGCCATAATGTGTTTATTATAAGTACGTCTAGTGTGCCACCTAAGGGTCTTTCACCCATTGTTATTTGTGCTAATTAACTTTGCTATTGTCTGAAGGTATTCTGTGTTTATACTTGTGACAGACCTAGCCGGGACAGAGGCTTTTGGAGGGGAATGAATGCTAACCTCTTGCCGACCGATTATGGGCCCTGGCATTTGGGGGAACGGTGTTCTTTGTGAGCTGTATGCCTGGGGACCCTTGAGGTGGTGCTACTTTGGATTCAGGTCCATATTCCCCCAGGAGACACAGACTCTGGGAGCCCTGTATTTGCCATATTACAAATAGTGAAATCCTGATTTATCATAACAATGACCAGGCTGCTTAAAGGGATTAGGTAATGAGCTCATGTTAATTAGGTTTCTGGTCACAGATTAATTTTCAGAGTAATATGAGCAGGAGGTATACACCTCCTCCTTTTACTGTATATAAGACTTGTATCCCTTTCAATAAAAATTCATTCCTGTTTGAACCTCAATACTGAGCCTCGTCTCGTACTTGGGGGGAGAATTATTCGTATGGGTTTCTTGTTCGGCTGATTGAAGTGTCCTGTAGCTGCCTTTGTGTTCGGGAATGGAATGTCCTAAACAGCTTTAACCCCTTTCATACTCGGGGTGTCGTTACAATACTTATGATAATGTGTATTGTAGATTGTGAGCTAGGAGATGGCAAGTCTGACCTGGAAGGTCTGAGTCATCCAAGGGGTTAATTTACCTCATGTTTATAGTAATTGTCTGTTGTTGTAATTATATTCCTGTGTGCAGTTTGTATTGTTAGGATAATATGTTCTGGAGGGGGGAATGTCCTTCAAGTGTATAAAAGCCTGTATACTTGTTCAAATAAACAGTTCTTATTCTGGTTTACTCCAAAACTGGTACTGCCTGGTTCTTGGGGCAACTTAGCCAGATTCACAGATCTCGTGTTCCAGAGCTTAGGAAGCGATATACCGACAGATGCACTCAAGCAGAGTTTGGAAAGTGTTTCTGTCACATGGACCAAGCCCAACCCCTGGATACAACCCTCCACCATAATCCCCCCTCCACCAAATTATTTGGACCAGTGCACAAAGCAAGGTCCATAAAGATGAGCGAGTTTGGGGTGGAGGAACTTGACTTACCTGCACAGAGTCCTGACCTCAACAGAACACCTTTGAGATGAATTAGAGAGGAGACTGCGAGCCAGGCTTTCTCATCCAACATCAGTGCCTGACCTCACAAATGCTCTTGTGGAAGAATGATCAAACATTCCCAGAGACACCCTCCTAAACCTTGTGGACGGCCTTCCCAGAAGAGGTGAAGCTGTTATAGCTGCAAAGGGCGGAGCCAACTCAATATTGAACCCTCCGGACTAAGACTGGGATGCCATTAAAGTTCATGTGTGTGTAAAGGCAGGCGTCCCAATACTTTTGGTAATATAGTGTTTCACAGCATGGATACATCCAGGTGACATTGAGTCATATCTGTGCAGGTTCTGGAAACAGATTGATTTTTAATCTTCAGTGTGGATACTTCTGATTTTTAAATGTAAATAAAAAACGGAACTAAAAATTCTGAGTCCATATAAGTTACTGTGATGGGAAATTTCTGGTGATTCTTCTCCGGATTCTAACACTCGGGACCGTTCTTCTCACTCTTTACCTGAATAAAATGATTTCCTGACTCTCATTGGAAAGAATTACACCCGGATAAGTTTATCACATCTCCCGAGTGTGCGCCGCGCGTCCGACTTGCATCTTCACTCTGATTTTTTATGACTAAAACTTCAGGATTTTTCGATTTAACAGGAAACATAAAAGAAATGAAGAGGCTTCTAAACCCCAAGGTCGGGTGACACGCGGCTCGTCCTCACCAGATGGATGATGGTTTTCTGAATCGCCGGCCGTCAGAGACAACAAATACTAAAAACTGCCCAACAGAAAAAGAAGTCTTCTACCCAACTCATCAGTTTTATGTCTCTTGGCAGCGGGGAGCGGCGGAGGAGCGGCGGAGGAGCGGCGGAGCTTTTTAACCTTTGTTGTGTCGGGGAAAGTCTGAGGCCAAGGAGGCCGAGATTCTGAAAGAGAAGACATCAGAAACATCTTCTTCTAGAGAACCTTCCGGAGACCAAACTCTTCCTTCATATACAGAGAATGGATGGAGAGACGGATAGATAGATAGATAGATAGATAGATAGATAGATAGATAGATAGATAGATAGATAGATAGATAGATAGATAGATAGATAGATAGATAGATAGATAGATAGAGAGATAGAGAGATAGATAGATAGATAGATAGATAGATAGATAGATAGATAGATAGATAGATAGATAGATAGATAGATAGAGAGATAGAGAGATAGATAGAGATAGATAGATAGATAGATAGATAGATAGATAGATAGATAGATAGATAGATAGATAGAGAGATAGAGAGATAGATAGATAGATAGATAGATAGATAGATAGATAGATAGAGAGATAGAGAGATAGATAGATAGATAGATAGATAGATAGATAGATAGATAGATAGATAGATAGATAGATAGATAGATAGATGGATAGATTAGATAGCCGTTTAGGACATTCCATTTCCGATCACAAAGGCAGCTACCGAACACTCCAACCAGCCAAACAAGAAACCCATACGAATAATTCTCCCCCCAAGTACGAGACGAGGCTCTGTCTTGAGGATCAAACAGGAATGAATCTTTATTTTGAGATCTCATACAAATCTCATACAAATATAAATCAATGGGACAGCGCGGCTATACCGCCGCAATACCGCGGCTATAGCCGCGCTATGCGAGCGGTTTTAACCCTTTTTCGGCCGCCAGCGGGGGGTTAAAACCGCACCGCTAGCGACCGAATACCGCGGTAAAGCAGCGCTAAAAATAGCGCTGTTTTACCGCCGACGCCCCCTACCGCCCCAGTGTGAAAGCAGCCTAAGAAGCTGTGACAAGTCATACTAGACTAATTTACATTATAGCAGACACAGACAGAGGTGGCTGGAGTTGATGACATCAGCACCTTCTATGAGCCTCAACATTATGAAGTCATCACTATAATATGGCACATACGGGGTTCCCAGAGTCTGTGTGTTTTGGGGGGACATGGACTTGAATCCAAAGTAACATTACTTCAAAGTCCCCAGGAATACACCTTGTAAAGAGTATTGTTCCCTTAAAATCTATGGCCCATAATCGGAAGGCAAGAGGATAGCATTCAGTCCTCTCCAAAAGCCTCTGTCCTGGCTAGGTCTGTCATAGATAGATAGATAGATAGATAGATAGATAGATAGATAGATAGATAGATAGATAGATAGATAGATAGATAGATAGATAGATAGATAGATGGATAGATAGATAGATAGATAGATAGATAGATAGATAGATAGATAGATAGATAGATAGATAGATAGATAGATAGATGGATGGATGGATGGATAGATAGATAGATAGATAGATAGATAGATAGATAGATAGATAGATAGATAGATAGATAGATAGATAGATAGATGAACTTGGATCCCCCACCCTGCACAGCCAGGCACACTGAATCTTCTCAGCACCCAGAGACAGAGAACAGTCCGGGACTTTGTTTTGTTTTTTATTAGATCATTAATAACTTGGAAGGGGATGGGAGTTTATGGGATGCCCACTTAGGGACATTTTCCTATATACAGTCCATATACAGTATCCTTCACTTGCCTCCTGCACACACTTGCTTGCTCCAGCTGAATCACGGCAGAATAATCTGACAATCAGACTTTAGCAATGGCCCTTTACAGGCAGGAACTCGTAGCCGCTTGTTGTGTAGCACATTGTAGTGAGACGGCATGTAACTCCTCCTCTGTGGCTACTGAACCCAGCTCCACCTCTTCAGACACTGCCAACCCACCTGGCCGCTGCTGCCCCTTTCACTAACCCTCCAGGCTAACTCTCTACACCAGTCCTCCAGACTGACTCTTCACCAGCCCACCCGTCTGACTCTTCACCAGCCCACCCGTCTGACTCTTCACCAGCCCACCCGTCTGACTCTTCACCAGCCCACCCGTCTGACTCTTCACCAGCCCACCCGTCTGACTCTTCACCAGCCCACCCGTCTGACTCTTCACCAGCCCACCCGTCTGACTCTTCACCAGCCCACCTGTCTGACTCTTCACCAGCCCACCCGTCTGACTCTTCACCAGCCCACCCGTCTGACTCTTCACCAGCCCACCCATCTGACTCTTCACCAGCCCACCCATCTGACTTTTCACCAGCCCACCCGTCTGACTCTTCACCAGCCCACCCAGCTGACTCTGAGAAGACCTCTCAGGGAAGGGATGCAGACTTAAAGGGGTTATAAACCCTTGTTCTATGCATTAAGGTGAAAAATTATGCAAAAAATACCGCGCTGTAGATGAATTATTCTAAAAACTTAAAGTGAGAAAAATAAGGAAATGCAAAATTTTACATATAATATATAATAAAAAGCTAAAAAAGCAGCTGCTAAGAGTGAGATACACACAAACGTAAATAGGACAATAAGTATCAGCGCTAGACCTACTATTGAGTAAAAAATACCAACAGTGTTTTACAATGTACAGTAACAAAACATAAATGTGAAAACTATATGAAATAAAAGTCCATCTATATAAGATAGGCAGTGCTCAAACAATTATCCGGAAAGTGGGTGTAGTTCATTGGTTGGATACATCCTCCACCGTAACCCCAGTGATACACCACACAAAATGCTCGCTTACCGAATGGCAAGCTCTATAAGCCTGCAACCTGTACCCGGCCAGGGCCTTTATCCAAATGAGGACAATATCCAGGCAAACCCCACAGGATGGTCAGCATACAGAGCAGAACCCGCCAAACTCGCCACTCACGGATCAAATATGTGGGCAGATTGTGGTACCATTCACATGTTTCCCAGAACGAGAAAGGATCACCATAGCATAATACTGATAATCGATATTTATTATATAAAAAGAATGTCACTTACAATGATCTGGAATTATAAAAGCAAACAGCTGGCTGGCTAATGTAGACACCCGTCCCACGAACGGCACACGCGAGACTTCAGCACGTCAGCTCCTCCCGACGCGCGTTTCATCATACAATGACGTCGCCTGTGCCCCAGGTATTGAGGTTGGTCTAGTAGGCCTAGCACTGCTACTTATTGTCCCATTAAGGTGAAAAACCTTCTGATACTCAGCAGCCCCCCTGAGCCCCTGTTATACTTACCTGAGCCTTGTGTTTCCCAGAACGGGAACGAGCACATCAGCTCCGGCCGGTGTCTCGTGTTTGGATATCTGATTGGATAGATTCATAGCAGCGCAGACATTGGCTCTCGCTACTGTCAACCAAATCCAATGACGTGGGGGGCGGGGCCGAGTCCTGCTTTCTGTGGGAATAGACACAGAAGCCGGACAAAGGAGCGCGCCTGCACGGGCTTCTTCGACGGGGCACTCGAGAAGAGGAGGAGCCAGGAGCGCCGCTGAGGGACCCCAGAAGAGGAGGAATCAGGGCCACTCTGTGCAAAACCAACTGCACAGCAGAGGTACATATGACATGTTTGTTTTTTGTTTTTTTAAAACCTGAACCTTTACAACCCCTTTAAGCACAACGCTGTCTTCGGGGAGAACTGGCTACATGTGGCAGTTCCCCTCCTTGTAAGTCCTTAACAGTGCCGATCTACTCTCTGTCCTCTCTTGCTCCCGTGCCTCCAGGAAGGGTTTCCTCCCATGTGTTATGGCAGGATCCTTCCAGCACCCGAATCCTGGCCCAAGGCAGAACCCCCCCAGACTAGGACCACCAACAGCCTCCTCAGCACTCCATCTCTATTGTCTACCCGACTGCCCTGCTGGCATGGCCCATGTCTATTTATGGAGTGGTCTAAGCCCTCTGCCAGCCTACCTCTGAGGATTGGCTGAGGCTCCATAAATATTCAAGGCAGTTCCTCCTAACCTCCACCCACTAATTCTAGAAGATTCTCCAACCTTCTAGACCAAGGGGAGGCACCAGAGAACTGCCAGGATGAGTCACCTAGCTAGGATGAAGGCTACCGCCGAAACGCGTCAGTTTATTGTCACTGCGATGTACCCATAAATTACACTTCAAGGTTTTCAGTGTTGCCGGCTCCTTTCTACTGTTTAAGAGACACCCAGCCCTGAACCCTGACCCACATTCCATAGCTCAGGCTTAGATCTGAGCTCAACTATATGTTACCTATTCTAAATTCTAACACATCCTGTACTAACACTAGAGGGTGCAATAGATAGATAGATAGATGGATAGATAGATAGATAGATAGATAGATAGATAGATAGATAGATAGATAGATAGATAGATAGATAGATAGATAGATAGATAGATAGATAGATAGATAGCACAACCCCACAGGAGTCAGTAGAAGATGTGGGTCCTCTGTTCATCACTATGCCCTGGGCAGGGCACCACCCCTGCTGACACCACCACTGTCCCTTGACCAGGTAGTCTCCTGGCTGTTATACAAAGAAAAAATATACACATACTTATGCAAAATAAATAATTAAAGTGGAATTCCAGTCCCCCAATCTGATTTTTTTTTAAGACTCCACTCTGACTTGATCCACCATATATGCCATCTTCTATAGAGTGTTATCCTAGTAGTACTTTTTATTTATGTTTGAACCTCCATCTCCACTGTGGGCATTTGAAACCCTCTTCTATCCATTTCCGGGAATCAGTGCAGCTGGATACCCAGCATGCACCTCCCGAGCTCGCGCCTGTGCAGTAATGCCACCGCCTGGCACTCCTTCCTCCTGAGTTCTGACACGTTTCCATAGCAGCATAGCGGCAATCATCACCAGATTTCGCCACTAGGCGATTTGCAAGGACTCCTGACTAGTGATGTAATCGCCTAGGCGGGGAATGCTGGAAATGCAGGAGAAAGAAGATAATGAAGGTATTTCCTTTGAAAAAAAAAAAAAGAATTTCCATTGAGAAAAGGATTCTCACAGGCGATACCAGAGAGAGGAAGTGTATAAAATGGGTGGGACTCCGCTTTGAGTTGTATTGACATCAAAGAATAATATGGCAGGCAAAGAATACAGTCAAATGAAAGTATCGATAAACAAGGTCATACAGCAGAAGAACAATGCGGTACCCCTTTTAGACACGCCCACCCGTCCTGCAGGCCTGAGGATGTAAACGATAGCTCTGGGACTAAGAGATAAGTGAAAAGGAGTAACAAAAACACAAGGCTAACGTGGAGACCCTCAGTCAGAAGTTTAGCCTTCAGGAAGGTTGTCAAAGTTACCACCCACCACTACACATACATACAGAAGTATTTGTGGAATTCATCTGCCGGCTAGTTGGGGCCCATAAGTTGGTGGCCTATGAGGGACGCATTTTCTCATTACTTCAGAAGTTGGTGTGGAAGATCACTTTAAGAATATTGAATTGGTAGGAAAAAAGTTACTTTAGTAGAAGGGGGGAAGAGAAGAATTGTCAGATGTATGTCCCTTTAAATATAGAAGTTAATCTTGAGTGGCTAATTCCTTCCTTGGATGGCTTGATCTTGATTTCGGTGCCCAGCATGGAGTGATAACTCAGATACCCTGCAGGGAGAACTTGTAGGGTCACCACCTTTTCTTTAAGCCAAACCCCAACACTTTAGCGCTGCGGGGCAGTTTTTGTTTATCGTACTATATAGGATTATAAAAGACCTGGGACACCTCTGGGTGGCCCAAGGACAGTAGTAATGCAGCGTGCGTAGTGCGCCGCGGTGTACAGTGGGTGTGGCCAAATTGCTCTTACTGACATTATCGCCCTGCCCCCCCCCCAGTGATGACAAACCTGCCCCCAGACAGCCATCCACAGCTCCCAGATGGCAACAGATTTTTATGTGACTATCTTGGTGACTTGGGGAGCCACAGCCCTTTCTGAATAATGCCGACTGAAACCAGGACTCATGATTCAAAACCTGGACTGTCTGGGGGAATCCTGGACAGGTGGCAACCCTAAGTACTTGTAGGAACAGATACTTGTGCTGATTGCAGAGGCCTGGACTGTACAGTGTCCTTAAAGGGGTTGTAGAGGCAGAAGGTGCATTCTATGCATTAAGATATAAAAAACCTTCTGTGTGCCCCCCCCCCCCCCACCCCCGTAATAATTACCTGAGGTCCCTCTAGCTCTAGTGATTTTGTAGGAATGTCATTGCCATTGGCTCCCGCTGCTGTCAATCAAAGTCAGTCAAGAAGTTGAAGTCAGTTGAAGCAACTTCAGAGAAGAAACAGCAATCACATTGGTGACAAGGATAACATTGAATGGTCTGGGAACCCTCTCACCCGGTCCTTATGCCAAGCAGAGTGAAGCGATGAGAGTCCTGCTGGGGGATCCCCTTTGTTCTTTGCAGACGTGGCTGTGATGATGATGATGACCGCACACAGATCTCCGCCAGTCTGTCTCCTCCGGATACTCGGCTTTCCGATGATACTCGTGGCTTCCTGGCTCAACCCCGGTCCGGTCCCATGTGGCTCCACACAGCTCTCCTACAAATGTCCTTCCAGCAACCAAGTTCCCGAGCTTTTCCTTTTATCTGCTCCTGCCCCCTGGCAATTACATCCTGGGTTGTGTAGTTTGCTCTCAGCTAAACTGTAAGGAAAAGTTCTTCTTCCTGTACAGGAGGTCCCTGAGTTACGAACCTCCGACTTGCAAACGACTCCTACTTATGAGCGGGAGGCGGCGTCGGTGGGTACATCGGAAAACATCAGAAAACATCGGAAAATGACGTCGGAAAACATCGGAAAACAACATCTCTGTCATTCTGCGCTTCCGACTTATGAATAAATCCGACTCAAGAACAAACAGGCAGTCCCTAACCCGTTCATAACTCGGGGACTGCCTGTGTACAAGTCCCATCAATCCCGCACTCCTCTATAGAAACGTCTGATGAACACTGCCATCTTGTGGTAAAAATAAAGATCTGCATTACAGTAACAATGCACAGTGTTACAGATACATAGATAGATAGATAGATAGATAGATAGATAGATAGATAGATAGATAGATAGATAGATAGATAGATAGATAGATAGATAGATAGATAGATAGATAGATAGATAGATAGATAGATAGATAGATAGATAGATATTGGAGAGATTGCTAGTGACTCCTCAGACAATGAAAGTGTAAAGTCCATTGATTTCGATCATTGTAATGTTATGCAGCAATGTGAGTCTCCATCGCCATATACTCAGAGAAGGGCCTATGCTGGGAGACCGGCTCTCAAATGCTTTGTTTGTAAAAAGTGGGGTCACATCACTAGGTATTGTTTGGTGGCCAATAATAATATGCAAAGGAAGTCGCACTACCCTAAAACTACACCAAGGCCTTTATGAAGTTTATTCTGCGAGATGGGGTAGCAATCCAAGTCATAGAGGCCATACTAATCAAACCTGTTTCCCTTTTAAGACCCAAATGCTGAGACTGCAAATCGAAAATAGTCAGTGAAGACAGGAAAGGCATCACTATCTATGTAGAACAGTCGCATAAACTCAAAATGGAGGTAGCCGCATGTTCATTCAAATATAGCACCGGGGGAAACAAGGTTAGCAGCCCTTATGGAGCTGCATGGATGGTATGAATTATCTGGTTAATGTTTCTTTGCTATGAATAAGGTTTAGATGTGAGTTTCTGAGATTTGCCCTTCACGTTTGGAATATTATAGAGGACCTTGATATATTTTTAGTATTTTCAAGGATAAGCTTTTGGATTATTTATTTATTTTTTTTTTTTATCTGTTATGATTATTAGTTTTTTCTTCTCCTCTTATGTTTAATTTGTTTAAAAAAATGTACATTTTTTTAATTGTTTTTTTTTTAATTCATTTTTGTTTTTCATTTGTTTTTTAATTTTTGTTTCATTTTTTTTTTTAAATTAAAAAAAAATGTTTAATTTTTTTTTTTTTTTTTTTTTTTTTACATTTTTTTTTGTTATTTGTTTCTTAATTTATTTTATTTTTATTTTGTTTAGGTGGAAAAATTGTTAGGTTTAGTCCACCTGAAAGCTATGGCTATGTCATTGGCTATGTCCTCAATTAGCAGCTTAATACATTTTGTTTACGACAAGAGTTGGTAGGAAGTCACTCTAGCCGTTGGAGTTATTGTAGTTTTTTTTTTTCTTCTTTGTTTTTATTTCCATTCAGATGGAAAAAGTTCCAAAAGGTTTAGGCTTTGTCCACCTGAAAGGGGAGTTAGTGCATAGGTCTTAAGGTATAGATAAATGCATTAGGTTGTTTGAATTGAGAATTTTTGAGAAACTACATTCACGTTCATTTTTTATTTTTTGTTCCTACCACGGGGATCTATTTTAGAGTGGGTTCCTCCTAAAGAAATCAAGGTTGTTTTGATCATTTGTTTAGAGTTGCAGAAGCCAGGAATACTAAGTTCCCGGGTTCCAAGGAAGGAACTATAAGTAAACATAGCGAGTGAGGAGATGTTGTGGATAAGATTCTGATTCTGCTCTTGTTTTTCACTTCCAGAATCCTGGTGGAGAGAGATTGGAGAGGTCTCTGGAACAGAGATGAAAGATGTTCATCTGGTTGGCAGTTTGTCTGTGCCACACCACACCGCACATTTCTTCTGATAAACATTCAGGGGAGAAGGGACAAACGAAAGGATTCAGATTAATACTGGCAATATAAGGTTTCTTTTTCTTACGGACAATTTAGTGCTAATGCTGAATTTGAAAGACTGAGTCCAAGAGTTGTGAAAGATTTTGCCGGAGTCTCTCCTGTCATTTATGAATACAAGTGCAATGGGTTGGAGGTTGGGGGAGGAATATAACCTATCCAATCCTTCAGAACAAGAAATGTAAAATATGGTTTTTTTTTTGTTGGAGGGAGGAATTGAAAGAAGGAAATCACGTTTTTAATGTGTGACGTGTATTGGCATAACAGAATTAATAGGGTGCAGGTACCAGGAGGCTGGCACTTATGCATAGTAAGTTGGCCAGACTAGAGGGTGCCAGGTGACACATCAGTGGGGTGAAAATTTCCTCTTAGGGGTGTTGTCTCAATCTTAGCAGTCCTACAGAGAGGTTCTCAGTTACTGGACAAGTGGGACACCAGAACTGGACATGGAGGAGATACGCCTGGTTGATGTCTCACCTGAGAGGTTGAAACCCTGCACAGGTAATGCCAGTGACTACACACAGGGACATGCTCCGTTAGAGAAAGGGGAACCACTACGAATAGATCTAAGCTCTTCCCAAACGCTGGCCACCAGGGTACAGTATGTCTTCACCACATGGCACTTCAACATCTCACAGTGGTTGATAAAAACCTATGACCCTATATGTGCTGAGTATACACTGAATCAAGCAGGGTCATTATATCAGTGGCTTACTGCCAGAGATGTGCGGACACAGAATGAGCTTCATGCAGGAAGCTTATTTCTGGGAGGGATGTAGTCAGCGCTATATTGGGGGGAATAGGAGATGGGCTGGATGTTGTTACTGGAGTGGACATCGGTCTCCTGAGGAACAAACTCTCAGCCATACCTTCAGACAGTAAGCGGGGCTTTGTTACTCAGAGAGATTGATGACATTCTTAAACACATTCTAACATTCAACAAAGTCACATAAACACCCAGGTTAAAGTGGCTCCGGATTTTGTCCACCATGTTGAGGGGTTGGCAGAGAGTGTGATGGTACAGAACAGAAATCTGTCATGGGCTCTGGCATGCACACAGGGGCAGGCGGAATTCCCAACCAACATCAAGCTGATTGTAGTCTCTGTATGAGGGGCAGTGGCCTTATGAGTTAGCATCACAGCTCAGTAAGATTTTGCCAAAACACATCACTTACACTAATCCAAGGTGGTGGTCGAATGCCTGGATGGGCTGTGCTAGTTTGGATTGTGAAATGTGTTCTGCTGCCTCATTGATCCCATGTGCAGACTCGGTCTGTATATTTGGTGGCACCAATGGGCTTACTGACTGGTGATTCTACCTTGTTGCATTTGAGGCTAAATTACCCACATGTGATCAGAGAGGATGGGAGCTGGAGGCAGGTTGATATTTCCTTCTGTCGGAGGCATGACCATGACGTCCTTTGTTTGCCAGGTCAATACACGGTGATGAACAAGAAATGTTGGGAAGATATTTCACTCTGGGTTCTGGATGGAGAGATCATTGCTGGGAAGGCACCTGGGTATTATTTGGGACATAGACTAGTTTGTTTCTTTTCTTTGTCCTAAAGGATACCGATACGTTAATCATGGAACTAAGGTGTTCCTTGAACCTAACAATAGGTAGAGGTGCATGGTCTCTGTAATCCAGGCACAGAGATAGAATTTTGTGGGTTTATCATTGTTTCAGCTTTATAGGTGTTGTTGGACTCGACATTTATATAGAAGGGTCTCGCATTTATCTATGCAAGTCGGGGGACGAATTGACTATAAGTCTCTTCGTACAAGTTAGAGGCTTTGCTGCCAATTCAGAGTCCTGAAGTACAGGGGACATGCCAAGTAGTGGTAAGAAAGACCACTATGAGCAAGCCTGCTTAATCCTGCCCCGTATCTACAGTGAAGGGTTGTAGGAGGTTGGGAGTGGGATGCGTAATTTGATGGGTCATATATATATGTATATATTATGGTAATGGGGTGATTTATGTTATGGTTTAGTGTGGCATATGTGTATTTTGTTAGTAATATGGGTGAGAAAGGCCCCCTGCGAGACTCTATATCTGAAAGCTCTGGGTGTGTGCTGGTGAATGGTGAGTGAATGGACACCCCTTGTCTGTATTGCACCTCGTCCTGAAGATACCGGAAAGGAGAAGGCACAGAATGGTGACATGGAAGCTGTTGCTGAAGAATGATGGTGGTGTGTCACTCAGTGGCAAAGCGGCACATGTTAAGAAGCACAACACGTTAAGACCATTATAGACTGTTCCATAGAAGCTGTATCTGAAGCACATGTTGGGAAGCGTAACACTTTAAGACATTTGTGGACTGTTCCATAGGAGCCGTGTCTGAAGAAGGGTGATATGCGTCCTTTAGGCGCAAAGTGGTATGTGTTGGAAGGCAACATGGTTTAATATCATATTTCTGGAGTTTCACTTCTTGGTTGATCAGGTGGCCTAAGTTGGAATGTAACAAGTTGCACATCAAAGCTTTGTAGAACAAAAGCTTGGCTCTGGACCAACAGGTGTGATAAAATGGAAATCCTTAATTAGCACTGTGCAGGCAAGCTTCAAAGAGAGATGATTGATGAAGTTGAGCTACAGGAGATCAAAGGACCAACAGTCAATGAGGATGACCCAGGTCACATAGCGATGATCCATGGACGAATACTGCCCCTAGAGGCCAATACAGCAGGACGGACAGAAATATGATATATTAAAAGGACTGCCTCTTGGCAATATCTCATTGGACAGGAGGCTCGTGGGGTGTGGTTATGCAGGGTAAAAGTGCACACAGAAGGGAGATCGATCCCTTTTCCGCTCTTGGCTCATGCCTGATGGTTCTCTGAGCCTCATGCCTCTCTCTGTTACCATTTTGAGTCCAACCGATGAGACAATATCTAGAGGGCAGCCTTGAGATAAGTATCTTCAATGTACTTTTGTTATACGCTCTATAATATTTTCCTTTAGTGTTTTCATGTTAACATAGTGAAAGTACATAGGGAGTATACATAGTGAGTATACATAGGGATTATACATAGGGAGTATACATAGGGAGTATACATATGGAGTATACATAGGGAGTATACATAGTGAGTATACATAGGGATTATACATAGGGAGTATACATAGGGAGTATACATAGTGAGTATACATAGTGAGTATACATAGTGAGTATACATAGGGATTATACATAGGGATTATACATAGGGAGTATACATAGGGATTATACATAGTGAGTATACATAAGGAGCATACATAGGGATTATACATAGGGATTATACATAGGGAGTATACATATGGAGTATACATAGTGAGTATACATAAGGAGTATACATAGGGATTATACATAGGGAGTATACATAGTGAGTATACATAAGGAGTATACATAGGGATTATACATAGGGAGTATACATAGGGAGTATACATAGTGAGTATACATAGTGAGTATACATAGTGAGTATACATAGGGGATTATACATAGGGATTATACATAGGGAGTATACATAGGGATTATACATAGTGAGTATACATAAGGAGCATACATAGGGATTATACATAGGGATTATACATAGGGAGTATACATATGGAGTATACATAGTGAGTATACATAAGGAGTATACATAGGGATTATACATAGTGAGTATACATAAGGAGCATACATAGGGATTATACATAGTGAGTATACATAGGGAGTATACATATGGAGTATACATAGGGAGTATACATAGTGAGTATACATAGGGATTATACATAGGGAGTATACATAGGGAGTATACATAGTGAGTATACATAGTGAGTATACATAGGGATTATACATAGGGATTATACATAGGGAGTATACATAGGGATTATACATAGTGAGTATACATAAGGAGCATACATAGGGATTATACATAGGGATTATACATAGGGAGTATACATATGGAGTATACATAGTGAGTATACATAAGGAGTATACATAGGGATTATACATAGGGATTATACATAGGGAGTATACATAGGGATTATACATAGGGAGTATACATAGGGAGTATACATAAGGAGTATACATAGGGATTATACATAGGGATTATACATAGGGAGTATACATAGGGATTATACATAGGGAGTATACATAAGGAGTATACATAGGGAGTATACATAGGGAGGTGCTACAAAATTATTTATAACATTCGCTTCTTGATGTGGGATTACATTTAACTGTTTGCAGCCCCCCCCCCCCCCCCCCCCACACACACACACACAATATAAGGTTTATCATTGTAGGTATCATTTTATATTCTCATTGTTCATCTTTATCAGTAGAAGTCCACCTTAAGGTTGAGTATTCCTCCATGGCAGTCTCAGCCTTGCCCCAGGGCATTGATGAAAGCGGCACTAAGTAAAGGTACCCCCCCATGTGAATCAAAAGTGACCCTGTAGAAGGTGCCCAGCATAGCCCAGAAAAACCCAGAGTGGGCCTCTCAGGTGACCAATGCTTGGCGCACCAAGAAGGAGGGAAACATAGAGGACACGATGGCCACCCTACTGCCCTAGACTTACAAGCAGATTAACCACTATCCTACCGGGCACTTTCACCCCCTTCCTGCCCTCCACCCCCCCTCAAAACCGGGCACTTTCACCCCCTTCCTGCCCTCCACCCCCCCTTCAATACCGGGCACTTTTACACCCTTCCTGCCCTCCACCCCCCTCCAATACCGGGCACTTTCACCCCCTTCCTGCCCTCCACCCCCCTCCAATACCGGGCACTTTCACCCCCTTCCTGCCCTCCACCCCTCCTCAATACCAGGCACTTTCACCCCCTTCCTGCCCTCCACCCCCCCTCAAAACCGGGCACTTTCACCCCCTTCCTGCCCTCCACCCCCCCTTCAATACCGGGCACTTTTACACCCTTCCTGCCCTCCACCCCCCTCCAATACCGGGCACTTTCACCCCCTTCCTGCCCTCCACCAACCCTCCAATACCAGGCACTTTTACCCTCTTCCTGCCCAGGCCAAATTTCAGCTTTCAGCGCTGTCACACTTTGAATGACAATTACGCGGTCATACAACACTGTACACAGAGGACATTTTATCTTTTTTTTCACACAAATAGAGATTTCTTTTGGTGGTATTTAATCACTGTTGTTTTTTTTTTTTATCTTATATTAAAAAAAAGACTGAAAATGATGAAATAAAAAAAGTTTTTCTTGGTTTCTGTCAGTAAATTTTGTAAATAAGTAATTTTTCTCCTTCACTGATGTGCGATGATGAGGAGGCACTAATATGCCACGCTGATGGACACTGATGGGTGGCACTGACTGGTATCTCTAACGGGCACTGCTTCCCATTATGAAGAAAAATGCTGTCTATGACCCTAAGAACACAATCCCTACAGTCACATCATCCCTACAGTCACATCATCCCTACAGTCACATCATCCCTACAGTCACACCATCCCTACAGTCACACATCATCCCTACAGTCACACCATCCTACAGTCACATCATCCCTACAGTCACATCATCCCTACAGTCACATCATCCCTACAGTCACATCATCCCTACAGTCACACCATCCCTACAGTCACACATCATCCCTACAGTCACATCATCCCTACAGTCACACATCATCCCTACAGTCACATCATCATCCCTACAGTCACACATCATCCCTACAGTCACACATCATCCCTACAGTCACATCATCCCTACAGTCACACACCATCCCTACAGTCACATCATCCCTACAGTCACACATCATCCCTACAGTCACATCATCCCTACAGTCACACATCATCCCTACAGTCACACATCATCCCTACAGTCACACATCATCCCTACAGTCACATCATCCCTACAGTCACATCATCCCTACAGTCACATCATCCCTACAGTCACACATCATCCCTACAGTCACATTATCCCTACAGTCACATCATCCCTACAGTCACACATCATCCCTACAGTCACACATCATCCCTACAGTCACACATCATCCCTACAGTCACATCATCCCTACAGTCACACATCATCCCTACAGTCACACATCATCCCTACAGTCACATCATCCCTACAGTCACACATCATCCCTACAGTCACACATCATCCCTACAGTCACACATCATCCCTACAGTCACATCATCCCTACAGTCACACATCATCCCTACAGTCACACATCATCCCTACAGTCACATCATCCCTACAGTCACACATCATCCCTACAGTCACACATCATCCCTACAGTCACACCATCATCCCTACAGTCACACATCATCCCTACAGTCACACCATCCCTACAGTCACATCATCCCTACAGTCACACATCATCCCTACAGTCACATCATCCCTACAGTCACACCCCATCCCTACAGTCACATCATCATCCCTACAGTCACACACCATCCCTACAGTCACATCATCCCTACAGTCACATCATCCCTACAGTCACACATCATCCCTACAGTCACACACCATCCCTACAGTCACATCATCCCTACAGTCACATCATCCCTACAGTCACACATCATCCCTACAGTCACATCATCCCTACAGTCACACATCATCCCTACAGTCACATCATCCCTACAGTCACATCATCATCCCTACAGTCACATCATCCCTACAGTCACATCATCCCTACAGTCACATCATCCCTACAGTCACATCATCCCTACAGTCACATCATCCCTACAGTCACACACGGAGGTGGAAACATGATGATTTGGGGTGTTTCTCTGATAAAGGTTCAGGCCGACTTTGCCGCATTGAGGGTCCAATGGGCGGGGCCATGTATTGTAAGATCTTGGAGGAGAACCTTCTTCCCTCATCCAGAACACTGAAGATGGGTCATGGATGGGTCTTCCAGCATGACAATGACCCAAAACATACCACCAAGGCAACAAAGGAGGGGCTCAAGAAGAAGCACATGAAGGTCATGGAGTGTCCTATCCAGTCTCCAGACCTTAATCCTATAGAAAATGTATGGAGGAGCTGAAACTTCGAGGATTTAGAGAAGATCTGTAAAGAAGACAAAATCCCTCCTGAGATGTGTGGAAACTGATCACCACCTACAAGAAACGTCTGACCTCTGTGATCACCAACAAGGGTTTCTCCACCAACTACTAAGGGGAGCAAATACTTATTTTACTCCATTTATAACATTTGTATCATGTGATTTTCCTGGATTTTTGGTTGATATTCTGTCTCTATCATATAAAATACACCTATGATAAAAATTATAGACCCTTCATTTCTATGTAAGGGGGCAAAACTTACACAATCTGCAGGGGAGACGATCGTTATTTCCCCCCCACTAATTTAATAATGTTCTAGTATGTGATGCATCTCACATTATGCCATTTTCTTTGCAAGCTGCGGGTTATTACCGCTTTAAAGTAAGAAAAAAAAAAAAAAAGTTCCGCCTTTAGAAGCACTTGAATAATAATTGCCGGTGAAGATGTCTGGAGTTTCGTTTTCTTCTTCTGGATTCTCTGTGACGTTGAAGATCCGGCGATTGGCTCCACATTACCTGGAAAGTGACGTAAGAAATGATAATTGACGGCCCGAGTCGCACCGCAGAAGATTCAGCCGCTAATTTATGTTTCACAACTTCATAGTTTGATAAGTTAATCGGCCAAACGTTGTCTGCCGTCACATTATGAATGCTGAGAATGTTTCCTGTAAATTGGGTGAATATTTTCTTAGCGGGAAGATTTTTAATTCTGTTTGGTAAATAAGTGAGATTTGAGGAGTCGCACATTTCTGCTCATTTCTCTTCATCTGCATGTCTCTTAGCACCTCGGAATGAGGATCGATACACTGGAAGAACTCTCCGGGGACCGCATTCTATTTAATGACATGTAGTGTACAATGGACGCCTTATAGGGGAAGACCTCAGCTTGCCTTGTCCCCCCACCGGGGTCGATGTTTGAAGCACCCCTGGACCATCCAGTGCCCAGTAGTCATAAGAACACCTTGGATTGGCAACGATCGGGGAGACTGTTCTTCATTGATACTAAAGGATCATTTTTTTTTGCTCAAAATAAAAATGTAGTTATACTTACCTGCTCTGTGCAACAGTATTGTACAAAACAGCCCCTTCCCTCCTCTTCTGGAGTCCCCTACCAGCTCTCCTCTGGGGGCCCCATAACAAGCCGGGTGCTAAAGGGCCACCTGTGCAAGTGGGCTCCCAAGCTGCGCTGTCTGCATCCATAGGACCACCCCCGAGGATTTCCACAGACAATCAGATAGATTAACTAAGATGTTTTTGGATAAGGGATCTAAGGATGCATTTCTGGCTAAGAAGAGGAGACAGAATTAGAGATATAGAAAGACAGCCATCTAGATAAAGGAAGGCCCGTAGACGTAGACTGGCTACAAGGGCGAGTTCAGAGGGTGGTGATAAATGGGGAGTACTCGGAATGGTCAGGGGTGGGTAGTGGGGTCCCCCAGGGTTCTGTGCTGGGACCAATCCTATTTAAAGGGGTTGTAAAGGTAAAAAAATTTTCACCTTAATGCATTCTATGACAATACCGCCGCCCCCAGCCCCCCCCGTTTTACTTACTTGACGCCTCGAAAGTCAGCTTCTCGTTCCCGACATCTATTCCTCCGCTCACCCTGGCCGCTGATTGGCTACAGTGGATGGATTGGAAGCAGAGCAGCCATTGGTTCGCGCTGCTGTCAATCACATCCAATGACGCGGCGCGCTGGGGGGCGGGGCCGAGTGATACAGTGAGCGGCTATAGCCGCTGGCTGTATCACGGGAGCGCGCCCGCAAGCACTCACCACCGTGCGAGGGAGCTCGCATTAAGGTGGTTAATGCTTGCGGGGAGGAGCTGAAACAGCCGCCGAGGGACCCCAGAAGACCAGGTTCGGGGCCACTCTGTGCAGAACGAGCTGCACAGAGGAGGTAAGTATAACATGTTTGTTATTTAAAAAAAAAAAATTTTACCTTTACAACCCCTTTAATTTGTTCATAAACGATCTGGAGGATGGGATAAACAGTTCAATCTCTGTATTTGCAGACGATACTAAGCTAAGCAGGGCAATAACTTCTCCGCAGGATGTGGAAACCTTGCAAAAAGATCTGAACAAATTAATGGGGGAGGGGCGACTACATGGCAAATGAGGTTCAATGTAGAAAAATGTAAAATAATGCATTTGGGTGGTAAAAATATGAATGCAATCTATAGACTGGGGGGAGAACCTCTGGGGGAATCTAGGATGGAAAAGGACCTGGGGGTCCTAGTGGATGATAGGCTCAGCAATGACATGCAATGCCAAGCTGCTGCTAATAAGGCAAACAGAATATTGGCATTAAAAAGGGGATCAACTCCAGAGATAAAACGATAATTCTCCCGCTCTACAAGACTCTGGTCCGGCCGCACCTGGAGTATGCTGTCCAGTTCTGGGCACCAGTCCTCAGGAAGGATGTACTGGAAATGGAGCGAGTACAAAGAAGGGCAACAAAGCTAATAAAGGGTCTGGAGGATCTTAGTTATGAGGAAAGGTTGTGAGCTCTGAACTTATTCTCTCTGGAGAAGAGACGCTTGAGAGGGGATATGATTTCATTATATAAATACCGGACTGGTGACCCCACAATATACAAATACCGGACTGGTGACCCCACAATATACAAATACCAGACTGGTGACCCCACAATATACAAATACCGGACTGGTGACCCCACAATATATAAATACCGGACTGGTGACCCCACAATATATAAATACCGGACTGGTGACCCCACAATATATAAATATTGTACTGGTGACCCCACAATATATAAATATTGTACTGGTGACCCCACAATATACAAATACCGGACTGGTGACCCCACAATATACAAATACCGGACTGGTGACCCCACAATATATAAATACTGTACTGGTGACCCTACAATATATAAATACCGGACTGGTGACCCCACAATATACAAATACCGGACTGGTGACCCCACAATATATAAATACCGGACTGGTGACCCCACAATATACAAATACCGGACTGGTGACCCCACAATATATAAATACCGGACTGGTGACCCCACAATATATAAATACCGGACTGGTGACCCCACAATATATAAATACTGTACTGGTGACCCTACAATATATAAATACCGGACTGGTGACCCCACAATATACAAATACCGGACTGGTGACCCCACAATATACAAATACCGGACTGGTGACCCCACAATATACAAATACCGGACTGGTGACCCCACAATATATAAATACCGGACTGGTGACCCCACAATATACAAATACCGGACTGGTGACCCCACAATATATAAATACCGGACTGGTGACCCCACAATATACAAATACCAGACTGGTGACCCCACAATATATAAATACCGGACTGGTGACACCACAATATACAAATACCGGACTGGTGACCCCACAATATATAAATACCGGACTGGTGACCCCACAATATATAAATACCAGACTGGTGACCCCACAATATACAAATACCGGACTGGTGACCCCACAATATATAAATACCGGACTGGTGACCCCACAATATATAAATACCGGACTGGTGACCCCACAATATATAAATACCGGACTGGTGACCCCACAATATACAAATACCGGACTGGTGACCCCACAATATACAAATACCGGACTGGTGACCCCACAATATATAAATACCGGACTGGTGACCCCACAATATACAAATACCGGACTGGTGACCCCACAATATATAAATACCGGACTGGTGACCCCACAATAGGGATAAAACTTTTTTGCAGAAGAGAGTTTAATAAGACTCGTGGGAATTACAGACCAGTTAGCCTAACATCAATAGTATGTAAACTCTTGGAGGGGATGATAAGGGACTATATACAAGATTTTAGTAATAAGAATGATATCATTAGCAGTAATCAGCATGGATTCATGAAGAATCGTTCTTGCCAAACCAATCTATTAACCTTCTATGAGGAGGTGAGTTGCCATCTAGATAAAGGAAGGCCCGTAGACGTGGTGTATCTGGATTTTACAAAAGCATTTGACACAGTTCCCCATAAACGTTTACTGTACAAAATAAGGTGCGTTGGCATGGACCATAGGGTGAGTACATGGATTGAAAACTGGCTACAAGGGCGAGTTCAGAGGGTGGTGATAAATGGGGAGTACTCAGAATGGTCAGGGGTGGGTAGTGGGGTCCCCCAGGGTTCTGTGCTGGGACCAATCCTATTTAATTTGTTCATAAACGATCTGGAGGATGGGATAAACAGTTCAATCTCTGTATTTGCAGACGATACTAAGCTAAGCAGGGCAATAACTTCTCCGCAGGATGTGGAAACCTTGCAAAAAGATCTGAACAAATTAATGGGGGAGGGGCGACTACATGGCAAATGAGGTTCAGTGTAGAAAAATGTAAAATAATGCATTTGGGTGGTAAAAATCTGAATGCAATCTATAGACTGGGGGGAGAACCTCTGGGGGAATCTAGGATGGAAAAGGACCTGGGGGTCCTAGTAGATGATAGGCTCAGTAATGACATGCAATGCCAAGCTGCTGCTAACAAAGCAAACAGAATATTGGCATTAAAAAGGGATCAACTCCAGAGATAAAACGATAATTCTCCCACTCTACAAGACTCTGGTCCGGCCGCACCTGGAGTATGCTGTCCAGTTCTGGGCACCAGTCCTCAGGAAGGATGTACTGGAAATGGAGCGACTACAAAGAAGGGCAACAAAGCTAATAAAGGGTCTGGAGGATCTTAGTTATGAGGAAAGGTTGTGAGCTCTGAACTTATTCTCTCTGGAGAAGAGACGCTTGAGAGGGGATATGATTTCATTGTATAAATACCGGACTGGTGACCCCACAATATACAAATACCGGACTGGTGACCCCACAATATATAAATACCGGACTGGTGACCCCACAATATACAAATACCGGACTGGTGACCCCACAATATATAAATACCGGACTGGTGACCCCACAATATATAAATATTGTACTGGTGACCCCACAATATACAAATACCGGACTGGTGACCCCACAATATACAAATACCGGACTGGTGACCCCACAATATATAAATACCGGACTGGTGACCCCACAATATAAAAATACCGGACTGGTGACCCCACAATATACAAATACCGGACTGGTGACCCCACAATATATAAATACCGGACTGGTGACCCCACAATATACAAATACCAGACTGGTGACCCCACAATATATAAATACTGTACTGGTGACCCCACAATAGGGATAAAACTTTTTCGCAGAAGAGAGTTTAATAAGACTCGTGGCCACTCATTACAATTAGAAGAAAAGAGGTTTAATCTTAAACTACGTAGAGGGTTCTTTACTGTAAGAGCGGCAAGGATGTGGAATTCCCTTCCACAGGCGGTGGTCTCAGCGGGGAGCATTGATAGCTTCAAGAAACTATTAGATAATCACCTGAATGACCACAATATACAGGGATATACAATGTAATACTGACATATAATCACACACATAGGTTGGACTTGATGGACTTGTGTCTTTTTGACCTCACCTACTATGAGAGAAGTTGTTGGTTGACAACCTACCGAGAAAATAGTAATGGGGAAGGGACCATCACTATGGTGTTGGATTATAATATAGGGAAGTTGAAAATATAGTTGATAAGTATTGGCAGGTTCTAAAACAAGATAAACATATTGGGGAGAGTATCCCAGATAGACCTCAATTCATCTACAAGAAAACATCCAACTTGAGGGATAGAATCATACATAATGGGGTTGAACCCCCCAAAGTCCATAAACCTTCTTTTTGGGATATTAAGGGCTTCCTCTGCTGTGGCCGTTGTTACAGCTCTGTGAGGGTCCCAAATATCCAAAGGAAAAGAAAAACATTCAGTGGCGGCTGGTTTGATCTTTTGTAGGGGGGGCTAGATCCCCCCCCCCGCAGGCGACATGGCGGCAATGAAACAGAACGCCCCCAACCAACCCCCAGTGTCCACTCCTCCAGCTTCCTCCACCGTGTGTCTCCTCCTCTGCTAAAGCACTAGGCATCCAATGGGATTGCCTGATGTTTTGGCCAATCGGGAAACAGGTCTCACAGACCTTCCTCCTGATTGGTGGGGAGGAACTTTAGTGTGATAATAGCGAAAATTAATTCGCTGATCACCACACAAATGGGTGGGCTCAGCGCGCAATGCCCTTTTTTGAAGCCTATTGGAGCTCTAATCAGGTGCTTCAAAAAAACACCCCCCCCACATTGGAATCCATGGTCTGGTGCCACAGATATGTAGATCGGGGGGCCGGATACATGTATAGGGGAGGCAGCGCCCGTGTGCGCCCTCTATGGACGGGCCGTCACTGAAAACATTCATTAACCCCTAACAATGGTCAGTCATATACCATTCAAGATTTCATTTCATGTGACACTAAAGGGGTGGTTTATGTTATTAATTGCCCCTGTGATTTATATTATATTGTTTATTCTTCGATCTTTTTATTAAGTTTTTACAAATAGGCAATACAAACATACACTGGTGGTATATCCACACCAAAACAAAAAAAAACACAAAAAAAAAATTATTTTATAATAACATTTTGCAGACTGGCAGGCAGATGACAGGTCCGTGTCCGCTCCACTGATATCCACTCAGCAGGAAGATGACAGGTCCGTGTCCGCTCCACTGATATCCGCTGAGCAGGAACATGACAGGTCAGTGTCCGCTCTACTGATATCCGCTGAGCAGGAAGATGACAGGTCAGTGTCCGCTCCACTGATATCCGCTGAGCAGGAACATGACAGGTCAGTGTCCGCTCTACTGATATCCGCTGAGCAGGAAGATGACAGGTCAGTGTCCGCTCCACTGATATCCACTGAGTAGGAAGATGACAGGTCCGTGTCTGCTCCACTGATATCCACTGAGCAGGCAGATGACAGGTCAGTGTCCGCTCCACTGATATCCACTGAGCAGGCAGATGACAGGTCAGTGTCCGCTCCACTGATATCCACTCAGCAGGAAGTTGACAGGTCTGTGTCCGCTCCACTGATATCCACTGAGCAGGCAGATGACAGGTCAGTGTCCGCTCCACTGATATCCGCTGAGCAGGCAGATGACAGGTCAGTGTCTGCTCCACTGATATCGGCTGAGCAGGAAGATGACAGGTCAGTGTCCGCTCCACTGATATCCACTGAGCAGGCAGATGACAGGTCCGTGTCCGCTCCACTGATATCCGCTGAGCAGGCAGATGACAGGTCAGTGTCCGCTCCACTGATATCCACTGAGCAGGCAGATGACAGGTCAGTGTCCGCTCCACTGATATCCGCTGAGCAGGAACATGACAGGTCAGTGTCCGCTCCACTGATATCCGCTGAGCAGGAAGATGACAGGTCAGTGTCCGCTCCACTGATATCCGCTGAGCAGGAAGATGACAGGTCAGTGTCCGCTCCACTGATATCCGCTGAGCAGGCAGATGACAGGTCCGTGTCCGCTCCACTGATATCCGCTGAGCAGGCAGATGACAGGTCCGTGTCCGCTCCACTGATATCCACTGAGCAGGCAGATGACAGGTCAGTGTCCGCTCCACTATTATCCGCTGAGCAGGAAGATGACAGGTCAGTGTCCGCTCCACTGATATCCACTGAGTAGGAAGATGACAGGTCCGTGTCTGCTCCACTGATATCCACTGAGCAGGCAGATGACAGGTCAGTGTCCGCTCCACTGATATCCACTGAGCAGGCAGATGACAGGTCAGTGTCCGCTCCACTGATATCCACTCAGCAGGAAGTTGACAGGTCTGTGTCCGCTCCACTGATATCCACTGAGCAGGCAGATGACAGGTCAGTGTCCGCTCCACTGATATCCGCTGAGCAGGAACATGACAGGTCAGTGTCCGCTCCACTGATATCCGCTGAGCAGGAAGATGACAGGTCAGTGTCCGCTCCACTGATATCCACTGAGTAGGAAGATGACAGGTCCGTGTCTGCTCCACTGATATCCACTGAGCAGGCAGATGACAGGTCAGTGTCCGCTCCACTGATATCCACTGAGCAGGCAGATGACAGGTCAGTGTCCGCTCCACTGATATCCACTCAGCAGGCAGTTGACAGGTCTGTGTCCGCTCCACTGATATCCACTGAGCAGGCAGATGACAGGTCAGTGTCCGCTCCACTGATATCCACTCAGCAGGAAGTTGACAGGTCTGTGTCCGCTCCACTGATATCCACTGAGCAGGCAGATGACAGGTCAGTGTCCGCTCCACTGATATCCACTGAGCAGGCAGATGACAGGTCAGTGTCCGCTCCACTGATATCCACTCAGCAGGAAGTTGACAGGTCTGTGTCCGCTCCACTGATATCCACTGAGCAGGCAGATGACAGGTCCGTGTCCGCTCCACTGATATCCGCTGAGCAGGCAGATGACAGGTCAGTGTCCATTCCACTGATATCCACTGAGCAGGCAGATGACAGGTCCGTGTCCGCTCCACTGATATCCGCTGAGCAGGAAGATGACAGGTCAGTGTCCACTCCACTGATATCCACTGAGCAGGAAGATGACAGGTCAGTGTTAGCTCCACTGATATCCACTGAGCAGGAAGATGACAGGTCAGTGTCCGCTCCACTGATATCCGCTGAGCAGGAAGATGACAGGTCAGTGTCCGCTCCACTGATATCCCCTGAGCAGGCAGATGAAAGGTCAGTGTCCGCTCCACTGATATCAGCTGAGCAGGAAGATGACAGGTCAGTGTCCGCTCCACTGATATCCGCTGAGCAGGAAGATGACAGGTCTGTGTCCGCTCCACTGATATCCACTGAGCAGGCAGATGACAGGTCAGTGTCCGCATCACTGATATCCGCTGAGCAGGAAGATGACAGGTCCGTGTCCGCTCCACTGATATCCACTGAGCAGGAAGATGACAGGTCCGTGTCCGCTCCACTGATATCCGCTGAGCAGGCAGATGACAGGTCCGTATCCGCTCCACTGATATCCACTGAGCAGGCAGATGACAGGTCCATGTCCGCTCCACTGATATCCGCTGAGCAGGCAGATGACAGGTCAGTGTCCGCTCCACTGATATCCACTGAGCAGGAAGATGACAGGTCCGTGTCCGCTCCACTGATATCCGCTGAGCAGGCACATGACAGGTCAGTGTCCGCTCCACTGATATCCACTCAGCAGGAAGATGACAGGTCTGTGTCCGCTCCTCTGATATCCACTGAGCAGGCAGATGACAGGTCAGTGTCCGCTCCACTGATATCCGCTGAGCAGGCAGATGACAGGTCAGTGTCCGCTCCACTGATATCCACTGAGCAGGCAGATGACAGGTCCGTGTCCGCTCCACTGATATCCACTGAGCAGGCAGATGACAGGTCAGTGTCTGCATCACTGATATCCGCTGAGCAGGAAGATGACAGGTCCGTGTCCGCTCCACTGATATCCACTGAGCAGGAAGATGACAGGTCCGTGTCCGCTCCACTGATATCCGCTGAGCAGGCAGATGACAGGTCCGTATCCGCTCCACTGATATCCACTGAGCAGGCAGATGACAGGTCCGTGTCCGCTCCACTGATATCCACTGAGCAGGCAGATGACAGGTCAGTGTCCGCTCCACTGATATCCACTGAGCAGGAAGATGACAGGTCCGTGTCCGCTCCACTGATATCCGCTGAGCAGGCACATGACAGGTCTGTGTCCGCTCCACTGATATCCACTGAGCAGGCAGATGACAGGTCCGTGTGCGCTCCACTGTTATCTGCTGAGCAGGAAGATGACAGGTCCGTGTTCGCTCCACTGATATCCACTGAGCAGGCAGATGACAGGTCCGTGTGCGCTCCACTGTTATCTGCTGAGCAGGAAGATGACAGGTCCGTGTCCCCTCCACTGATATCCACTGAGCAGGCAGATGACAGGTCCGTGTCCGCTCCACTGTTATCTGCTGAGCAGGAAGATGACAGGTCCGTGTCTGCTCCACTGATATCCACTGAGCAGGCAGATGACAGGTCCGTGTCCGCTCCACTTATATCCACTGAGCAGGCAGATGACAGGTCCGTGTCCGCTCCACTGATATCTGCTGAGCAGGCAGATGACAGGTCCATGTCTGCTCCACTCATATCCACTGAGCAGGAAGATGACAGGTCTGTGTCCGCTCCACTGATATCCGCTGAGCAGGAAGATGACAGGTCTGTGTCCGCTCCACTGATATCCACTGAGGAGGAAGATGACAGGTTCGTGTCCGCTCCACTGATATCCACTGAGCAGGCAGATGACAGGTCCGTGTCCGCTCCACTGATGTCCACTGAGCAGGAAGATGACAGGTCCGTGTCCACTCCACTGATATCCGCTGAGCAAGCAGATGACAGGTCAGTGTCCGCTCCACTGATATCCACTGAGCAGGAAGATGACAGGTCCGTGTCTGCTCCACTGATATCCACTGAGCAGGAAGATGACAGGTCCGTGTCCGCTCCACTGTTATCTGCTGAGCAGGAAGATGACAGGTCCGTGTCTGCTCCACTGATATCCACTGAGCAGGCAGATGACAGGTCCGTGTCCGCTCCACTTATATCCACTGAGCAGGCAGATGACAGGTCCGTGTCCGCTCCACTGATATCTGCTGAGCAGGCAGATGACAGGTCCATGTCTGCTCCACTCATATCCACTGAGCAGGAAGATGACAGGTCTGTGTCCGCTCCACTGATATCCGCTGAGCAGGAAGATGACAGGTCTGTGTCCGCTCCACTGATATCCACTGAGGAGGAAGATGACAGGTTCGTGTCCGCTCCACTGATATCCACTGAGCAGGCAGATGACAGGTCCGTGTCCGCTCCACTGATGTCCACTGAGCAGGAAGATGACAGGTCCGTGTCCACTCCACTGATATCCGCTGAGCAAGCAGATGACAGGTCAGTGTCCGCTCCACTGATATCCACTGAGCAGGAAGATGACAGGTCCGTGTCTGCTCCACTGATATCCACTGAGCAGGAAGATGACAGGTCCGTGTCCGCTCCACTGATATCTGCTGAGCAGGAAGATGACAGGTCCGTATTCGCTCCACTGATATCCACTGAGCAGGAAGATGACAGGTCCGTGTCCGCTCCACTGATATCCGCTGAGCAGGAAGATGACAGGTCCGTGTCCGCTCCACTGATATCCACTGAGCAGGAAGATGACAGGTCCGTGTCCGCTCCACTGATATCCACTGAGCAGGAAGATGACAGGTCCGTGTCCGCTCCACTGATATCCACTGAGCAGGAAGATGACAGGTCCATGTCCTTTCCACTGATATCCACTGAGCAGGAAGATGACAGGTCCGTGTCCGCTCCACTGATATCCTCTGAGCAGGAAGATGACAGGTCCGTGTCCACTCCACTGATATCCACTGAGCAGGAAGATGACAGGTCCGTGTCCGCTCCACTGATATCCGCTGAGCAGGCAGATGACAGGTCTGTGTCCGCTCCACTGATATCCACTGAGCAGGCAGATGATAGGTCCGTGTCCGCTCCACTGATATCCGCTGAGCAGGCAGATGACAGGTCAGTGTCCGCTCCACTGATATCCACTGAGCAGGAAGATGACAGGTCCGTGTCCGCTCCACTGATATCCACTGAGCAGGCAGATGACAGGTCAGTGTCCGCTCCACTGATATCCACTGAGCAGGCAGATGACAGGTCAGTGTCCGCATCACTGATATCCGCTGAGCAGGAAGATGACAGGTCCGTGTCCGCTCCACTGATATCCACTGAGCAGGAAGATGACAGGTCCGTGTCCGCTCCACTGATATCCGCTGAGCAGGCAGATGACAGGTCCGTATCCGCTCCACTGATATCCACTGAGCAGGCAGATGACAGGTCCGTGTCCGCTCCACTGATATCCGCTGAGCAGGCAGATGATAGGTCAGTGTCCGCTCCACTGATATCCACTGAGCAGGAAGATGACAGGTCCTTGTCCGCTCCACTGATATCCGCTGAGCAGGCACATGACAGGTCTGTGTCCGCTCCACTGATATCCGCTGAGCAGGAAGATGATAGGTCTGTGTCCGCTCCACTGATATCCACTGAGCAGGCAGATGACAGGTCCGTGTGCGCTCCACTGTTATCTGCTGAGCAGGAAGATGACAGGTCCGTGTCCGCTCCACTGATATCCACTGAGCAGGCAGATGACAGGTCCGTGTGCGCTCCACTGTTATCTGCTGAGCAGGAAGATGACAGGTCCGTGTCCCCTCCACTGATATCCACTGAGCAGGCAGATGACAGGTCCGTGTCCGCTCCACTGTTATCTGCTGAGCAGGAAGATGACAGGTCCGTGTCCGCTCCACTGATATCCACTGAGCAGGAAGATGACAGGTCCGTGTCTGCTCCACTGATATCCACTCAGCAGGAAGATGACAGGTCAGTGTCCGCTCCACTGATATCCACTGAGCAGGCAGATGACAGGTCCGTGTCCGCTCCACTGATATCCGCTGAGCAGGCAGATGACAGGTCCATGTCCGCTCCACTCATATCCACTGAGCAGGAAGATGACAGGTCTGTGTCCGCTCCACTGATATCCTCTGAGCAGGAAGATGACAGGTCTGTGTCCGCTCCACTGATATCCACTGAGGAGGAAGATGACAGGTCCGTGTCCGCTCCACTGATATCCACTGAGCAGGCAGATGACAGGTCCGTGTCCGCTCCACTGATGTCCACTGAGCAGGAAGATGACAGGTCCGTGTCCGCTCCACTGATATCTGCTGAGCAGGCAGATGACAGGTCAGTGTCCGCTCCACTGATATCCACTGAGCAGGAAGATGACAGGTCCGTGTCTGCTCCACTGATATCCACTGAGCAGGAAGATGACAGGTCCGTGTCCGCTCCACTGATATCTGCTGAGCAGGAAGATGACAGGTCCGTATTCGCTCCACTGATATCCACTGAGCAGGAAGATGACAGGTCCGTGTCCGCTCCACTGATATCCGCTGAGCAGGAAGATGACAGGTCCATGTCCGCTCCACTGATATCCACTGAGCAGGAAGATGACAGGTCCGTGTCCGCTCCACTGATATCCGCTGAGCAGGAAGATGACAGGTCCGTGTCCACTCGACTGATATCCGCTGAGCAGGCAGATGACAGGTCTGTGTCCGCTCCACTGATATCCACTGAGCAGGCAGATGACAGGTCCGTGTCCGCTCCACTGATATCCGCTGAGCAGGAAGATGACAGATCCGTGTCCGCTCCACTGATATCCACTGAGCAGGAAGATGACAGGTCCGTGTCCGCTCCACTGATATCCACTGAGCAGGAAGATGACAGGTCCGTGTCCGCTCCACTGATATCCACTGAGCAGGCAGATGACAGGTTCATGTCCGCTCCACTGATATTCGCTGAGCAGGAAGATGACAGGTCCATGTCCGCTCCACTGATATCCACTGAGCAGGAAGATGACTGGTCCGTGTCCGCTCCACTGATATCCACTGAGCAGGAAGATGACAGGTCCGTGTCCGCTCCACTGATATCCACTGAGCAGGCAGATGACAGGTTCATGTCCGCTCCACTGATATTCGCTGAGCAGGAAGATGACAGGTCCATGTCCGCTCCACTGATATCCACTGAGCAGGAAGATGACAGGTCCGTGTCCCCTCCACTGATATCAGCTGAGCAGGCATCTAGAGAAGAGGGTATATTAGCAAGGAGGTTGGGACTTTAAATGAAGCACCGGGCAGCAAAAGAATACTTGGATGAATAAAAAGGAATTTTTATTAAAGGGCTAAATAGAAAACATGAATATTCCTAGTAACAATGGTGTAAGATAACATACATATACTGATTGGACCATTTGATGCAGTCCATGTAAACATGTAATGATAACAATGGTATACACTGAACAACATTCTAAAATTGAAGGTGATCTGTCATGTGTGAACACATTTAATTCCTTGATTCATCTCAAAACTAAAAGGTAAGTAGAATAATTGAAATGATATAACCTGTGGGACCTATGGCCTCACTGAGCCTGAGAGATAAAATTCCATAATAACTTGAAGGATCTTGGTAGAATGGGTAAAGACATGGCAGTTGGTAGCTCTACGCACTTCGTGGCTTTGTGCCACTCGTCAGGAGCAAGCGCGTGTAATATCTAGAAAAATTAATGTAAAGGTAACAAGATAACAAAATTAAAGAAAGACAAGGTTTGGGGTGGAATTTCATCCCCCATAACCAAGGCTTACTTGCTGAGGTATGATGTATTGCCAGTATCGTGGTAGGGCCACACAAGCAGTCCGGAAATAACTCTTGTTGTTAAAATGAATTATGGGTTAGAATGGGTAGAGACTGCTTGTGTGGCCCTACCACATTTACCATATACTCGGAATGGGTTGGAAATAAAGACATTCTTTAAAGTCTATTAACTATACAAGCAGAGGGAACGCCGAAAAAAATAAAAATGATGTGGGTGGAACTCCGCTTTAAATGTTGTTGTGAACATTCACCCTACATTCACACTTATGTGCTTTCTTGTATGTTTTTCAGCAACACACTACAGTCCATTTAACATGGTTTCCTATGGTACTTGTTTTTCAGCTGGTGTGTTTTTGGAAAGGGTTGGGTACATTTTATCCCCGCACCAGATTGCGTTTCGCGTGTAATAGACTTCAAAAATGCATTTTGTGGGTTTTTTTCTTTTATGTCCCTCTAAAAACACTGTATATAGCTGGTTGTTAAGGAGCAGGGCCAGGAAACCATCCGCCACGTCCTTAACAACCGATGAGTCAACAGCTGTCAGCGGGGTTTCCCGCTGACAGCTGAATGTAAAAAAAAAAGCAGGAAAAAAACAGCGTGGGGTCCCCCCAAAATCCACACCAGGCACTTATTTGAGCATGCAGCCCGGCAGGTCAGGAAAGGGAGGGGACGAGCGAGCAAGCGCCCCCCCCCCTCCTGAACTATACTAGGCCACATGCCCTTAACATGGGGAGGGTGCTTTAGGACAGGGGGAGCTCTGCCCTCACGCTCCCCAAAGCACCCTGTCCCCATGTGGATGGGGACGATGGCCTCTTCCCCACAACCCTGGGCCAGAGCCGGAATGGCCTACTAGGATACCGGGATATTTCCCGGTAGGCCGCCTGCCCTGGGGCCGCTTTGAGTTGCCGCTGCAGTGCTCCCCTCTCTCCTGCTCTTGTGATCACGGAGCTGGCTGGGTCTGCATTCGGCAGCGCCGCTGTAACACGGTCCCGCCCCCCTAGACCGACTCGTGTGATAGTAGATAGAATCAGTGTTCCACCTATCACACGAGCCGGTCTAGGGGGGCGGGACCGTGTTACAGCGCCGCCGACAACACACAGACCCAGCCAGCTCCGTGATTCACAGGAGGAGATGCCCGCCTGTACAGCCCACCCTGTGTGCCTGGATAGGAGGATCGGCAGGGGGGCCGCATACAGAGGAAATGAGCTTTCTATATTCCTCCATGCAGCCCCTGAATGCTTGCAGGAGGGAGAGGAGGAGAAGCAAGCATTCAGCGGCTGCATGGAGGAATATAGAAAGCTCATTTCCTCTATATGCGGCCCCCCTGCCGATCCTCCTATCCAACTTCTTTTACTGCCCCCCCCCCAGTTCTCCTTGTGCTCCCTGGCTCCCCCACCAGTGCTCTCCACCCCTGTTCTTTCTCCCCCCCAGTGCTCTCCAGCTCTCCCTATCACTCTCCAGCCCCCACCCCAGTGCTCTCCGCCCCCCGTGCTCCCCACCCCTGTTCTTTCTGTCCCCCCGGTGCTCTCAAACTCCACCCATTGCTTTCCAGCCCCCCCCCCAGTGCTCCCCACCCCTGTTCTCTTTGGCTCCCCCTTCAGTGCTCTCAAGCTCCCCCCAGCACTCTCCACTCCCCACCCCTGTACTCTCCACTCCCCCTGCATTTTTCCCCCATATGCTCCCCAACCCCGCCAGTGCTCTCTGCCCCCCATAGTGCTCTCCAGTCCCCCGTGCTTTCCACCCCTGTTCTTTCTGGCCCCCACTGGTACTCGCAAGCTCCCCCCATTGCTCTCCATTCTCCACTCCCCCCTGCTCTTTGTACCCCCCAGTGCTCTCCAGTCCCCGTGCTCTCTACCCCTGTTTTTCTGCCCCCCCCCCCCAGTGCTCTCAAGCTCCCCCCCCCCGTGCTCTTCGCCATCCCACACTCTTAGCCCCCCAGTTCTCTCAGCCTCCAGTGCTCTCCACCCCCGTTCTCCCCCCCCATGCTCTCAAGTTCCCCCCCCCAGCGCTCTCCGCTTCCCACCCCTGTGATCTCCACTCCCCCCTGCTCTTTGCCCCTCACCCATGTGCTCTCCAACTCTGCCAGTACTCTCTGCTCCCCCTTCTCTCCAGCTCCCACCCAGTGCTCTCTACTTCCCCAGGACCAGAGGACAGGCTGACTGGGGCCGGAAAATGAGGACGGCTGAATGTGCAGGTGGCCAGGGACCACTTAATCTCACAGCAAACAGATCCTCTGGAAGGAGCACTGTCCACATCCAAAATGAGAACAGACCCTGCCTGCTGCTGGCAATCATGGATATCCTGCTGGCATGCAAGGTACCGTACCGAGCATCAACAACACACCTTCCCACAGACAGGGACTGCAGACTGGGACATGGGGCACAGGAGGGGCTGCAATGATGGGCACAGGAGGGGCTGCAATGATGGGCACAGTGAGGCTGCATTGATGGGCACAGTGAGGCTGCATTGATGGGCACAGTGAGGCTGCATTGATGGGCACAGTGAATACGATAATGTAAGGGGGCACTGATATAAAGGGTTTCCCCCTTATATCAGTAACCCACCCCCCTTACCTTAGTGTATTCTTTCTATGGAAGGTGGTTCCCCCCCCCCCCTCACGTTCTGAGTTCCTGTGGTCCCCCTTGATGATTGGCCACTTTTACCACTTTTAACTGGAATTTGCTTATATATATATATATATATAAAGCCCTATGTGATTTTATATCTGTCTTATCTAAATATAATACACTCTTCAAATGTGCTTTAAAATGCATGGTTTTCCCTTTCATGAACATGAAAATAATGACGTTATGCTGTTGGGCTGATATAATAATGCTATGGGGCTGGTATGGAATTTTTTCCAGGGCTGGATTGTATTCCCAGTCCGGCCCTACCCTGGGCTGTGGTTGGGGGGCCTGCAGGCGGGGGGCTTATCAGAATCTGGAAGCCCCCTTTAACAAGGGGGCCCCCAGATCCCGCCTCCCCCTATGTGAATGAGTACGGGGTACATTGTACTCCTACCCATTCACCCCAAAGAAAGTGTAAAAGTAAATAAAGACATTAGAAGAGTGTTTGATAATTCCTTTATTAAAACATAAAAAAAACAATGTCCCCTGATGTAGATCCATCATCAATCACGACGCCCACCGCCACCACCGGACCCAAACCCCCCCCACCCCCAAAAAAGCTCTGTTTGCCACAAACGCTCCTGTGGTCTGCCTGCCCTGCCATGTGACATTTCTTAGCTATGTAACGGGGCCAGCCGGCGACGTCACACAATGGCACCGCCCCCTGTGACTTCAGCCACCCAGCATGCCCCTGCCCTAAAGCCCCCCCCATGTTGAGGGCATGTGTCCAGGTGTGGTTCAGGGTTCAGGGTTATCCCCTCCCTTTTCTGACCTTCCAGGCTGCATGCTCAGATAAGGGCCCGGTATGGATTGGGGGGGACCCCACGCCTGATTTATTTTTGCCAGCAATTCCGCTGAAAGCTGATGACTCATTGGTTGTTAAGGATGCGGTGGCCGGCTTCCCGGCCTGCTCCTTAGCAACCAGCTATATACAGTGTTTTTAAAGGGACATTTAAAAAAAAACACAAAATGCATGAAAAATGCAAGCAAAAACACATCAGAAACTTGGGTTTAAAAACCCAAAATGCACTGCAAAATGTGCCTGAAAAACGATGGGTCATGGATGGGTCTTCCAGCATGACAATGACCCAAAACATACCGCCAAGGCAACAAAGGAGGGGCTCAAGAAGAAGCACATGAAGGTTATGAAATGGCCTAGCCAGTCTCCAGACCTTAATCCTATAGAACATTTATAGAGGTAACTAAAACTTCGAGTTGCCAAGAGACAGCCAAGAAACCTTAAGGATTTAGAGAAGATCTGTAAAGAAGAGTGGAGCAAAATCCCTCCTGAGATGTGTGCAAACTGATCACCAACTACAAGAAACGTCTGACCTCTGTGATCACCAACAAGGGTTTCTCCACCAACTACTAAGTCATGTTTTGCTTGGGGATCAAATACTTATTTTACTCACTGAACTGCAACTCCATTTATAACATTTGTATCATGTGTTTTTTTCTGGATTTTTGGTTGATATTCTGTCTCTATCATATAAAATACACCTATGATAAAAATTATAGACCCTTCATTTCTATGTAAGTGGGCAAACTTTTCCCTACTTTGTATAGTTATGGGATCTTTGAAGTTTTTAGCAGCCAGTTGGATTCCACCTTCCACGTTCTAACGTTCATTATAAAAAATGGCGCCTTGCCATTGTATTGGCTGCCGCGGGGAAGACTTTCCTTTCCTATGGAATGAAGTGTAGTGTGATGGTGGGGAGTTCATCAGACTCCGGGAATCTCTGACTAAGGACAGGATGACAGGTTGATATTGGCCTATATAACAACGTATCTCTCTTATTCCACAGACATGAAGGGGTTAATGTATCCAGGTGGCTCCCCCACTGAGCGAGGACTCTTCATCCGTCATATTGAAGCAGATAGCAATCCAATTGATGACCGATAACGAAGAGGGGCTTTTCATTTTGGCTTGATATAAAGTATATTGCTTTTTTTGCCGTGGGGAGCATTTATGCAATTACATGGATCCGCAATAAAGGAAATGAAGATTTAGTTCTAACCTGCAGCTAAATTGCAATTAAGGATCCGGTTTCCCTGGCTGGGAGTTGGTGGGAGGAAGGGAGGCCGGGTGAGATGAGCGCAGTCTGTTGGGTCGGATTCTCATTAGAGACGGGCCTACAACCGCCATGTCTGAGGAACGCTCCACCAGCCGGGGACCTTCTGCCCCCCCTAATCTCTTTTGTTCTTCTTCTCTCCACTTTTCTGCTCTCATGTTACATGGAACAAATGATGAGGATTATTAGCGATGGATCTAATCTGTGATGATTTCACCCCCGATCGTTAATCCCATTATTCTAGAATCAAAATCTCAGTTTACTCCGACAGCCATTTTTCTGCATTCTTTTATTAAACTCCAATGATGGAAACCCAAAGAATGAACTCCAATGACGGAAATCCAATGAATGAACTCCGATGATGGAAACCCAATGAATAAACTCCAATGAATGAACTCCGATGATGGAAACCCAATTAATGAACTCCAATGACGGAAACCCAATGAATGAACTCCAATGAGTGAACTCCGATGATGGAAACCCAATGAATGAACTCCAATGAATGAACTCCAATGATGGAAATCCAATGAATGAACTCCAATGAATGAACTCCAATGATGGAAATCCAATGAATGAACTCAGATGATGGAAACCCAGTGAATGAACTCCAGTGATGGAAACCCAGTGAAAGAACTCCAATTATTGAGAACCCAATGAATGAACTTCGATGATGGAAATCCAATGAATGAACTTCGATGATGGAAATCCAATGAATGAACTTCGATGATGGAAATCCAATGAATGAACTCCACCCAGAGGCTTCTCCTCTCTTTCAGGATATTTGGGGATTTTTTTTGTGGAGAAAAATGTACGCCAGACTGAGAGTGAATGAGATCCAGGAATGTCACCGCCGTCCGTCAGGACAACATTCTGCACATTTCTCTTCAATCTACTTCCACTTTTAGGCCTCATTTAGACTTGCTTCAGAATGTGGCATTGGACACTCTGAATGCCAATCAAAGCTCCTCCCAAAGCTCCTCCCAGTAAATAAAATGGTTCCCTTACAGTCCTGGTCACATCTTTCGTTCGCTTCGCCTTCAAAAATGAACCCCCCATGTCTCTTTCTTGGTGCTTCAAAGCACCTCCAAAGCCTACATAGAAGTCTATGACAACCAGCTGCGGTTGGTGCTCAAATTTATTTGGCGTGGCGACCAGTGGCCCCCACCCAGCTAGCCCCTCCAGCCAGCGATCCGACCACCACCAAGCCCCTTGCCCCCACCTGCGGTTGCTCAGTCAATCGCCGCTACCCTCCATTGCTGGCAATACAAAAACATTTTTAAAAATGGTGTGCCCCCTCCACAATGCATAGCAGGCCCTTTGGGTCTGGTATGGATTTTAAGGGTAACCCCACACCATTTTTTTTTTTTAAATAGCATGGGACCTCCACAAAACCCATACCAGACCCTTATCCAAGCATGCAGCCTGGCAGGCCAGGAAATTGGGGGGGCGACGATCGAGCACCTAGTCCCCATGTTGATGGGGACAAGGGCCTCTTTCCCACAACCCTGGGCTGTGGTTTTGTGTTTTTTTACGGGCAGTGGGGAGCTTATCGGTATCTGGAAGCACCCTTTAACAAGGGGCACCTACATCCCAGCCCCCCCCCAATGTGAATGAGTATGGGGTACATTGTACCCCTATTTATTCACCAAAAAAGTGCCAAAAATAAATAAAAACACACAAACACAGCTTTTGACAATTTCTTTATTAAAAATAAAAAAACAATGTCCCCCTGATGTAGATCCATTGTCAACCACAACGCCCGACAACCTGCTGGACTAGAAAAAAAGCTCCGCCTGCGATGAAGGCTTACAGCCAATCCTGTTCCGCCGTCTGACAGTTCTTAAACTTGGTGATGTCACCTGGTGGCACCACCCCCTTTTGACGCCACTGACCAGTGCATGCTGGGTCATTGATATCACATGGGGCAGTGCCAGCAGGTGGTGTGGCCAGGTGGCCCTGCCCCTTACCTATTTAAGCACTGTCAGCTCACTATGCACTGACACACTGCGCCCATGGATGGAAATCGTTATTACAGAAGTAATCTCCGTGCCTCGGGCATTGTTGGGTATGACCTGCCTGGTTCCTGTCACACATCTGGGAGCTGCAGGCATCGTATCGCAGGCTGCTGTCTGTGGGCGGGTTTGGCTTCACTGGTGGGCGGGGGCAATGATGTCACAAGAGCATGGGAAGAAGGAAACTGGAAGGCATGCCGCTGACCGATACAGACTGGCCTCAGGGGGACATTATGCAGATTGACCTTGGAGATATTGTACTGGGAGCTAACTGATGTGGGGGGGGAATGTACTGCACCGATATATCAGCTCTGCTGATCCCCCCTCAGTAGTAACCCCCAGCTCTGCTGATCCCCCACTCAGTAATACCCCCAGCTCTGCTGATCCCCCACTCAGTAGTAACCCCCAGCTCTGCTGATCCCCCGCTCAGTAGTAACCCCAGCTCTGCTGATCCCCCCTCAGTAGTAACCCCCAGCTCTGCTGATCCCCCCTCAGTAGTAACCCCCAGCTTTGCTGGTCCCCCGCTCAGTAGTAACCCCAGCTCTGCTGATCCCCCCTCAGTAGTAACCCCCAGCTCTGCTGATCCCCCCTCAGTAGTAACCCCCAGCTCTGCTGATCCCCCGCTCAGTAGTAACCTCCAGCTCTGCTGATCCCCTGCTCAGTAGTAACCTCCAGCTCTGCTGATCCCCTGCTCAGTAGTAACCTCCAGCTTTGCTGATCCCCCGCTTAGTAGTAACCCCCAGCTCTGCTGATCCCCCCTCAGTAGTAACCTCCAGCTTTGCTGATCCCCCGCTCAGTAATAACCTCCAGCTCTGCTGATCCCCCTCAGTAGTAACCTCCAGCTTTGCTGATCCCCTGCTTAGTAGTAACCCCCAGCTCTGCTGATCCCCCGCTCAGTAGTAACCTCCAGCTCTGCTGATCCCCAGCTCAGTAGTAACCTCCAGCTCTGCTGATCCCCCCTCAGTAGTAACCCCCAGCTCTGCTGATCCCCCCTCAGTAGTAACCTCCAGCTTTGCTGATCCCCCGCTTAGTAGTAACCCCCAGCTCTGCTGATCCCCCCTCAGTAGTAACCTCCAGCTCTGCTGATCCCCCACTCAGTAGTAACCTCCAGCTCTGCTGATCCCCCGCTCAGTAATAACCTCCAGCTCTGCTGATCCCCCGCTCAGTAGTAACCCCCAGCTCTGCTGATCCCCTGCTCAGTAGTAACCTCCAGCTTTGCTGATCCCCCACTTAGTAGTAACCCCCAGCTCTGCTGATCCCCCGCTCAGTAGTAACCCCCAGCTCTGCTGATCCCCCCGCTCAGTAGTAACCTCCAGCTCTGCTGATCCCCTGCTCAGTAGTAATCTCCAGCTTTGCTGATCCCCCACTTAGTAGTAACCCCCAGCTTTGCTGATCCCCCGCTCAGTAATAACCTCCAGCTTTGCTGATCCCCCGCTCAGTAGTAACCCCCAGCTCTGCTGATCCCCCGCTCAGTAGTAACCCCCAGCTCTGCTGATCCCCTGCTTAGTAGTAACCCCCAGCTCTGCTGATCCCCTGCTCAGTAGTAACCTCCAGCTCTGCTGATCCCCCTCAGTATTAACTCCAGCTCTGCTGATCCCCCCTCAGTAGTAACCCCCAACTCTGCTGATCCCCCCTCAGTAGTAACCCCCAGCTCTGCTGATCCTCTGGTTTGCTGATCCCCCACTTAGTAGTAACCCCCAGCTCTGATCCCCCGCTCAGTAGTAACCCCCAGCTCTGCTGATCCCCCGCTCAGTAGTAACCCCCAGCTCTGCTGATCCCCCGCTTAGTAGTAACCCCCAGCTCTGCTGATCCCCCGCTCAGTAGTAACCTCCAGCTCTGCTGATCCCCCTCAGTATTAACTCCAGCTCTGCTGATCCCCCCTCAGTAGTAACCCCCAACTCTGCTGATCCCCCCTCAGTAGTAACCCCCAGCTCTGCTGATCCTCTGGTTTGCTGATCCTCTACCACTCAGTCCTCTCTCCGTGATCCCTGTTCACCTTCCACTATAGCAATCCCATGTTGCACACCACGTGTGCCATCTGCTAGTTACTCCGCTCTGGTCCGGACCCCGCTCACCTTCCTGCTGCTCCACGCTGCACACCAGATGAGGTCTTCACCAGACACTCCCATAATATAGACACATGAACCGAAAGTGACTGCTGGCGTCTTTCCAGTTCACTTGGTTTCCCAGTGCATCCTGGGATATCTCATACCTGCAATACCCCCAAAACAAAGCAAAACTAAAGCTGAATAAAAGCCTCTCAAAAGTAGTGTTGGACGAGCAGTTCGGACCGAGCATCGCCTGTTTGCAGGTTCGGTGAACACCCCAATTTGCAGGGCACTTGGCGGTATGCTTGCCCATCGAGCGCCCCACTATGCACTGCACACTGCACGGGGCATTCTAAGCCCTGATTGGCTGAAGCTATGCACCTTTCTGCTGGTGATGCCATGCTATGAGTGACGCCCCACTATGAGTGATGCTGCGCTATGAGTGATGCCCCACTATGAGTGACGCTGCGCTATGAGTGACGCCACGCTATGAGTGACACTGCACCATGAGTAACGCCATGCTATACATGATGCCATGTTATGAGTGACGCCGCGCTATGAGTGATGCCCCACTATGAGTGACGCTGCGCTATGAGTGACGCCGCGCTATGAGTGACGCTGCGCTATGAGTGATGCCGTGCTGAGTGATGCCGCACTATAAGTGACATTGCTCTATGAGTAACGCCGCGCCATGAGTGATGCCACGCTATGAGTGACGTCGTGCTATGAGTGACGCATCGCTATGAGTGATGCCATGCTATGAGTGACGCAGCGCTATGAGTGATGCTGTGCTATGAGTGATGCAGCACTATGAGTGATGCTGTGCTATGAGTGATGCTGTGCTATGAGTGATGCAGCACTATGAGTGATGCTGTGCTATGAGTGATGCTGTGCTAAGAGTGAAGCAGCGCTATGAGTGACCCAATGCTATGAGTGAAACCGCGCTATGAGTGACGTCACGCTATGAGTGACGCAGCGATATGAGTGACACCGCGCTATGAGTGACACCGCGCTATGAGTGATGCCGCGCTATGAGTGATGCCGCGCTATGAGTGATGCCGCGCTATGAGTGACGCAGCACTATGAGTGGCACCTTGCTGAGTGATGCCGCACTATACGTGACATTGCTCCATGAGTATTGCCACGCTATGAGTGACGCCGTGCTATGAGCGATGCTGCACTATGAGTGATGCCGTGCTATGAGTGATGCATCGCTATAAGTGACGCTGTGCTAAGTGATGCTGCACTATATCTGACATTGCTCTATGAGTAATGCCACGCTATGCGTGACGCCACACTATGAGTGATGCCATGCAATGAGTGACGTCACGTGATGCCGCATTATGAGTGACGCCACGCTATGAGTGACGTAGTGCTATGAGTGACGCCGTGCTGAGTGATGCAGCACTATATGTGACATTGCTCCATGAGTGATGCCGCGCTATGAGTGATGCCACACTATGAGTGACGCCGTGCTATGAGTGATGCATCGCTATAAGTGACGCCATGCTGAGCAATGCAGCACTATATGTGACATTGCTCTATGTGTAATGTCGCGCTATGAGTGATGCCACGCTATGAGTGACGCCCCACACTGAGTGACGCCGCGCTATGAGTGACGCTGTGCTATGAGTGACACGGCACTATATGTGACATTGCTCTATGAGTAATGCCGTGCTATGAGTGACGCCATGCTATGAGTGACGCTACACTATATGTGACATTGCTCTAAGAGTGATGCTGTGCTATGAGTGACACTCACTATGAGTAACACCTTACTATATGTGACATTGCACAGTGAGCGACGCTGCGTTATGAGTGACGCCGCACCATGAGTGACGCATGCTATGTGTGACGCAGCACTAGGAGTGACCGTGTGCTATGAGTGACGCCATGCTATGAGTGACGCAGCACTAGGAGTGATGCCATGCTATGAGTGACGCCGTGCTATGAGTGACACTGCACCATGAGTGACGCCATGCTATACATGATGCCATGTTATGAGTGACGCAGCCCTATGAGTGACGCCGTGCTGAGTGATGCCACACTATAAGTGACATTGCTCCATGAGTAATGCCACGCTATGAGTGACACCGCACTATGAGTGATGCAGCGTTATGAGTGATGCATCAATATAAGCGGCGCCGTGCTGAGTGATGCCGCACTATATGTGACATAGCTCTATGAGTAATGCCGCGATATGAGTGATGCTACACTATGAGTGACGCCACGCTATGAGCGACGCCGCATGATGGGGCACTATGAGTGACACCAAGCTATTAGTGACACTGCACACTGAGTAACGCTGTGTTATGAGTGGTGCCACATTATATGTGACATTGCTCTATGAGTGACGCCGCACTATGAGTAACACCATGCTATATGTGACATGGCACAATAAGTGATGCTGCGCTATGAGTGACGCCGCACTATATGTGACCTTGTTCTATACGTGATGCTGCGCTATTGCTCTATGAGTGACACCACGCTATGAGTGATGCCGCACTATGAGTGACGCCACGCTATGAGTGACACTGTACTGTGAGTGACACCACGCTATGAGTGACGCTGTACTGTGAGTGACACCACGCTATGAGTGACGCCATTCTGCAATATTTTCAAAAGGTTTCTAAAAATTGATTTATAAAAGAAATAACATTTTACACCTTGTATCTCGCACAGGATGTAATTATTTGGGTAAGGACATTCTCCCTCGCTCTCCTCACACCGGATTCACACACTCGGCACTCCGGGTGAAATAACAATGTTGGGTGTTGATGAGATGACCTCAGCTTTTCACCCGCCAGAGACAACGTGCGTTCCATCGCAGCCTGACAAACATGTGAGGAGAGACGTCTTCTTCTCTTTATAACGAATAGATGATGAACACATACATACACTTCTATACATCATGGAAACCTTTTATCTCAGACAAGGGGAAAAAAACTTTATTTGTAATGACAGAGTGAATATTGTACAACAGTGTGTAGTAGTCGGGCAGCTCAGCTCACCAACATGGAAAATGTGCATTTTCCGGTGTTGCGGTAATGCAGCGTAATGGTATGACCACAACCAAGGGCATCATTCAGAGGCGTAACTAGAAACTTCAGGGCCCCGGTGCAAGAAATCATTAAGGCCCCCCCCAAAAAAAGCATTTTTTTGAAAATTACAAAATGACTGGAGTACTAGAGATGAAAGAAGTGACTAATTTCCATATAACCGAGGAAGGTGAGTAATAGATGTGTATGTAGGGAGGACATGACTAACAGATCTTTGTCTCTACCACCGACCGTGACTTATTAGGATTTGATCCTGGAGAGCACTGACTGGGTGTGGCGTGAAAGGGAAAGGTACCCCATCTGAGAGGGACAGCACTAGTGGTAGGGAAAGGTTCCTGATGAGGAGGGAAAGCATAGGGTCACATTTTTTTTGGATACCTTCCTGATTGGGCAAGAGATGACCAGACTGCATTCTGTTCCCTTTCAACAGACGCCATCTGTTTGGCTGGAACCTGCTTCTTCATGTCATTGGAAGCTGTTAGCGTGCCTGGCTGGGTAGTTGTTCCCACCAGGTTTGTTGTGAACTGTTGCTGTATTATTTCAATACAAGCTTTCCATTGCACCTGACTGTGTGAAATATATGGCAGGTAAAACAGCCCCCACATATGTATCCATCTATATATACTGTATACAGCTGTTTGCCCCCAGACACACACCTGGGGCACCAAGAAGTATACAGCAATTCCCCATACCATTGGTGGACCTCAGCTACATCCCCCCATATGCCTCAATGCAATGCACCATACTTCTGACCAAAAGGGAAGCACACATTGTGGGGGAGCACAGCAGAACTCTGATTTCAGAGATGAATGTTAACCTTCCATGTTGAGCTCCTCAGGAAGAAGAACAAAGGCACGAGGCGTCTCTCAGTTGCCGTTCTGAGGTTCTTAGGTCAGAGGTTTTACAGACTCACTTTTAGTTATTGGGAATTTCTCAGGTTAAATGATCTTCCAGATAATTATTTACATTCCATGCACGAGAAATCAATAGCTTAGTGAGGTCAATTAGGCTAATTTATATGCCATGTACATTCCCCCCCGGGGAAAAAAATGATGTACCTGCATCCATCCATGAAATGATTTCTTTATCTCCTTCCATCTGTGTGTCCTTGTAAATCCAATACAAGAAATGTGAACAGAAGGCCAAGAGAAAATAAAGTAACATGAAATTATGGAGGCATTTACTATCTAATCGTCACAGGTATTCCTGTATGGGTTTAAAATATTCCTACAACCAGATCTCTAATGTGAGCCTTTCCACCGGGCTAAACTGCCAACTTTTCATCACCCTCTCCTTACCCCTTCCTCCTGATTACCTTCTCCTCCTGATCACCACTCCTCCAGATCCCCACTCCTCCACATCCCCACTCCTCACCTTCTCCTCCTGATCACCACTCCTCCAGATCATCCTCTCCTCACCCACTCTTCCTGATCACCACTCCTCCAGATCCCCACTCCTCACCCACTCCTCCTGATCACCACTCCTCCAGAGCACCCTCTCCTCCTGATTACCTTCTCCTCCTGATTACCTTCTCCTCCTGATCACCACTCCTCCAGATCCCCACTCCTCACCCATTCCTCCTGATCACCACTCCTCCAGATCATCCTCTCCTCACCCACTCTTCCTGATCACCACTCCTCCAGATCCCCACTCCTCACCCACTCTTCCTGATCACCACTCCTCCAGATCCCCACTCCTCACCCACTCCTCCTGATCACCACTCCTCCAGATCCCCACTCCTCACCCACTCCTCCTGATCACCACTCCTCCAGATCATCCTCTCCTCACCCACTCTTCCTGATCACCACTCCTCCAGATCCCCACTCCTCACCCACTCCTCCTGATCACCACTCCTCCAGACCACCCTCTCCTCCAGATTACCCTCTCCTCCTGATCACCACTCCTCCAGATCCCCACTCCTCACCCATTCCTCCTGATCACCACTCCTCCAGATCATCCTCTCCTCACCCACTCTTCTTGATCACCACTCCTCCAGATCCCCACTCCTCACCCACTCCTCCTGATCACCACTCCTCCAGACCACCCTCTCCTCCAGATTACCCTCTCCTCCAGATCACCACTCCTCCAGATACCCACTCCTCACCTTCTCCTCCTGATCACCACTCCTCCAGATCATCCTCTCCTCACCCATTCCTCCTGATCACCACTCCTCCAGATCCCCACTCCTCACCCACTCCTCCTGATCACCACTCCTCCAGATCACCCTCTCCTCCAGATTACCCTATCCTCCTGATCACCACTCCTCCAGATCCCCACTCCTCACCCATTCCTCCTGATCACCACTCCTCCAGATCATCCTCTCCTCACCCACTCTTCCTGATCACCACTCCTCCAGATCCCCACTCCTCACCCATTCCTCCTGATCACCACTCCTCCAGATCATCCTCTCCTCACCCACTCTTCCTGATCACCACTCCTCCAGATCCCCACTCCTCACCCACTCCTCCTGATCACCACTCCTCCAGACCACCCTCTCCTCCAGATTACCCTCTCCTCCAGATCACCACTCCTCCTGATCACCACTCCTCACCTTCTCCTCCTGATTACCCTCTCTTTGCCAATCACCACTACTCCCGATCAACTCCTCACCTGCTCCTCCTGATCACCACTCTTCCCAATTACCACTCCCCCTGATCACCACTCCTCCTGATCACCACTCCTCCAAATCCCCACTCCTCACCCATTCCTCCTGATCACCACTCCTCCAGATCATCCTCTCCTCACCCACTCTTCCTGATCACCACTCCTCCAGATCCCCACTCCTCACCCACTCCTCCTGATCACCACTCCTCCAGACCACCCTCTCCTCCAGATTACCCTCTCCTCCAGATCACCAGTCCTCCTGATCACCACTCCTCACCCATTCCTCCTGATCACCACTCCTCCAGACCACCCTCTCCTCCAGATTACCCTCTCCTCCAGATCACCACTCCTCCTGATCACCACTCCTCACCTTCTCCTCCTGATTACCCTCTCTTTGCCAATCACCACTACTCCCGATCAACTCCTCACCTGCTCCTCCTGATCACCACTCTTCCCAATTACCACTCCCCCTGATCACCACTCCTCCAGATCACCAACTCCCCCTGATCACCTGCTCCTTCTGATCACCACTCCTGATCACCACTCCTCCTGATCACCACTCCTCCTGATCACCTCTCCTCCAGATCACCTACTCCTCCAGATCACCTACTCCTCCAGATCACCTACTCCTCCTGATTACCACTCCTCCTGATCACCGCTCCTCCTGATCACCGCTCCTCCAGATCACCTACTCCTCCTGTTCACCTACTCCTCCAGATCACCTACTCCTCCTGTTCACCTACTCCTCCAGATCACCTACTCCTCCTGATCACCTGTTCCTCATGATCACCACTCCTCCTGATCACCACTCCTCCTGATCACCGCTCCTCCTGATCACCACTCCTCCTAATCACCTGTCCCTCCTGATCACCACTCCCCCAGATCAACTGTTCCCCCTGATCACCTGTTCCTCCTGATCAACACTCCTCGTGATCACCACTCTTCCCGATTACCTACTCCTCCTGATCACTTACTCCTCCTAATCACCATTCCTCCTGATCATCACTCCTCCTGATCACCACTCCTCCTGATCACCATTCTTCCTGATCACCTACTCCTCCTGATCATCACTCCTCCTGATCACTACTCCTCCTGATCATCACTCCTCCTGATCACTACTCCTCCTGATCATCACTCCTCCTGATCACTACTCCTCCTGATCATCACTCCTCCTGATCACTACTCCTCCTGATCACCACTCCTCCTGATCATCACTCCTCCTGATCACCTACTCCTCCTAATCACCATTCCTCCTGATCACCACTCCTCCTGATCACCTACTCCTCCTGCTTACCATTCCTCCTGATCACCACTCTTCCTGATCATCACTCCTCCTGATCACCACTCCTCCTGATCACCATTCCTCCTGATCATCACTCCTCCTGATCACTACTCCTCCTGATCATCACTCCTCCTGATCACTACTCCTCCTGATCATCACTCCTCCTGATCACTACTCCTCCTGATCATCACTCCTCCTGATCACTACTCCTCCTGATCATCACTCCTCCTGATCACTACTCCTCCTGATCACCACTCCTCCTGATCATCACTCCTCCTGATCATCACTCCTCCTGATCACTACTCCTCCTGATCACCTGTTCCTCCTGATCATCACTCCTCCTGATCATCACTCCTCCTGATCACTACTCCTCCTGATCACCTGTTCCTCCTGATCACTACTCCTCCTGATCACCCACTCTTCCTGATCACCAATTCCTTCTGATTACCCTCTCCTCCAGATCTTCAGCTTCTCCTGATCACTGGAGGAGATTTAAGCTTGAACTATTCAGCTCTGTAAACTCAAACCCTACTCAGTGTGTAAATTTAAGCCTCAGCATTTGATCTTTGTATTCAACAGGCTTTTACAGACTTTTATAATGAAGCAAATACATCTAGCCAGGAAAACATATGGAAGGAAACTGAGAGCTCCACCTGCTGACTGCATATAAAATACAAAATATTCATATGCTATATTTAGTTTTTTTTTAAAAAAAGGACAATATATACACTGCACTATACAGTCACTATGTTATAAGTGAGGATGAGTGTTTCTTTGAGAGATCTGTGTGAGGAAACATCCATAGTAGAGGGATTGCTGTCACAGAGACTACCATGAATGGGAGATTGCCAGGACTGGGGGGGGGGGCTGAGGGGGTCTTCTGCCTTGTTTGAGCATTCAAGTTACATGTTTTTTTTTTCAGTTTTGTATCATTTACCAAGTTTATAAACTCGCAGTGAATCATTCTGCCCTTGGGGGGGCACCTGGAATGGAATGCTGGTGAATGTGTACACTTGTACCTGAATGAATATGCAGATAACTGTGTAAAAAAATACAAGTAAAGGTGCAACATCTTAGAACCGTAAATCTCCCAATAGCAACAAAAGTCTGTTATGAAATGCACAGCCTATTATGGTCCATGTGGGTAATTAATAATATATGGGGAATAAAAAGTCCAGGACACTCAAGGCTGCCATCATATAGGAACAGAAAGCAGGTCCCAAAGCACTGTAAGAGACAAGAAGAGAGGCGCCTCGGAGTGTAGACCAGGGATCCTCAAACTACGGCTCTCCAGCTCTTACGGGACTACACATCCCATGAGGCATTGTAAAACACTGACATTCACAGACATGACTAAGCATGATGGGAATTGTAGTTCCTGAACAAATGGAGGGCTGTAGTTTGAGGACCCCTGGTGTAGACGTTTCTAAAACTTTAATAAAACATACGGTTCATCAACTCACATGTATGTGGTGAATACAGGCATGTGGGTCCCAACAAGTGTAAGTCCAGGTGATGTTCCTGCTTCCTCAATCCTCCATGCACTGGCGCTGTCTGTGTGAATATCCACCGCTGTAGATGAAAAGCTTGGCTGCCGTGGGAGGACGTCACGCGTTATGCGACGCGTTTCGTGAGCCTGCGTGCTGCGGTATTACGGCAAGCTGCGCTCCTTTTTCAAACCTACTTGAAAAGCAGGAAGTAGGAGCGTCACCTGAACTTACCCTTGTTGGGACCCACATGCCTGTATTTATTACATAAATGTGAGTTGATAAACGGTATGTTTTATTGAAGTTTTAGAAACGTCTACACTCAGAGGCGCCTCTCTCCTTGTCTTTAGATAACACTTGTAGCGGAGTGCCTCTTAAATCACAGCCCATGGAGTGCGGCTTTCATGTCCTGGTCTGCACCTACGTAGAGATTCGGCGGCTCTTACTGATTGTTGCAGTGATCAGGAACCCTTCACAATGCACATTAATCTGCCATATGGAAATTAGAGATGCAAATGATTAATCTTTTTAAGATTTTCCGAGTGTAAATGCATTTCTAATGAGAACCCATTTTGTTAAATAAATGTGTAATATTAGCAACACGGAGGAGGCGGGAGGCGGCGAGGGGGACACGAGGGGAGGAAAATTTAATTAAAAAGAGTTTGATTTAAATGTACAAGATTTCATTGATTTAGATGCTAATGGGCAGCTACTTTTGTAGAATTGAGCAGACCTTCTGCTGTGAGCGGAGTGGAAATAAGCACGACACGTTTCCCTTTAAAGATAGATTAATACCTGTGATAGGCAGACGGCTCGTTCTCCGGGGAAATATAAATCACTGCAAATCTGGACTGATATTAGATGGTGGCTTGCAAATCTCGCTTAACTACTTCCATTCTCAACAAGGCCGGGAGGAAGCGCTGTAATAAACATGTCATGGAAATCTCCGAGTGACTCAGACTTTGCTTCTGAAATGGTCTGTTTTATTTTGGTGTTATCAGATTTGGAAGTGTGTAGCATCAAGATCAATAATTCTAGGAAGCGTCAACCCAAAGACTGCCCCAATCCCGGAGAAGGGGGTGACACGAATGACAAACCAATCCGGTATCACCTTTTATTAGTCTACCACATTAAACTGCTGGATTGTGATCTCTGGTTGGCTTCTGCAGGCTACATGACCAGTGTAGGCCAGATGTCCCCAACTTCACCCAATGGCTGCCCGACCATCCTCATACTCCAACCCATCCAACCCAGTTACCTATAATTAATGGAGATCACACAAGGAGTGGAGTACAAATGGCCATAGCAGCCTCTTTATTAATAAATATTAACTTAACATGAATGATAACAACATTCCTTAGAACAGAAACTTCACAGAACAAACTATTGGTCACTAAGCCTGTTGGTCTTTGACGGCACCCCAAAATTATAGTATTTTCCACTTCTGCACTGCAGGACCTTTTACCATAATAGGCCTCCAGCCGCAACACACTGGCTCGGAGACAACACACCAATCGCAGTGCAACCATTACCATATTCCAGCTAAACCGTCGTTAACTGGAATACACCAGAGAGACACATACCACCGGTGGGTCCCGAACCCTTCTTTATCACAGGTTTTCTTACCACCATCAAAGACCAACAACATGCCAACTGCCCAGCTGCCATGACGTCCCATGCTCTTGCTGCACCTGTGAAGAAACAAAACTGACCAAAACAGGGAGGGTGGGTGGGAAGCTGCTTCCTGCATCTGTTGACCTCCACTGGATGCCAGGGCTGCTCCACCTCTCCTTAAATTACCTAAACCCCACCACGAGATACCCCCCCCCCAATCAGGAAATTCCTCTCACTTATCACAAATCCTGCCGTTAATCCTTTTCTGTTGCATCCCCTTTCCACACGGTCATGCCTGTCCTGCGCTATGTTTGCTTCCTTTCTATTCGCTCTGGATGAACAGTTCATATGTAGGCTGGTGCAGTTAGTTACTTTGCCACTAGGTGGATCTGTACCAGAACGCTGTTGCGGAACTCATCATGTCTCGGCCTGTGGGAGTCATGTTTGTAACTGTCAGCCTTGCAATGCCTCATGGGACTTGTAGTTCTGCAACAGCTGGAGGGCCACTGGTTGGGCACCCAGGGGTTACAGTAAGTAAGGTCATCAGGTGTTAGGCCCCTTTTATGTGGAGCCCTCCTTCAGTGATGTCATGGGTGAGTCAGTGCCCTGTTATAAGCCAGGTTGGAAGGAGCCTTAGCAGTCTTGGGGCATAGGACCCAAGCCCCCAAACCTATGAGGATGTAGCCGGCACATGTATGCCCTAGACCGGGAAGAGTAGACCTGCACTCAGGAGGAGCTGGATGTAGACTGAGTGAGGCTGCTTCCCTGGAGGGTCCCAGAAGAGATGTATCTATGGAGGACGTGACAACAGAGAGCCCAGTCCTGTGAGTACTACTGACCCTGGGAGAGGAGAGACTGTTAGAGGAAGATGGCTGCCAAGGTTCTGCTTATGCTTTCACATGTGACTACTACTGGCCATCCACTAAATGTGATTGACTGTTTAATATCCAGTGACCCCCCGGAATATATAGAATGTCGATGTGATGTGACTGTAATGCCATTCCCTAAATACCATCAGTAAAGTGCAGCAACAAGTTTATGTATGGACATTCCTCCCTTTGGGGATGTAAAGGTTAATGGCCGGGAATGTCATAAGGAGGTCTATGGCAAGCAGTGGGGCACAAGATGGTGGAGGGATGGACCTCAGCAGGAGGGACAGTGTTTTAGCAGGGCTGGAACGGGGTAGGGACTTGTGCTCTTGGCAGAGACCAGCCAACCACAAAGCTGTTCTGACACATAGAGTGCCAGAGGAGTGAGAAGAAACTATGAAAGCCTTGCCAATCTTGGATTTCGTTTGAACCATCCAGGTGGATATGGCCTTGACTGTATTTTATGGATGAGATTCTAGGGTTTTTTTCGGAGTAAGGCACAGCTTGATGCTTTGTAATCCTACAAAGTAATAGAAGGACTGATGGAATACATAGAGTAGGACCACTTGGAGCCCCAGAATGAATAGTTAGTCTATAACAAGTGATTTTAAATCAAGTTTGAGCCCACTAAGCCTGGTGCCCAAAGCAGACACATCGGAATGGGGTTTCATATCAAAGTCCTATGTGGCTGTTTCTTGGCCAAGTGTGTTTTATAAGATATTTATTAGAGGGTGAGCTGCATGCTGGTGGGCTGCCGGCTTCAACACTCCAGACCCAGTGGGTACGTTGGGTCTCTATTCCTGTAACAGGTGTGCATGCTGCTAGGGATGCCAGGACAAAAATACCCCATGTGATGATTTTTTGGTGACAGGCTCTCTTTAATGACCCTGGATGTCACATCTGCCCTCCAATGAATCTAATTCACTGCAGATCGCACTGCATTCTGAGTCTCCGTGATTGAAAAAAGTGAAATTCAGTAAGTGAAAGAGGCAGGCTTAGGAGGAAAGAGCTAGATGATGCTGGATGTCATCCAGCCAGGAAATGAGGCGGGCTCTCTCTGACTTGCTGCAGTTTCTAATGCACATGGTGAGAGAGCTCACAGTGTGCAGTGAAATCAGAAGAAGCCATTTCAGTCCAGGAGAGGAGCCGGAACACCTGTGTGCAAGACTGAGGGGGAGACCTGAATTACAAGACAACTCATAGATGACAAACAATGCCAGTGATAAGAACCGGATATAAACACAGGAGAAAGCAAAGATCATTTCATCCCACTGTAATCAGTTTTAATCAGTTTTAATCTTTTTAATAATGCTTGAGAGCTATTTAGTCTTCTTTCTATTTTCAGCCCATTTCTAATTATCTTTTTCCCGGTCATTACCAATAAAACTGGAGGAGGAGATATGTGAAGAATATGAGGAAAATGGACCCCACATTTGTCTCTGCTTCCCACTGACTGCAATGTTCAGTGATGGAAACTAAAAGAAACAGAACAAGAAAATGTTTATGTGGAGAGACAAAAATACAAGAAGTCCTGAAGTCTAGATAACTAGAGACTGTGGACATCCTTCCAGAGATAACCAGAGACTGTGGAAATCCTTCCAGAAATAACTAGAGACTGTGGACATCCTTCAGTAGATAACCAGAGACTGTGGAAATCCTTCAGGAGATAACTAGAGACTGTGGACATCCTTCCAGAGATAACCAGAGACTGTGGAAATCCTTCAGGAGATAACTAGAGACTGTGGACATCCTTCCAGAGATAACCAGAGACTGTGGAAATCCTTCAGGAGATAACCAGAGACTGTGGACATCCTTCCAGAGATAACCAGAGACTGTGGAAATCCTTCCAGAAATAACTAGAGACTGTGGACATCCTTCAGTAGATAACCAGAGACTGTGGACATCCTTCAGGAGATAACTAGAGACTGTGGACATCCTTCAGGAGATAACTAGAGACTGTGGACATCCTTCGGGAGATAACTAGAGACTGTGGACATCCTTCAGTAGATAACCAGAGACTGTGGAAATCCTTCAGGAGATAACCAGAGACTGTGGACATCCTTCCAGAGATAACCAGAGACTGTGGAAATCCTTCCAGAGATAACCAGAGACTGTGGATATCCTTCAGTAGATAACCAGAGACTGTGGAAATCCTTCAGGAGATAACTAGAGACTGTGGACATCCTTCCAGAGATAACCAGAGACTGTGGATATCCTTCAGTAGATAACCAGAGACTGTGGAAATCCTTCAGGAGATAACTAGAGACTGTGGACATCCTTCAGGAGATAACTAGAGACTGCGGACATCCTTCGGGAGATAACTAGAGACTGTGGACATCCTTCAGTAGATAACCAGAGACTGTGGACATCCTTCAGGAGATAACTAGAGACTGTGGACATCCTTCAGGAGATAACTAGAGACTGTGGACATCCTTCGGGAGATAACTAGAGACTGTGGACATCCTTCGGGAGATAACTAGAGACTGTGGACATCCTTCGGGAGATAACTAGAGACTGTGGACATCCTTCGGGAGATAACTAGAGACTGTGGACATCCTTCGGGAGATAACTAGAGACTGTGGACATCCTTCGGGAGATAACTAGAGACTGTGGACATCCTTCAGGAGATAACTAGAGACTGTGGACATCCTTCAGGAGATAACAGAGACTGAGGCCATCCTTTAGGAGATAACCAGAAACTGAGGACATGCTTCAGGAGATAACCAGAGACTGAGGCCATCCTTCAGGACATAACCAGAGACTGGGGACATCCTTCAGGGAATAACCAGAGGCTGAGGCCATCATTTGGGACATAACCAGAGACTGAGGACACCCTTCAGGAGATAAACAGAGACTGAGGACATCCTTCAGGAGATAAACAGAGACTGAGAACATACTTCAGGAGATGATCAGAGACCGTGGACATCCTCCAGGAGATGATCAGAGACTTTGGGCATCCTTTAGGAGATAAAGGAGATAACCAGAGACTGGGGACATCCTTCAGGAAGGAGATGATCATAGACTGAGGACATCTTTTGGGAGATAACCAGAGACTGTGGACATCCTTTAGGAGATAACCAGAGACTGAGGACATCCTTCAGAAGATAGCCAGAGACTTTGGACATTTTTCAGGAAATAACTAGAAACTGAGAACATCTTTCTGGAGATAACCAGAGGCTGTGGACATCCTTCAGACCATAACTAGAGAATTTGGACATCCCTAAGGAAGTGGTCAGAGATAAAAAAGTTCTGTTTTTCATTTGTATGCATCATCAGTAAATAACTGTTGCTAGTTGCCTAAAATTGTCTGATGTGAATAGTTTTAGGGCATTTGTTGCGGGTCAGTGACTCAGATAGTATTGAAGTCAAAGCTTTAGTATGAGAGCCAGGGAACTACAATGTAACATCCTCTGACGGAGAGGTCAGCCATGTCAGCTTCTGTGATTTATACAAAAAAAAGTCCCTTTAAACCATCTAAAGAACTCTCAAGGTGGCGCCTTTCAAACGCTGACTAGCAATAGAAAACATGATGAGCCCTGAATGGGCCCTTGAACTATGGTGAAAAGGACTCTGGGCTGGTTGAAGCATGGTGGGAGGCAAGGAGGTGGTTACTTAAAGTGGAGTTCCACCCAAAAGTGGAACTTCCGCTTGTACGCTCCCCCCCCCCCCTCCGATGCCACATTTGGCACCTTTTAGGGGGGAGGGGGGAACTGTTTTTTACAGGTCCCCTTCCCAACTTCTCCCGGAAGTTCGGCCCCCTCCTCCTTCCCCCGTCGCCAGGCCAATTAGAAAGCGCAGTGCGCTTCGCGCATGCTCAGTAGGGAACCAGCTGTGAAGCTGAAAGGCTTCACTGTCAAGTTCCCTTACCGGGAATGGCGGCGGCAGCACCCGGTAGTCAAACCGAAAATCGGCTGGGGTGCCGGCATCGTGGGCTCCCTGAACAGGTAAGTGTCCATATAGTAAAAGTCAGCAGCTGCAGTATTTGTAGCGGATTTGTAGCTGCTGACTTTGAATTTTTTTCACCCAGGATGGACCTCCTCTTTAAACATCCTGTATGATTATATCATGAATTAGGTGTCCGTTTATGAAGCAGTGATCAGCGGTGATCCCGAGGATCGCCGCTGATCACAGTCCATAAACAGTTTATGAACCAGTGATAATCGGGGGAGAACATGTTTGAACTTGTTCTCCCGCCGATTATCTCTACACACGGAGAATCCTCATTGAATGACACAGTAACGGCCAGTTTATGAAACGGTGATCTCAGCGCTTCACTGGCGATCAGAGTCAGAATTCACACTCCCAGGTTCACCAGCTCAGAGGTGGAGAATCGGGGAGTGAAGAGAGAATCCCGGGGGATCTGAGGGGGAAGGAGGAAGATTTTTAACTTTCTTATGCTTCGTTCAGACCCCCCAACACTGTAACCATGTCCCCCTGTCATATTTATGTGTATATATATATAATGTGTGTGTATATACATGTATATATAATGTGTGTGTATACATGTATTTATAATGTGTGTGTATACATATGTATATAATGTAGGGGACTCATTATTTTATTAACATTAATCCACGCTGTCTGTCCGTGTATTGAGCGGTGATAATTTATTAATAAACTGACATCTCGGTGTTTCGGTGAATTTCTGGTGCTGTAATCTGGTAAAGTCTCACGAGATTCCAGTATCAGGGGACGTTCTCCACTGTTGGAAGCATTTGTAGATCTCTTTACTCCTCAGAAGGTGAATCGATCTACAAAGCTTCATAAACTGGCACACAGAAGAGACAGATCTTCACTGTGAATGCCGGAGAATGAAGCCGTGAATAGATTTCACTGCTTCATAAACTGACACCTTAGAGCTCTTCACATTCAATGCTGAAGAAAATGGCTGGGCAAGATGGCATATGGATCATATGAGATTGGATGGCACAGGGGTCATATGAGATAGGATGGCACAGGGGTCATATGAGATTGGATGGCAGAGGGGTCATATGAGATAGGATGGCACAGGGGTCATATGAGATAGGATGGCACAGGGGTCATATGAGATTGGATGGCAGAGGGGTCATATGAGATTGGATGGCACAGGGGTCATATGAGATAGGATGGCACAGGGGTCATATGAGATAGGAGGGCACAGAGGTAATTTGAGATAGGATGGCACAGGGGTCATATGAGATAGGATGGCACAGTTGTCACATGAGATAGGATGGCACAGAGGTAATTTGAGATAGGATGGCACAGGGGTCATATGAGATAGGATGGCACAGAGGTCATATGAGATTGGATGGCACAGGGGTCATATGAGATTGGATGGCACAGGGGTCATATGAGATAGGATGGCACAGGGGTCATATGAGATAGGATGGCACAGGGGTCATATGAGATAGGATGGCACAGGGGTCATATGAGATAGGAGGGCACAGAGGTAATTTGAGATAGGATGGCACAGTTGTCACATGAGATAGGATGGCACAGAGGTAATTTGAGATAGGATGGCACAGGGGTCATATGAGATAGGATGGCACAGAGGTCATATGAGATTGGATGGCACAGGGGTCATATGAGATTGGATGGCACAGGGGTCATATGAGATAGGATGGAACAGGGGTCATATGAGATAGGATGGCACAGGGGTCATATGAGATAGGATGGCACAGGGGTCATATGAGATAGGATGGCACAGGGGTCATATGAGATTGGATGGCACAGGGGTCATATGAGATAGGATGGCACAGGGGTCATATGAGATTGGATGGCACAGGGGTCATATGAGATAGGATGGAACAGGGGTCATATGAGATAGGATGGCACAGAGGTAATTTGAGATAGGATGGCACAGGGGTCATATGAGATAGGATGGCACAGGGGTCATATGAGATAGGATGGCACAGGGGTCATATGAGATAGGATGGCACAGGGGTCATATGAGATTGGATGGCAGAGGGGTCATATGAGATTGGATGGCACAGGGGTCATATGAGATAGGATGGCACAGGGGTCATATGAGATAGGAGGGCACAGAGGTAATTTGAGATAGGATGGCACAGTTGTCACATGAGATAGGATGGCACAGAGGTAATTTGAGATAGGATGGCACAGGGGTCATATGAGATAGGATGGCACAGGGGTCATATGAGATAGGATGGCACAGGGGTCATATGAGATTGGATGGCACAGGGGTCATATGAGATAGGATGGCACAGGGGTCATATGAGATAGGATGGCACAGGGGTCATATGAGATAGGATGGCACAGGGGTCATATGAGATAGGATGGCACAGGGGTCATATGAGATAGGAGGGCACAGAGGTAATTTGAGATAGGATGGCACAGTTGTCACATGAGATAGGATGGCACAGAGGTAATTTGAGATAGGATGGCACAGGGGTCATATGAGATAGGATGGCACAGAGGTCATATGAGATTGGATGGCACAGGGGTCATATGAGATTGGATGGCACAGAGGTCATATGAGATAGGATGGCACAGGGGTCATATGAGATAGGATGGCACAGGGGTCATATGAGATAGGATGGCACAGGGGTCATATGAGATTGGATGGCACAGGGGTCATATGAGATAGGATGGCACAGGGGTCATATGAGATAGGATGGCACAGGGGTCATATGAGATTGGATGGCACAGGGTTCATATGAGATAGGATGGCACAGGGGTCATATGAGATTGGATGGCACAGGGGTCATATGAGATAGGATGGAACAGGGGTCATATGAGATAGGAGGGCACAGAGGTAATTTGAGATAGGATGGCACAGTTGTCATATGAGATAGGATGGCACAGTGGTAATTTGAGATAGGATGGCACAGGGGTCATATGAGATAGGATGGTACAGGGGTCATATGAGATAGGATGGCACAGGGGTCATATGAGATTGGATGGCACAGGAGTCATATGAGATAGGATGGCACAGGGGTCATATGAGACTGGATGGCACAGGGGTCATATGAGATAGGATGGCACAGGGGTCATATGAGATTGGATGGCACCGGGGTCATATGAGATAGGAGGGCACAGAGGTAATTTGAGATAGGATGGCACAGTTGTCATATGAGATAGGATGGCACAGAGGTAATTTGAGATAGGATGGCACAGGGGTCATATGAGATAGGATGGCACAGGGGTCATATGAGATAGGAGGGCACAGAGGTAATTTGAGATAGGATGGCACAGGGGTCATATGAGATAGGATGGCACAGAGGTAATTTGAGATAGGATGGCACAGGGGTCAAATGAGATAGGATGGCACAGGGGTCATATGAGATAGGATGGCGCAGGGGTCATATGAGATAGGATGGCACAGGGGTCATATGAGATAGGATGGCACAGGGGTCATATGAGATTGGATGGCACAGGGGTCATATGAGATTGGATGGCACAGGGGTCATATGAGATTGGATGGCACAGGGGTCATATGAGATAGGATGGCAGAGGGGTCATATGAGATAGGATGGCACAGGGATCATATGAGATAGGATGGCACAGGGGTCATATGAGATAGGATGGCACAGGGGTCATATGAGATAGGAGGGCACAGAGGTAATTTGAGATAGGATGGCACAGTTGTCATATGAGATAGGATGGCACAGAGGTAATTTGAGATAGGATGGCACAGGGGTCATATGAGATAGGATGGCACAGGGGTCATATGAGATAGGATGGTACAGGGGTCATATGAGATAGGATGGCACAGGGGTCATATGAGATTGGATGGCACAGGGGTCATATGAGATAGGATGGCACAGGGGTCATATGAGATTGGATGGCACAGGGGTCATATGAGATAGGATGGCACAGGGGTCATATGAGATTGGATGGCACAGGGGTCATATGAGATAGGATGGAACAGGGGTCATATGAGATAGGAGGGCACAGAGGTAATTTGAGATAGGATGGCACAGTTGTCATATGAGATAGGATGGCACAGAGGTAATTTGAGATAGGATGGCACAGGGGTCATATGAGATAGGATGGCACAGGGGTCATATGAGATAGGATGGCACAGGGGTCATATGAGATAGGGTGGCACAGGGGTCATATGAGATTGGATGGCACAGGGGTCATATGAGATAGGATGGCACAGGGGTCATATGAGATAGGAGGGCACAGAGGTAATTTGAGATAGGATGGCACAGGGGTCATATGAGATAGGATGGCACAGAGGTAATTTGAGATAGGATGGCACAGGGGTCATATGAGATAGGATGGCACAGGGGTCATATGAGATAGGATGGCGCAGGGGTCATATGAGATAGGAGGGCGCAGGGGTCATGTGAGATAGGAGGGCACAGGGGTCATATGAGATTGGATGGCACAAGGGTCATATGAGATAGGATGGCACTGGGGTCATAGGACATAGGATGGCACAGAGGTCATAGGACATAGGATGGCACAGGAGTCATAGGACATAGGATGGCACAGGGGTCATAGGACATAGGATGGCACAGAGGTCATAGGACATAGGATGGCGCAGGGGTCATATGAGATAGGAGGGCACAGGGGTCATAGGACATAGGATGGCACAGGGGTCATGGGATGGCACTGGGGTCATAGGACATAGGATGGCACTGGGGTCATAGGATGGCACTGGGGTCATAGGACATAGGATGGCACTGGGGTCATAGGACATAGGATGGCACTGGGGTCATAGGATGGCACTGGGGTCATAGGACATAGGATGGCACTGGGGTCATAGGACATAGGATGGCACTGGGGTCATAGGACATAGGATGGCACAGGGGTCATATGACATAGGATGGCACAGGGGTCATATTAGATAGGATAGCACAGGGGTCATATGACATAGGATGGCACAGGGGTCATATTAGATAGGATAGCACAGAGGTCATAGGACATAGGATGGCACAGGGGTCATATTAGATAGGATGGCACAGAGGTCATAGGACATAGGATGGCACAGGGGTCATAGGACATAGGATGGCACAGAGGTCATAGGACATAGGATGGCACTGGGGTCATAGGACATAGGATGGCACAGGGGTCATATTAGATAGGATGGCACAGAGGTCATAGGACATAGGATGGCACAGGGGTCATAGGACATAGGATGGCACAGAGGTCATAGGACATAGGATGGCACTGGGGTCATAGGACATAGGATGGCACAGGGGTCATATGACATAGGATGGCACAGGGGTCATATTAGATAGGATAGCACAGAGGTCATAGGACATAGGATGGCACAGGGGTCATAGGACATAGGATGGCACAGGGGTCATAGGACATAGGATGGCACAGAGGTCATAGGACATAGGATGGCACAGGGGTCATAGGACATAGGATGGCACAGGGGTCATATTAGATAGGATGGCACAGAGGTCATAGGACATAGGATGGCACAGGGGTCATAGGACATAGGATGGCACAGAGGTCATAGGACATAGGATGGCACTGGGGTCATAGGACATAGGATGGCACAGGGGTCATATGACATAGGATGGCACAGGGGTCATATTAGATAGGATAGCACAGAGGTCATAGGACATAGGATGGCACAGGGGTCATAGGACATAGGATGGCACAGGGGTCATAGGACATAGGATGGCACAGGGGTCATAGGACATAGGATGGCACAGAGGTCATAGGACATAGGATGGCACAGGGGTCATAGGACATAGGATGGCGCAGGGGTCATATGAGATAGGAGGGCACAGGGGTCATAGGACATAGGATGGCACAGGGGTCATAGGATGGCACTGGGGTCATAGGACATAGGATGGCACTGGGGTCATATGACATAGGATGGCACAGGGGTCATATTAGATAGGATAGCACAGGGGTCATATGACATAGGATGGCACAGGGGTCATATTAGATAGGATAGCACAGAGGTCATAGGACATAGGATGGCACTGGGGTCATAGGACATAGGATGGCACAGAGGTCATAGGACATAGGATGGCACAGGGGTCATAGGACATAGGATGGCACAGAGGTCATAGGACATAGGATGGCACTGGGGTCATAGGACATAGGATGGCACAGAGGTCATAGGACATAGGATGGCACAGGGGTCATAGGACATAGGATGGCACAGGGGTCATAGGACATAGGATGGCACAGGGGTCATAGGACATAGGATGGCACAGGGGTCATAGGACATAGGATGGCACTGGGGTCATAGGACATAGGATGGCACAGGGGTCATAGGACATAGGATGGCACAGGGGTCATAGGACATAGGATGGCACAGGGGTCATAGGACATAGGATGGCACTAGGGTCATAGAACATAGGATGGCACAGGGGTCATATGAGATACAGGTAATGCAAAAGGTAACAACGATTATCATGTATACATGCAGAATGTTTACATTGAAATGAAGGTGTTTTTATTAAAAATATATATTTTATTTCTGCATTAGATATTGTTCATCTGCAATGTAGAGGGAGGGACTCCATGGAGACAATTAGGTGGAGCGAGAGGGTTACCCACCATTCACCCTTCATTTAGGAAATATTGTTGGAGGGTTGATGGGGAGAGTCACATATCCGGCTGTCAGGTGGGTCAGTTTGATGCCATCGGTGGGATTTGAGTAATCTGTCATATGTCCAGAATTTATGGTCAGGACGGAGTTTTAGGATCTGCTGACTGGGACTGGCAGAGTTTTCCTATCAGCTGTAAGTTCGTTATCATTTATCATCATATCTGGTATAATAATGCTGAAAAATCGATGGAATGGGACAGAATAGATTCATTGTGATTTTTTTGAGGAAGAAATGGCAAAGTACATTATAGTGTGTCATGGCTCTGTAGAGGGGCCTCCAAAGTATGGCCCGTGGGCCACAATCAGCCCACTATGAGATTTTATCCAGCACATAATTGGGGTCGAAAGGGTATCCCCCGGCTCAATGATCAGACTTGGGATTCAATCAGTTGGTCTCCACTTCTTCTGATACTTCTTCATAACAACAATCGGAAGTGTGAAGGTGACGGGAAATATTAGATATAAAGTCCATTGTTTTCTCCAGTAGTGGAAGTATTGGGCTGATCGCTCACTGAATCCTCCACCAAAGTGAGGTCCCCCCATCTTCTACAAGACACTTTCACTTAGGGATAACCTCACCCTACAGGTACGTCATTGAGCTATATACTCCGAGCTATATACTCCTGTCTTTAGGTGGATTGTTACCCAACCCTTTGTCAATCCTCTGCCTGGTCAGAGTTGGGATGGGTGGGACTTTGCTGTCCCCTCTTCTATCCTATGGGTGGAATACAGAGAGCCATTCAAAGGACGAGAGGCGGAATGTGTCACCTTCATCATCTACCTCACTTTTCTCCTTGAAGAATTAAAAGATCCATCTTCAATTTTTCTTTAATTGTAACTTTTGGTCAAATGATCTTTTCAGGTTTTGTATAGAAGAAAAAAAGCATTCAAAGCCGCAGACAATAAATAAATAAAGATCACAATGATAGAAAAGAAGAAAAGATGGTAGTCGGATTATAGAAGTCACGGTGGGAAGGGAAGACCTTCAGAGAGGAGGCCTTCCGCTAATTGTGTCCACTCTTGTAGCAAAATCTGACCACACATTCAGATTGAATTGGATAGACGGTGTATTCATTCAACTTTACCAACTACGTAACTATTCTACTCAGCGAGTAGAATATCAAGGTCCTCTGTGTGCAGCAAAGATGACCTACACATATCTAAGAGCCCCATAACATGGACCTTCACCTCCAGTACTGAACCCAAAAGTCACATTTCATATCCTGCTCCTTCACTCTCTGAAGTTAGATGGGGGCTTAATTTACCCTCTTCAATGGTGGGCACTCCCCTCCCCCTTCCTGCCCAGGACAATTCTCAGCTTTCAGCGCTGTCACACTTTGAATGACAATTACGCGGTCATGTAACACTGTACACATAGGACATTTTTATCATTTTGTTCACACAAATAGAACTTTCTTTTGGTGGTATTTCATCTCCACTGGGTTTCTATTATTTGCTAAATAAACACGTTTTTCTTCTTCTTGCAAATAAATAATCGTTCTTCATAAATGTAGGCCAAAATGTATTCTGCTACATTTCTTTGTATAACATTGTACACATTTGTCATATTTTATTGACCCATTTTGGTCTTTTATCATGTTTTGTTATAAAGATCGATATATATTTTCTTTTCTTTATACAGTTGCATCTTTGATTCTGCCTTATGCCGCGTACACACGGTCGGACTTTTCGTCTACAAAAGTCCAACGGACGCTGACGGACTAAAGCTGGCTGGTAATCCGATCGTGTGTGGGCTTCTCCGGACTTTCAACGGACTTTTTTAGCCTCAAATCCGACGGACTTTAGATTTGAAACATGCTTCAAATCTTTACGTCGTAAGTACGACGGACCCCGAAATCCGCTCGTCTGTGTGCTAGTCCGACGGACAAAAACCCATGCTAGGGCAGCTATTGGCTACTGGCTATGAACTTCCTTATTTTAGTCCGGTGTACGTCATCACGTACGAATCCGTCGGACTTTTGTGTGGTCGTGTGTAGGCAAGTCCGTTCGTAACAAAGTCTGCCGCAAGTCCGCCGAAGGTACGTCGGAAGTCTGTCGGACAGGCTGTCGGACTTTTGTAGACGAAAAGTCCGACCGTGTGTACGCGGCATTACAGTTCTGTAGTGGTTATTTTCCTTTCTATTTGATTGTAGCACCCTCTAGTGTTTACTTCTAGAAATGTAAGGCAGGTAAAACATAGTCTATTAGAGGTCAGGGCTGGATGATTCATCCCGGCAGCTCTCTGGTGCTCCCCCCGTGACTTTGTTTCTAGAAAGTTGGAGAACATTCTAGAAAATAGAGGGTGGAGGTTAGGAGGGGCTGCCTTGAATATTTATGGGCCCTCAGCCAATCCCCAGGAATGGGCCTGGCAGGGGACTGGGAAACCCATAAATAGACATGGGCCGTTCTAGCAAGGGAGTCAGTGGTAGATGGAAAAGCAGTGCTGATGGAGGCTCTCGATGGCCCTTGAGGGGGTTTTACCTAAGGCTGGAGCTCGGGAGGCTAGCCTGGAAGGATCATACCACGGAAGGCAGTTGGAGGGATTCAAGCTAGGGAGACAGTGAGTAAATCAGCATGGTGAGCCGGGACAGACAAGGGAAGAGACTGCCAGCTGTAGTCCTCATCAAACCTTGCCCTGGGGAGTCTCCAGTGTGTGTCAGTCAGAAGGACTAGGAAGAGGAAGACAGCCAGGCATGGCTTGTGGCAGCCAGGTGGACTAGCATTCCGCAAGCAATGGAATTGGGATCAGTGGCCACAGGGAAGCTGAAGGAGCAGTTATAGGCTGTTTCATGCCACATGTTCTATTTCTCAAGGGACTGAGAGTTCCTGCCTGTAATGGGCTGTTGCTGAATTGACAAGAAGCCTGTCCAGGGCTTTTTTTCTGCCGAAACTCAGCAGAACGCCGTTCCAGCACCTATGACAGACAGCCCACTCTGCTCAGACCTGCCATAACACATACATTAGCGCTGCACAGACAGGGCTGCCGCCTTCCAGATCTTCGGGTCCCAGCACAGCAACATACAGCTGCCTGAGTAGATTCAGGAGGAAGCTTCTGTCCCTGCCTCTTCTCACATTGTAGACCTGAAACTCTGCCCCAGATACAGTCCTGACAGCTCCTCCATTGTCTGAAAAGCCCGCACATAACACATTGACTGGAGCACTGACTGGCAGCGGAAGAGATGAGGGAGTTCTGAATGAAAAATGGGAGGGGGGCAGAGAGTTCACAGAGAGAGGAAATAAGGGGGGGGGGTGATTGTGCAGCGAGGAGGGGGGGTGGAAATTTGTCCAGAGAGGAGAACTGGGAAGGGAGATTTGTACAGAGGTAAGAGCTGCAGAGGGCAGAGCTGTGGAGGGTGGAGGAGGTTGTGTAGAGGTGAGAACTGTAGGGGAAGCTGGGGGTAAAGAGGTGGGTGGCAAAGGTGAGAGCTGTAGATTGGGGTGAGCTTTAGATGGGGGTGCAGAAGGGGAGCAGAGATAATATGGACGGAGGTGCAGAGGTGAGTTGTGGACTGGGGTGTAAGCTGTAGTTAGAGGGGTGCAGACGTGAGACGTGTGATGGGGGGGCAAAGGTGAGTTGTGAATAGGGGTGCAGAGGTTAGGTGTGGATGGGGGACACAGAGGTTAGGTGTAGATGGGGAACACCGAGGTTAGGTGTAGATGGGGGACACAGAGGTTAGGTGTAGATGGGGGACACAGAGGTTAGGTGTGGATGGGGGACACAGAGGTTAGGTGTGGATGAGGGTTGCAGAGGTTAGGTGTAGATGGGGGACACAGAGGTTAGGTGTAGATGGGGGACACAGAGGTTAGGTGTGGATGGGGGACACAGAGGTTAGGTGTGGATGAGGGTTGCAGAGGTTAGGTGTAGATGGGGGACACAGAGGTTAGGTGTAGATGGGGAACACCGAGGTTAGGTGTAGATGGGGGACACAGAGGTTAGGTGTAGATGGGGGACACAGAGGTTAGGTGTGGATGGGGGACACAGAGGTTAGGTGTGGATGAGGGTTGCAGAGGTTAGGTGTAGATGGGGGACACAGAGGTTAGGTGTAGATGGGGGACACAGAGGTTAGGTGTGGATGGGGGACACGGAGGTTAGGTGTGGATGGGGGTTGCAGAGGTTAGGTGTGGATGGGGGACACGGAGGTTAGGTGTGGATGGGGGACACAGAGGTTGGGTGTGGATGGGGAACACAGAGGTTAGGTGTTGATGGGGAACACAGAGGTTAGGTGTAGATGGGGGTTGCAGAGGTTAGGTGTGGATGGGGGACACGGAGGTTAGGTGTTGATGGGGGACACAAGGGTTAGGTGTGGATGAGGGTTGCAGAGGTTAGGTGTAGATGGGGGACACAGAGGTTAGGTGTAGATGGGGGACACAAGGGTTAGGTGTGGATGAGAGTTGCAGAGGTTAGGTGTTGATGGGGGACACAGAGGTTAGGTGTGGATGGGGGACACAGAGGTTAGGTGAAGATGGGGGACACAGAGGTTAGGTGTGGATGGGGGACACAGAGGTTAGGTGTGGATGGGGGACACAGAGGTTAGGTGTGGATGGGGGACACAGAGGTTGGGTGTGGATGGGGTTGCAGAGGTTAGGTGTAGATGGGGGACACAGAGGTTAGGTGTAGATGGGGAACACCGAGGTTAGGTGTTGATGGGGAACACAGAGGTTAGGTGTGGATGGGGATTGCAGAGGTTGGGTGTGGATGAGGGTTGCAGAGGTTAGGTGTGGATGGGGGACACAGAGGTTAGGTGTGGATGGGGACACGGAGGTTAGGTGTGGATGGGGGACACAGAGGTTAGGTGTGGATGGGGGACACGGAGGTTAGGTGTGGATGGGGGACACAGAGGTTGGGTGTGGATGGGGGTTGCAGAGGTTAAGTGTGGATGGGGGACACGGAGGTTAGGTGTGGATGGGGGACACAGAGGTTAGGTGTAGAAGGGGGACACAGAGGTTAGGTGTAGATGGGGGACACAAGGGTTAGGTGTGGATGAGGGTTGCAGAGGTTAGGTGTAGATGGGGGACACAGAGGTTAGGTGTTGATGGGGGACACAGAGGTTGGGTGTGGATGGGGGACACAGAGGTTAGGTGTAGATAGGGGACACAAGGGTTAGGTGTGGATGAGGGTTGCAGAGGTTAGGTGTAGATGGGGGACACAGAGGTTGGGTGTTGATGAGGGTTGCAGAGGTTAGGTGTGGATGGGGGACACAGAGGTTAGGTGTGGATGGGGGACACAGAGGTTAGGTGTGGATGGGGGACACAGAGGTTAGGTGTGGATGGGGGACATAGAGGTTAGGTGTAGATAGGGGACACAAGGGTTAGGTGTGGATGAGGGTTGCAGAGGTTAGGTGTAGATGGGGGACACAGAGGTTAGGTGTGGATGGGGACACGGAGGTTAGGTGTGGATGGGGAACACAGAGGTTAGGTGTTAATGGGGGACACTGAGGTTAGGTGTGGATGGGGGACACAGAGGTTGGGTGTGGATGGGGGTTGCAGAGGTTAGGTGTGGATGGGTGACACGGAGGTTAGGTGTGGATGGGGGTTGCAGAGGTTAGGTGTGGATGGGGGACACGGAGGTTAGGTGTTGATAGGGGGAAACAGAGGTTGGGTGTGGATGGGGGTTGCAGAGGTTAGGTGTTGATGGGGGACACAGAGGTTGGGTGTGGATGGGGGACACAGAGGTTAGGTGTGGATGGGGGACACGGAGGTTAGGTGTGGATGGGGGTTGCAGAGGTTAGGTGTGGATGGGGGACTAGGAGGTTAGGTGTGGATGGGGGACACGGAGGTTAGGTGTGGATGGGGGTTGCAGAGGTTAGGTGTGGATGGGGGACACGGAGGTTTGGTGTGGATGTTGGTTGCAGAGGTTAGGTGTGGATGGGGGACACGGAGGTTAGGTGTGGATGGGGGACACGGAGGTTAGGTGTGGATGGGGGTTGCAGAGGTTAGGTGTGGATGGGGGACACGGAGGTTAGGTGTGGATGGGGGACATGGAGGTTAGGTGTGGATGGGGGACACGGAGGTTAGGTGTGGATGGGGGTTGCAGAGGTTAGGTGTAGATGGGGGTTGCAGAGGTTAGGTGTGGATGGGGGACACGGAGGTTAGGTGTGGATGGGGGACACGGAGGTTAGGTGTGGATGGGGGACACGGAGGTTAGGTGTGGATGGGGGACACGGAGGTTAGGTGTGGATGGGGGACACGGAGGTTAGGTGTGGATGGGGGAGACGGAGGTTAGGTGTGGATGGGGGTTGCAGAGGTTAGGTGTGGATGGGGGTTGCAGAGGTTAGGTGTGGATGGGGGACACGGAGGTTAGGTGTTGATAGGGGGAAACAGAGGTTGGGTGTGGATGGGGGTTGCAGAGGTTAGGTGTTGATGGGGGACACAGAGGTTGGGTGTGGATGGGGGACACAGAGGTTAGGTGTGGATGGGGGACACGGAGGTTAGGTGTGGATGGGGGACACAGAGGTTAGGTGTGGATGGGGGACACAGAGGTTAGGTGTGGATGGGGGACACGGAGGTTAGGTGTGGATGGGGGACACGGAGGTTAGGTGTGGATGGGGGACACGGAGGTTAGGTGTGGATGGGGGACACGGAGGTTAGGTGTGGATGGGGGACACGGAGGTTAGGTGTGGATGGGGGTTGCAGAGGTTAGGTGTGGATGGGGGACACGGAGGTTAGGTGTGGATGGGGGTTGCAGAGGTTAGGTGTGGATGGGGGACACGGAGGTTAGGTGTGGATGGGGGACACGGAGGTTAGGTGTGGATGGGGGACACGGAGGTTAGGTGTGGATAGGGGACACAGAGGTTAGGTGTGGATGGGGGACACGGAGGTTAGGTGTGGATGGGGGTTGCAGAGGTTAGGTGTGGATGGGGGACACGGAGGTTAGGTGTGGATGGGGGACACGGAAGTTAGGTGTGGATGGGGGACACGGAAGTTAGGTGTGGATGGGGGACACGGAGGTTAGGTGTGGATGGGGGTTGCAGAGGTTAGGTGTGGATGGGGGACATGGAGGTTAGGTGTTGATAGGGGAAACAGAGGTTGGGTGTGGATGGGGGTTGCAGAGGTTAGGTGTGGATGGGGGACACGGAGGTTAGGTGTGGATGGGGGACACGGAGGTTAGGTGTGGATGGGGGACACAGAGGTTAGGTGTGGATGGGGGACACGGAGGTTAGGTGTGGATGGGGGTTGCAGAGGTTAGGTGTGGATGGGGGACACGGAGGTTAGGTGTGGATGGGGGACACAGAGGTTAGGTGTGGATGGGGGTTGCAGAGGTTAGGTGTGGATGGGGGACACGGAGGTTAGGTGTGGATGGGGGGACACGGAGGTTAGGTGTGGATGGGGGACACGGAGGTTAGGTGTGGATGGGGGTTGCAGAGGTTAGGTGTAGATGGGGGTTGCAGAGGTTAGGTGTGGATGGGGGACACGGAGGTTAGGTGTGGATGGGGGACACGGAGGTTAGGTGTGGATGGGGGACACGGAGGTTAGGTGTGGATGGGGGACACGGAGGTTAGGTGTGGATGGGGGAGACGGAGGTTAGGTGTGGATGGGGGTTGCAGAGGTTAGGTGTGGATGGGGGTTGCAGAGGTTAGGTGTGGATGGGGGACACGGAGGTTAGGTGTTGATAGGGGGAAACAGAGGTTGGGTGTGGATGGGGGTTGCAGAGGTTAGGTGTTGATGGGGGACACAGAGGTTGGGTGTGGATGGGGGACACAGAGGTTAGGTGTGGATGGGGGACACGGAGGTTAGGTGTGGATGGGGGACACGGAGGTTAGGTGTGGATGGGGGACAAGGAGGTTAGGTGTGGATGGGGGACACGGAGGTTAGGTGTGGATGGGGGACACGGAGGTTAGGTGTGGATGGGGGTTGCAGAGGTTAGGTGTGGATGGGGGACACGGAGGTTAGGTGTGGATGGGGGTTGCAGAGGTTAGGTGTGGATGGGGGACACGGAGGTTAGGTGTGGATGGGGGACACGGAGGTTAGGTGTGGATAGGGGACACAGAGGTTAGGTGTGGATGGGGGACACGGAGGTTAGGTGTGGATGGGGGTTGCAGAGGTTAGGTGTGGATGGGGGACACGGAGGTTAGGTGTTGATAGGGGGAAACAGAGGTTGGGTGTGGATGGGGGTTGCAGAGGTTAGGTGTTGATGGGGGACACAGAGGTTAGGTGTGGATGGGGGACACGGAGGTTAGGTGTGGATGGGGGACACAGAGGTTAGGTGTGGATGGGGGACACGGAGGTTAGGTGTGGATGGGGGTTGCAGAGGTTAGGTGTGGATGGGGGACACGGAGATTAGGTGTGGATGGGGGACACAGAGGTTAGGTGTGGATGGGGGACACGGAGGTTAGGTGTGGATGGGGGACACGGAAGTTAGGTGTGGATGGGGGTTGCAGAGGTTAGGTGTGGATGGGGGACACGGAGGTTAGGTGTGGATGGGGGACAGGGAGGTTAGGTGTGGATGGGGGATACACGGAGGTTAGGTGTGGATGGGGGACACGGAGGTTAGGTGTGGATGGGGGTTGCAGAGGTTAGGTGTGGATGGGGGACACGGAGGTTAGGTGTGGATGGGGGTTGCAGAGGTTAGGTGTGGATGGGGGACACAGAGGTTAGGTGTGGATGGGGGACATGGAGGTTAGGTGTGGATAGGGGACACAGAGGTTAGGTATGGATGGGGGACACGGAGGTTAGGTGTGGATGGGGGACACGGAGGTTAGGTGTGGATGGGGGACACGGAGGTTAGGTGTGGATGGGGGACACGGAGGTTAGGTGTGGATGGGGGTTGCAGACGTTAGGTGTGGTTGGGGGACATGAAGGTTAGGTGTGGATGGGGGTTGCAGAGGTTAGGTGTGGATGGGGGACACGGAGGTTAGGTGTGGATGGGGGTTGCAGAGGTTAGGTGTGGATGGGGGACACGGAGGTTAGGTGTGGATGGGGGACACGGAGGTTAGCTGTGGATGGGGGTTGCAGAGGTTAGGTGTGGATGGGGGACATGGAGGTTAGGTGTTGATAGGGGAAACAGAGGTTGGGTGTGGATGGGGGTTGCAGAGGTTAGGTGTGGATGGGGGACACGGAGGTTAGGTGTGGATGGGGGACACGGAGGTTAGGTGTGGATGGGGGACACAGAGGTTAGGTGTGGATGGGGGACACGGAGGTTAGGTGTGGATGGGGGTTGCAGAGGTTAGGTGTGGATGGGGGACACGGAGGTTAGGTGTGGATGGGGGACACAGAGGTTAGGTGTGGATGGGGGTTGCAGAGGTTAGGTGTGGATGGGGGACACGGAGGTTAGGTGTGGATGGGGGGACACGGAGGTTAGGTGTGGATGGGGACACGGAGGTTAGGTGTGGATGGGGGTTGCAGAGGTTAGGTGTAGATGGGGGTTGCAGAGGTTAGGTGTGGATGGGGGACACGGAGGTTAGGTGTGGATGGGGGACACGGAGGTTAGGTGTGGATGGGGGACACGGAGGTTAGGTGTGGATGGGGGAGACGGAGGTTAGGTGTGGATGGGGGTTGCAGAGGTTAGGTGTGGATGGGGGTTGCAGAGGTTAGGTGTGGATGGGGGACACGGAGGTTAGGTGTTGATAGGGGGAAACAGAGGTTGGGTGTGGATGGGGGTTGCAGAGGTTAGGTGTTGATGGGGGACACAGAGGTTGGGTGTGGATGGGGGACACAGAGGTTAGGTGTGGATGGGGGACACGGAGGTTAGGTGTGGATGGGGGACACGGAGGTTAGGTGTGGATGGGGGACAAGGAGGTTAGGTGTGGATGGGGGACACGGAGGTTAGGTGTGGATGGGGGACACGGAGGTTAGGTGTGGATGGGGGTTGCAGAGGTTAGGTGTGGATGGGGGACATGGAGGTTAGGTGTGGATGGGGGTTGCAGAGGTTAGGTGTGGATGGGGGACACGGAGGTTAGGTGTGGATGGGGGACACGGAGGTTAGGTGTGGATAGGGGACACAGAGGTTAGGTGTGGATGGGGGACACGGAGGTTAGGTGTGGATGGGGGTTGCAGAGGTTAGGTGTGGATGGGGGACACGGAGGTTAGGTGTTGATAGGGGGAAACAGAGGTTGGGTGTGGATGGGGGTTGCAGAGGTTAGGTGTTGATGGGGGACACAGAGGTTAGGTGTGGATGGGGGACACGGAGGTTAGGTGTGGATGGGGGACACAGAGGTTAGGTGTGGATGGGGGACACGGAGGTTAGGTGTGGATGGGGGTTGCAGAGGTTAGGTGTGGATGGGGGACACGGAGATTAGGTGTGGATGGGGGACACAGAGGTTAGGTGTGGATGGGGGACACGGAGGTTAGGTGTGGATGGGGGACACGGAAGTTAGGTGTGGATGGGGGTTGCAGAGGTTAGGTGTGGATGGGGGACACGGAGGTTAGGTGTGGATGGGGGACAGGGAGGTTAGGTGTGGATGGGGGATACACGGAGGTTAGGTGTGGATGGGGGACACGGAGGTTAGGTGTGGATGGGGGTTGCAGAGGTTAGGTGTGGATGGGGGACACGGAGGTTAGGTGTGGATGGGGGTTGCAGAGGTTAGGTGTGGATGGGGGACACAGAGGTTAGGTGTGGATGGGGGACATGGAGGTTAGGTGTGGATAGGGGACACAGAGGTTAGGTATGGATGGGGGACACGGAGGTTAGGTGTGGATGGGGGACACGGAGGTTAGGTGTGGATGGGGGACACGGAGGTTAGGTGTGGATGGGGGACACGGAGGTTAGGTGTGGATGGGGGTTGCAGACGTTAGGTGTGGTTGGGGGACATGAAGGTTAGGTGTGGATGGGGGTTGCAGAGGTTAGGTGTGGATGGGGGACACGGAGGTTAGGTGTGGATGGGGGTTGCAGAGGTTAGGTGTGGATGGGGGACACGGAGGTTAGGTGTGGATGGGGGACACGGAGGTTAGCTGTGGATGGGGGTTGCAGAGGTTAGGTGTGGATGGGGGACACGGAGGTTAGGTGTTGATAGGGGGAAACAGAGTTTGGGTGTGGATGGGGGTTGCAGAGGTTAGGTGTTGATGGGGGACACAGAGGTTGGGTGTGGATGGGGGACACAGAGGTTAGGTGTGGATGGGGGACACGGAGGTTAGGTGTGGATGGGGGACACGGAGGTTAGGTGTGGATGGGGGACACAGAGGTTAGGTGTGGATGGGGGACACGGAGGTTAGGTGTGGATGGGGGACACGGAGGTTAGCTGTGGATGGGGGTTGCAGAGGTTAGGTGTGGATGGGGGACACGGAGGTTAGGTGTTGATTGGGGACATGGTGGTTAGGTGTGGATGGGGGTTGCAGAGGTTAGGTGTTGATGGGGGACACAGAGGTTGGGTGTGGATGGGGGACACAGAGGTTAGGTGTGGATGGGGGACACGGAGGTTAGGTGCGGATGGGGGTTGCAGAGGTTAGGTGTGGATGGGGGACACGGAGGTTAGGTGTGGATGGGGGTTGCAGAGGTTAGGTGTGGATGGGGGACACGGAGGTTAGGTGTGGATGGGGGTTGCAGAGGTTAGGTGTGGATGGGGGACACGGAGGTTAGGTGTGGATAGGGGACACAGAGGTTAGGTGTGGATGGGGGACACGGAGGTTAGGTGTGGATGGGGGTTGCAGAGGTTAGGTGTGGATGGGGGACACGGAGGTTAGGTGTGGATGGGGGACACAGAGGTTAGGTGTGGATGGGGGTTGCAGAGATTAGGTGTGGATGGGGGACACGGAGGTTAGGTGTTGATAGGGGGAAACAGAGGTTGGGTGTGGATGGGGGTTGCAGAGGTTAGGTGTTGATGGGGGACACAGAGGTTGGGTGTGGATGGGGGACACAGAGGTTAGGTGTGGATGGGGGACACGGAGGTTAGGTGTGGATGGGGGACACGGAGGTTAGGTGTGGATGGGGGACACGGAGGTTAGGTGTGGATGGGGGACACGGAGGTTAGGTGTGGATGGGGGTTGCAGAGGTTAGGTGTGGATGGGGGACACGGAGGTTAGGTGTGGATGGGGGACACGGAGGTTAGGTGTGGATGGGGGACACAGAGGTTAGGTGTGGATGGGGGTTGCAGAGGTTAGGTGTGGATGGGGGACACGGAGGTTAGGTGTGGATGGGGGCCACGGAAGTTAGGTGTGGATGAGGGACACGGAGGTTAGGTGTGGATGGGGGTTGCAGAGGTTAGGTGTGGATGGGGGACACGGAGGTTAGGTGTGGATGGGGGTTGCAGAGGTTAGGTGTGGATGGGGGACACGGAGGTTAGGTGTGGATGGGGGACACGGAAGTTAGGTGTGGATGGGGGACACGGAAGTTAGGTGTGAATGGGGGACACAGAGGTTAGGTTTAGATGGGGGACACGGAGGTTGGGTGTGGATGGGGGACACGGAAGTTAGGTGTGGATGGGGGACACGGAGGTTAGGTGTGGATGGGGGTTGCAGAGGTTAGGTGTGGATGGGGGACACGGAAGTTAGGTGTGGATGGGGGACACGGAAGTTAGGTGTGGATGGGGGACACAGAGGTTAGGTTTGGATGGGGGACACGGAGGGTGGGTGTGGATGGGGGACACAGAGGTTAGGTGTGGATGGGGGACACGGAAGTTAGGTGTGGATGGGGGACACAGAGGTTAGGTGTGGATGGGGGACACAGAGGTTAGGTGTGGATGGGGGTTGCAGAAGGTAGGTGTGGATGGGGGACACGGAAGTTAGGTGTGGATGGGGGACACGGAAGTTAGGTGTGGATGGGGGACACGGAAGTTAGGTGTGGATGGGGGACACGGAAGTTAGGTGTGGATGGGGGACACAGAGGTTAGGTTTGGATGGGGGACACGGAGGTTGGGTGTGGATGGGGGACACGGAAGTTAGGTGTGGATGGGGGACACGGAGGTTAGGTGTGGATGGGGGTTGCAGAGGTTAGGTGTGGATGGGGGACACGGAAGTTAGGTGTGGATGGGGGACACGGAAGTTAGGTGTGGATGGGGGACACAGAGGTTAGGTTTGGATGGGGGACACAGAGGTTGGGTGTGGATGGGGGACACAGAGGTTAGGTGTGGATGGGGGACACGGAGGTTACGTGTGGATGGGGGACATGGAGGTTAGGTGTGGATGGGGGACATGGAGGTTAGGTGTGGATGGGGGACATGGAGGTTAGGTGTGGATGGGGGACATGGAGGTTAGGTGTGGATGGGGGTTGCAGAGGTTAGGTGTGGATGGGGGACACGGAGGTTAGGTGTGGATGGGGGGCACGGAGTAAAGAGATAAGCAGAAGTAAGGATTTTATGGTTACTTTTGGGGGGATACCTGAGGGGGAAGACCAGGGAAATTTGCTGGGGAACAGTAAGACCCCTTTTACAATGGGTCGGTGTGGGCGTTAGTAGTAAAGCGATAAAACTAGCGGCACTTTACTGCTGTTATAAAAGTGCTTTGGCGCCACTAGTGGGGTGCTTTTAACCCCCCAGAAGAGGTTAAAAGCACCTGCTTAGCGCTGCTTTCAAACGCTTTTAAGGCGCTTTGAAATTGGTGCCAAGTCATTTCAATGGCAGTGGCGGTGGAGGAGGGGTATATACAGCGCTCCCGCACTGCCCCAAAGATGCTGCTTGCAGGACTTTTTTTCCTGTCCTGCAAGCGCACCGCCCCGGTGTGACAGCACTCGGACTTTCACACTGGGGCTGCAGAAGAGGCCATTTACACTATTTTTAGCGCAAAAAACACATGTAAAGCGCCTCAGTGTGAAAGGGGTCTAAACCATACAGAGTTAAAAAGACTATTGCCCCGTACACACGGTCGGATTTTCCGACGGAAAATGTGTGATAGGACCTTGTTGTCGGAAATTCCGACCGTGTGTAGGCTCCATCACACATTTTCCATCGGATTTTCCGACACACAAAGTTTGAGAGCAGGCTATAAAATTTTCCGACAACAAAATCCGTTGTCGGGATTTCCGATCGTGTGTACACAAATCCGACGCACAGAGTGCCACGCATGCTCAGAATAAATAAAGAGATGAAAACTATTGGCCACTGCCCCGTTTATAGTCCCGACGTACGTGTTTTACGTCACCGCGTTCAGAACGATCGGATTTTCCGACAACTTTGTGTGACCGTGTGTATGCAAGACAAGTTTGAGCCAACATCCGTCGGAAAAAATCCTAGGATTTTGTTGTCGGAATGTCCGAACAAAGTCCGACCGTGTGTACGGGGCATTAGAGTATGTAATGTATAGCACAGGGTCCAGTGCTGAGAATTCACCTTGTACATACTCAGAACCGCTATACTCTGTGCTGTATGTTACATATCTAAGGCCTCGGTATGGTACTCCTGAATGCTGTACTCTACACAATGGGTCTTCCATTACATACCCCTGAGCCCTGCACTCTGTATGCTGGACTGCATATTACATACGCTTTACCCCTACTCTCTGTGTGCTGGGCTCTATGTTACATATTGCTGACCCCTGCACTCTGTACACAGGGCTATATACTCCATATTTCTGAGAACAAGGGGCGCTTCGCATTGAACGTAAGTACTATTTTTTCTGCACCCTGTGTGATATGTTCTCCTGAGCCCAGTACTTTGTGTGTTACACATTCCTGACCCATGTGTGATACGCAGTTCTAAGGCCTCACTTATTACAGTTATTTGGCACCACTGTACTCCTCTCCTCTAAGGAAGGTGTGTCTGGGGGTGGAGTTTGGGCGTGGGGTTTGGGTGTGGTTGTGGGCGGGGATTTGGATGGGGATTTGGGCTGGGAGGGTGAGTTCCTGCACCTATTTTCTGAGAAAAAAAAAACCCTGAGCCTGTCAGTTCCCTCAGGAGTGATCCAGTAGAAGCTGTACAAAGAGGTATCAAGTTTGTGCAGGTGGAAGGCTGAAGAGGAGTCTGAAGAAATTCTTTAAGTATGTAAACAGTAAAAAAGGGAGGACAGACCATATTGGCCCCATAAAGAATGAGGAAGGACATCTGGTTACAAAGGATGGGGAGATGGCAAAGGTATTGAATTTATTCTTCTCCTCAGTCTTCACGAGTGAATCGGGGGGCTTCAGTAACCAAAACTGCAGTGTTTATCCTCAGGACACAACACAGGAAGCACCTACATGGTTAACAGAGGACGGAATTAAAATTAGACTTGAGAACCTTAACATTAATAAATCACCGGGACCAGATGGCTTGCATCCGAGGGTACTTAGGGAACTCAGTCAGGTGATTACCAGACCGTTGTTCCTAATTTTTACAGACAGTCTATTGACTGGAATGGTACCAGCTGATTGGAGAAAAGCCAATGTAGCACCAATATTTAAAAAGGGCCCAAAATACATCCCTGGGAATTACAGACCAGTTAGCCTAACATCAATAGTATGTAAACTCTTGGAGGGGATGATAAGGGACTATATACAAGATTTTAGTAATAAGAATGATATCATTAGCAGTAATCAGCATGGATTCATGAAGAATCGTTCTTGCCAAACCAATCTATTAACCTTCTATGAGGAGGTGAGTTGCCATCTAGATAAAGGAAGGCCCGTAGACGTGGTGTATCTGGATTTTGCAAAAGCATTCGACACAGTTCCCCATAAACGTTTACTGTACAAAATAAGGTCCATTGGCATGGACCATAGGGTGAGTACATGGATTGAAAACTGGCTACAAGGGCGAGTTTGGTCAGGCATCGCACTGACACCCTTGCTGCCATTGTGCTACATGCCGGGTGTTCAGTGTGCCCCTGCACCTTTAAGAAAGGGTGGCTCCCCTTCAGTCCACCTGCTCTCACCTATCCATCAGAATGCATGTGCCTCCAATGTGGGGACACTTCTATGTTAGTGGTAGGTACCACAGATACTGGGGTGCCTTGACAAGGCTCTGTGGCTTACGCATGCATTTGCAAATATGTGCAACTAAACCCCTGATTTTAACGCATATTGTTAGACAGGTTATTTCATTGTCTGCAGGCTGGTGGTAAGTAAAGTTGTTTTTTTTCCATAGATTTATCAATGGCCCTGTTTGTACTTTGTGATAAATGGGGAGTACTCGGAATGGTCAGGGGTGGGTAGTGGGGTCCCCCAGGGTTCTGTGCTGGGACCAATCCTATTTAATTTGTTCATAAACGATCTGGAGGATGGGATAAACAGTTCAATCTCTGTATTTGCAGATGATACTAAGCTAAGCAGGGCAATAACTTCTCCGCAGGATGTGGAAATCTTGCAAAAGATCTGAACAAATGAATGGGGGAGGGGCAACTACATGGCAAATGAGGTTCAATGTAGAAAAATGTAAAATAATGCATTTGGGTGGTAAAAATCTGAATGCAATCTATAGACTGGGGGGAGAACCTCTGGGGGGATCTAGGATGGAAAAGGACCTGGGGGTCCTAGTAGATGATAGGCTCAGCAATGACATGCAATGCCAAGCTACTGCTAACAAAGCAAACAGAATATTGGCATTAAAAGGGGGATCAACTCCAGAGATAAAACGATAATTCTCCCGCTCTACAAGACTCTGGTCCGGCCGCACCTGGAGTATGCTGTCCAGTTCTGGGCACCAGTCCTCAGGAAGGATGTACTGGAAATGGAGCGAGTACAAAGAAGGGCAACAAAGCTAATAAAGGGTCTGGAGGATCTTAGTTATGAGGAAAGGTTGTGAGCTCTGAACTTATTCTCTCTGGAGAAGAGACGCTTGAGAGGGGATATGATTTCATTGTATAAATACCGGACTGGTGACCCCACAATATATAAATACCGGACTGGTGACCCCACAATATACAAATACTGTACTGGTGACCCCACAATATACAAATACCGGACTGGTGACCCCACAATATATAAATACCGGACTGGTGACCCCACAATATATAAATACCGGACTGGTGACCCCACAATATACGAATACCGGACTGGTGACCCCACAATATATAAATACCGGACTGGTGACCCCACAATATACAAATACCGGACTGGTGACCCCACAATATATAAATACCGGACTGGTGACCCTACAATAGAGAAATACCGGACTGGTGACCCCACAATATACAAATACCGGACTGGTGACCCCACAATATATAAATACCGGACTGGTGACCCCACAATATATAAATACCGGACTGGTGACCCCACAATATATAAATACCGGACTGGTGACCCCACAATATACAAATACCGGACTGGTGACCCCACAATATATAAATACCGGACTGGTGACCCCACAATATATAAATACCGGACTGGTGACCCCACAATATATAAATACCGGACTGGTGACCCCACAATATATAAATACCGGACTGGTGACCCCACAATATATAAATACCGGACTGGTGATCCCACAATATATAAATACCGGACTGGTGATCCCACAATATATAAATACCGGACTGGTGATCCCACAATATATAAATACCAGACTGGTGACCCCACAATATATAAATACCGGACTGGTGATCCCACAATATATAAATACCGGACTGGTGACCCCACAATATACAAATACTGGACTGGTGACCCCACAATATACAAATACCGGACTGGTGACCCCACAATATACAAATACCGGACTGGTGACCCCACAATAGGGAGAAAACTTTTTTGCAAAAGAGAGTTTAATAAGACTCGTGGCCACTCATTACAATTAGAAGAAAAGAGGTTTAACCTTAAACTATGTAGAGGGTTCTTTACTGTAATGCCCCGTACACACGGTCGGATTTTCTGACGCAAAATGTGTGATCGGACCTTGTTGTCGGAAATTCCGACCGTGTGTGGGCTCCATCACACATTTTCCATCGGATTTTCCGACACACAAAGTTGGAGAGCAGGATATAAAATTTTCTGACAACAAAATCCGTTGTCGGAAATTCTCATTGTGTGTACACAAATCCGACGCACAAAGTGCCACGCATGCTCAGAATAAATAAAGAGATGAAAGCTATTGGCCACTGCCCCGTTTATAGTCCCAACGTACGTGTTTTACATCACCGCGTTCAGAACGATCGGATTTTCCGACAACTTTGTGTGACCGTGTGTATGCAAGACAAGTTTGAGCCAACATCCATAGGAAAAAATCCATGGATTTTGTTGTCGGAATGTCCGATCAATGTCCGACCGTGTGTACGATCAATGTCCGACCGTGTGTACGGGGCATTAGAGTGGCAAAGATGTGGAATTCCCTTCCACAGGCGGTGGTCTCAGCGGGGAGCATCGATAGTTTCAAGAAACTGTTAATTACCTGAATGACCACAACATACAGAGATATACAATGTAATATTATTATTATTATTATAATACACAATTTATATAGCGCCAACAGTTTACACAGCACTTTACAATGTAGAGGGGGGAGAGCACAATTACAGTTCAATACAGAAGGTACAGGAGGGCCCGGCTCATAGAGCTTACATTCTAAAGGGAGGGGAGGTGGTACAAAAGGTAATAGATGCGGGGAATGATTTGATGGGGGTGGTTCGGGGACAGTTGTTAGGTGGGTGTGGGATAGGCTTTCCTGAATAAGTGATTTGTCAGGGATCTCCTAAAGGTGGACAGGTTAGGGGCTGATCGGATATACTGGGGCAGGGAGTTCCAGAGGATGGGAGAGGCTCTGGAGTTCCAGAGGATGGGAGAGGCTCTGGAGTTCCAGAGGATGGGAGAGGCTCTGGAGTTCCAGAGGATGGGAGAGGCTCTGGAGAAGTCCTGAAGGCGAGCATGGGAGGAGGTAACAAGGGAGCTAGAGAGCAGGAGGTCCTGGGAGGAGCGGAGGGGACGATTTGGGCGATATCTGCAGATGAGGTTGGTGATGTAGATGGGGGCGATGTTGTGAATGGCCTTGTATGTTGTGGTTAGTATTTTGAATTTTATATGGTGGGGGAGGGGAAGCCAGTGAAGGGATTGGCAGAGAGGGGCGGCAGTCACGGATCGATTAGTGAGGTGTATTAGTCTAGCAGCAGCATTCATAATAGACAGAAGGAGGAGGAGTCTGTGTAAGGGTCGGCCATTAACCACTTACCGCCGATGTACGTCCAAACTTTGGCGGCGGATATCGTTGTTATGGCAACAGCTTTCAGATAAAAGTGGTCCCTGCGCCGGAGATCACTTTTATCGGTGGCGGGAGAGGGCCCCCCCCTCCTGCCGTGATCCAGTGCCCTCTGCCGCTTACCGGAGCCGTCGGTAGCGGCGGAGGCGATCGCGTCCTCCTCTGCATAGTTGCCAACAGTCCCGATTTTCCCGGGACAATCCCGATTCTGGGACCCTCGTTCCAATTGGAGGCTGTCCCGAATCTGGATTTTCCATAAGGAAAATCGGGAATGTTGTTTTTTTTGATTTTGGAGCAGCGGGCTCCAGCAAAATGGCGGCCGGCGCCGTCGCTCTATCTTCCCCTAGTGTTAAGTGGAGAGAGGAGGGGGGCTCGATCCGTGCAGCCAATGAAGCGGCTTCTTTAGCTGCACGGCCCCTCCCCTCTCCACTGCAGCAAGCAGAAGACACGGCGCCGTCGCCGTGTCTTGCTGAAAGTTCCCCAGCCCCGTACTGCACAAGCGCTGCGCCTGTGCAGTACAGGGGGTCCTCCATTGCCGAGGGGAACTTTCTCGGCAGAACACCGGCCGCTCCTGCACTGAGCGGGGTCCAGGCTGCATTGAGAGGGGGCTGCACTGAGGGGGGGCTGCACTGAGGGGGGCTGCACTAACTGAGGGGGGCTGCACTGAGGGGGTTCTGCACTGAGGGGGGGGTCTGCACTGAGGGGGGGTCTGCACTAATTGAGGGGGGGCTGCACTAATAGAGGGGGGCTGTAATGCAAAATATGCAACCTGTAGAATTTTTTAAACGTCGCCTATGGAGATTTTTGAGGGTAAAAGTTTGACGCCATTCCATGAGCGGGTGCAATTTTCAAGCGTGACATGTTGGGTATCAATTTACTTGGCGTAACATTATATTTCACAATATAAAAAAAAATTTGGCTAACTTTACTGTTGTCTTTTTTTTTTTTATTCAAAAAAGTGAATTTTTTCCAAAAAAAGTGCGCTTTTAAGACCGCTGCGCAAATACGGTGCAAAAAAAAGTATTGCAACGACCGCCATTTTATTTTCTAGGGTGTTAGAAGAAAAACCATATATAATGTTTGGGATTCTAAGTAATTTTCTAGCAAAAAAAACCTGTTTAAAACATGTAAACACCTAAAATCCAAAATGAGGCTGGTCCTTAAGTGGTTAAGGAGAGAGTTGCCGTAGTCAAGGTGGGAAATAATCAAGGAGTGAAGAAGTTGCTTTGTGGTGTCATTAGTCAGGAAGGGTCGAATTCTGGAGATGTTGCGGAGGTTAAGGCGGCAGGATTTAGCCAATGATTGGATGTGGGGGCTGAAGGAGAGGTCAGAGTCAAGGATTACACCCAGGACCCTGGCATGTACGGGGCGACCAATGGTTGTGCTGTTGATATTAATGGTAAAGTCATGGGGGGGGGGGGGGGGATCGGGAAGGAGGAAATATTACAAGCTCAGTTTTAGAAAGAGTTTGAGAAAGTGGTGTGACATCCATACCGATATGTCATTCAGTAAATTTGAGATCCATGAGGAGATCGAAGGATTGAGTTGAGTGGAGAGTTATGCCCTGTACACGCGACTGGTTTTGCCGTCGGAATAAACTCTGAAGGTTTTTCTGACGGAGTTCCGACGGAATTCCGCTCAAGCTGTCTTGAATACACACGGTCACACCAAAGTCCGACCATCCAGAATGAGGTGACGTACAACACGTATGACGGGACTAGAAAAAGGAAGTTCAATAGCCAGTAGCCAATATCTTCCGTCTCGTACTTGCTTCAAAGCATGCGTAGTTTTTGGTACGTTGGAACAGCATACAGACGAGCGGGTTTCCAGACAGTAATTAGTTCCGTCGGAAAACATTTAGAACATGTTCTCTATCTAAGTCAGTCTGAATTTTCAACGAAAAAAGTCAGATGGGGCATACACACGGTCAGAATATACGATGAAAAGCTCCCATCGGACTTTTTCTGACGGACATTCCGCTCGTGTGTACGCGGCATTAGATCTGGGTGTCATCGGCGTAGAGGTAGTATTGGAAGCTATGGGAGGATTAACTGGCCTAGGGAAGAGGTATAGAGCGAGAATAGGAGGGGCCCAAGGATGGAGCCTTGGGGAACCCCAACAGAAAGAGGAAGAGGAGCGGAGGAGATGGAGTTGTAAGTGACACTGAAAGTGCGGTAGGAGGAGAACCAGGATAAATCAGAATCACGGAGGCCAAGGGAGTGTAGTTTGCTGAGGAGGAGTGGGTGGTCAACTCTGTGTGGAAGGCAGCAGAGAGGTCCAAGAGTATGAGTATGGAGTAATGGCCATTGGTTTTAGCAGTTAGTAGGTCAATGGTGAGTTTTAGTAGGGCAGTTTCAGTAGAATGTTGTGGACGGAAGCTGGACTGTAGGGGGTCGAGAAGGTTGTTGTCCGTGAGGTAGCGACTCATTCGGTCATGGACAAGGCGTTTGATGAGCTTGGAGGCAAACTGGAGCAGGGTGATGGGTCTTAAGTTATTCAAACAGGTGGGGTCTAGTGAGGTTTTTTAAGTATGGGGTAACCAGTGCTTGTTTGAGCGGGGAAGGAAAAGTGCCGGAGGAGAGGGAGAGGTTGAAGGTGTGGGTTAGGGAGTTTAGGATAGAGTGGAAAGGTGGTCGAAGTAATTGTGAGGGGACAGGGTCCAGGGGACAGGTGGTGAGGTGGGCCATGGAGAGGAGTTTATCAACTTCATCTGTGGTAACTGAGCAGAAGGAGGAGAGTATTGAGTGTGGTGTTGGACCTGATGTGTTGGGTAGGGGAGGAAGTTGAATGCTGGATATCTCCTCGCGAATTGTGTCGATTTTGCTTTTGAAATGGTTGGCAATCTGTTAAGCGGTAAGCAAGTTGGTGGGTGTGGGCAGTGGGGGGGGGGGGGGGGGGGGTGAAGTAAGGAATTAAGGGTAGAAAAGAATTCACGAGGTTTGGATGAGAGGGTTTTGATGAGAGTATTGTAGTAGGTTTGTTTAGCAGTGTGGAGGCAGGAGTTGTATTTGAGAAGGGCAGATTTGTAGAGGGTAAAGTCTTGCAGGGATTTAGATTTGCACCATGCTCGTCTACGTCTCTTAAGCGAGCATGTCTTGACTGGTGTCGTCTGTTTGCCAGCGTTGTGGCAGATGGGGCCTGGTTCTGCATGTAGAACAGGGAGCAAGTACATCTAGGGAGGATGACAGCGTGTTGTTGTAGACGGAAGTGGTTAGGTCTGGGCAGGACAGGGGTGCGATTTTGTCGTAAAGGCCATCAGTAGCAGAATGAAGGAGGGAAGGGTTGAGGTTGTGAAGGTCTCTATGGGTAGTGGTTTGTGGGTTGGCAGCATGGGAGGCAGGAGACAAGGAGAGTGAAATGGATAAGGTTGTGATCAGAGAGAGGAAAGGGGGTGTTAGAGAGGTTGCAGGGAGTGCAGCGATGAGAGAATACGAGGTCGAGAGGTCGAGTGAGTGGTGGTTTGTGTCCATTGTGTTAGGTTAAAAGAGGAGGTTAGGTTGAGTAGTTGAGAAGTGGTTGCAGTATTAACATTGATTGGAATGTTAAAGTCACCTAGGATGATGGCAGGTACTTCAGAGGAGAGAAAGTAGGGTAGCCATGCAGAGAAGTCATCCAGAAAGCGCAACACTGGTCCAGGAGGCCGATAAATGACTGTGACCCTCGGACAAGCTGGAGAGAAAATATGGATGCAGTGCACTTCGAAAGAGCAGGGGCAACTATACTGACATATAATCACACACATAGGTTGAACTGGATAGATGTAACTATGTAACTATGTGAGGAAGTGTCCCTGAAGTTATATTGTTGTCACTCTGTGCATCCCATGATTATTGGGATGTTGGAAGAATTGTACTCTTTGAACATCTCACCCAGCTCTACCTTCTACAGCCATGGCCAAAAGTTTTGAGAATGACACAGATATTAATTTTTACAAAGTCTGCTGCTTCAGTGATTTTAGATCTTTGTGTCAGATGTTACTATGGGATACTGAAGTATAATTGCATCATAAGTGTCAGATGTTACTATGGGATACTGATGTTACTATGGGATAGTGAAGTATAATTACAAGCATTCTATAGGTGTCAAAGGCTTTTTTTGACAATGACATGAACTTTATGCAAAGAGCCAATATTTGCAGTGATGGCCCTTCTGACTCAAGACCTCTGCTATTCCCCCCGGCATGCTGTCACTCAACTTCTGGGCCACATCCTGACTTATGGCCGCCCCCCATTCTTTCATCATCAATTCTTGGAGTTTGTCAGAATTTGTGGGTTTTTTTTTTTCATTCACCCGCCTCTTGAGGATTGACCACAAGTTCTCAATGGGATTAAGGTTTGGGGAGTTTCCTGGCCATGGACCCACAATTTCCATGTTTTGTTCCCTAAGCCACTTAGTTATGACTTTTGCCTTATGGCGAGGTGCTCCATCACACTGGAGAAGGCATTGTTCCTCACCAAACTGTTTCTGGATGGTTGGGAGAAATTGCTCTAGGAGGATGTTTTTGTACCATTCTTTATTCATGGCAAAATTGTGAGTGAGCCCACTATCTTGGCTGAGAAGCAAACCCACACATGAAGGGTCTCAGGATGCATGACAGAGGACTTATGGTAGTGCTCACCTTTTCTTCTCCGGACAAGGTTTTTTCCAGATGCTCCAGACAATTGGAAAGGAGATTCATCAGAGAAAATGATTTCCCCCCGGTCCTCAGCAGTCCAATCCCTGAATCTTCTGCAGAATATCAGTCTGTCCCTGATGTTTTTCCTGGAGAGAAGTGGCTTCTTTGCTGCCCTTCTTCACACCAGGCCATCCTCCAAAAGTCTTCTCCTCACTGTGCGTGCCGATGTCCTCACACCTGCCTGCTGCCATTCCTGAGCAACCTCTGCACTGGTGGTGCCCCCATTCCCCCCTCTGCACTTGTGGTATACCCATCACCCACCCTCTGCACTGGTGGTGCCCCCATACCCCCCTCTGCACTTGTGGTGTACCCATCACCCCCCCTGCACTGGTGGTGCCCCCCATTCCCCCCTCTGCACTGGTGGGGCCCCCATTCCCCCCTCTGCACTGGTGGGGCCCCCATTCCCCCCTCTGCACTGGTGGTGTCCTAATGCCACAGCTGAATCAACTGTAGGAGACGGTCCTGGGGCTTGCTGGACCTTCTTGGGTGCCCTGAAGCCTTCTTCAGTGGAAATGTTTTTTAAGGGATTAAGTTCATTTTAATGGTTCAGAACTTCTGGCCGCGGCTGTACATGCAGGAAATGGAGGTGTCTGTCTTGGCCATTCCAATGTCCTCAGCTGGTCTCTGATTGGCTACCATGGGTAACAGTGGATTTTCTATAAAGAGTGGAGCCGGTACATCAAGCATCAAAGTTTTGCTGAGCGTTTGTTGTGTCATTCTCCTCCGCCTGCCATTGATTCCTGAGGTCACCGTGGTGGTTTTGCCCTGGTTGGGGGTTGGAGGTTATGTACACAAGTGCGGCGGCGGATGTATAATAAATCGCTCCACGCTCCGGCTGCCTTCGCTCTCAGACCTCTTCTCGCTCTTCGTTGTTCGTCACTCTTAAACAATAAAGAAAGACATCAGAAATGCAATGATCCATCCAGACTTCCCCTCCACATCAAATGTAAGGAGAGGTTGACTCTCAGCGAGAGCACGCCGCGCATTACCATAATCCTCAACACATAATAAAAGAAGGAGAAATGGACAAGATTGATTTCCTGAGGAATTCACATTTTATTGATTCATCTTCCTCGGCTCGAGTCTCTCTTATTTCCCTTCATTCCCAGTTAAATGACTTTATTGTTTTAACGGCGGAGTTAATATCAGATGAGCTATTGATTGAGTCTGAATGGGAAGTCGCTCTGGACGGGAAACGTTGACTCATCAATCATTCAAATCCCATCTTCACACCTTTTAAATACTCATCTCCCTGATGATGGCCGGCGAGGTGAGAGCAGGAAAGTCGTTGTGGGGGGAGGGGTGATAATGGTGAAATGGTTTTGGCCTAATGTCATTTTACAGAGTTGAACTTTTAACCTGTCTCTTCATTGTAAAATATGTGCTGCTAATAATACAATATAAGTACACTAAGGGGTCTGTTTATTAAAAATTCCATAAGTCCTTATAAATCTGTACACACAGTTGTGCTCATAAGTTTACATACCCTGGCAGAATTGATGATTTCTTGGCCATTTTTCAGAGAATATAAATGATAACACGAAAACTTTTCTGTCACTCATGGTTAGTGTTTGGCTGAAGCCATTTATTATCAATCATCTGTGTTTACTCTTTTTATATCATAATCACAACACAAACTACCCGAATGACCCTGATCAAAAGTTTACATACCCCAGTTCCTAATACCGTGTATTGCCCCCTTTAACATCAATGACAGCTTGAAGTCTTTTGTGGTATTTGTGGATGAGGCTCTTTATCTTCTCAGATGGTTCCTCTTGGCACAAAGCCTCCAGTTCCTGTAAATTCTTGGTCTGTCTTCCATGAACGGCACGTTTTGAGATCTCCCCAGAGGGGCTCAATGATATTGAGGTCAGGAGACTGAGATGGCCACTCCAGAACCTTCACTTTATTCTGCTGTATCCAATGACAGGTGGACTTGGCCTTGTGTTTTGGATCATTGTCATGTTGGAATGTCCAAGTACGTCCCATGCGCAGCCTCCTGGCCGATGAATGCAAATGTTCCTCCAGTATTTTTTTTTTTAACCATAGTTTTTAGTGAAATTTTCACAGAGTATTAATACAGAAGGATTAGAAATCAATGACATTTCTTATTGTTCATTATAGGGTATGGTAGAGACTTACATAGAGGGTTACATTGATACAATAGTTCTTGTGCTGAAACTTAAATACTAAATGAGATGTTAGTACCAGTTGAATTGTGTCGGCACCATCTCCACACCCGGACACCCCAACTAGGGGAACTAGCTGTGCCATGGGGTGGGAGGCAGCTCAGACAACCATCATCTGTTAGTAGTTGTGTTTGTCTTGTATATAACGGAAGACAATATATGATCGTACATCACAGAACTAAAAACGTGGATTCATGCATACTAATCAGAAACTATGCGGTGACATTTCCTAGCATAACATTGGTTGTTGTTAATATCGAAGGAGTATATGAAATAGATATGTGTTTGACTTAGGAGGTTGATTTAGTTCCTTGGTTTGAGATTTGGGAGGGCAGTGAGTTCAATTCTATTTGGAGATTGCACGTTATAGTGCTGTGCTTCGTTGATCAGCGTTTTCCATTTTTTTGCTAGTGCTAGACGAGCGGCTATTAGTATATGAGTTGCCAGTACTTGAGTTGTCTCGACCATCTGGGTATCGTCAGACCCAGAAGAAGATCCAGTGGGGTTAATGGAAGGAGGCATTGCATATAGAGAAGATGAAAGTAGTTACTTCATGCCAGTATCTTTTAATGTTAGGGCAGTCCCACCAGATATGGCGTAAAGTTCCTAGTTTGTTGCACCTTCTCCAGCATTGAGGTGATGTTGAGGGGTAGATTGCAGCCAGCCTGGTTTGGGTGAAATACCACTGGAATCGGTTTTGTGCAGATTCCCAATGGGAGGTACAATGGGATATACGAAGGGGAAGGGTTAAGGCTTGGTGCCACAGTGTAGGCGAGGGCGGGGTGTCTGTGAATGATGACCAGAAATTGATTGAAGTTGAAGGTTGGTCTGTGGGAGGCGTAGTTAGTAGTTTGTATGCCAGTGAGATTCCTTTAACTGATGGAGCAGGGGTTTCTTAGAATTATAAGATAGTTACTATTGGAGAGTCTTTATCTGTGAAATCAATTTTGGAGAGTATTGATCGAATTCTGAGGTATAAGAAGATTGTTGTAACAGGGATGTCGTATGTTTGTTACAAATGTGAGAATGGGTGTATCCCTGAAGTGGATTCTAGTTGTCCTAAGTTGTTGAGCCTTTTTTGTATTCAGGTTTTGAGCGGCAAATCTGGTGATAGCAGTTCGTTCTATGGCTTTGATGGGGAGTCTAGAAAGAATGGACCTGGATAATCCTTTGGTTTGGTTGTGTGGAGGCTGACCATACTCGTAGTGCTGCCGTTACAGATTTTAGATATTGACATACCTCCCAACATTTTGAGATGGGAATGAGGGACACCTACTAACAAATGTATATAGGCATAGGACACGCCCCCTGCCATAGCCCCTTAAAGGAGAATTAACCAAAAAAAAGGTTAATTAAATCCAGAGGGGCTTTTTTTACCACTACTATTCCTTTATATTGGCTTTTAAAATGTACAAATGCAGCAATTTAAAATTTGGATGAAAGGTTTAGCACTGGGAAGCACTTTTTGAAAGATAAAAAGTGCATTTTATATACAACTATATAGATCAGACCAAAATGAGGGACAGATGAGGAGGAAAAAGGGACAGAGGGACATTGCTCCACATATGGGGGGCAGTCATTCGAAATCCGGGACAGTTGGGAGCTATGGAGTAGTAGTAGTAGGGGAGTTGTGGTTGCTAAGAGAAGGGGGGTAATGGTGCCAGGAGAAGGGGAGTAGTGGTTCAAGGAGAAGGGGAGTAGTGGTTCCAGGAAAAGGGGAGTAGTGGTTCCAGGAAAAGGGGAGTAGTGGTGCCAGGAGAAGGAGAGTAGTGGTGCCAGAAGAAGGGGAGTAGTGGTTCCAGGAGAAGGGGAGTAGTGGTGCCAGAAGAAGGGGAGTAGTGGTGCTAAGAGAAGGGGAGTAATGGTGCCAGGAGAAGGGGAGTAGTGGTTCCAGGAGAAGGGGAGTAGTGGTGCCAGAAGAAGGGGAGTAGTGTTGCTAAGAGAAGGGGAGTAATGGTGCCAGCAGAAGGGGAGTAGTGGTTCAAGGAGAAGGGGAGTAGTGGTGCTAAGAGAAGGGGGGAATGGTGCCAGGAGAAGGGGAGTAATGGTGCCAGGAGAAGGGGAGTAATGGTGCCAGGAGAAGGAGAGTAGTGGTTCCAGGAGAAGGGGAGTAGTGGTTCCAGGTAAAGGGGAGTAGTGGTTCCAGGAGAAGGGGAGTAGTGGTGCTAAGAGAAGGGGAGTAGTGGAGCCAGAGGAAGGGGAGTAATGGTGACAGGAGAAGGGGAGTAGTGGTTCTAGGAGAAGGGGAGTAGTGGTGCTAAGAGAAGGGGAGTAATGGTGCCAGGAGAAGGGGAGTAATGGTGCCAGGAGAAGGGGAGTAGTGGTTCCAGGAGAAGGGGAGTATTGGTGCTAAGAGAAGGGGAGTAATGGTGCCAGGAGAAGGGGAGTAATGGTGCCAGGAGAAGGGGAGTAGTGGTTACAGGAGAAGGGGAGTAATGGAGCCAGGAGAAGGGGAGTAGTGGTGCCAGGAGAAGGGGAGTAGTGGTGCCAGGAGAAGGGGCGTAATGGTGCTAGGAGAAGGGGAGTAGTGGTGCCAGGAGAAGGGGATTAGTGGTTAAAGGAGAAGGGGAGTAATGGTGCCAGGAGAAGGGGAGTAGTTGTTCCAGGAGAAGGGGTGTAGTGGCTCCAGGAGAAGGGGCATAAGGCTGCCAGGAGAAGGGGAGTAATGGCGCCAGGAGAAGGGGAGTAGTGGTTCCAGGAGAAGGGGAGTAATGGAGCCAGGAGAAGGGGAGTAGCGGTGCCAGGGGAAGGGAAGTAGTGGTGCCAGGAGAAGGGGAGTAGTGGTTCCAGGAGAAGGGGAGTAATGGTGCCAGGAGAAGGGGAGTAGTGGTTCCAGGAGAAGGGGAGTAGTGGTTCCAGGAGAAGGGGAGTAATGGTGCCAGAAGAAGGGGAGTAATGGTGCCAGGAGAAGGGGAGTAGTAATGGTGCTAGGAGAAGGGTAGTAGTGGTTCCAGGAGAAGGGGAGTAGCAATGGTGCTAGGAGAAGGGGAGTAGTTGTTCCAGGAGAAGGGGAGTAGTGGTACTATGAGAAGGGGAGTAGTGGTACTATAAGAAGGGGAGTAATGGTGCCAGGAGAGGGGGAGTAGTGGTTCCAGGAGAAGGGGAGTAGTGGTTCTAGGAGAAGGGGAGTAGTGGTGCCAGCAGAAGGGGAGTAGTGGTTCTAGGAGAAGGGGAGTAGTGGTGCCAGCAGAAGGGGAGTAGTGGTTCTAGGAGAAGGGGAGTAGTAGTGCCAGCAGAAGGGGAGTAGTGGTGCCAGGAGAAGGGGAGTAGTGGTTCCAGGAGAAGAGGAGTAATGGTGCTAGGAGAAGGGGAGTAGTGGTTCCAGGAGAAGGGGAGTAGTGGTACTATGAGAAGGGGAGTAATGGTGCCAGGAGAGGGGGAGTAGTGGTTCCAGGAGAAGGGGAGTAGTGGTTCTAGGAGAAGGGGAGTAGTGGTGCCAGGAGAAGGGGAGTAGTGGTGCCAGGAGAAGGGGAGTAGTGGTTCCAGGAGAAGAGGAGTAATGTAGATTGTTCCTGCTATCCAGGGCCCTAGGGATATTTCACCTCACTTTTTGTCTCGGAGAAGGGGAGTAATGGTGCCAGCAGAAGGGGAGTAGTGGTGCCAGGAGAAGGGGCGTAATGGTGCTAGGAGAAGGGGAGTAGTGGTGCCAGGAGAAGGGGATTAGTGGTTAAAGGAGAAGGGGAGTAATGGTGCCAGGAGAAGGGGAGTAGTTGTTCCAGGAGAAGGGGTGTAGTGGCTCCAGGAGAAGGGGCATAAGGCTGCCAGGAGAAGGGGAGTAATGGCGCCAGGAGAAGGGGAGTAGTGGTTCCAGGAGAAGGGGAGTAATGGAGCCAGGAGAAGGGGAGTAGCGGTGCCAGGGGAAGGGAAGTAGTGGTGCCAGGAGAAGGGGAGTAGTGGTTCCAGGAGAAGGGGAGTAATGGTGCCAGGAGAAGGGGAGTAGTGGTTCCAGGAGAAGGGGAGTAGTGGTTCCAGGAGAAGGGGAGTAATGGTGCCAGAAGAAGGGGAGTAATGGTGCCAGGAGAAGGGGAGTAGTAATGGTGCTAGGAGAAGGGTAGTAGTGGTTCCAGGAGAAGGGGAGTAGCAATGGTGCTAGGAGAAGGGGAGTAGTTGTTCCAGGAGAAGGGGAGTAGTGGTACTATGAGAAGGGGAGTAGTGGTACTATAAGAAGGGGAGTAATGGTGCCAGGAGAGGGGGAGTAGTGGTTCCAGGAGAAGGGGAGTAGTGGTTCTAGGAGAAGGGAGTAGTGGTGCCAGCAGAAGGGGAGTAGTGGTTCTAGGAGAAGGGGAGTAGTGGTGCCAGCAGAAGGGGAGTAGTGGTTCTAGGAGAAGGGGAGTAGTAGTGCCAGCAGAAGGGGAGTAGTGGTGCCAGGAGAAGGGGAGTAGTGGTTCCAGGAGAAGAGGAGTAATGGTGCTAGGAGAAGGGGAGTAGTGGTTCCAGGAGAAGGGGAGTAGTGGTACTATGAGAAGGGGAGTAATGGTGCCAGGAGAGGGGGAGTAGTGGTTCCAGGAGAAGGGGAGTAGTGGTTCTAGGAGAAGGGGAGTAGTGGTGCCAGGAGAAGGGGAGTAGTGGTGCCAGGAGAAGGGGAGTAGTGGTTCCAGGAGAAGAGGAGTAATGTAGATTGTTCCTGCTATCCAGGGCCCTAGGGATATTTCACCTCACTTTTTGTCTCGGAGAAGGGGAGTAATGGTGCCAGCAGAAGGGGAGTAGTGCTCCCATCAGTCTCATGCCTCTCATCCGTATAGGAGTATTGTGTGGAGGAGAATGGTGGGCAGTGATCGAACCCTGTACAGTCCAATCCACTCTGTGTTACCTCCTGTATACAGAGAGGGAAGAGAGCACAGCCTGCCCCTCTTCCCGGCTCTTTCCTCTTCTCAGGTGGGGGACAGAGAGGTGACCAGGCTGTACTCTATAAGTATAGGAAAGGAAAGTCACCAGTCTGGCTGTCAGAAATTCCTATCCCCTGGCAGGTAAATTGCCCCCCATGTGTGTGATTATCTAATTGTACGGAGTTCGGCTTTAAGACTTCGGAGTTCAGAACTTTTCCCAGATTGTTTCTTCCTGTATTTAATTTGTGGTCTTTCTCATAACCCATGGAGAATCTCCGGGGTCCACGCATCACATGACTCAATAATGTCCGGGGGTGTCAGGCCTCATCTGGCTGGGGGTCTGAGCGCGGGGGAGGTGTAAATTATTTAGTTGTAGGACCGGTCACAATGGAAGTATTGGGAAACTGTCACAGTGCGGTTTAGATGGTGTCAGTGAGTCCAATGACCGAACGTTTCCTGAGGGATACAAACTGTTCAGATGACAAACGACCAGCAAAGTGGATTTATATTTCATGAATGGACCCGGAGCAACGCAGGCTCATTACCTTCAATTTAAGCGGGGGGGGGGGGGGGGGGGGGGTAAGACATCCCAGGTGTCTGTCTTCATTCAGACACACTCCATAAACAGTCAGTGTCATGCAATGTACCCCATATACAGTACATATGTTTATATAGAGAAATCAATCATTTCCTGTAAGATTTGTGTTGGTGATTGTGTTGTGTGTGATGGTGTTGTCATTAAATTTATTTGATTATAAACAGAACATTTCTGGGCAATTTAAAGCCACCATGAAGAGAAGTGACTTTAGGTCTCATGGTGTCTTGGTCTCATGGTGTCATGGTCTCATGGTGTCATGGTGTCATGGTCTCATGGTGTCATGGTCTCATGGTGTCATGGTCTCACGGTGTCTTGGTCTCATGGTGTCATGGTGTCATGGTCTCACGGTGTCTTGGTCTCATGGTGTCATGGTCTCATGGTGTCATGGTGTCTTGGTCTCATGGTCTCATGGTGTTATGGTCGCACGGTGTCTTGGTCTCATGGTGTCATGGTCTCATGGTGTCATGGTGTCATGGTCACACGGTGTCTTGGTCTCATGGTCTCATGGTGTCATGGTCTCACGGTGTCTTGGTCTCATGGTGTCATGGTGTCATGGTGTCATGGTCTCATGGTCTCATGGTGTCATGGTGTGCAAATTCTACAGAATTTAAAATAATACAACAAAAATGGCAAATAATTAACTTCACACAAAAAACAAACAAAAAAAAAGAAAATTAAACCCTTCATCACAATCTGAAACATTTCTTGCATATATTACTTCCTTCCATAAACTTCAATAGCTGAAATATTTCAGTGAATTTGTTCTCCCCCATGACTCTCCACCACTCCTGACTAATGTAATAATAAAAGGGACTCATTCCTAAATTATCTGACAGCATCCATGAAGAATCTGCCATTCCTTCTCTTTGTATCAGTACATTGTCTTTCAGTGCCAGGATATCACTGCTGATACTAACCTTCCCTGTAACCATAACCCTAACATTAACCTTCCCTGTAACTATAACCCTAATGCCGCGTACACACGAGTGGACTTTCCGGCAGAAAAGGTCCGACAGAACGATTCCGTCGGACATTCTGATCATGTGTGGGCTTCATCGGACCTTCATCAGACCTTTTCTGTCAAAAATTCCGACGGATCTAGAAATAGAACATGTTTCAAATCTTTCCGATGGACTCGATTCCTATCGAAAAATCCGTTCGTCTGTATGCTAGTCCGATGGACCAAAAACAACGCAAGGGCAGCTATTGGCTACTGGCTATGAACTTCCTTATTCTAGTCCGGTCATACGTCATCACGTTCGAAACAACGGACTTTGGTGTGATCGTGTGGAGGCAAGTCCGTTTCATTGGAACTCCGTCACAACTCCGTCGGAACTCCGTCGAAAAGTCCTTTGGAGTTCAGGCGGACGAGAAGTCCGCTCGTGTGTACACAGCATAACAGGGAGAGGGAGGAGGAGGAGGAGGAGAATTTTGGCAGTTTTGGAGGCATTGAAGCAGAAGAAGACATACGTCAAACCTTAAGAGATGGTTGTCCATCCCCAGAACCCTTGGGATAGTATGTGGCTGTGAGGAGGCAGTTCCGGATACTGTAATCCTCAGTGACCCAGAGGACTCTGCTTCTCATGCCTCTGCAAACTTGCAGTGCATGGGCTCCCTTTTTCTTGAAAGCCTGCGAAAGGCCCCGAAAATTTGTGGCATCAAGGAGAAGGATCACTATTGGTTGCCAACCCTCCCTGACCACTGTTATAAGGGAAAGTCTCGAAACTCATCCTGCCCTCGCAGGGGGAGCAGAGGATGAAACATCTTGAAGACACTTTAAGAAGGAGTTTATGTAACGCCTTTCCAGACTCTGCTAGGTTACAGTCTCATGGAAAGGGTAGTTTTGAGGCTTCTGTTGGTCAAAGGAGAAGTGGTGGAGAAGGGGTCCTCCTCAGTGATGCATTTCCAAAAAATTTGTAGTCCTTGGTGCCCAGGGCTGTCAGCTTCAAGATCTCATCGGCAGCGTCTGCATCACATGGTGGACGATTATCTAGGGGCAAGAACAGACATGGAGAGCTTTCCAGTAGACGGTCCACTTACTGGGTCATAAGAATAGACTACTGGCCAGAACTTGCCCAGTATGCTACTGAGCTGCTGGGCTGCCCTACATCCAGCGTGCTTTCCAAATGGACATTCAGTGCTGCCGGAGGACAGATAAAAGAGCACATCTGTCCACAGACTCCATTGACTGGCTGATATTTGTCAAAATGAATCAGTCCTGGATTAGCAGCAGATATGAAGCCCCTGATGTCGATGTCGCTGATTAACTGCTTTGGGATCTGGAATCTCTGAAGGACTGTCTAGGCTGCCTAGCTTTGTGGGTGTTGATTTTATCTTGCAGTCATTTTTTGGTGTAGGTTTAATGGTCACAATTAACACTCAATGACAAATTCTTCCGCACCTGTTTGACAGGTTCATATCATTTCAGTTTTTGACAGCAAGGCCAATTCTCACCTTCATCAAGAGTACCTCTATAGGGTTACGGTGTGAAGGCGCCACCGACACCCAAAGACCAATCTTTCCACACCTGTTTGACAGGTGCATATACTTTACATTTTTTACAGAAAGGCCAATTCTTGCTTTCAGCAAGAGTACCTCCAGCTATATCCTGCTCTCTCTGGCAGTGTGTCCTCAGAGCATGCCGCAGGGAAATTTTTTCTTCCTCTCACTGGTTTGGAGATCAGTGGTGGCTTCAGAGGCAGAATGAGTTTGCCACTGAACCCAAATCCATTCCTTAACCACTTCAGCCCCGGAAGGATTTACCCCCTTCCTGACCAGAGCACTTTTTACAATTTGGCACTGCGTCGCTTTAACTGCTAATTGCGCGGTCATGCAATGCTGTACCCAAACGAAATTTGCGTCCTTTTCTTCCCACAAATAGAGCTTTCTTTTGATGGTATTTGATCACCTCTGCCATTTTTATTTTTTGCGCTATAAACGGAAAAAGACCGAAAATTTTGGAAAAAAATGATATTTTCTACTTTTTGTTATAAAAAAAATCCAATAAACTCAATTTTAGTCATACATTTAGGCCAAAATGTATTCGGCCACATGTCTTTGGTAAAAAAAAAATGTCAATAAGCGTATATTTATTGGTTTGCGCAAAAGTTATAGCGTCTACAAACTAGGGCACATTTTCTGGAATTTACACAGCTTTAAGTTTATGACTGCCTATGTCATTTCTTGAGGTGCTAAAATGGCAGGGCAGTACAAACCCCCCCAAATGATCCCATTTTGGAAAGTAAACACCCCAAGGAAATTGCTGAGAGGCATGTTGAGCCCATTGAATATTTATTTTTTTTGTCCCAAGTGATTGAATAATGACAAAAAAAAAAAAAAAAAAAATTACAAAAAGTTGTCACTAAATGATATATTACTCACACAGGCCATGGGCATATGTGGAATTGCACCCCAAAATACATTCAGCTGCTTCTCCTGAGTACGGGAATACCACATGTGTGGGACTTTTTGGGAGCCTAGCCGCGTACGGGGCCCCGAAAACCAATCACTGCCTTCAGGATTTCTAAGGGCGTAAATTTTTGATTTCACTCCTCACTACCTATCACAGTTTTGAAGGCCATAAAATGCCCAGATGGCACAAACCCCCCCCAAATGACCCCATTTTGGAAAGTAGACACGCCAAGCTATTTGCTGAGAGGCATGTTGAGTCCATGGAATATTTTATTTTTTGACACAAGTTGCGGGAAAGTGACAATTTATTTTTTTTTTGCACAAAGTTGTCACTAAATGATATATTGCTCACACAGGCCATGGGCATATGTGGAATTGCACCCCAAAATACATTTAGCTGCTTCTCCTGAGTATGGGGATACCACATGTGTGGGACTTTTTGGGAGCCTAGCCGCGTACGGGGCCCTGAAAACCAAGCACCGCCTTCAGGATTTCTAAAGGTGTAAATTTTTGATTTCACTCCTCACTACCTATCACAGTTTTGAAGGCCATAAAATGCCAAGATGGCACAAACCCCCCCCCCCCCCCCCCCCAAATGACCCCATTTTGGAAAGTAGACACCCCAAGCTATTTGCTGAGAGGCATGTTGAGTCCATGGAATATTTTATATTTTGACACAAGTTGCAGGAAAATGACAAACTTTTATTTTTTTGCACAAAGCTGTCACTAAATGATATATTGCTCACACAGGCCATGGGCATATGTGGAATTGCACACCAAAATACATTCTGCTGATTCTCCTGAGTATGGGGATACCACATGTGTGGGACTTTTTGGCAGCCTAGCCGCGTACGGGGCCCCGAAAACCAAGCACCACCTTCAGGATTTCTAAGGGCGTAAAGTTTTGATTTCACTCCTCACTACCTATCACAGTTTTGAAGGCCATAAAATGCCCAGATGGCACAAAATCCCCCCAAATTACACCATTTTGGAAAGTAGACACGCCAAGCTATTTGCTGAGAGGCATGTTGAGTCCATGGAATATTTTATATTTTGACACAAGTTGCGGTAAAGTGACAATTTTTTTTTTTTGCACAAAGTTGTCACTAAATGATATATTGCTCAAACATGCCATGGGAATATGTGGAATTACACCCCAAAATACATTCTGCTGCTTCTCCTGAGTACGGGGATACCACATGTGTGGGACTTTTTGGGAGCCTAGCTTCATACGGGGCCCCGAAATCCAATCACCGCCTTCAGGATTTCTATGGGCGTAAATTTTTGATTTTACTCCTCACTACCTATCACAGTTTCGAAGTCCATAAAATGCCAAGATAGCACAAAACCCCCCAAAATGACCCCATTTTGGAAAGTAGACACCCCAAGCTATTTGCTGAGAGGCATGGTAAGTATTTTGCAGGTCTCATTTGTTTTTGAAAATGAAGAAAGACAAGAAAAATATATATTTTTTTCTTTTTTCAATTTTCAAAAGTTTGTGACAAAAAGTGAGGTCTGCAAAATACTCACTATACCTTTCAGCAAATAGCTTGGGGTGTCTACTTTCCAAAATGGGGTCATTTGGGGGGGGTTTGTGCCACCTGGGCATTCCATGGCCTCCGAAACTGTGATAGGCAGTGAAGAGTGAAATCAAAAATTCACGCCCTTAGAAAGCCTGAAGGCGGTGCTTGATTTTCGGGCACCAATATGCGGCTAGGCTCCCAAAAAGTCCTAAACATGTGGTATCCCCGTACTCAGGAGAAGCAACAGAATGTATTTTGGGGTGTAATTTCACATATTCCCATGGCATGTTTGAGCAATATATCATTTAGTGACAACTTTGTGCAAAAAAAAAAAAATTTGTCTTTTTCCCGCAACTTGTGTCACAATATAAAATATTCCATGGTCTCGACATGCCTCTCAGCAAATAGCTTGGGGTGTCTACTTTCCAAAATGGGGTCATTTGGGGGGGTTTTGAACTGTCCTGACATTTTATGCACAACATTTAGAAGCTTATGTCACACATCACCCACTCTTCTAACCACTTGAAGACAAAGCCCTTTCTGACACTTTTTGTTTACATGAAAAAATTATTTTTTTTGCAAGAAAATTTGAACACCCAAACATTATATATTTTTTTAAAGCAGATGCCCTACAGATTAAAATGGTGGGTGTTTCATATTTTTTTTTTGCACAGTATTTGCGCAGCGATATTTCAAACGCATTTTTTTGGGAAAAAACACACTTTTTTAAATTTTAATGCACTAAAACACACTATATTGCCCAAATGTTTGATGAGATAAAAAAGATGATCTTAGGCCGAGTACATGGATACCAAACATGACATGCTTTACAATTGCGTACAAACGTGCAGTGGCAACAAACTACATACATTTTTAAAAGCCTTTAAAAGCCTTTATAGGTTACCACTTTAGATTTACAGAGGAGGTCTACTGCTAAAATTACTGCCCTCGATCTGACCTTCGCGGTGATACCTCACATGCATGGTGCAATTGCTGTTTACATTTGACGCCAGACCGACGCTTGCGTTCGCCTTTGCACAAGAGCAGGGCGGGACAGGGGTGCTTTTTTTTTTTCTTTATTATTTTTTTGCTTTTTTATCTTATTTTTAAACTGTTCCTTTCATTTTTATTTTTGTAATCATTTTTATTGTTATCTCAGGGAATGTAAATATCCCCTATGATAGCAATAGGTAGTGACAGGTACTCTTTTTTGAAAAAATTGGGGTCTATTAGACCGTAGATCTCTCCTCTGCCCTCAAAGCATCTGACCACACCAAGATCGGTGTGATAAAATGCTTTCCCAATTTCCCAATGGTGCTGTTTACATCCGGCAAAATCTAAGTCATGAAATGCTCGTAGCTTCCGGTTTCTTAGGCCATAGAGATGTTTGGAGCCAATCTGGTCTCTGATCAGCTCTATGGTCAGCTGGCTGAATCACCGGCTGCATTCTCAGGTTCCCTGTTTGGACAGGAGAGCCAGAGAAAAACATGGAAGATGGTGGGGGGGTGGCATTCCCTCCCACTGCTTGTAAAAGCAGTCTAGAGGCTAATTAGCCGCTAGGATTGCTTTTACATGAAAGCCGACCGCTGGCTGAAAAGAATGATACCAAGATGATACCTAAACCTGCAGGCATCATTCTGGTATAACCACTCAAAGTCCAGCAACATACCAGTACGTTGCTGGTCCGGTCCTTGTTGGGCATATATTGTAAACTTTTTTTTCATGCAGCCTGTGGGCTGAACGAAAAAAAGATATTGATCGGTGGGCATGCCCACCATTAGAATACCTCCCTTCATCCACCCACTTCTAATGATGGGCATACATGCACCGTTTATATATGCCGAAGCATGGGGGCATCCTCCCGCAAAAGGCAGGAGCAAATCGCTCCTCCACCCACTGCTGCCCCCACACTTCGGCATATATGCTGAAGTATGTAACTGTGGTGGTGAAATCACCTCCGACAGCGCTGGAGTCACGGCTTTATGTATCGTGGGAGCAAACGCTGTTGCTGTCAAGATAAATAAATCTGAGCTGCAGCTGAATGGCGTACCTGAAAACAAAAAAATGGTTAAAACACAGTAAACTATAAAAAAATTACATACCTGAAAAGCAAACATGATAAAACATAACAATAAAACATTGCAGAATAGAATACAGTAAAAAAGATCAGAACAATAGAGAGAAAACAGAGATAGAGAGAGAGAGAACAATAAAACGACAACTATTTTTGTTTTTTTTATTTTATATTTTTTTGTGTATTTTTTTTTTTTTACATTTTTTTTGTAACTGTAACTTTTAAAACTGTAATGGTTCCATGTTTGGGTCTCTCAAAATGCGATGGCATCTTGGGAGACCCTGTGAAAGTGTGTCCTAGTCTGTGCAATGCTGTACCCTACGCTAATACTCCACTAGTGAATGGTACCGTTCAAAACATTCACCAATGCAAAGACCAGGATTGCCAGGACAGGAGGGACAATAATAGGGGGTGTCACGTCTATATCCGCGCTTGCTGCAGACACGACATCTTTTTTGGGGGGCACGTTGGGTAGGGGTACTCGGGAGGACATAAAGAAAATGCCTCTCATGCAGCCGGCTTACTGCATTTGGTTGGGGAAGGTGAGGTGGAGCACCGTCTGGAAACAGAAGGGCTCTGACGATCTCTTCCTGGAATTTAAGGAAGGATCCAGTCCGTCCTGAAGCTCTGTATAGCACATGAGCGTTCAGCAAAGCCAATTGAAATAAATAAACAGACACTTTTTTGTACCAGCGTCTGGCCTTACGGGCAACTAGGTACGGCGCCAACAACTGGTCGTTGAGGTCCACCCCTCCCATATTAAGGTTGTATTCGTGGACACAAAGGGGTTTCTCCACAACACCAGTCGCCGTAGGAATTTGGGTCGTCGTGTCTGCATGAAGGGAGGTGAGAATGAAAACATTCTTCTTATCCCTCCACTTCATAGCGAGCAAGTTATTACACTGCAAGCAGGCTCTCTCCCCCAGCCTAAGACGGGAATCTACAAGCCGCTGGGGAAAGCCCCGGCGATTAGATCGCACGGTGCCACATGCTCCAATCTGATGATCAAAAAGGTGGCTAAAAAGTGGCACGCTCGTATAATAATTGTCCACGTACAAGTGGTACCCCTTTCCGAATAAGGGTGACACCAAGTCCCACACTATCTTGCCAGCGCTTCCTATGTAGTCAGGGCAGTTTGTCGGCTCTACGTGACTATCTTTGCCCTCGTAAACCATAAAACTATATGTATAGTCTGTGGCCCTGTCACAGAGCTTATACATCTTGACCCCGTATCTGGCACGCTTGCTGGGAAGGTACTGTTTGAATGACAAGTGGCCAGAAAATTTAATCAGGGACTCATCAATGCGGACAACTTGATGGGAGGTAAACAAGTCTGCAAAACGCTGGTTGAAGTGGTTTACGAGGGGCCGAATTTTGTAGAGCCGATCGTAAGCAGGGTCTCCACGAGGACGACAGATTTCATTGTCATTGAAGTGCATGAACCGCAAAATCTGCTCGTATCGTGCCCTGGTCATGGAGGCAGAGAACAAGGGTGAATGGTAAATTGGGTCAGTGGACCAATATGACCGCAACGTACCCTTTTTATTTATGCCCATGTTGAGGGAAAGGCCCAGAAAGGTCTTAAATTCGGAGACCGTAATTGGTTTCCAATCTCTGGCAAGGGAGGACTGGGGATTAGCAGCGATGTGTTGACCAGTGTATAAATTGCTTTGGTCCAGAATAGATCTATAGAGATCTTCTGTGAAAAACAGCGAATAAAAATCCAGTGGCGTAAAGTCAACTGTTTCCACCTGAATTCCGGGTTGGCCAGTGAATGGGGGAAGTACGGGTGCTGCAGAAGCGGTGGGTTCCCAATTCGGATTGGTGAATGCAGCAGGAAGGGCACTATGGGCACGATGGGCCTGTGTTCGTCTTCTTGGTGGCAGCGGGACACTACTAGTTCTTGCCACCTCACCAGCTTGAACTGCACTTATGGGACTCGCCACGTCACCACGTGATACTGCAGTGCTGGATGTATGACCAGGGTGTACTAGGCCACTGGTGCTTGCCAGTTCACCAGAAGGAATAGCGGCGCTAGTACTTCTCTGCTCCATACGAGGGACCTGCGGTTCTTGCACTTCAAGGACAGAAGAAGATTGGGGTCTGGTACACCTGACCTTGGCAGGGACCACAACTCTGTCATCAGAGCTATCTGTCATGGAGCCGCTGTCCTCTACAGGATCGTATTCTGAGCCTGAACTTGACAGATGAGTGACTTCCTCTTCACTATCTGTCATGCTCAGAAACGTGTAGGCCTCTTCACTAGTGTACCTTCGATTTGCCATTTTGGGCTCTAAATTTAGGGGTACACTAGTGAGACTCACAGGCAAAAAAGCTCCTGACTGTTAGCGACTGATTCAAAATGCTACCAAAAAACTGTTAGCGATCGCAGGGATCAGGCCTGACTCTGCGAACGCTGCAGTTATGTGTGCTTAGTGTTTTGTAAGTGACAGTGATTGATCGATACTACATTTGGGTGGGCTGGGCAGGGCCGGGCCGAGGGGCAAAACGCAGGTGCTAGCAGGTATCTGGGCTGATCCCGCTAACACTGCGTTTTTTTGGGGGACCCTAAACTGCTGGGGAGTATAGATCTGATCGGATCAGATATCGATCCGTTCAGATACTATAGCACTAAGGGAGGCGTATGCTGCGTGCGTGCTTATATCACCGCCGGGCAATTAGGGGGTTAAACCTTTATAAGGTAATAAACGGCAGGTGCCCTAAAACTATAATAAACTATAATAAACAAACCAACTAACCAGCGTCACCCGTAACAATTATATGGTGATCAGTGGTGAAAGGGTTAACCTGGGGGGCAATCAAGGGGTTAAAACCTTTAGCAGGTAGTATGTGGGGGTCCCTGTCGCTATAAAACACTGACAGCGAACCTATATACTTACCTCCCTAACTAGCGTCACCTGTGTCACTAATACAGCGATTAGAAAAATGATCGCTTAGTGACACTGGCGACGGGGGGGTGATCACGGGGTTAAAACTTTATTAGGGGGGGGGTAGGGGGGTACCCTAGACCTAAAGGGGGCTAATACTAACTGCCCTAACACTTATAACTGTCACAAACTGACACCAATGCAATAATCAGAAAAAAAAAAACCTGCTATTGGTGTCAGTGTGACAGGGGGGTACAGGGGGGTGACAGGGGGGTGAAAAGTGTGCCTGCGTGTTCTACTGTTAGTGTAGTGTTGGTACAAACTTACTTGGATGTCTTCTCTCCTCGGCGCCGGAACGAAAAGACCGGCTCGAGGAGAGATGACATCACTTCCTCCGCTTCTGTTTACATTCACAGAAGCCGAGGAAGCCCGTCATTGGCCAGGAGCGATCGCGAGGGGGGAGCCACGAATGAGTGGCCTCCCCCTCACCTTTGATCGCCCCTGACCTGAATCCGACCGCCGCAGGCACCGGGGGGGGGGGGGGTCCGATCGGACCCCCCACCCGCGGGCAGGCAAGGACGTACCTGTAAGTCCTTTTGCCTGCCCGTGCCATTCTGCTGACGTACATCGACGTGCGGAGGTCGGCAAGTGGTTAATGGCCACACTGGTAAGCCAGTAATGGTGAAACTGAAGTGGGGTATGAAATACAAGGGATACCTGGTCTCTGGGGATGGCTACGAACATGGAGCTCACTAATACAGAAGAATATATTGATGGGGCATTGTCTGGACATCTTGGAGAAGTTCTAATAAGGTGTAATAATGTATTGTATATATGAGGAGTAGAAGAGGAGCAAGAAGATGGTGAGATGAGAGAATAAAACAATTTCCAAATTTATTTTATCAAACAAATCTCTAATCGTGTTCCCCGTGCACTACATTGTGGCCTCATCATACAGCCTGGCTCTCCAAGCCGTTGTTTATAAAATAAAGAAAGCTTGCAGGGAAAATGTCAGTTTTGCTGCAGCAGGTTCTATACATGGTACAGAGGCGCCACTTTATAGGCAGACTAAGCGGACCCCCAGGCACTATATTTAACCACTTCAGGATTTACCCCCTTAATGACCAGGCCATTTTTCACGATACGGCACTGCGTCGCTTTAACTGACAATTGCGCGGTCACGTAACGCTGTACCCAAACAAAATTGATGTCCTTTTTTTCCCACAAATAGAGCTTTATTTTGGTGGTATTTGATCACCTCTGCAGTTTTTATTTTTTGTGCTATAAACAAAAAAGGACCAACAATTTTGAAAAAATATATATATTTTTTTTACTTTTTGCTATAATAAATACCCCCCCCCCCCCCAAAATGTAAAAAAACTATTTTTTTCATCAGTTTAGGCCAATATGTATTCTCTATATTTTTGGTAAAAATAAAAATCGCAATAAGCGTATATTGATTGGTTTGTGCAAATGTTATAGCAACTACAAAATAGGGGATAAGTTTATGCCATTTATATTAATTTTATTTTTTTTAATAGTAACCACGGTGATCAGCGATTTTTAGCGGGACTGCGACATTACAGCGGGCAGATCAGACACTTTTACCACTTTTTGCGACCAGTGAGATTAGTACAGTGATCAGAGCTAAAAATTTGCCCTGATTACTGTATAAATGACACTGGTAGGGAAGGGGTTAACACTAGGGGGCGATCAAGGGGTTAAGTGTTCCCTAGGAAGGTGTTTCTAACTGGGGGGGAGGGGACTGACTGGGAGTACAGAGCGATCGCTGTTCCTGATCACTAGGAACAGCAGATCTCTTTGTACTCTCTTGTCAGGACGGGGATCTGCTTTGTTTACATGGGCAGATCCCCGTTCTGCCTCTCTGAGAAGCGATTGCGAGTGGCCGGCACAAAACGATGTACGGGTACGGCATGCAATAGGGCCGCCCTGCCACAGTATATATGTGGTGGGCGGTCCTTAAGTGGTTAAAGGAATTTTTCATTTTTATTGTTTTACTTTAAGCATCATTAAAATCACTGCTCCTCTAAAAACTATTTTTTTTCTTTTGCAGTTCCCGGCCCCCATACCCTTTTTATGGCAATAACTTGCATATAAGCCTTCAAAATGGGGACTTTTGATTTTTCAAGTTCGGGTCCCATAGACTTTAATAGGGTTCGCGGTTCGGGTTCGATTTTTTGCGATGTTGGAGAGTTCTGGCGTGAACCGGACCGGGGGCGTTCGGCCCAACTCTAATCTTCATGGAGGACAGAGCTGTTGGAGAGATCCAGCCAGCTGGAAGAAAGGGGCGTCAGTGGTTTCATGAGAGATCGTCATGACCGTGTCCCAAGTCACCGCCAACACCACCGCTTCTGAGTGCCAGAGTGTGGGAGGAGCTTCATTACAGACTGCAGAGTGGTGAAAGACCACAACTTCCTATCCGCTTCAAAAAGGGACAGTGTCACCTTGCCTTTGGAAGCAATTTGGGTACCATGGGCTCCCCTTAAACCTGAGTGCTCCAATGCAAGACCTTTGGGCCTTTAATGATTAGTAGGTGGGGGTCTGGAGAGACTGGAGGACCTGCTATCTTTCAGTAGCAACCTTCCAATTAGGACCTCTCTAGATTCAGGGTTCAGATGAGAGACACTTGGTCATTATTTTGTTGTTCTACCTTGTACCATTTTATTACTATGGCTGTGTTAATTGCTGTCCTTAAGGGTGTTTATCCCAAATAAATCCCCCTTCTTCAGCTTGGGAGGGTGTGATACTGCGGGTAGGTCACCATCACTGGCTCCTTTGGGGTAATTCATTTCTACTTTGTTCTATGATTCCATTTATGTTCTGTCTCATCAGTTGGATCCAGAAGACTTTAAAGAACTGTCTGGATCCCTGGTGCCCAACGTTTGGTATATGATGTAGGGTCCTCAGCAGTCTGTAGTGGGAACATTGATTAAGGGAAGAGCATTGATCTCTACCAGCCTCATGTAACATCTTCCCAGTTCCATATTGTCTTCTGCAGCATCTCCCCAGCCTACAATGTATCCTGTCCACAGCAACCCCCCCCCCCATACTGCCCCTCCAGTATGTGGGGGAGGTCGTTTCTGAACTGCGAGATATAAGGTTTCACACTGACATGCTGAGTATCCTTCCACTGGCCTCCATTCAGTGTCCCCCACCCCTCTCTTCCAATCCCTCCACTGGCCTCCATTCAGTGTCCTCCACCCCTCTCTACCAACCTCTACCAATCCCTCCACTGGTCTCCACTCAGTGTCCTCCCCCCTCTCTGCCAGTCCTGCCACTGGCCTCCATTCATTGTCCTCCACCCCTCTCTGCCAATCCCTCCACTGGCCTCCATTTAATGTCCTTCATCCCACTCTGCTAATCCCTTCACTGGCTTCCACTCAGTGTCCTCCATCCCTCTCTGCCAATCCCTCCACTGGGCTCCATTCAGTGTCCTCCACTGCTCTCTGCCAATCCCTCCACTGGTCTCCATTCAGTGTCCTCCACCCCTCTCTGCCAATCCCTCCACTGGGCTCCATTCAGTGTCCTCCACCCCTCTCTGCCAATCCCTCCACTGGCCTCCATTCAGTGTCCTCCACCCCTCTCTGCCAATCCCTCCACTGGTCTCCATTCAGTGTCCTCCACCCCTCTCTGCCAATTCCTCCACTGGTCTCCATTCAGTGTCCTCCACCCCTCTCTGCCAATCCCTCCACTGGGCTCCATTCAGTGTCCTCCACCCCTCTCTGCCAATCCCTCCACTGGCCTCCATTCAGTGTCCTCCACCCCTCTCTACCAATCCCTCCACTGGGCTCCATTCAGTGTCCTCCACCGCTCTCTGCCAATCCCTCCACTGGTCTCCATTCAGTGTCCTCCACCCCTCTCTGCTAATCCCTCCACTAGTTTTCATTCAGTGTCCTCCACCCCTCTCTACCAATCCCTCCACTGGTCTCCATTCAGTGTCCTCCACCCCTCTCTACCAATCCCTCCATTGGTCTCCATTTAGTGTCTTCCACCCCTCTCTACCAATCCCTCCACTGGGCTCCATTCAGTGTCCTCCACCCCTCTCTGCCAATCCCTCCACTGGCCTCCATTCAGTGTCCTTCAACCCTCTCTGCTAATCCCCCCACTGGCTTCCCATTGCCCAAGGGATAAACCAACATTATCAATAACATACAAAAGCCATTTACATGGCACTGCCCTAAGCTACATCACCAATCTTGTCTCCAAATATCACCCAAACCGTCCTCTCCACTTCTCCCAAGATTTCCTGCTCTCTAGCTTCTTTGTCTCCTCCTCCCATGCTTGTCTCCAGGACTCTCCCATCCTCTGGAACTCCCTACCTCAATCTGTCCGGTTAACTCCTACTCTGTCCACCTTAACCACTTAAACAGACCGGCGTCATCTGATGATGCCGGTTCCTCTCCTCCCCTCCTGTGTACCGATCGGTACACTGTGAGCGGAGAGGGGGATGGATGGATAGCTGCAGCGCTGTGGGCACTACACATCCAGCCCACAGCGCTGCACAGAGACATCCAGCCATCCATCCATCCATGCTCAGCCATCCATAATGCTCTGCAATGCTGTGCAATACTCTGCAAAGCCCCACATTACCCTGCAATACCCCGCATTACACCGCCATACCCCGCCATACTCCGACATACCCCGCCATACTCCGACATACCCCGCCATACTCCGACATACCCCGCCATACTCCGCAGTAACCCGCCATACTCCGCAATACCCCGCCATTAGGGATGAGCTTCGTGTTCGAGTCGAACCCATGTTCGACTCGAACATCGGCTGTTCACCCGTTCGCCGAATTGCGAACGATATGGGCCGTTCGCGCTAAATTCGTGTGGCGCGTCACGGCCCATAATTCACTGCGGCATCGCAGTGCATTGCTGGCTGATGATTGGCCAAGCATGCACTATGACCCACATGCTTGGCCAATCACAGCGCCGTCAGTAGAGAGAGCTGTAATTGGCCAAAGCCAGGGTGGCTTTGGCCAATTATGGCTCAGGGGATTTAGTACACACCCCACACTATATAAGGCCGCCTGCACGGCGGCCCTGTGTAGTGTGTGTTCCGGTGTGCTGAGAGAGATAGAGAGAGAGACAGACAGTGTCATTTCATTTGAGTTAGATAGATTAGGCAGAACAGTCAGTCAGTTAGCTGCACTTACAGTGTATTGTGTATATATATACATCCCAGGTGTTGCATATATATATATATATACACTGTATTCAGTTCAGCTAGATCCGTTCCTGTTATCTTCTATCTAGACTATTTACATTTAATGCAGTGCGTCCTGCTCACAGTGTTCAGCTAGATCCGTTCCTGTTATTTACATTTAGTGCAGTGCGTCCTGCTCACAGTGTTCAGCTAGATCCGTTCCTGTTATTTACATTTAGTGCAGTGCGTCCTGCTCACAGTGTTCAGCTAGATCCGTTCCTGCTATTTACATTTAGTGCAGTGCGTCCTGCTCACAGTGTTCAGCTAGATCCGTTCCTGCTATTTACATTTAGTGCAGTGCGTCCTGCTCACAGTGTTCAGCTAGATCCGTTCCTGTTATCTTCTAGACTATTTACATTTAGTGCAGTGCGTCCTGCTCACAGTGTTCAGCTAGATCCGTTCCTGTTATCTTCCTACTGACAGGCAGGCTTGTCTGGTTACAGTATATAAAGCTACCTGAAGAAAATTACAGGTGTTCTATCCCAGCTTAGTGCAGCTACAGGCCATTAGTATGTCTGGAAGGCCAAGAAGGAGAGGCAGACAGTCACAAGCCAATAAGAGAGGGCAAGCAGGCTCTGTGTCTAGTGCTGGTCGTGGAGACGGTGCATCCTCATCAGCACGTGGCCATGGGACACGCTTGGCCTTTTTTTCGGCAGCATGCATCAGTGACACTGTCCCCCTTGTCCACCTGTTGGAGCACACGCTGCGTGGAATAATGGACAGGGCACTTGAGGCAGAACAGAGGCAGGAAGAGGAGGACTTCCTTAGCTCTCAAGGCCCCCTTTATCCAGACAGTGTTCCTGCGTGCCCGCCGATCACACAGGAAGAGGACGAGGAGGAAGAGGAGGAGGAGGAAGATTGTGTCAGTATGGAGGTGGAGCCTGGCACTCAGCATCAGCAGCAGTCTTTAAGGGATCAGTCCCAAGAAACACATGGACTTGTACGTGGCTGGGAGGAGGTGGCTGCGGACCATGTCGTTCTTAGTAACCCAGAGGACTCCGGACCGAATGCCTCAGCAAACCTACGCTGCATGGCCTCCCTGATCCTGCAAAGCCTGCGTAAGGATCCTCGTATTCGTGGTATCAAGGAGAAGGACCAATACTGGCTGGCAACCCTCCTTGATCCACGTTACAAGGGTAAGGTTGCGGACCTTATCTTGCCATCGCAGAGGGAGCAGAGGATGAAACATCTTCGGGAGGCCTTGCAGAAAGGTCTGTGCAACGCGTTCCCAGAGACTGGGAGGTTACAAACTCCTGTTTCTGGACAACGTGTTGCTGAGGCTTCGGTCAGTCAAAGAAGGAGCGGTGGAGAAGGTGGCCGTCTGACCGATGCGTTCAGACAATTTTTTGGTCCGCAGCCCCAAGGTATGATTGGTTCCAGCAACCATCGCCAGCGTCTGTTTTACATGGTGCAGGAATACCTAGGGGCAAGATCAGACTTGGACACCTTTCCCACCGAAAATCCTCTGGGTTACTGGGTCTTGAGGATGGATCACTGGCCAGAGCTTGCACAGTATGCAATTGAGCTACTGGCCTGTCCTGCATCCAGTGTTCTTTCGGAACGCACATTCAGTGCTGCTGGAGGCGTGGTAACCGATCACAGGGTGCGTCTGTCCACCGACTCGGTCGATCGGCTGACCTTCATAAAAATGAATGAGTCTTGGATCACCACCAGCTACCAAGCACCTGATGCTGATGTAACCGAATAATTTTTTTTTGAAATCTCAGATCCCTTCAAAGACTGCCTATGCTGATGCTGAGTGACTATCCCTGAGTAATTATCCTCTTCCTCCTCAATCATCACGCTGATAGCTTGTAAGAACATTTTTGGTTCTGGGCGCCACCACCAGTGCCTAAGGCACAATTTTTCAGCCCCTGTTTAACAGGGGCGTGTAATTACAATTTTTGATGCAATACTTTGCAGCAGGGCTCGTTCCTGCGTTCCAACTAGAGTGTCTGTGAGGGGTTGCAGTGTTGTGGCACCAGCACCAGTGCCTAAGGCCCAATTTTTCTGCCCCTGTCTAACAGGGGCGTGTAATTACAATTTTTGATGCAATACTTTGCAGCAGGGCTCGTTCCTGCGTTCCAACTAGAGTGTCTGTGAGGGGTTGCAGTGTTGTGGCACCAGCACCAGTGCCTAAGGCCTAATTTTTCAGCTCCTGTTCAACAGGGGCATGTAATTACAATTCTTGATCTAATATTTCACAGCAGGGCCCTGTGAGGGCTTACAGTGTTGTGGCCACAGCAACACCTAAGGCCCAAATTTCTGCTGAGTATATAGGGCAGGACCCTACTTTCAAACATCTAACTTACAAACGACTCCTACTTGCAAACGGAAGGAGACAACAGGAAGTGAGATGAAATCTACCCCTAGGAAGGGAAATTCTCTCCTGTAAGAGTTAATATGGGAAAACAATTTCTCCTTTCCACTGATGCTTTCCAATCCTTGTTCCACAAAAAAACCCAAATTTTCAAAAAACATTTTTCATTGGGACAAAAAAGTGAGGTGAAATCTTCTGAAGAGGAGGAAAGACAGCAAAACAAATGTCACAGGGGTGATAACCCTTCCCTATGTTTTCCAAAAAGCTTAGAAAAGATTTTTTGGCTGGAGCTAAACACGTTAAAAATGTTCAAAATTACAAAGAGATTCTACTTAACAACAAACCTACAGTCCCTGTCTTGTTTGCACCGCCTGTATACTGCTGTTCAGAGTATATAGGGCCTGGTGGCCCCACACCTTTCCTTATTTTAATTTGGGTGCGGGGTTCCCCTTAATATCCATACAAGACCCAAAGGGCCTGGTAATGGACTGGGGGGTACCCATGTCGTTTGTCTCACTGATTTTCATCCATATTGCCAGGACCCGACATTACATTAAACCCGCAAGCAGTTTTAAATGAGATTTTTTCCTTTAAAAATGACATTTGGTGCAGGGACTGTTCTAAACACGGGAAACACGCGTCACTTTACAGGCATACTATAGACACCCCCCAGGTACGATATTTAAAGGAATATTTCACTTTTTTTTTTTTTACTTTAAGCATCATTAAAATCACTTCTCCCGAAAAAACGGCCGTTTTTAAAAGTTTTTTTTGCATTGATACATGTCCCCTGGGGCAGGACCCGGGTCCCCAAACCCTTTTTAGGACAATACCATGCAAATTAGCCTTTAAAATGAGCACTTTTGATTTTGAACGTTCGAGTCCCATAGACGTCAATGGGGTTCTAACGTTCGTGCGAACTTTCGGTCCGTTCGCGGGTTCTGGTGCGAACCGAACCGGGGGGTGTTCGGCTCATCCCTACCCGCCATACTCCACAGTACCCCGCCATACTCCGCAATACCCTGCCATACTCCGCAATACCCCACCATACCCTGCCATGCTGAGCCATGCTCGGCTGTACTCGGCCTCTGTATGTGGCCAGGCTGTGGAAGTCTCACACATGTGGTATCGCCGTACTCAGGAGGAGGAGGAGAATCTATTTCGGGGTGTCATTTTTGGTATGTACATGCTATGTGTTAGAAATATTGTATAAATGGACAACTTTGTGTTAAAAAAAAAAAAGTGTTTTAACCACTTCCCGCCCGCCGGCCGTCATACAACATCCTTGACTTTGTGCGGAGATATCTGAATGATGGGTGCAGCTACAGGCATCATTCAGATATCAGCTTTTTCAGCCGGCGATTCCCTACACCATAAGAACGATCATAGCAGCTGTTCCACTGCTTGATCGTTCTTACGGGAGGCGAGAGGGGATGTCCCCCCCCTCCCGCGCTTCCACCGATGTCCCCCCCTCCCGCGCTTCCACCGACTCACCGCTACGATCGAAGCCAGGATCGTTTTTTTTTTTTTTCTTTTTTGAAATTACAGGCTTCCCAGCCTAGAGGTGAGATGTGGGGTCTTATTGACCCCATATCTCACTGTAAAGAGGACCTGTCATGCCATATTCCTATTACAAGGATGTTTACATTCCTTGTAATAGGAATAAAAGTGGTCAAATTTTTTTTTTTTTGGAAAAAAGCATCAAACTAAAATAAATAAAGTAAAATGAACAATAAAAAAAAAAAAAAAAAAATTTTATAACGCCCCTGTCCCTGTGTGCTCGCATGCAGAAGCGAACGCATATGTAAGTCCCGCCCACATATGAAAACGGTGTTCAAACCACACATGTGAGGTATCGCTGCGATCGGTAGAGTGAGAGCAATAATTTTGGCCCTAGACCTCCTCTGTAACTCAACATGTAACCAGTAAAAAATTTGAAAGCGTCGCCTATGGGGATTTTTGAGTAGCAAAGTTTGGCGCCATTCCACAAGCGCGTGCAATTTTGAAAGGTGACATGTTGGGTATCTATTTACTCGGCGTAACTTCATCTTTCACATTATGCAAAAACATTGGGCTAACTTTACTGTTTTGGTTTTTGTAAAGCACAAAACAGTTTTTTTTTCCAAAAAAAGCGTTAAAAAAATTGCTGCGCAAATACCGTGCGAGATAAAAAGTTGCAACGACTGTCATTGTATTCTCTAGGGTCTTTGCTAAAAAAACATATATAATGTTTTGGGGTTCTATGTAATTTTCTAGCTAATAAATGATGATTTTTACATGTAGGAGAGAAATGTCAGAATTGGCCTGGGTGCTCCAGAACGCCTGAAGGTGCTCCGTGCATGTTGGGCCTCTGTATGTGGCCACGCTGTGTAAAAGTCTCACACATGTGGTATCGCCATACTCGGGAGTAATAGCAGAATGTGTTTTGGGGTGTAATTTGTGGTATGCATATGCGGTGTGTGAGAAATAACCTGCTAATATGACAATTTTGTGGAAAAAAAAAAAAAGTAAAAAAAAAACCTTGATTTTGCAAAGAATTGTGGGAAAAAATGACAACTTCAAAAAACTCACCATGCATCTTTCTAAATACCTTGGAATGTCTTCTTTCCAAAAAGGGGTCATTTGGGGGGTATTTGTACTTTCCTGGCATGTTAGGGTCTCAAGAAATTAGATAGGCCGTCAGTACTTCAGGTGTGATCAATTTTCAGATATGCGCACCATAGCTTTTGGAGTCTATAACTTTCAAAAAGACCAAATAATATCTACCGATTTGGGTTATTTTTACCAAAGATATGTAGCGGTATAAATTTTGGCCAAAATATATGAAGAAAAATTACTAATTTGCAAAATATTATAACAGAAATGAAGAAAAATGTATTTTTTTACAGATTTTTCGGTCTTTTTTCTTTTACGGCGCAAAAAATAAAGAATCCAGCGGTGATTAAATACCACCAAAAGAAAGCTCCATTTGTGTGAAAAAAAAGGACAAAACTTTCATATAGATACAGTGTTGCATGACTGAGTAATTGTCATTCAAAATGTGAGAGCACCAAAAGCTGAAAATTTGTCTGGTTAGGAAGGGGGTTTAAGTGCCCAGTTGTCAAGTGGTTAAAGGGGATCCGTGAAAACCCATCTCTTCAGGGCGGTCTAGCCTGCCTTCAGCTAACAACCGAAAATTAAATTTCTCCCATCAGTTCATCCCTCACCGTTACTACCTTTTGTTCCACCAGCCCCTCCCTATTAGATTGTAAGCGACCCGGAGCAGGGCCCTCCCAACCCTCTTGTATTGAATTGTATTGTCTCCCTTCATATTGTAAAGCGCTGAGCAAAGTGTTGGCGCTCTATAAATCCTGTATAATATTTATAATAAAACGAATGAGCCTTCACAAGGGTGCACTGTCCTGCCTGGAACTGTCCCCTCGCATCGTCTTGTCTGACATCTCAGGAGGTACGAGACGAATTCAAACATCCTCCATGCAAATATCCTTCTGGATGTTTTCTTTTTCCCCCCGTTTGATTTTATTCTCAATCATCCTGCAGCAATCTTCAATATAAAAACAACTGCAGTACAAACACGCCGACCGCCGGCTGCTCTGCGGAGAGAACTAAACCAATAAACCTCAATAGTGCCGAAAGTGGGAGAGAAGAAGAAGTGTTGTGTTAATGGCGGGAATATAACACTATAAAGCCTGGCCTGCAGACAGAGTACAAGGAGCAGCAATCACTGAGATTTGCTGCATTTTTTATATGTTACAGAATGGAATAGAAACAAGGAGAGGAATTCCTCCGGTAACAAGGACAGGGAGCGCGGCACGTCTTATGTGACCGAACAAATACTCCATCACCAGCAAATTGTGAGAGGAAAGCACAGGAATGGCTCCCCTGGAATACATCGCTTAAAGTGACTGAGAATGGGCAAAGCTCCGCCTCTTCCGGGGAGTTTCCCAGCCTGCCTGCCCCATCCTGCCTCCCCCACATTTTTTATTGGCCGGTGAGGCTAATAGGGATGTGTGAGAGGCAGGTGGGAGCAGCCAAGTCTACAGCTTTGCCCAGTCTTAGTGACCCACCATTCCTCCATAGTGACGGGGCTACAAGATGCTGCATGTTGAGGGCTTGCCTATTTTACATGCGTCACGTGCCTGATGGAGGGGTCCTGCGAGGCTCAGAGACCTTACTGTTTGCTGTAACGATGTGATCACTGAGTAAAGCTTTGGACCCATTTTTTTGGAGACCCATGGTGTACTGTGACATTCTTCATTCTGATTGCTCACAGTTCCAGTTGGTGGCCACCTCAGCACCCACTTAGACATACAGCCACTTTCACAGGAACGTGTGCATTGGAATTTTTGTATTTTACAGCTCCAATGCTATCCCAGGCTGCCTATCTATGCTTCCTGGCTTCCCCACAGCTCAGCCTTCCCAGGAACATGGAAGGAACATGTCTTTGATAACCCCCCAGACTGCATGTCTATCCCCAGTCTCCCCGACCCTTTTGGCTTTGGGACAGGTCCTCAGCACTGGTACCCTTTCCCGTCACTGGATTACACTACCGTCCACTGCCTGCCCTGACCCTTGCCTGATTCTGGATTATGCTACTGTCTGCTGCCTTCTTTGACCCTTGCCTGCCCCTGAATTACACTACTGTTCACACCCTGTCCTGACCCTTGTCTGCTCCTTTATTATAATAAGTTCTGCCACCTTCCTGGCCATTGCCTGTGTCTGGATTACACTACTGTCTGCTGCCTGCCCTGACCCTTGCCTGCTTCTGGATTATACTACTGTCTGACACCTGCCCTGACCCTTGTCTGTCCCTGAATTACACTACTGTCTGCCACTTTACCTGACCCTTGTCTGTCCCTGAATTACACTACTGTCTGCCACTTTACCTGACCCTTGTCTGTCCCTGAATTACACTACTGTCTGACACCTGCCCTGACCCTTGTCTGTCCCTGAATTACACTGCTGTCTGCCACTTTACCTGACCCTTGTCTGTCTGTGAGTTACACTACTGTCTGCCACCTGCCCTGACCCTTGCCTGCCCCTGAATTATACTACTATCTGCTACCTGCCCTAACCCTTGCCTGTCCCTGAATTAGGCCCCTTTCACACGAGGCGGATCCGCTCAGCGGAGTCCGCCAGCTCAGCGAAAGATCGGTCCATTGATCTCTGCTGAGCAGGCTGAGCAGGCGGATGGCAGGTCCGTCTCTGCTCACTGAACTGCCAGAGCCCCACTGATTTCTATTTGGTGATCGGACGAAAACGGATATCATGTCCGTTTTTATCATCTCATCAGATACGCCAGACGGATGGCGGAACGTATCGCCATTCATCTGTTTTTAGCGGATCGGATGGCAGACGGGTGTCAGCGGACACATCTCCACTGACATCCACCTGCCCATAGGAGTCAATGGGTGGCCCGCTTTGATTCACCAGAAAAAGGGGCAGGCGGACCCGAGCGGGCTTATCGCGTGAAAGGGGCCTTACAATACTGTCTGCCACCTGCCCTGACCCTTGCCAGCCCCTGGGTTATGTTACTGTCTGCCACCTGCCCTGACCCTTGCCAGCCCCTGGGTTATGTTACTGTCTGCCACCTGCCCTGACCCTTGCCAGCCCCTGGGTTATGTTACTGTCTGCCACCTGCCTTGACCCTTGCCTGACCTTATATTATGATACCGTCTGCTGTCTGCCCTGACCCTTGCCAGCCAGCCTCTAGATTGCATTATTGCTGGCCACCTACCTCCTTCCTTTTCTGACTCAGCCTACACTTACAGCTGCCAATAACCTCCATGGCTCTCACCACCTCCAGCTGAATGGATCCTGGCACTCCCCTCCACAACGTCTTCTGGCTCCTACGTGTCTTTTGCATTAGCCGGCCCATGCCCGTTTTATAACTTTCCTGGAATCTCTGACCCTCCAGCTGTGTGCAGAGCCAATAATAGTTTTGTGCTGAAGAGATGACATCAGAGGAGGCTTTCTTTGAGACTCTGTGTTTCTGATTGAACTCTCAGACTTTGTCATCTGATAAAGGGCGTGTCCATACTTTGATGACTCTTTGGGTTCTGCATACAGCGATGGAAATATGGAATCATTTTTACATACACCTGTATATGTTTTATTCATAATGAATATGTCTATTATTGGCCCTGATGACGAAGGTACAGATCCTAAAATGTGTATTTAACTTACCCTGCAGACTGTATTGTGTATTGCCAATGTAGCCCCCCCCCCCAGCTGGGGGCAGGAAAAACATGCCCCAGTGCAGGGAGAGGACTAACATTACCTCAGGGTGGATTCACAGCCGCAGTGGAGATGGATGGCACAATGAAGGGTGTCAGTCACTTTTCCAAGTTTTATTGCTCTGGCTCACAGGGAGAGAGGGCTCAGGTAAAAGTCTCCTCCAGCATCAGGGCTCTCGACTCCACCAGACTTCTCCTCTGTCCAAAGGAGTACCAGGATCCTCTAAGGGTGGACACCCATCCCCCTCCTGCAGCACTTTCATCCACTGGCTCTCCCACCTTGGATACTGGACCTTCCAACTTGAGGAATTCTGTTCTAGGCCCTAAATGGACTCTGCCCTACTCAGCACAAACCATGGCACACCTACCCCAGGCCACAGTCCAGGGGGGAAGAAGAACTCACCAGGCCACTCCCCAAACATTTATAGCCTCCCCCAGGATGCACCAATGCATGCCAAAGGGGACATAAATGCTCAATAGTCATCATGACTATTGTCCTGAGTGCCAGTGGCACCCAGTGGTGGCGGCAGGAACAGCAGCAACCCTCAACCTAGGGGAGAAGCCAAGTGAAAAGGTTACACCTTGGTCTGGGCAAGACTACTACCCAGGAGAAGTAAATGTACTGGACACCGCTGACTATAGGGAGGATACATCAACATTGATCTGATCAGGTCCTCACCTCCATAGAACAGTATATCAACCTACCTTCCTCACAGTGGCATGGTAGTAAGTACACTGATATAAGATTGAGGAAAAAATAGGAGAATTTCATTATCACGGAGAACACAAAGTAACTTATCTGAATAACATAATCGCCGTCCTCCTTCCCCTCCTCCGCAGCTTTTGAACAACAGGTGCTCTATTGCAGTGTGGAGCCAACAAGCCAATCTTTAATGTGAGAAAATGCATGTGTGAACTTCACCGAGGCGTCTCCTTGTGCCATAAATCTCCATTATATGACATGCAGAGAAAACGAAGGCAGCGCCGCTTCTGCTGGATCTGCAGCCATCGCCATGCGCTAATTCCACAAAATGCATTTCCCTCAATAATAAATTACACTTTATATGTTTTTATGAGAAATGTTCTATAAATATTTAATATGCGGGAGTACATTGTATTTAATGTATTTCTAGTCCTCTGAAGCATTCCACCATTGTGTGGGGGGGGATGGGTGGATACGGCACAGTGGGGCGATTCATTAACTCAACCCTCTCTATAGAATATTTATATTAATGTCTTTTCTTCCCCAGGAGACAATTAAATGAGTCGGAGAAAAATGAAGGAAATGTTAAATCAATGTTTAGAATGTGAATAATCAGCAACACCGAACCGCCATCCACCAAAACAATGACGCCAATCCCGCCATTCACCAAAACGACGCCAATCCCCACCATCCACCAAAACAATGACGCCAATCCCGTCATTCGCCAAAATGACGCCAATCCCGCCATCCACCAAAACAACAACGCCAATCCCGCCATCCACCAAAACAATGACGCCAATCCCGCCATCCACCAAAACAATGACGCCAATCCCGCCATCCACCAAAACAACAACGCCAATCCCGCCATCCACCAAAACAACAACGCCAATCCCGCCATCCACCAAAACAATGACGCCAATCCCGCCATCCACCAAAACAACGACGCCAATCCCGCCATCCACCAAAACAACGACGCCAATCCTGCCATCCACCAAAACAACGACGCCAATCCCACCATCTACCAAAACAACGACGCCAATCCCGCCATCCACCAAAACAACGACGCCAATGCCGCCATCTACCAAAACAACGACGCCAATCCCGCCATCTACCAAAACAACTACGCCAATTCCGCCATCTACCAAAACAACAACGCCAATCCCGCCATCCACCAAAACAATGATGCCAATCCCGCCATCCACCAAAACAATGACGCCAATCCCGCCATCTACCAAAACAACTACGCCAATCCCGCCATCTACCAAAACAACAACGCCAATCCCGCCATCCACCAAAACAATGACGCCAATCCCGCCATCCACCAAAACAACGACGCCAATCCCGCCATCTACCAAAATAACAACGCCAATCCCGCCATCTACCAAAACATAGTACAGGAGATGATCAGAGACTGCGGACATAATACAGGAGATGATCAGAGACTGCAGACATGATACAGGAGATGATCAGAGACTGCAGACATAGTACAGGAGATGATCAGAGACTGCAGACATGATACAGGAGATGATCAGAGACTGCAGACATAGTACAGGAGATGGTCAGAGACTGCAGACATGATACAGGAGATGATCAGAGACTGCAGACATGATACAGGAGATGATCAGAGACTGCAGACATAATACAGGAGATGATCAGAGACTGCAGACATAATACAGGAGATGGTCAGAGACTGCAGACATAATACAGGAGATGATCAGAGACTGCAGACATAATACAGGAGATGATCAGAGACTGCAGACATAATACAGGAGATGATCAGAGACTGCAGACATAGTACAGGAGATGATCAGAGACTGCAGACATAGTACAGGAGATGGTCAGAGACTGCAGACATAGTACAGGAGATGATCAGAGACCGCAGACATAATACAGGAGATGATCAGAGACTGCAGATATAATACAGGAGATGGTCAGAGACTGCAGACATAGTACAGGAGATGATCAGAGACTGCAGACATAGTACAGGAGATGATCAGAGACTGCAGACATAATACAGGAGATGATCAGAGACTGCGGACATAATACAGGAGATGATCAGAGACTGCAGACATAATACAGGAGATGATCAGAGACTGTGGACATGATACAAGAGATTAATGCAGCCTCGCCAATACCTTGATTACACAGAGTATTACACAGGAATTCCCCTCTGTGTCATGGACCGTGATAGACGGAACGCTGATTTCATTTCCCTGCATTGGATCAGTGTTCCCTGCATCCGTCTATCATGGTCTAGGAGGCGGGGCTTTGTTACAGTGAGTGGACGGCTGCCAAACAGTTCAGACCCCAGTTCCATGACACAGAGGGGCATTTCCATCTCCCTCTGTGTGTGATTTTGGTTATACAAGCGGGGGGAGGGAGAGGAGGGAGGACTCTGCACTTAGATTGGCCCTGTGCGCCGCTGCAGGTGGGGCGCTGGTTGGAGAATTCATTCATCTGTCAGATTGCCCGGGCCCCCCTGCTGGCCGGGCCCGGTACAACAGGGCCTGTTGTACTGGCTTATCAGCAGTCCTAGATGTGGGATCCTCAGCTGAAGTGCTAACAGGGCAGAATGCTACTGGCCTCCGCACACAACTGCACCTTGAGCTGATATCGGTGGATGGGACTGTGGTCTCCACTCACAGCAACCCAGCAGAAGAGCTGACAACAGGGCAGAGGCCAGCAGCACTCAGCAACAGAAGAGGGAGTTCCTGTGGTAGTGAATGGGACTTCGGTCTCCACTGACACAACCCCAGAAAATGGTGGGGCACTGAGACAGGAGGATGTCAGCCACGCTTTGCAAGCACTGGGGGATTTTCACCTACCAAAAGTGGATGGGACTTCAGTCTTGTGACAGGAGTCACTTTGGGTGGGGGGCTTGTGGAACTCAGGTTACCTTGGAGAACTCTGGAAACTCCATGTCCAGCTCCCCCGGCCCCTCCTATGTGTGAATCACCCTGTGTCTATTAGGGTCTCAGGGTGATGATCTATGATCTATGCTAGTCGGACTCGCTGTACAGCCACACTGGAATGTTGTATACATGTATATATTGTGTGTTGTCTCATACTGTTGTGGACTCTTTGATGGGATCGTTTGGGGTGTGGCTGTGTCCCATTGTTCTGTTGTGTCTGTCTGCCTTAGAAGAAATGTATTATGGGATGGATGGTTTGTATGTGTGTTCCTGGCATGTTGACTGGGGGGCAGGGTGGAGAGGGGAAGGGTGAGTTCCTCCAACAACTCTCCCTGCTGATTGGACAGTTTACCCTGTCCTGAATCAAAGGGAGGGGGGAGTTGTTCCCTGAGTGTATACCTATGTACCAATAAACAGTTTGATGTTTTTCACCCTACATTGAGTTATGGCTAATGACTGGGTGCTCGGAGGGATCTGGGATTGTGCTGGCACCGGACAAAGGAAGTATTTATGGTGGACATATTCCTGTTGAGGACAGGGGGTCCGTCACACGCTCCATATGTCTAGGCGTTATCCCAGGACCTCCAGGAACCAGGGGAGTAAAAGCACTAATCCATACCTGAACATTTCAGTGCCACCACCCAGGACAGGTTCTCTTGTTAAAATGGGTTCCTGAGGGCGTGGCCGACCGGAGAAGAAGATGGACGCTTAAGCCTGCAGCTCGTCAGCCAGGGGACACAATCCGCCACAACAGGCCGCCATCACGACCCACATCCGCATCATCCTTGCTCCATCCACCCACCAGAGCAAGATGCAAGCCTCCAGAAAGAGAATTACGGAGCATATACCTCAAAAACTCACAGAGTTTGCCTACAAGCCGGCGCACACCGGATCGCAAGATGGCGCCGACCAGGCCGCGCCGCGAGTCTCCTATACCGACCTCCCGGATGCCATCGCAGACGAACAACCACCTCCAGGTACCGCTGCTGAGCCCCACTATACCCCCGAGGGTGACCCTCTTCCTCCCAGCCCAGCCAAAGCTAAAATGCGGTTAGACGCGCCGCAGCACTGGACGCAGCGTCCACAAATTGAGGCCCAGGCTCTTACTCCTCTCTCCATGGATCAGGCCTTGCACTCATCCATGGCTGCATTCCCCACATCAGGGCAGCCAGTTATGGACACAACATTAAAAGATATGCTCCTCTCTCTGCAATCATCCCTAATGACAGACCTCTCATCCATGTTTCACAAAATCACCTCTGACATCCGCACACTGGACGACAGGGTGACTAACACTGAACAGGGCCTACATGCCTGTACCTCTACAGTGAATGTCATCATTGATACCTATGATGAAGTCAAAGAAGAGCAAGCATGGATGCGCGCCAAGCTGGCCGATTTAGAAGATAGGTCTCGCAGGAACAATGTTAAACTGAGAGGAATTCCTGAGAGCGTACCACCCGCAGACCTCCCGCGTTATGCAAAAGAATTGATGCACATTGTCATCCCCGAAGCATCTCCACGAGATGTGATTATCGATAGAATACACAGAATCGCTAAACCATCTCACCTTGCAGCCTCAGTCCCCAGAGACGTGCTAATGAGGATCCACTTTTACCACATAAAGGAAAAACTCCTCATGGGAGTAAAAGCTAAAACACCTTTACCAGCTCCCTACACTGAAATTCAATTCTTCCCAGATCTGTCTAAGTACACTCTCCAAATGAGAAGACAGATGAACCCGATCACCAAATGTCTACAAAATCACAAAATACCATATAAATGGCGATACCCAGCCACCATACTCTTAGTGCGCAATGGTCAAAACCATACCATCGGAAATCTTGACAAAGGCCTAAAACTCCTCCACTCCTGGGGAATAATTCCAGAACTGCCAAAAGAAACCCCTCCAGACAGAGGCCCCAATGCACCCCGTAGGCACCTGGAGCACACTTTCCACTGAAGGATGATCCTTTCAATGCTACCCACGGCCACCGATCGTCATTACAGCTCCCCTGAGCGCTGACAGCTTGTTACCCCTGATCTCTTCTTCCCGTGTCATTAACTTTGTGCACCCCATTTAGAGGAAATCACGGTGTTCAACACCCCCTCTTAGTCACCATTTGCTATACCCATAGCAAAAAGATACACCGAATCACTCACCAGCAGAGTATCCCACTGATACTGTTTCCAGTTATTATTTTATCTCTGGTTACTCTATTTCTATTTTTTTTTTTTCTTCTCTCTATTTTTGAACCTGATGTTCTCCTATTGAATTCTACTACTGTGCTCCTTAACATATTGCTCTATTAGCAGTCCTACAGTCCACCCTCCATACAGCTAACCAGGCAACCACAGGCCTGCAACTAAATCTCGCCTTCAAGCCACTGCAGGGCCACGTCGCATCACCCTTCTACTAGCCTAAACGACTTCCGAATCTAGGACCCCAGCTCATCTTCACCAGACTTCCGCCTCCAGATCTCCTTTGAACCTCAAGACCATCTAACCGTAAGTGCCATTTGCATCGCTCAACACCCATACCACCACAAGATGCCGCTCACTATTCTATCATTAAACACCAATGGGTTAAACCACCCCGCCAAACGTCACTCACTTTGGAAAACTGCCGCAGAACTCCATTGTGACATTCTGTGTGTCCAGGAAACACACCTGATACCACACCATTCTTCCCTCTGTAAAAACCATCAATTTCCCCATATTTTTCACGCATCACACTCCCTGAAAACCAGAGGAGTCATGATCGCAATTAAGAACACTGTTGACTTCCACCTATTAGATGTACTCACTGATCCTGAGGGTCGCTATATCATTCTAATATGCACCATTAACAAAGTGACTTACTCTATCATAAATGTCTATGCCCCAAACTTTCGCCAAATGAAATTTCTCCGTAAAGTTCTTAAAGCAGCCAGACCTATCCAAAAGGGTCACATGATTCTATGTGGAGACTTCAATCAAGTCCCAGATGCAACCATGGACTCCACGTCAGCAACAAAAAGAAGGGAATCACCTCTGAAAGCATTTTTACCCTCCCACGACCTATATGATGTTTGGCGATGCCATCATGGATCAGAACGGGACTTCACTTTTTTTTCTCCCAGACACAATTCGTATTCGAGAATTGACCTTTTTCTCACTGATAAATGTATTCTACAAAAAATATCCACCTCTGTGATCCACACCACGACATGGTCGGACCATGCCCCTATCTCAATTACAATCCAAGACTCCAACCTACAACACAACACTTTTATATGGCGAGTAAACAACTTTATTATTCAACATGACAAATATGCCCCAGAAATATCTGAACAAATCACTGATTTTTTTACACTAAACAAGGGCTCAGTGCCCGACCCTGCCGTGGTGTGGAGCACACATAAGGCGTATATGAGGGGGATGCTAATTAAACTGAGCTCCCATCATAAACGGAAGAGGACGCAGCGCATAGACGAACTGACAGCTCAAATAACAGCCCTAGAATCAAGACATAAAAAAAACCCACATGACTCTCAGACGAATCAACTTCTATCCCTACGACAGGAATTCAGGTCTTTACTCTTGCACACATATGAATTCCTTTTAAGGAAAGTTAAAGCATCTACCTATTCCACCTCAAATAAAGCAGGAAAGAAATTAGCACAACGCATCAAAGGTAGACGCACAAAATCTAAAATTGATCAATTGATCCACCCACACACGAAAATCTCCCTAAGTAATCCCCAAGATATAGCTGATGCCTTTAGCACATATTATGGAGATTTATATAACCTAAAAAGAGACCCTCATACCCCACAACCCACATTAACTGAAATAGACGCATTCCTCGACAAAATAAATCTACCCAGACTGACTATGGACCAACTATCCGCCCTTAACGCACCCTTCACTGAACATGAAATTAAAAATGCCATAACCTCGCTACCCAGTGGAAAAGCACCAGGACCAGACGGATTGACAGGGGAATACTATAAACAATTCGCCCCACAGTTAACACCTCACCTAACCGACCTTTTCAACAACGCTGCCTCCTCTTCCAATTTCTCCAATGAATATTTAAAAGCTTTGATTATAACGCTACCGAAACCAGGGAAGCAGCCGAACACCCCACAAAATTTCCGCCCAATCTCATTGTTAAACCTAGACCTAAAAATCTACGCTAAAACAATTGCAACAAGACTAAATGCAATCATGCCCACCCTTATCCACAGAGACCAAACCGGGTTCACGAAAGGCAGACAGACTTCTGACGCCACTAGACGGATGATTAACCTCATCCACCATATAGAATGCACTGGAACGCCTTCTCTGCTTCTGTCTCTAGATGCAGAGAAGGCGTTCGATAGAGTCCATTGGTCCTACTTGAGGGCAGTTCTACAGAAGTTTGGGTTCCAGGGCACTATTCTGAGCGCCATCATGGCACTCTACTCCACACCTGAGGCCCAGGTATATGTAGAGGGCATGCTTTCACGCCCATTCTCCATTACTAATGGTACCCGACAGGGGTGCCCCCTGTCCCCCCTCATATTCAATATGCTAATGGAACCACTTGCGGAACATGTCCGCTCCCACCCACAAATCTCAGGCCTAAAAATTGACGGCTCCCACCATAAAATCAGTCTCTTCGCCGACGATGTGATTCTCATCCTCTCCAACCCGACTGCTTCCCTGGGTGAAGTGCAAAAACTGCTAGAATGGTTCAGCTCGGTATCGTACTATAAAGTGAATAAGACTAAGTCCTTTCTACTAGACATTAATGTTGACGCTACCACGAAAAACCTTTTACAGCTACAATACCCATTTGCGTGGGCCGACACTGACATTACCTACTTAGGCATCCAACTACCACGGAAAACCAAACACATATACCAATACAACTTCTTACCCCTTCTCCAAAACATTCAAGCGACATCACAACAAATATCAAAACACGAAATTTCATGGACAGGCAGACTTGCAGCGTTCAAGATGATATGCCTCCCCCAAATCTTGTACCACTTCAGAGCTCTACCCATCCCTCTACCTGTCTCCTTCTTTAGAACTCTTCGTACAATCTTTAACAAATATCTATGGAAAGACAAAAAGCCACGGTGTGCCCACTCCACTCTGACTAAACACAAACTAGCGGGAGGTACGGGTTCCATAGATTTTGAGGATTATCACTTGGCAACCATCCTAGCCCAACTTCCCTCCTGGTTTCAAACCCATCCGTCAACACAATGGGGACAAATAGAGAAGGCTTCACTCACCCACTCTAACCTAACAACATGGATACTTAGCATACCGCTAGGCACCACAATCCCAACTGCTATATCACCAACTATGAAGGCCACGGCTCAAGCGTGGAAGAAACTGTCAACCCTCTCGCCATCTACCCCCACAATGATGCAATCCCATATTCCCTTAAGCGCCTTGCTACACCTAATACCTGAACTCTCATTATCAACATGGAACCTCAATGGCATCCATTATCTACACGAATTATTACATGACAACCACATCAAACCATTCCCCCAACTACAATCAGAATACGCTCTGCCTTCGATTGAATACTACACCTACCTCCGCATACGCCACTGTTTGAAAACTATACCCATCCCTCTATATCGTATCCAATCTAAAACCTGGGACTACCTCACCAACCCTACCACGAAAACGAAAGGAATCTCTTACTTTTACAACATCCTACACCAAAAATGCATCTTCTCAAAACTGAAACCACATCACAGGTGGGACATTGATCTTGCGTACACCTACTCAAGTGATCAATGGCAACATGCCCTCAAGTCCATATATACAGCCACCAAATGCGCGGCCCTCTGGGAACTGACCCAGAAGATATCCCTGCGCTGGTACATGACACCAGCTAAAATAACATCCTTTAACCCAAAAATTCCCAACACTTGTTGGAGGTGCAAATCCTCCTCAGGTGACCTATTTCATGTATTCTGGGCATGTTCTGCCCTTAAGAAATACTGGGAAAATATTTTCCATCTAATATCACAAGTAACCCACACCAGGATCCATCCACAACCGGCGCTTGCAATCTTAAACTTAAATATAGAAGAAATACACCCTACATCCAGACTAATAATCACACATATTCTACTGGCGGCCAGACTCAATATTGCTAGACAATGGAAGTCTGACAATCCCCCGACATTAACCCAAGTTGTAGACACCGTGGCCCTGCACTGCAGCTATGAAATAACAACTGCAGAATACACAGGCCATGCAGCACGAGCACACAAAAACTGGCAACCATGGACTGATTGGACTAAAACTGCACACCCCACATAGTAGCACAACACCTTAGATCTCACTTTCTTGACCGAGCAATATGTGCAACCCTACTGGGAGACATTTCTATTCAAATCACAAAGTTCATAATAGACAAATATGGTGAACATGTTTAGATGTGCGGAAAGGCCTCTCCGCTTCAGGGACACTAAAGATCCCACATGGGGTGTCCCTCCAGCGGAATGGCCTAAATGTACTCAATAACACTCTCACCAATACATGTTTACTACTGGTTACATTTAAACACTGTTTGTGGACTTATGTTTATATGCTTATATCACATAGGTTTAATCAAACGTCGTTGCACGACGTACAATCTCGAAATTGTACTCTGTATTTCCTTTATAAAATCAATAAAAAATGATAAACGAAAAAAAAAAAAAAAAAAAATGGGTTCCTGAGATGTATCTATGCCTGGACGTTATCTTGGGAACTGGGGGAGCACCGGCACTAAACCACACCTGAACATTTCTGTGCCACCACCCAGGATGGGTCCTGAGATGTATCTATGCCGGACGTTATCTTGGGAACTGGGGGAGCACCGGCACTAAACCACACCTGAACATTTCTGTGCCACCACCCAGGATGGGTCCTGAGATGTATCTATGCCTGGACGTTATCTTGGGAACTGGCGGAGCACCGGCACTAAACCACACCTGAACATTTCTGTGCCACCACCCAGGATGGGTCCTGAGATGTATCTATGCCGGACGTTATCTTGGGAACTGGGGGAGCACCGGCACTAAACCACACCTGAACATTTCAGTGCCACCACCCAGGATGGGTCCTGAGATGTATCTTTGCCTGGACGTTATGCCGGGACCTCCAGGAACCGGGGGAGCATCGGTAATACATCATACCTGAACATTTTAGTCCCACCAGGACAACGAGTTCCCCTTGCTAAAATGGTGTCCTGAGATGTATCTATGCCGGGACCTCCCGGAATCGGGGGAGCACCGGGACTAATTCATACCTGAACATTTCAGTCCCACCACACTGACGGGTTTCCTTGCTGATTAAATTGCTTTAATGGGGATAAACAAGTGTATTAAGTTGAGTTTTTTATGCCTGTCTGGAGTTCAGGTTTAAAGAGCGTTCGATGGGTGTGGGGAATTGGTGGCGCGGCTCTGCAGCATGCGGCCGGTATAAGCCGTAGAAGAGACGGTGCGGACGGGAAGAAAACAATAGAGACAGAATTGATTGGAATCAGCAGGATTTTTCTTTTGTTCTGAGATTTGTTTTGTTACATGCAAATCACCTCCTCACCAAAGACCTTCGTTCTCCAGGTATTTGCAGACGTTCTATCGAATGGTTTTCTTCTTGGAAATACACTTGTTTTATTTAAAAATACACCGCCAATTAAATTGTACCTGTCCTGCGCGATCGATCCCTTCCTCCTCATCAAAGGACCCCGACCACTTCTCCTCTCTCTGACTCTTCTGGAAAAACATGAAAATCTATGTGGAAATCAATGGTTGCTTATGAATGCCGGCGGTGGGATCGTCTCCTCCCTCCTATGGGAAAGGTTTCATGTAAATTGCGTCTCATTGTTACATTGTACATTGTGAGTGTAATTACTGGAACAAGGATACCAAACCGGGAGCAAAGGAGGGATTACTCGTCTATTCTCAGCACCTTGTGAGACGCGGAGCATCAGCAACGCATGCTAAAGTCTATGTAATCCTCACCTTGTAAAACAACCCATTCAGTATAAAATAGAAACAAAAGGAAAACATTTGTATATAAATATAAAAACATTATAAACACTTTTTTTTCAGTTGTTTATAAGAGATCACATGACCTCTGTTCTCAGCTGTATAAGAGCTGGACGAGGAGAAACAGCAGCACATTGAGCTTCCAAGTGAATGGGGGTGTGTCAGCACAAGTCTTACCATTGGAGGATAGGAAGGCTGTGTAGAGGGGGTGTCAGCACAAGTCTTACCATTGGAGGACAGGAAGGCTGTGTAGAGGGGGTGTCAGCACAAGTCTTAACATTGGAGGACAGGAAGGCTGTGTGGGGGGAGTGTCAGCACAAGTCTTACCATTGGAGGGCAGGGAGGCTGTGTGTGTGTGGGGGGGGTGTCAGCACAAGTCTTACCATTGGAGGACAGGAAGGCTGTGTAGAGGGAGTGTCAGCAGAAGTCTTACCATTGGAGGACAGGGAGGCTGTGTAGGGGGGGTGTCAGCACAAGTGTTCCCATTGGAGGACAGGAAGGCTGTGTAGGGGGGGGGTGTCAACACAAGTCTTACCATTGGAGGACAGGAAGGCTGTGTAGGGGGGGTGTCAGCACAAGTCTGACCATTGGAGGACAGGAAGGCTGTGTAGGGGGAGTGTCAACACAAGTCTTACCATTGGAGGACAGGAAGGCTGTGTAGGGGGGGTGTCAGCACAAGTCTTACCATTGGAGGACAGGAAGGCTGTGTAGGGGGGGTGTCAGCACAAGTCTTACCATTGGAGGACAGGAAGGCTGTGTGGGGGGAGTGTCAGCACAAGTCTTACCATTGGAGGACAGGAAGGCTGTGTAGGGGGGGTGTCAACACAAGTCTTACCATTGGAGGACAGGAATGCTGTGTAGAGGGGGTGTCAGCACAAGTCTTACCATTGGAGGACAGGAAGGCTGTGTGTGTGTGTGGGGGGGGGGGGGGTGTCAACAGAAGTCTTACCACTGGAGGACAGGAAGGCTGTGTAGGGGGGGTGTCAGCACAAGTCTTACCATTGGAGGACAGGAAGACTGTGTAGAGGGAGTGTCAGCACAAGTCTTACCATTGGAGGACAGGAAGGCTGTGTGGGGGGAGTGTCAGCACAAGTCTTACCATTGGAGGGCAGGGAGGCTGTGTGTGTGTGGGGGGGGTGTCAGCACAAGTCTTACCATTGGAGGACAGGAAGGCTGTGTAGAGGGAGTGTCAGCAGAAGTCTTACCATTGGAGGACAGGGAGGCTGTGTAGGGGGGGTGTCAGCACAAGTGTTCCCATTGGAGGACAGGAAGGCTGTGTAGGGGGGGGGTGTCAACACAAGTCTTACCATTGGAGGACAGGAAGGCTGTGTAGGGGGGGTGTCAGCACAAGTCTGACCATTGGAGGACAGGAAGGCTGTGTAGGGGGAGTGTCAACACAAGTCTTACCATTGGAGGACAGGAAGGCTGTGTAGGGGGGGGTGTCAGCACAAGTCTTACCATTGGAGGACAGGAAGGCTGTGTAGAGGGAGTGTCAGCACAAGTCTTACCTTGGAGGACAGGAAGGCTGTGTGGGGGGAGTGTCAGCACAAGTCTTACCATTGGAGGACAGGAAGGCTGTGTAGGGGGGGTGTCAACACAAGTCTTACCATTGGAGGACAGGAATGCTGTGTAGAGGGGGTGTCAGCACAAGTCTTACCATTGGAGGACAGGAAGGCTGTGTGTGTGTGGGGGGGGGTGTCAACAGAAGTCTTACCACTGGAGGACAGGAAGGCTGTGTAGGGGGGGGTGTCAGCACAAGTCTTACCATTGGAGGACAGGAAGACTGTGTAGAGGGAGTGTCAGCACAAGTCTTACCATTGGAGGACAGGAAGACTGTGTAGGGGGGGTGTCAGCAAAAGTCTTACCATTGGAGGACAGGAAGGCTGTGTAGGGGGGGTGGCAGCACAAGTCTTACCATTGGAGGACAGGAAGGTTGTGTAGAGGGGGTGTCAACACAAGTCTTACCATTGGAGGACAGGAAGGCTGTGTAGGGGGGGTGGCAGCACAAGTCTTACCATTGGAGGATAGGAAGGCTGTGTAGAGGGGGTGTCAACACAAGTCTTACCATTGGAGGACAGGAAGGCTGTGTAGGGGGGGTGGCAGCACAAGTCTTACCATTGGAGGACAGGAAGGCTGTGTAGGGGGGGTGGCAGCACAAGTCTTACTATTGGAGGACAGGAAGGCTGTGTAGGGGGGGGTGGCAGCACAAGTCTTACCATTGGAGGACAGGCCGGTCGGTTTGATATAGGAAAGCAGAGGGAGTGGCGGGATCACCAGGGATCTCACACAAAGGAAACAAAGAGAACAGGAGATTTCTTCATACCAGTACATGGGACAGCAGCCACATAGCAGGGGGAGGGGATGTCGGGGTAACAAACACTTTGAATGCCAGGTTTGAAAAATACGTCTCAGGTCTCCACGTCTCAGGTGTTAGAATAAGCTCCCGGTAGATATAAAATACTAGAGAATTCCATTATATACACTACAAACATTTTAGACGGCCCCCATTTCTCCAGCTTTTATTGTAAACAAGTCCAGTGAATAACCTGAGATAGTTGGAAGGTAAGTGCGCTAAACTGCTCGAAGGAAAAAAATGAAAAAAGAAAATATTTTACATGTCAAAGTTATACAAAAAGGCCTTTTTTCAGGAAAGAAGAAGTAAAGGGGGGGTAACAACTTACGTGGGTTCTGCAGCAAAGTAAGTAAATGAAGCCTTGAGCCCCCCCCTTCACAAAAAGAGTCCAACTTTGAAAGCGTGCAACTTCACACACACGTCTATGCAAGTGTAGAGATGGCGGAGTATAAGTGTAACATTGTGTGTCCTCATCGTCATTTATCATCTATAGTTGTATCTCTTTAATGCTGACACTGGTGACTGTTATATTTGTGAGCCAACCCACTGGAATGTAGGACTCGTATTCTTTGTGACTGGCGGTCCCATTGCATAACTATACACCAGGACTACATATCCCAGGGATCCTTGCTACTATCTAAGAGACTTCTGGGAGAGACTATATAGGATCCAGGAGTTCCGCCTGACGCTTTCTTCTTCCTGGACCTTGTTTAATACATACCTCTCCGTGATGGGAAGAGAGAGGTTGTGGCCTACCACGCGGTGTCAAGAAACTCCAGCCCGGCCTCACAGGGCCCATCTCTGCGGTTGCTCGGCAGACATCTCCACGGCACCAACGCAGCAGCTCGATGCTCTGTTCGTTCAGACTCCACATCCGTGTGTCATCGCTGACGGCTCCATAGACGAGCATCTTCTCCCAGGTCACTGATTTCAAGGCGTCTAGTTTGGATCAGTCGCTGGTGAGAGGGCAACCTCCCACCTTCTGCATTATTTCCCTGGTTACTTAATTGGGACACTGTGTACAGACACCTTTACCTTGGGAACACTTTACTCCACTTCTATTTGAACACTGTGCATTGACACCTTTACCTACAACCATTTCAAGGAATACCATTAGCCTGTTTAAGCCAGTCAGTCTGTCCATTCATCACTGTGCCTTATTGGATACAATCTAATGAGCTCCAACTGCCGGTGAAGATTATCGGGTCTGCACCACAGACATTGCTGTTGTCACTAATTAAAGGGCCCTACACTATCTCTATCCTGTCTGGCCTCTCTTTAGGATGACGGTTGAATAGGCCTGCCTGGGGTTCCCCTTAGAGTGTAACTACTTGCATTAAACATTTAACCATTCATTGTCCTTCAGGTAATGCTACAGGTGGTATGCTGGTATATGTATATTGTATCTTCCTGTTAAACCGTTCTTAGACCCCTTTCACACTGCCGGAGTTTTTCAGGTGCTACAGCGCTAAAAATAGCGCCTGAAAAAAGCGGCTTTCACACTGGAGCGGTGTGCTGGCAGGACGTCACAAAAAGTCCTGCCAGCAGCTTCTTTGGAGCGGTGAAGGAGTGTTGAACTCACCGCTCCTCCACCGCTGCTCCCCATTGAAATCAATGGGGCAGCGCTGCGATACCGCTGGCGTTTTGCGGGCGGATTTAACCCCTTTTCGGCCGCTAGCAGGGGGGTTAAAACCGCCTTGCTAGTGGCCGAATAGCGCCGCTAAAATGACGGTAAAGCTGCGCTAAAAATAGCGCCGATTTACCGCCGATGCCCTCCCGGCGGCTCGGTGTGAAAGCCGTCTTAAAGCGGAGTTCCACCCATTTAAAAGTCAGCAGCTACAATATGTGTATCTGCTGACTTTTAATAATCAGACACTCACCTGTCCCACAGTCCAGCGAAGCCTCGCTCCTCTCCCCCTCCTCTCCGCGGCGCAGATATTCTAACTGTAGGTGACCGAGCGCGCAATGCGTATGCGTGAGCCATGCTGTGCGCTGTGAATGGTCAGGCAATCTTCTGGGACCTGTGACGTGTCCCGGAAGATTGCAGGGAGGGAGGGTTAGAGGTGAACTTCCGGCGCCACGGAGAAAGTGGGAGATGGCTGCCCACAAAAACCGGGTATCCACTCCCCACCCCCCCAAAAAAAATGACATGCCAAATATGGCAGGGGGGTCACCATCACTTAAAGCGGAAGTTCCATTTTTGGGTGAAATTCTTCTACTGAATCTGTGCTGTTATTCAGAACTCCGTTGATCTATTGCCCTCCTTTACAATCCAATACTACTTTTGTAACGGCTTACCTTGGTTGGAGTCCATAGTGCAGAGATGTTTGCTCACCCTTGCAAATACACACAGCCCACAGTAATTAGGTAAAAGGCTACCTGGGCTGTGAGTATGAGCATGGGGCCTTGTCTGGGAATTTACCAAAGGATTGTCGAGGTGAAGCCATATTCGGGGATTCCAGAGTTAACGAGGAACAGAGCCAGGGTCAGAAGCCGGGGTCAGTCTTGGAACAATGAAACTTGAAAACAGGAACCTTTGACACTACAAGTGACAATGAACTGACCCAGCCCTCGGGGTGAGGCAGTGTTTTTTACCCAGCTGATTTGATAAACTGCCTCAGCTGAACCAGGAGTGACAGGTGCTAATTGCAAAGCAAGATCCAGAGCATAGCCCTCAGTGCTGCATGCAGGACAAGGCATAGCTGGAAACCAGGCTGCATAATGAGCTGAGGTGTGGTTCAGAGGCAATACAGCAGGACCAGTACACAGAAAGTCATGGGTTCAATACCTCCTTGCGCCACGCCTGGCCGTTTGCGTGGCACGGTAGGAACCGTGACAACTTTGCTACTCCAGTAAAAGCTGAGAGGCCATAAATATATTGACTTGTGTGATATGTCATTTAAAGGTCCTGTTGGAAAGATGTCTGAACCCAGAGTGTCAGATGGTTTGGAAGGTTCACAGGGTCATGGTGATGCAGATGAACAGGTAAATCCAAGCAGTCCTCAAGGGGACCGAGCTACACAAGTCACACCTGAAATAACCAAAAACAGTGCAGGACCTTCTTTGTCAAATCGGTGCGGCACCACAAAGAAGGCCAAGGTGTCAGCGAGTTCAGTTTCATATACCATCAAAAGGCACTTGGAAACTGGAGGAAACTCTGACAGGAGGAGGTCTGGCAGACCCAAAGCCACAACACATTCAGAAGACACGTTTCTGAGGGTCACCAGCTGGTGGGTCACATGAAGATGTCATTGTATTATGAACGTTCTTAGAAGCTTCACAAACTGATATCTATAAAATGAGCCCAAAGCTGGTCAATGTGCTCCAGAGATGGATCGCACACAGATGATTGGCTGAGGAGTAAGCAGTTTGACCCTCAATGTTTGAAGTCAACCACTAAAACCCTCCTGGACGCCCCCCTGTAATCAGAACTACACATCCCCTCAGTCCCCCCAGGACAGACATGAGGAGCCGGAATTCTCTGTTGTATTGATTCTTGCATTTTTATTCTCGGTGGTGGAAGAGTTAATCTCTGCAGACAGAGATTCACCCCGGTCCAGGTGTCATCAATGTCTGCATTTCTGTATTTCCAATCTGCGCTTGTTTTTTGAATTACCTGAAATGAGAGGACGGCTGGGGCCAGTGGGGGCTGTTGGAGGTTGGTGGGCCGGGGGGAGGGGGCGCATTTCTTGGAAAGCCTTCTAATGATGCCATTGCAGGAATCAACATGAAGGAATATTTATAAACGGGATCTGTAAAGACGACCTTCTAGAAATGGCAGAGCTGCCAATACAGCACAGCGGCTCCGCATCGGCCTTTATGGTAAATTCTGAACATGTCCGGAGCAGCTGCCGGAAAACCACATAATTCTCTTATTACAACTTAAAAATAAATCACTCCGAGGGACAAAATCTCAGCGAGGGTTCAACTGCACATTCAGGGAAAACTCCATATCAGCGTTTCCTTCTCTGATTTATATATTTAAAAAAAAAAAACGCATGTTTACTGTGTGGAGCCGGGGGGGAGGGGGGCTAAATGGGGGGGCTTGTTGTACAGAAAGTATAAAAACTATACTGAGTCATACGGGGCGTCACCCCCAAATAAACCCGGAATGAAGATGCAGGAGCTCTCCATCCAATCTGACAGAGCTTGAGATATTCTACAAAGAAGAATGGGCAGAAATGTCCTCTCTAGATGTGCAAAGCTGGTAGAGATATCCCCAAAAAGACTTGTAGAGAAAGGGGGCTCTACAAAGTATTGACTCCGGGGGGCGCCATACAAATGTCCCTCCCCCCACACTTTTCACATATTTATTTGTATCATTTATCATTTTCCTTCCACTTCACAATTATGTGACACTTTGTGTTGGTCTATCACATAAAATCCCAATAAAATACATTTATGTTTTTGGTTGTAACATGACAAAATGTGGGAAATTTCCAGGGGTATGAATACTTTTTCAAGCCACTGTACAGTAATACCTAGGCCCCTATGTGAACAGCAAGGTTTTTATTACTGGGTAGCGTCCTTTTTTTTTGTAGCGTCCTTTTTGTTGTTCGGTTAAAAATCTACCAATGCCGTGCCCTCTGCAGCCTTCGCGACCTTTGCTATTGTAATATAATAATACCTGATCTATAATATAACTGCAGGTAGACAATTGACTAAGGGAGGAGGAGGGGAAGAAGGAGTAGGTTGGCTCACCACCTAACACCTCCAAGTGGCAGAACCTTGGCCTCTCCATTTAGCCCACTTAAGAAAGAAGTGCGCATGTTCCGTATGAGCTTTGCGCATGCTCTGAAACGCGTTGTGATTCTCTCTCCTCACCCTGGTGACGTCACACGCTTACCGGCGCCGCGGCCCCAGCTGGTTTCCATCTAGCTGTAATAACTCAGGACCTGCGGGCACATTCCTGTCTACTGTGGCTACCACGGCTGCTAAACCCTCAGACCAGAGACATTGAGGACTTATTCCACCGGGTGTCCATCCTAAGATGAGCCTGCTTTACCGTACTTTGATGTGAGTGTTCACGTGACTGCTTGCCCTTGTAATTAATAAATACTGCACTTAGAGGGGCTTTTCTGCTTTCTCCACATCCAGGTTTTGGGGGCGGGGTTCAGCTGAACTTGCGCCATTTCAAACCGGCAATGCAGTGCGACATCGGGGGCGGTTTGACAGACGTCGGTGTGGGTTCATGCACAGATGTCTATTCAAATCCCCCCCCCCCCCCAAGTCACCAAAAGTTGGTCAGGAACTACTTTTGGGAATCAGTGCCCCAAAGTTGGCATGGCACCAATTCGGACGGCGCCATTGCCGGCAATACCCAGCGATTTCACATGCAATTTGACCTGATGTGAACGTGGGCTTCGGCTGTTCAGTGTCTGGGAGGGCAAAGACGCTCACAGCAGAGGAATAACAGACACACCCGCCCTTGGCCCGCCCTCGGCTGTGCGCCGTCCAATCATGACATTAATGCCAAAATAATAAATTGGATCCTGGATGGATTTGTTCGCCTGTTTTATTGATTGTGTAACAATTGAAGACTATATCGATCTAAACATTGGTGTTCACTTTTTTCAGTCCAGCGTTTGGTATTGAAATGTATTTGATCTATTGGGGAGATGTAGCTATGGCTCCTCCTTTCTTTTATGTTATTATTTTGAAGGAAATTTGTAATAAACTTGTATTGTTTTTATTTAAAATTCTCCAGCATGGTGCCAATAAAGTCGCTCCATTTTCTGGTGAATGTTTTCCTCTCTATTGATGGGAACGATCGCTTTAGCTGTCACCACTCTGGAAGAAGGTTCAAGAGAAAATAATTTCCATTAAAAAAATGTTTGTAGTTAATAATTATTTTTCAGAAGGCCGGCAGAGCTGCCAGAACAGGTGAAGACGATCGAATGTGGCCTCCAGGCCGCTCGTAGGGGAGATATAAAATAAAGCAAAAACAAAGCTTTCCTACAGAATATTTTTATTATTCAACAACATACATTGTATCCATCAAAGGATCATTCATTCTCAGATACATGTGATGGAATTGTGTTGTATTAGCCACATTTATATATATTTGGGGATTTGGGGGGAGTTGATTCTAATGTAATTTATTTTATGTTAATTTAATAGAAAATGATAATTAAAGTTGTATATTATGTAGTGAGAGCAAAATCTATTAAAAAGTAATTGTTGTAAGATGTTCTGATGATTAGAATAGACGGTCTTAATGGGTGCAGGAATCAATCATGAGGATATTTAGCAAACATGCCGGGCATATGTGTGATATGTGGGAGGAAGATAATGAGACTTCACTTCTGCTCTGCCGTACATGATAATATCCATTCTAGGGAACGCAGGTTACTCTAAACTGGCTTCATTTATAATGTGTGCCCCCGATAACAACAGACCATTGTGGGGTCCAAAGGAGAGACTCTGATGACATTAGCCCATTGTGGGATTTAAGGGAGAGACTCTGATGACATTAGCCCATTGTGGGATCAGAGGGAGAGACTCTGATGACATTAGCCCATTGTGGGATCGGAGGGAGAGACTCTGATGACATTAGCCCATTGTGGGATCAGAAGGAGAGACTCTGATGACATTAGTCCATTGTGGGATCCAAGGGAGAGACTCTGATGACATTAGCCCATTGTGGGATCGGAGGGAGAGACTCTGATGACATTAGCCCATTGTGGGATCAGAGGGAGAGACTCTGATGACATTAGCCCATTGTGGGATCAGAAGGAGAGACTCTGATGACATTAGCCCATTGTGGGATCGGAGGGAGAGACTCTGATGACATTAGCCCATTGTGGGATCAGAGGGAGAGACTCTGATGACATTAGCCCATTGTGGGATCAGAGGGAGAGACTCTGATGACATTAGCCCATTGTGGGATCAGAAGGAGAGACTCTGATGACATTAGTCCATTGTGGGATCCGAGGGAGAGACTCTGATGACATTAGCCCATTGGGGGATCCAAGGGAGAGACTCTGATGACATTAGCCCATTGTGGGTTTAGAGGGAGAGACTCTGATGACATTAGCCCATTGTGGGATCCAAGGGAGAGACTCTGATGACATTAGCCCATTGTAGGATCGGAGGGAGAGACTCTGATGACATTAGCCCATTGTGGGATCGGAGGGAGAGACTCTGATGACATTAGCCCATTGGGGGATCCAAGGGAGAGACTCTGATGACATTAGCCCATTGGGGGATCCAAGGGAGAGACTCTGATGACATTAGCCCATTGTGGGGTCCAAGGAAGAGACTCTGATGACATTAGCCCATTGTGGGATCGGAGGGAGAGACTCTGATGACATTAGCCCATTGTGGGATCCAAGGGAGAGACTCTGATGACATTAGCCCATTGTGGGGTCCAAGGGAGAGACTCTGATGATATTAGTCCATTGTGGGATCCAAGGGAGAGACTCTGATGACATTAGCCCATTGTGGGGTCCAAGGGAGAGACTCTGATGACATTAGTCCATTGTGGGGTCCAAGGGAGAGACTCTGATGGCATTATCCATTGTCAGTGGATCCTCTCTACTGCTATAGCTACTGGTCTCGAAGCCTGACCCCTGACCTTGGCACCCCCATTCAGAAATCGTGGCACAGGCAGGGAAAGCAATACCATATTTTTCCAAAGTGGAGGAAGGGGGCCTAGGACCTTGGGTACCCTGTAAGGGGGCCTGGGGCTGGGGGAGATCGCACACAGTCCTTCATGTTGTGAATGATCTTGTACATTGTAATTTGGTAGAAGTCATAAAAGAAGACGTTCCTATAGGCCGGGAGGTTGGTATCTGTGTAGTATGGCAGTATAGCAGTTGGTAATTGTAGAGCATTTCCAGGCTTGGACCTGTGTTACCGGGGACGGCTTCCGCTGGAGGGACGGTGGTTTGTGATATGCTGGGACAGCACTTCTTGTTCTTGAGAAGAGTTCCGGATAACGGATTGTCTCCTCTGTGCAGGCATTGTCCCTGAACTGACCCTACTGGCCAGGATCCTCCCCCTATACTATTCACTCTCCATAACAAGCGAGGTCACTGTCCCTGACCTATCATTCCCTCCAGGTTCGCTGGAATTAAATGAGTACCCTAATTTATAAAGTCTCACATCAAGATGGCTGCCAAAGTTCACCAGAAGTTGCAGCTTCCAATCAGACAGCTGGAATCTCTGTGACACAAACAGAATCTAGCAGGGGACAATTCCCTCTGTAGACTCTACTCCATCCGTATGTAGAGCACCCTCATAGGAGCCACTGGGGAATGCAGTTCTATTTCCCCGTTAAAGCACACACAGCCAGGTGCACAGCATTTCCTGCACTCTTCCTCTGGCTCCAAAGAACAGTCTAGGACTTTCTTTTTTGGGTTTTTATTGGAGAAAATGAACTGGGATAGGAGTAGGGAGTTTAGGACACCCCAGTAATCTGTAGGAATCAACAACTTGAGGACTCACTTCTGGCCGCACTGTACAAAACAAGCAATGTCCCCCAGGATCTCTATGCTGCTGGTGACCTGTACTCCTTCCAGAGTTAAAAGTTACACACAGTCATTATTCTTCTGCATTGGAGGGTTATCTATTCACTTAGCCACAGGATCATCGGTTGCCTCCTGCAGATATCCACCAGGCTCCTCCTCGTGAGGAAGATGAAGACTCACACCACCATAGGACAGCTGGGCTCTTCCCACCAACTTCCTCCTGGCTCTCTCCAGTGAGCGTCTCCAGACCCAACTTAATCCCTGGACGTGGATTTGCAAATAGGCCTTCCAGCTAAGCCTAGTTTGGACCTCTGTGTCTTCCTAAAATCATCTTGTAAGATGCTGCACCAGGGGGCCTCCTCCTGCAGGACTGGACCCAGGATCACTGCTCTCCTTCCTCAGGCCTCAGACTATTTATGGGCTTTTCCACCCCCTACTGGGCACACCTCCCCAGGGATTGGTTGGAGTTCCATAAATATTCAGGCTGCATGCCCTGTCCTAACCCCCCACCCCCACCCCCACCCCACTATGGTTCTAGAATCCTCTTGAAGACTGAGGGATGTTACAGGGCAGCATCCTGTGAAAAAAATGCATTTCTATTTAATGAACTCCTTGCTCCGATCATTACAGTGGAGCTAACTAAATGTACATAGCAGCCTACGCTAAGAGGGTATTACATGTACAATGGCACAGCACCACCTACTGGACAGAGGAAAATCTGCACCTATCTACACAATTATAGCAGAGTAGGAAAGGGTTAGGACCTCCATGAGGTTTTCTTTTTTCCGTCCTGGTGACCCTCATTCTCCCCAGCTCTTCTCCTGGTATGAAAAATCTCCCCTTTGGAGTTACAGACAGTTATAAAAATCTGACAGATGTACAAACCCTTCCCCACCATGTTCAATACCAATAAAAAGGAAAAATAACATGGCCGTCGTTGAGCTTTAAAACTTCAAAGAAGAGTTCCTGTTGTATGCAGACAGCTCACATGACATACACAACAAAGAAAATGTCAACTTACACACCAGAAAAAATACAAAGAATTAAAGTGAAGGAGCAGAAAACCGAGATTTCCTAATCTATATATGGCTGATAAACAATGGTGTACTTGGAGCTCCCAGCGCTGGCGCTTCTTCATCCATCTTTCCTCTCCTGCCCTATAATGAGAATCTCGGCAGGTGATGTCTGCTGGTTGGGGCCTAGAGGAGCACACAGGACCTCACATGCGGATTCTGCCAATATAATTGGCATCAGTTCTGTCAAAGAAGCTCAAGGAAACTGACAAGCAGGAGACATGTAATTATCTGGCTGGGATCTTGCCTCCGAGAGGAAATTGAACCTAATAAACTTCCCGTCCTCGGGGTCTTCGGATGGAGTCAGTGCGCCCATCGCTAACTGGAATGATTGCTATCTTAAATACAAAGAATTGGAGGGTTAATGTATCTGTCCATCTCTCAGGATCACACAGACACATCTCTGACCCTTTTGCAGCTTCTACTTAAGAGGCATCTTGGTTATTATCTAGCAAATGAGACAGACGGGGTGATAAATGGGGCCTCATGTCTTCTGGAAACGCCACCTTATAAAGACAAGATCAAAAGTTATTTATGGCTCCTCTAAACATGCCGGATTAATGACTCTCTTGTATGGCCGGGTTCGGAAGAAGTGTGAATAATGTTCGACTCATATTCCTGAAAAATTCAGATTGTGCAAATCCCCGATGGCCAATTATTGGCACGATGCGCTCCTGACACCTACAGCTACCTTCTTCTTGACTGGTGACCCATGTTACTCGTACATGAACGCGTCACTTAGACTTCGCATTCTATAACTGAGAGAAATTGTATAAATAAACCATTTCTACATCATGATAGAAGGAAAGAATAGGAGGTTTGGCACAAATACCAGTGACGAGTGATCACATGTATCTACGCACACGCTGTATGGCGTGCACGCTCATGCGTTTGTGCTAATACATGTCTTGCAGTGAGTTTTTGCTTGGAATTATGAGTATGCAATGGTCTTCTCATCCTGAGATACGTAAGTAGGTTGACGTTAAAGAAAACGTTTACTGTATTGTTCAACAAATGTCACGTACCTGATGGAGATCGAGCTTGAGATGGGGCTTCTCTCTCATCTCTTGTTCAATACCCCTGGTAGTGGTGACAGGAGATGTGAGGTGGTGGTACGAGGATCATGTTGTGGGCAGCGCCAGCTGCTGGATGCAGGACACAGATGTCTGTGGACCACCAGACAAGGAGTAGACAAGGAGCAGAGGCCAGGACAGGGTGACACTCTGTGAGAAGACAGGAGAAAAGACAGGACAGCAGCGAGGAACAAACAAGAACATAAGGCAGAGGCAGGATACATGAGGAGGTCAGTTCACAACATGGGCAGCAAGGTACCAAATCAGGAAGTGGAGTACAGAGTCCAAACACAGGTCAAGGTCACAATAGGTAGACAAAGGCAAGCCTATAGGTCATACACAGGAAGGCAAGCATAGCAGGTCAGGTCACAGGTAAATCAGGGACTAGTGGAAGACCACTCAGCAGTCTGTCCATGTCACAATCCAGTTTCAATAGGCTGTTTGGCGCCAATACCAGTGGAAAGTGTACATGGGAGCTATTGCTCAGAGTTATGAACATGCAATGGTGTTCTCGTTCTTTATGGTCTTCTCTCTCTTTATGTTCTTCTCGCTCTTTATGGTCTTCTCGTTCTTTATAGTCTTCTCACTCTTTATGGTCTTCTCGCTCTTTATGGTCTTCTCATTCTTTACTGTCTTCTCGTTCTTTGCGTTCTTCTCGTTCTTTACAGTCTTCTCGCTCTTTATGGTCTTCTCATTCTTTACTGTCTTCTCGTTCTTTGCGTTCTTCTCGTTCTTTACAGTCTTCTCGCTCTTTATGGTCTTCTCGTTCTTTACGGTTTTCTCGTTCTTTACAGTTTTCTCGTTCTTTATGGTCTTCTCATTCTTTATGGCCTTCTCATTCTTTAAGGTCTTCTCGTTATTTTAAGGTCTTCTCATTCTTTATGGTCTTCTAGTTCTAGAACATAAATGGACTTTTCTTACAAGAAGTTATATGAAGAAGAGAAAAACAGTACTACACAATATGTAGACAATGGCAAGCCTGAAGGTCATACACAGGAAGGCAAGCATAGCAGGTCAGGTCACAAATAAATCAGGGAGTAGCGGAAGACCACTCAGCAATCTGTCCATGTCACAATCCAGCTTCAGTAGGCTGTTTGGAACCAATACCGGTGGCAAGTGTACATGGGAGCTATTGCTCAGAGTTACGAACATGCAATGGATTTCTTGTTCTTTATGGTCTTTTCATTCTTTATGTTCTTATTGCTCTTTATGGTCTTCTCGCTCTTTATGGTCTTCTCGTTCTTTACGGTCTTCTCACTCTTTATGGTCTTCTCGTTTATTACGGTCTTCTCTTTCTTTACGATCTTCTCATTCTTTACAGTTTTCTCGTTCTTCATGGAATTGTCATTCTATATGGTCTTCTCGTTCTTTATGGTCTTCTCGTTCTTTATGGTCTTCTAGTTCTAAAGCATAACTGGACTTTTTTTACAAGAAGTTGTATGAAGAAGAGAAATACGGTAATAACGAGAGACAACCACCTTTTTGAGAAATAATTTTTTTAAAGCATTTTGAACGCTTACATTAAGACCTCCTCTTTCTGCCCCACCCATCCAGGCGAGCTAAGCCCCACCTCTGTATCATTTTGTATATTTCTACAGTTCAGAAGCTGCGTTTTGAAAAGATTCACTATACACAGTATCTGCCAATACTATAATTGGAGGTTTTCTCTTCACCCCAATCTTTCATGGAAGCCACAAGAAACACCCATTATTTTTTAAAGGAGGAATATGAGATTCTGAACATGACATTCTCGAGATGTTTTCTGTTACTAGAACTCTCTCTGTACCCCTAGGTCTCTGTGGGTCCCCCTAATGGCCACAGCTTTGTTGTTCTGTTTCAAATGTCACTTTATATATTGACATACCTCCTTAGACCCAGTCTGACCGGATAGTGTGGTCACTTGCTGACTTAGCGCCATCCACAGGCACCTTAACTCTTCAATAAGACACAGACGTTGAATCCAAAACAATTTACTTCAAATAATTGCAGTACAGAGGATGTTCTTTCAGTCTTTTGAAGTGTAAAAAGACATTGGGATTGATTTACTAAAACTGGAGAGTACAAAATCTGGTGCAGCTCTGGAGAGAAATCATTCAGCTTTCAGGTTTTATTGCTGAACAAGCTGATGTCAGAAGCTGATTGGCTACCATGCACATCTACACCAGATTTTGCACTCTCCAGTTTTAGTAAATCAACCCTGATGTCTTTAATGAGCCCTGTCTCTGTGAATAACTAAAATTGACTGAGGAAACATGGAAGAAACAGGGAGGGTCTAGCTAGGACGGAACCAAATAGCACTAAAAAGGAGGGGAAGACAGAGGAAGATACTAAAATCACAATGTCATAAAACCACCAATACATGGCAGCATGCTACAAAAAATGTATAACATCATGCAGTTCAATACAACACAAATAAAGGGTGAAAATGGGGCAGAATATTCATTATTCTTGGGGCATTGAGTTGTAGTTACATATTTTAATTCCCCTCCCCCAAGTGCTGAAGTCTGTTGATTTTGCCACCATTAAAAAAAAAGGTTTCTTGGTGAGACCTCCAATAGCCTTACAGCAGAATGGGGTTCCTACAGTTCTGTACAATGGGGGGATAGAAAGTGGAGTCCTCTCCATGTTACTGAATGAAGGGGCCCCAATCCTCCTCTAATAATAGTAAGGATTGGGATTATACGGAAGGATTATCAGCAAATACAAATGTCTGCTGAGATCAGAAAAGTGTTTATTATATCAAATCATTGATATCTGGGGAGAGGAGCTTCAACATCTGCAATCTCTAATTTTACATTCTTACTAATTTATTTACTGCTGGGAAATAAAGTAACTAAATATACCGATAATATGACAGCTGTGTGCGGAACACGCCAGTACGCCGCCTGCCGTTCTGCAGTCTGTACTCGGCTCTGCCGCCGGTCCTCCGTTCTACCGCCGGTGCTCCGCTCTGCCACCAGTACTCCGCTCTGCCCCGGTACTCCGCTCTGCCGCTGGTACTCCGCTCTGCCGCTGGTATTCTGCTCTGCCACCAGTACTCCGCTCTGCCGCTGGTACTCCGCTCTGCCGCTGGTATTCTGCTCTGCCACCAGTACTCCGCTCTGCCGCTGGTACTCTGCTCTGCCGCTGGTACTCCGCTCTGCCGCTGGTACTCTGCTCTGCCGCTGGTACTCCGCTCTGCCGCTGGTACTCTGCTCTGCCACCAGTACTCCGCTCTGCCGCCGGTCCTCCGTTCTACCGCCAGTACTGTTGCCGGTACTCCGCTCTGCCGCCTGTACTCTGCTCTGTCGCTGGTACTCCGCTCTGCCGCTGGTACTCCGCTCTGCCGCCTGTACTCCGCCCGGCGCCTGTACTCCGCTCTGCCACCAGTACTCCACTCTGCCGCCTGTACTCCATTCTGCCGCCTGTACTCCGCGCTGAGACCAGTACTCCGCTCTGCCGCCGGTACTCCGCTCTGCCGCTGGTACTCCGCTCTGCCGCTGGTACTCTGCTCTGCCACCAGTACTCCGCTCTGCCGCCGGTCCTCCGTTCTACCACCAGTACTGTTACCGGTACTCCGCTCTGCCGTCTGTACTCTGCTCTGCCGCCGGTACTCTGCTCTGCCGCTGGTACTCCGCTCTGCCGCCTGTACTCTGCTCTGCCGCCTGTACTCCGCTCTGCTGCTGGTACTACGTTCTGCCGCCGGTACTCCGCTCTGCCGCCTGTACTCTGCTCTGCCGCCTGTACTCCGCTCTGCTGCTGGTACTCTGCTCTGCCGCCAGTACTCTGCTCTGCCGCCTGTACTCTGCTCTGCCGCCTGTACTCCGCTCTGCTGCTGGTACTCCACTCTGCTGCCAGTACTCCGCTCTGCCGCCTGTACTCCGCTCTGCTGCTGGTATTCCGCTCTGCCGCCTGTACTTCGCTCTGCGGCCTGTACTCTGCTCTGCCGCCTGTACTCCACTCTGCTGCTGGTACTCCTCTCTGCCTCCTGTACTCCGCTCTGCCGCCTGTACTCCGATCTGCTGCCTGTACTCCTCTCTGCCTCCTGTACTCAGTTCTGCCACCTGTACTCCGCTCTGCCACCAGTACTCCGCTCTGCCACCAGTACTCCGCTCTGCCACCTGTACTCCACTCTGCTGCTGGTACTCCGCTCTGCCGCCTGTACTCCGCTCTGCTGCTGGTACTCTACTCTGCCGCCCGTACTCCACTCTGCCGCCTGTACTCCGCTCTGCCGCCAGTACTCCGCTCTGCCGCCCGTACTCCGCTCTGCCGCCTGTACTCCGCTCTGCCGCCCGTACTCCGCTCTGCCGCCTGTACTCCGCTCTGCTGCCAGTACTCCGCTCTGCCGCCCGTACTCCGCTCTGCCGCCTGTACTCCGCTCTGCCGCCTGTACTCCGCTCTGCCGCCCGTACTCCGCTCTGCCGCCTGTACTCCGCTCTGCTGCCAGTACTCCGCTCTGCCGCCCGTACTCCGCTCTGCCGCCCGTACTCCGCTCTGCCGCCTGTACTCCGCTCTGCCGCCCGTACGCCGCTCTGCCGTCTGTACTCCGCTCTGCTGCCAGTACTCCGCTCTGCCGCCCGTACTCCGCTCTGCCGCCTGTACTCTGCTCTGCCGCCTGTACTCCGATCTGCTGCTGGTATTCCGCTCTGCCGCCCGTACTCCGCTCTGCCGCCTGTACTCCGCTCTGCTGCCAGTACTCCGCTCTGCTGCCCGTACTCCACTCTGCCGCCTGTACTCTGCTCTGCCGCCTGTACTCTGCCGCCTGTACTCCTTTCTGTGGCCGGTACTCCGCTCTGCCGTTGGTACTCCGCTCTGCCGCCAGTACTCCGCTCTGCCGCCTGTACTTCGCTCTGCCGCCTGTACTCTGCTCTGCCGCCTGTACTCCGCTCTGCTGTTGGTACTCCGCTCTGCCGCCAGTACTCCACTCTGCCGCCTGTACTCCGATCTGCTGCTGGTACTCCGCTCTGCCACCTGTACTCCACTCTGCTGCTGGTACTCCGCTCTGCCGTCTGTACTCCGCTCTGCTGCTGGTACTCCACTCTGCCGCCCGTACTCCACTCTGCCGCCTGTACTCCGCTCTGCCGCCAGTACTCCGCTCTGCCGCCCGTACTCCGCTCTGCTGCCTGTACACCGCTCTGCCGCCCGTACTCCGCTCTGCCGCCTGTACTCCGCTCTGCTGCCAGTACTCCGCTCTGCCACCAGTACTCCGCTCTGCCGCTGGTACTCCGCTCTGCCGCTGGTATTCTGCTCTGCCACCAGTACTCCGCTCTGCCGCTGGTACTCTGCTCTGCCGCTGGTACTCCGCTCTGCCGCTGGTACTCTGCTCTGCCGCTGGTACTCCGCTCTGCCGCTGGTACTCTGCTCTGCCACCAGTACTCCGCTCTGCCGCCGGTCCTCCGTTCTACCGCCAGTACTGTTGCCGGTACTCCGCTCTGCCGCCTGTACTCTGCTCTGTCGCCGGTACTCCGCTCTGCCGCTGGTACTCCGCTCTGCCGCCTGTACTCCGCCCGGCGCCTGTACTCCGCTCTGCCACCAGTACTCCACTCTGCCGCCTGTACTCCATTCTGCCGCCTGTACTCCGCGCTGAGACCAGTACTCCGCTCTGCCGCCGGTACTCCGCTCTGCCGCTGGTACTCCGCTCTGCCGCTGGTACTCTGCTCTGCCACCAGTACTCCGCTCTGCCGCCGGTCCTCCGTTCTACCACCAGTACTGTTACCGGTACTCCGCTCTGCCGTCTGTACTCTGCTCTGCCGCCGGTACTCTGCTCTGCCGCTGGTACTCCGCTCTGCCGCCTGTACTCTGCTCTGCCGCCTGTACTCCGCTCTGCTGCTGGTACTACGTTCTGCCGCCGGTACTCCGCTCTGCCGCCTGTACTCTGCTCTGCCGCCTGTACTCCACTCTGCTGCTGGTACTCTGCTCTGCCGCCAGTACTCTGCTCTGCCGCCTGTACTCTGCTCTGCCGCCTGTACTCCGCTCTGCTGCTGGTACTCCACTCTGCTGCCAGTACTCCGCTCTGCCGCCTGTACTCCGCTCTGCTGCTGGTATTCCGCTCTGCCGCCTGTACTTCGCTCTGCGGCCTGTACTCTGCTCTGCCGCCTGTACTCCACTCTGCTGCTGGTACTCCTCTCTGCCTCCTGTACTCCGCTCTGCCGCCTGTACTCCGATCTGCTGCCTGTACTCCTCTCTGCCTCCTGTACTCAGTTCTGCCACCTGTACTCCGCTCTGCCACCAGTACTCCGCTCTGCCGCCAGTACTCCGCTCTGCCACCTGTACTCCACTCTGCTGCTGGTACTCCGCTCTGCCGCCTGTACTCCGCTCTGCTGCTGGTACTCTACTCTGCCGCCCGTACTCCACTCTGCCGCCTGTACTCCGCTCTGCCGCCAGTACTCCGCTCTGCCGCCCGTACTCCGCTCTGCCGCCTGTACTCCGCTCTGCCGCCCGTACTCCGCTCTGCCGCCTGTACTCCGCTCTGCTGCCAGTACTCCGCTCTGCCGCCCGTACTCCGCTCTGCCGCCTGTACTCCGCTCTGCCGCCTGTACTCCGCTCTGCCGCCCGTACTCCGCTCTGCCGCCTGTACTCCGCTCTGCTGCCAGTACTCCGCTCTGCCGCCCGTACTCCGCTCTGCCGCCCGTACTCCGCTCTGCCGCCTGTACTCCGCTCTGCCGCCCGTACGCCGCTCTGCCGTCTGTACTCCGCTCTGCTGCCAGTACTCCGCTCTGCCGCCCGTACTCCGCTCTGCCGCCTGTACTCTGCTCTGCCGCCTGTACTCCGATCTGCTGCTGGTATTCCGCTCTGCCGCCCGTACTCCGCTCTGCCGCCTGTACTCCGCTCTGCTGCCAGTACTCCGCTCTGCTGCCCGTACTCCACTCTGCCGCCTGTACTCTGCTCTGCCGCCTGTACTCTGCCGCCTGTACTCCTTTCTGTGGCCGGTACTCCGCTCTGCCGTTGGTACTCCGCTCTGCCGCCAGTACTCCGCTCTGCCGCCTGTACTTCGCTCTGCCGCCTGTACTCTGCTCTGCCGCCTGTACTCCGCTCTGCTGTTGGTACTCCGCTCTGCCGCCAGTACTCCACTCTGCCGCCTGTACTCCGATCTGCTGCTGGTACTCCGCTCTGCCACCTGTACTCCACTCTGCTGCTGGTACTCCGCTCTGCCGTCTGTACTCCGCTCTGCTGCTGGTACTCCACTCTGCCGCCCGTACTCCACTCTGCCGCCTGTACTCCGCTCTGCCGCCAGTACTCCGCTCTGCCGCCCGTACTCCGCTCTGCTGCCTGTACTCCGCTCTGCCGCCCGTACTCCGCTCTGCCGCCTGTACTCCGCTCTGCTGCCAGTACTCCGCTCTGCCGCCCGTACTCCGCTCTGCCACCTGTACTCTGCTCTGCCGCCTGTACTCTGCCGCCTGTACTCCTTTCTGTGGCCGGTACTCCGCTCTGCCGTTGGTACTCCACTCTGCTGCCAGTACTCCGCTCTGCCGCCTGCACTTCGCTCTGCCGCCTGTACTCTGCTCTGCCGCCTGTACTCCGCTCTGCTGCTGGTACTCCGCTCTGCTGCCAGTACTCCACTCTGCCGCCTGTACTCCGATCTGCTGCTGGTACTCCGCTCTGCCGCCAGTACTCTGCTCTGCCGCCTGTACTCCGCTCTGCTGCTGGTACTCCGCTCTGCTGCTGGTACTCCGCTCTGCCGCCTGTACTTCGCTCTGCTGCCTGTACTCTGCTCTGTCGCCTGTACTCCGCTCTGCTGCTGGTACTCTGCTCTGCCGCCTGTACTCTGCTCTACCGCCTGTACTCCGCTCTGCTGCTGGTACTCCGCTCTGCCGCCTGTACTCCGCTCTGCTGCTGGTACTCCGCTCTGCCGCCTGTACTTTGCTCTGCTGCCTGTACTCTGCTCTGCCGCCTGTACTCCGCTCTGCCTCCAATACACCGCTCTGCCGCCCGTACTCCGCTCTGCCGCCCGTACTCCGCTCTGCCGCCTGTACTCCGCTCTGCCGCCTGTACTCCGCTCTGCCACCAGTACTCCACTCTGCCGCCTGTACTCCATTCTGCCGCCTGTACTCCGCTCTGCCGTCAGTACTCCGCTCTGCCGCCAGTACTCCGCTCTGCCGCCTGTACTCTGCTCTGCCGCCTGTACTCCGCTCTGCTGCTGGTACTCCGCTCTGCCGCCAGTACTCCGCTCTGCCGCCTGTACTCCGATCTGCTGCTGGTACTTCGCTCTGCCGCCAGTACTCCGCTCTGCCGCCAGTACTCCGCTCTGCCGCCTGTACTTCGCTCTGCCGCTGGTACTCCGCTCTGCCGCTGGTACTCCGCTCTGCCGTTGGTACTCCGCTCTGCCGCCAGTACTCCGTTCTGCCGCCTGTACTCCGCTCTGCCGCCTGTACTTCGCTCTGCCGCCTGTACTCCGTTCTGCCGCCCGTACTCCGCTCTGCCGCCTGTACTCCGCTCTGCCGCCAGTACTCCGCTCTACCGCCAGTACTCCGCTCTGCCGCCCGTACTCCACTCTGCCGCCTGTACTCCGCTCTGCCGCCTGTACTCTGCCGCCTGTACTCCTTTCTGCGGCCGGTACTCCGCTCTGCCGTTGGTACTCCACTCTGCCGCCAGTACTCCGCTCTGCCGCCTGTACTTCGCTCTGCCGCCTGTACTCTGCTCTGCCGCCTGTACTCCGCTCTGCTGCTGGTACTCCGCTCTGCAGCCAGTACTCCGCTCTGCCGCCTGTACTCCGATCTGCTGCTGGTACTTCGCTCTGCCGCCAGTACTCCGCTCTGCCGCCAGTACTCCGCTCTGCCGCCTGTACTTCGCTCTGCCGCTGGTACTCCGCTCTGCCGCTGGTACTCCGCTCTGCCGTTGGTACTCCGCTCTGCCGCCAGTACTCCGCTCTGCCGCCTGTACTCCGCTCTGCCGCCTGTACTTCGCTCTGCCGCCTGTACTCCGTTCTGCCGCCTGTACTCCGCTCTGCTGCTGGTACTCCGCTCTGCCGCCAGTACTCCGCTCTGCCGCCAGTACTCCACTCTGCCGCCCGTACTCCACTCTGCCGCCTGTACTCCGCTCTGCCGCCTGTACTCTGCCGCCTGTACTCCTTTCTGCGGCCGGTACTCCGCTCTGCCGTTGGTACTCCACTCTGCCGCCAGTACTCCGCTCTGCCGCCTGTACTTCGCTCTGCCGCCTGTACTCTGCTCTGCCGCCTGTACTCCGCTCTGCTGCTGGTACTCCGCTCTGCCGCCAGTACTCCACTCTGCCGCCTGTACTCCGATCTGCTGCTGGTACTCCGCTCTGCCGCCAGTACTCTGCTCTGCCGCTGTACTCCGCTCTGCTGCTGGTACTCCGCTCTGCTGCTGGTACTCCGCTCTGCCGCCTGTACTCCGCTATGCTGCTGGTACTCTGCTCTGCCGCCTGTACTCTGCTCTACCGCCTGTACTCCGCTCTGCTGCTGGTACTCTGCTCTGCCGCCTGTACTCTGCTCTACCGCCTGTACTCCGCTCTGCTGCTGGTACTCCGCTCTGCCGCCTGTACTCCGCTCTGCTGCTGGTACTCCGCTCTGCCGCCTGTACTCCGCTCTGCTGCTGGTACTCCGCTCTGCCGCCTGTACTTCGCTCTGCTGCCTGTACTCTGCTCTGCCGCCTGTACTCCGCTCTGCCGCCAATACACCGCTCTGCCGCCCGTACTCTGCTCTGCCACCTGTACTCCGCTCTGCCGCCTGTACTCCGCTCTGCCACCAGTACTCCACTCTGCCGCCTGTACTCCGCTCTGCCGCCTGTACTCTGCCGCCTGTACTCTGCCGCCTGTACTCCTTTCTGCGGCCGGTACTCCACTCTGCCGTTGGTACTCCGCTCTGCCGCCAGTACTCCGCTCTGCCGCCTGTACTCCGCTCTGCCGCCAGTACTCCGCTCTGCCGCCCGTAGTCCGCTCTGCCGCCTGTACTCCGCTCTGCCGCCCGTACTCCGCTCTGCCGCCAGTACTCCGCTCTGCCGCCCGTACTCCGCTCTGCCACCTGTACTCCGCTCTGCCGCCCGTACTCCGCTCTGCTGCTGGTACTCCGCTCTGCCGCCAGTACTCCGCTCTGCCGCCTGTACTCCGATCTGCTGCTGGTACTCCGCTCTGCCGCCAGTACTCTGCTCTGCCGCCTGTACTCCACTCTGCTGCTGGTACTCCACTCTACCGCCCGTACTCCGCTCTGCCGCCCGTACTCCGCTCTGCCGCCTTTACTCCGCTCTGCCGCCAGTGCTCCGCTCTGCCGCCCGTACTCCGCTCTGCCGCCTGTACTCCGCTCTGCCGCCTGTACTCCACTCTGCTGCTGGTACTCCGCTCTGCCGCCTGTACTCTGTTCTGCCGCCAGTACTCCGTTCTGCCGCCAGTACTCTGCTCTGCCGCCTGTACTCCGCTCTGCTGCCAGTACTCCGCTCTGCCGCTGGTATTCCGCTCTTCCACCAGTACTCCTCTCTGCCGACAGTACTCCGCTCTGCCGACTGTACTCCGCTCTGCTGCTGATACTCCGCTCTGCCGCCCGTACTCCGCTCTGCCGCTTGTACTCTGCTCTGCCGCTTGTACTCTGCTCTGCCGCCTGTACTCCGCTCTGCTGCTGGTACTCCGCTCTGCCGCCCGTACTCCGCTCTGCCGCCTGTACTCTGCTCTGCCGCTTGTACTCTGCTCTGCCGCCTGTACTCCGCTCTGCTGCTGGTACTCCGCTCTGCCGCCTGTACTCCGCTCTGCCGCCTGTACTCTGCTCTGCCGCCTGTACTCTGCTCTGCCGCCTGTACTCTGCTCTGCTGCTGGTACTCTGCTCTGCCGCCTGTACTCCGCTCTGCTGCTGCTACTCCTCCCTGCCTCCTGTACTCCGCTCTTCCGCCTGTACTCCTCTCTGCCGCCTGTACTTCTCTCTGCCTCCTGTACTTAGTTCTGCCACCTGTACTCCGCTCTGCCGCCTGTACTCCACTCTGCCGCCTGTACTCCGCTCTGCCACCAGTACTCCGCTCTGCCACCTGTACTCCGCTCTGCTGCTGGTACTCCGCTCTGCCGCCTGTACTCCACTCTGCTGCTGGTACTCTGCTCTGCCACCTGTACTCCGCTCTGCTGCCTGTACTCCACTCTACCGCCTGTACTCCGCTCTGTCACCAGTACTCTGCTCTGCCGTCTGTACTCTGCTCTGCTGCTGGTACTTCACTCTGCTACCGGTACTCCTCTCTGCTGACTGTACTCCGCTCTGCCGCCTTTACTCCGCACTGCCGCTGGTACTCCGCTCTGCCGCCAGTACTCCACTCTGCCACCCGTACTCCGCTCTGCAGCCTGTGCTCTGCTCTGCCGCCTGTACTCCGCTCTGCTGCTGGTACTCCGCTCTGCCGACTGTACTCCGCTCTGCCGCCTGTGCTCCGCACTGCCGCTGGTACTCCGCTCTGCCGCCAGTACTCCACTCTGCCGCCCGTACTCCGCTCTGCAGCCTGTGCTCTGCTCTGCCGCCGGTACTCCGCTCTGCTGCTGGTACTCCGCTCTGCCGCCTGTACTCCTCTCTGCCTCCTGTACTCCGCTCTGCTGCCAGTTCTCCACTCTGCCACCTGTACTCTTATCTGCCGCCAGTACTCCACTCTGCCACCTGTATTCCTATCTGCCGCCAGTACTCCGCTCTGCCAACTGTACTCCTATCTGCCGCCAGTACTCCGCTCTGCCACCTGTACTCCGCTCTGCCACCTGTACTCCGCTCTGCCGCCAGTATTCCGCTCTGCCGCCGATACTCTGCTCTGCTGCAGGTACTCCGCTCTGCCGCCGGTACTCTGCTCTGATATCTATACTCCGCTCTGCCGCCTGTACTCCGCTCTGCTGCTGGTACTTTGCTCTGCCGCCTGTACTCCGCTCTGCTGCTGGTACTCCTCTCTGCCTCCTGTACTCCACTCTTCCGCCTGTACTCCTCTCTGCCGCCTGTACTTCTCTCTGCCTCCTGTACTTAGTTCTGCCACCTGTACTCCGCTCTGCTGCCTGTACTCCGCTCTGCTGCTGGTACTCCGTTCTGCCACCTGTACTCCGCTCTGCTGCTGGTACTCCGCTCTGCCGCCTGTACTCCGCTCTGCCACCAGTACTCCGCTCTGCCACCTGTACTCCGCTCTGCTGCTGGTACTCCGCTCTGCCACCTGTACTCCGCTCTGCTGCCTGTACTCCGCTCTGCTGCTGGTACTCCGCTCTGCTGCCAGTACTCCACTCTGTCACCAGTACTCTGCTCTGCCGTCTGTACTCCGCTCTGCCGCTGGTACTCCGCTCTGCCACCGGTACTCCTCTCTGCCGACTGTACTCCGCTCTGCCGACTGTACTCCGCTCTGCCGCCTGTACTCCGCACTGCCACTGGTACTCCGCTCTGCCGCCAGTACTCCACTCTGCCTGCCGTACTCCGCTCTGCCACCTGTACTCTGCTCTGCCACCTGTACTCCGCTCTGCTGCTGGTACTCCTTTCTGCCTCCTGTACTCCGCTCTACCGCCAGTACTCCACTCTGCCACCTGTACTCCTATCTGCCGCCAGTACTCCGCTCTGCCACCTGTACTCCTATCTGCCGCTAGTACTCCACTCTGCCACCTGTACTCCTATCTGCCGCCAGTACTCCACTCTGCCACCTGTACTCCTATCTGCCGCCAGTACTCCACTCTGCCACCTGTACTCCTATCTGCCGCCAGTACTCCGCTCTGCCACCTGTACTCCTATCTGCCGCTAGTACTCCACTCTGCCACCTGTACTCCTATCTGCCGCCAGTACTCCACTCTGCCACCTGTAATCCTATCTGCCGCCAGTACTCCGCTCTGCCACCTGTACTCCTATCTGCCGCCAGTACTCCACTCTGCCACCTGTACTCCTATCTGCCGCCAGTACTCCGCTCTGCCACCTGTACTCCACTCTGCCACCTGTACTCCACTCTGCCGCCAGTATTCCGCTCTTCCGCCCATACTCCGCTCTGCCGCTGGTACTCCGCTCTGCCGCCGATACTCCGCTCTGCTGCTGGTACTCCTCTCTGCCGCTGGTACTCTGCTCTGCCGCCGGTACTTTGCTCTGCCGCCGGTACTCTGCTCTGCCGCCTGTATTCCGCTCTGCCACCAGTACTCCGCTCTGCCGCCAATACTCCGCTCTGCCGCCGGTACTCCGCTCTGCCGCTGGTACTCTGCTCTGCCGCCGGTACTCTGCTCTTCCGCCTGTACTCCGCTTTGCCGCCTGTACTCCGCTCTGCTGCTGGTACTCCCCTCTGCCGCCTGTGCTCCGCTCTGCCACCGGTACTCTGCTCTGATGTCTGTACTCCGCTGGACTTGGACTTGGCATGGCGTAGATCCATGGCCACATGCACTTCGCTGTCGTCCAATCATTTCCTCTGGAATTGTGTGCAGGTGAAGAAGATTGGATGGATCTAATGTCTTACATGATTACACCAATGCTTACAGTATGTAGCGCACCCCCTAGGCAGCCACTGGTGGTCTTGTTTCATTTCTTGCTATTTAAACACACACAGCCAGGCACACTGCATTTTCCTCACTCTTCCACTGGAACAAGGGAACAGTCTAGGGGTGTTTTTTTTAGGGTTTTATTGAAAGGATGATCTTGGATGGCGTGAATGGAGTATGGGATACCCCAAAACAGATGAACTGAACACTTTGAGGACTTTCCTCTACCTTGCTTCAAATGCACAAAATAAATGTCCCTCAGAATCTCTAATGCTGAGAGGCGACTATTACTTCTCCAAACTCCAAAAGTTACATACAGTCATTATTTTCCAGCACTGGGGTTGTCTACTCATGTTGCCTCCTTCTGATATCCACCAGGCTCTTCCTAGTGAGAGAGATTCAGACTCACACCACCTTAGGACAGCTGGACACCTTTCCCCCAACTTCCTCCTGGCACTTTCCAGTGAGCTTCTCCAGACCCAGACTCCAGGACTCCCCCCGGCTAAGGCTTTTAGCTGGGATCTCAATGTCCTCTTAGGGCACTTCCAATAGTCCTGCCCCAAGGGCAAAGCCCTTGCACAGGGGTCGCCTCCAGCAGAACTGGACCCGGGAACTCTGCTGCTCTCCTGTCTCTGGCCCCAGACTATTTATGGGCTCTCCAACCACCTACTGGACACAGCTCCCCAGGGATTGGCTTGAGTTCCATAAATATTCAGCCTGCCCACTCTGTTCTTTCTCCCACTATAATTCTAAAATCCTCTACAAGACAGGGGAAAGTAATCAGAAGTGCAGCCTGTGAGACACTGAGCAGCCACTAATAATCAACCCCCGCTCCGCTGATTACAGGGGAGCTGATTACACCCTGTTCCAAATGATTATGCAAATTCTATTTCAGTGTCACAAAGATGAAATATTTTGTTTTTCAGTTTAACTCATGGATGCCATTGTGTCTCAGGGCTCTTTTGATCACTGAAAACAATCTGGGACATCTGTGATAATTAGATTGCCAGGTGAGCCCAAATAAAGAAAAAAACTACTAAAGGAGGGTGTTCCCCATTATTAAGCAGAGCACCATTTTCAAGCAATATGGGGAAGAAAAAGGATCTCTCTGCTGCCAAAAAGAGTGAAATATTTCAATGCCTTGGACGAGGTATGAAAACATTAGATATTTCATGAAAACTTAAGCGTGATGATCGCACTATTAAGAGATTTGTGGCTGATTCAGAGCACAGACGGGTTTCGTGCAGATGAAGGCACATTGAGGAAGATTTCTGCCAGATCCATGCATCGGATCAAGAGAGCAGCTGCTAAAACACCATTACATAGCAGCAAACAGATATTTGAAGCTGCTGGTGCCTCTGGAGTCCCACAGACATCAAGGTGTAGAGTCCTCCAGAGTCTTGCAACTGTGCATAAACCTTCCATTCGGCCACCACTAACCAATGCTCACAAGCAGAAACGGCTGCATTGGGCAGAAAAATACATGAAGACTAATTTTCAAACAGTCCTGTTCACTGATGAGTGCTGTGCAACCCTGGATGGTCGAGATGGATGGAGTAGTGGATGGTTGGTGGACGTCGGCAAGGCGGTGGTGGAGTCATGTTTTGGGCCTGAATCATGGGAAGAGATCTGGTCGGCCCCTTTAGGGTCCCCGAAGGTGTAGAGATGACCTCTGCAAAGTATGTGGAGTTCCTGACTGACCACTTCCTTCCCTGGTACAGAAGGAAGAACTATGCTTTCTGTAATAAAATCATCTTCATGCACGACAATGGGCCATCTCATGCTGCGAAGAAACCTCGGCATCAATGGCTGCTAAAGGGATAAAAGGAGAGAAAGTCATGGTGTGGCCTCCATCCTCCCCCTGACCTCAATCCTATCGAGAACCTTTGGAGCTTCCTCAAGCAAAAGATCTGCGAGGGTGGGAGGAAGTTTACATCCAAACAGCAGCTCTGGGAGGCTATTCTGACATCTTGCAAACAAATTCAATCAGAAACTGTCCAAAAACTCACAAGTTCAACGGATGCAAGACTTGTGAAGCTGCCATCAAATCAGGAGGTCCTATTGTTAAAATGTAACGTGACCTGTTAAAATGTTTAAAAAGTTAAAATGTTGTTCAAAGTTTGATTGAAATAGCTTTGGATTTCAGTAAATGTGCTGCAAACACAACAAATGAGAATTTTCAGTTCTTTACAACCTATAAAGTGTTTTGAAACTCTCTGTGTGTAATAATTTGGAACATTTCATTGTAAGAAAAAAAAACTGTTATCATTAGGAGGTTTGTTCAATAAAATTTGAATTGTACTCTCAATAGTTGATAACATGAGAATTACGCTGACTGTTGTTTACATCATTTATTTAGGTAAATGAGAAAAATATCATTGGCATAATAATTTGGAACAGGGTGTTAATTTACAGAGCAGTCTGCACTATCTATGAGGGCGCTACACCTGTTTGTCTACAGGCTTTGCTGAGACAATGCAGGAAGGTGACACACAAGACACTTGTCACCGTCCATCCATTGGGGTTGTGAGTAACGTCTTCATATTTCTGGCCGGTCTGACATGGATTAGACTTCAGAAGTGAATGGAGTTGATTTCCTTGACAATACATCAAACATCTGAATGTCTCACATCAGAACAGCAACAGAAGTTCCATTCTATTCCTCCAAATCCAGATCTGCCAAACTCCACCCAAAATGAAAGCCACACTTCACCTCGGAGCAGGTAGAGCGCAAAACGCAGGACGATTATGCAATGACTCGATCCCCGAGTAGGCGGCCAGCCACACGGCCTCTGCGCAGATATGACCGGCGCTCCCAGGAATGGCTCTGATTCATATTGGCAATCTCAACCTTTACTGCAGAATACTTCATAATAGAAATAACAAGGGAGAGGCCGATCGAACGTACACCGCTCACTCACAATAAAGATCTCTGATAAACTATCCTGGTGCTTTTCACCATCTACAGCCCAAAAACTCTACAGCAGATCCCTCTGAATTATATCTTACTTGGGATGGTCCATAAACCACTCTGAACATGTAAACCGTCTTTAACCGATTGCCGACCAGCCAACGCAGTTTTACTGCGGAAGAATTGCACGGCTGGGCGAAGCAACGTTATGTTACGTCGCTTCGCCTTTTGGCCACTAGGGGCGCGCGTGCCCGACCCCGATGTGAGTGCCCGGCGGGCACGATGACCTTCAGGCTCCTGCGATCGCTCGTAAGCACACAGATCCCGGTTCTTTCAGAGGAGAGGAGACAGGTCATGTGTTCATGCTATGTATGAACAGCGATCTCTCTCTCTCCTCCTAGACAGTCCCATCCCCCCACAGTTAGAACACACACTAGAGAACATAGTTAACCCCTTCCCTGCCAGTGACATTTATACAGTAATCAGTGCATTTTTATAGCTCTGATCGCTGTATAATTGTCAGTCGTCCCAAAAATGTGTCAAAAGCGTCCGATGTGTCCGCCATAATGTCCCAGTCACGATAAAAATCGCAGATCACCGCCATTACTAGTAAAAAAAAAATAACAATAAAAATGCTATAAAACTATCCCCTATTTTGTAGACACTATAACTTTTGCGCAAACCAATCAATATACGCTTATTGCAATTTTTTTTTTTCACCTAAAATTTGTAGAAGAATACGATCGGCCTAAACTGAGGAAAAAATATATATATTTTCTTTTTTAAAAAAACTTGGAATATTTATTATATCAAACAGTAAGAGATATTGTGTTTTCTTCAAAATTGTCGCTCTTCTTTTGTTTATAGCGCAAAAAATAAAAAACGCAGAGGTGATCAAATACCACCAGAAGAAAGCTCTATTTGTGGGAAAAAAAGGATGTCAATTTTGTTTCTTTACAACGTTGCACGACCGCGCAATTGTCAGTTAAAGCGACGCAGTGCCGAATCGCAAATAATGGCCAGGTCATTGAGCAGCCAAATCTTCCGGGGCTGAAGCGGTTAAAGAGAATTTCATTGTAATGCCATGTTTAGCGGTATCTCGTACTTACCATCTCTTCTCTCCCCTGGTAACTCCATATGGATGTTGGGAGAGAAGAACAATACCTGGTGCTTCCAGGTATGAAAAGCATGGAGCACACTTTCTTCCAAGTGTCAGTGCTGGTACTTGGCTACTTAGACTCCGGCCACTTAGACACCCTTTGCAGTCACATTGGGAGGGGAAAGATTCCTCAATCCTGTGTAAGTCCCAACCCTTCATGGTCAAACAGGCCTACAGGCACGGATGCCACTCATTGTCCTGCTATACACAACTCCAGAGGTACTGGACAGGAGATGTAAGGGAAGCCCATGAATCTCCATAGCAGGTGATAGGCCCAGATCAGTCAAGCTTCTGGGCTAATTTCTGGACCACATGTATCTTTGATGGCCAGCAGCTCATAAAGGCCAAGACTAAAGCTTGCAGTATTCTCCGGCTCTCTGGGTCATTGAGGTCTGGAGCTCAATAGATGTGTACTGAGCAGTGACGGGCACATGGAGACCACAGGCTGGGTACTTCATACCAAGAGCCCAGAACATAGATCAAGAATTGTTATTCTAATCAGGAAAAGTAATTAAGGGCTTCTTTGAAGGCACAATCTCTATTGTCAGACTGATAAGTCCAGGGCATGAAAGAACTCTTCATCAGACTTTCTGTATTTATAATGGGGTTGTGTTATTTGACCAAAGTGTGTAGATGTGTCTGGCTCCACACAAAACTGTATTTTACTTTGAATAGCATGTGGAAAGATTAGAACCTACGTCAGGTTTTGTCTTCTCTCTCTATGTTTTCCGCTCATTGTCACATTCCTGTATGAGGAGTTTGAGATGATGAGTGAGGCCTCTTGCACATGTATAAGAAACAAATAGCTCCACGCTTAGGTAATAAAGGAACTGCAGCCCCCCCAGCACAGAATAACACCTAAGTGAAATTCTAAGTAGTATAGAGTCCCAATTCGGGGTGATTGGCGCTGTTCCACTAAACCACGTCTGATGTGTAGAAACTAGTGAGGTGTATCAAATAAAAATGAATAAATAAATAGTGAAAACTAAAAATATATTATTATTATATATGTGGGAATAATAAAATTTCAAATGTGTGGAAGAAATATTCTTGGTGTATATGCGAAAACTGCCCACAAATATATAAAGTGCAACGTGTATTATCACCTTACTAGATTGGAGGTGATCAAAACAAAATGATATGAATTAGTATATAAAAAATGGTGTAAATTCCCAAAAACCTCCAAAAAATACTTGAATAAAAATAGTGAAAATATGTGCATAAAAAGTGCTAAGACATATAGATAAGAACCATATAATCATAAGTGCGCATGAAAGTGTTTAAAATTAATCATTAAATCATCAGTCCAAAAAAGTCCCAAAAGGAAAAAGGAAAGAAAGTCCATAGAACGTTCTTCCTGAAATACAATAATAAGTATCTTCAAACATCTAGCAGTACTCTTGATGTTATAAACTCCTCCAGCCTTCCAAAGGACCCCCCTGTGTGCCCTCACTCACCGGAAGAATTCACCCCTGCAGGGGTATCAGGTCATCTGAGGTGCCTCAGATGACGTCTTGATGACGAAACGCGTAAGGCGTGGCCACGTGATACGCATACGTCTTGTCTTTCTGGTTTAAGCAAATTTTTTTTTACGGATTTACGCAATGGGGCTCATTCTTGTTTCATATGGATGTTTCTGTGGGGAGTAACTGGAAGTGATCGGGATACCAGGAGTGGAGATCCGAACAGAGGACTGTCACCAGGGACCATTGCTGCAGGATACGGCTGACAGGCCTGATACCCCTGCAGGGGTGAATTCTTCCGGTGAGTGAGGGCACATAGGGGGGTCCTTTGGAAGGCTGGAGGAGTTTATAACATCAAGAGTACTGCTAGATGTTTGAAAATACTTATTATTGTATTTCAGGAAGAACGTTCTATGGACTTTCTTTCCTCTTTCCTTTTGGGACTTCTCTTGCACATGTAGGAGCCATAGGAATTACTTGTCCAGGTCTTCCCAGTTCAGCCCCGCAGCCAGGCATGCAACAGGCTCATTCACTCTTTCTCCAAGGACCAGTCACAGGGGTGTTGTTTTTGTGGGTTTTTTTTATTTTTGGTGAACTTGGATAGGGATGAGGGTAGTGGTCGGATACTCCAAAGATAAGAATTATGTACAACTGAGGTCTTAATCTTCCTTACAGAGCGAGCTTTAGTAGGAGAACTGGTCCCTTTAAATAGAAAAGTGCCTGGACAGAGCTCCTCAGGACACCAGCTGGTGTCTCCTTTAATAGACCCACATTTGGCTATAGTAGGACACCATAGGGGTAGCTAGAGCACATGGTCCCCCAGATACTCACAAGGCACAAGGACAGATGGAGCCTCCCTCCAATCTTCCAAACAATGCCCTCCAGTGATACCAGACAGATCTATGGCAGACAGCTTCCCTCAGTCAGCTTCGTCTAAACACCCAGGTCTCTGCTTTCCTCCCTCTGGTCTCCCACCTGAGGCCTCTACATGGCAGCCTGTGCCTGAGAGGGCAGCATGCCCCCTCCCCCACCCTCTGGCTGGACTCCTCCACTCTGGGACACAACCCAGAGCTCTGTGTGCTCTAAGAATAAATACCGTCTCCCAGCATGCCTTCAGAGCCTGCCTCTCTGGGATAGGCCGGGGCTCTATCAATATTCATGCCACCATCTGCATAGCTCCACTCCTATCATCCAGAAACTTCTCAAGTTGCCTGGATACAGAGAGCGCTATAGACCAGACACAGCAGTAGAGCACACAGATCAGGCCTGGCTAAACAATTGCAGTTCACTGAGTGCAAAGAGGCAAACTATGTTTTTACCTTAACCAACATTACAACCGCACTGACAAAAGTGTGGCAACAATATGTACCTATCGCAAAGAAACACTAACACTTACCTAACTATCCTAGCACCTACCTAGGAGGTGCTACATACAATTCCCTTCCGAGCACCCATGGAAGATGGGAAAGGGTCTGCTAGGGCGATGGAAGGGTGTAGGTGCCAGGAATGTGGAACCAAAGACTTGAACTTGGGATTGCTGATATCAGGTAAGCAGAAGCATAGAGTTAGGGTACCCCGACTTCACCCAGACCAGTAGACAGCAGAGTCGGCCCACAAGCCAACTTCAATAACAGCCAACTAGGAAGGTACCAAATCACCAGCAGGAGGAAGGTCAGAGACAAGCACTGTGCAGACAACAAGGCACGGGATCAATAGTCAAGAGTCCAGGCCGAGCTCGGAAACACAGATAGGCAGCAGACATAAACCGGCAGGGATAGTCCAGAGACAGGTCAGACGGAATCTGACATTCAGGCATTCAGGATCAAGGATAACAGAGATAAAAGCTGAAAGACCATCCAGCAATGACCCCCATGCAGGCCTCAGGTCTAAAACGTCCAAAAGGACCAGTATCTGTGGTGGACATGCCCATGTATCCTCTGGCACGCTGCTGTATGTACATTTGTGCATGCGCCACAACCTCTCTGATGGTTGGCATGAGGTTCCTGACACTCATTCTCTGTCACTGTGACACCCACCGGATAAAAATTACCCAAAAGCAACACAGACATCAATACAAACCCAACAAACATCCTAACCCTTCACCACTCCACCATACAGTGCCTTGAAAAAGTATTCATACCCCTTGAAATTCCCCACATTTTGTCATGTTACAACCAAAAACATAAATGTATTTTATTGGGATTTTATGTGATAGACCAACACAAAGTGTCACATAATTGTGAAGTGGAAGGAAAATGATAAATGATACAAATAAATATGTGAAAAGTGTGGAGGGAGGGGCATTTGTATTCAGCCCCCTTTACTCTGATACCCCTAACTAAAATCTAGTGGAACCAATTGCCTTCAGAAGTCACCGAATTAGTAAATAGAGTCCACCTGTGTGTCATTTCATCTCAGTATAAATACAGCTGTTCTGTGAAGCCTTTAGAGGTTTGTTAGAGAACCTTAGTGAACAAACAGCATCATGAAGGCCAAGGAACACACCAGACAGGTCAGGGATAAAGTTGTGGAGAAGTATAAAGCAGGGTTAGGTTATAAAAAAATCTCCCAAGCTTTGAAGATCTCACGGAGCTCTGTTCAATCCATCATCGGAAAATGGAAAGAGTATGGCACAACTGCAAACCTACCAAGACATGGCCGTCCACCTAAACTGACCGGCCGGGCAAGGAGAACATTCATCAGAGAAGAGCCAAGAGGTCCATGGTAACTCTGGAGGAGCTGCAGAGATCCACAGCTCAGGTGGGAGAATCTGTCCACAGGACAACTATTAGTCGTGTTCTCCACAAATCTGCCCTTTATGGAAGAGTGACAAGAAGAAAGACATTGGAGAAAGAAAGTCATAAGAAGTCCTGTTTGTAGTTTGTGAGAAGCCATGTGGAGGACACAGCAAACATGTGGAAGAAGGTGATCTGGTCAGAGGAGACCAAAATTCAACTTTATGGCCTAAAAGTAAAATGCTATGTGTGGGGAAAACTAACACTGCCCATCACCCTGAACACACCATCCCCACCGTGAAACATGGTGGTGGCAGCATCATGTGGTGGGGATGGTTTTCCTCAGCAGGGACAGGGAAGCTGGTCAGAGTTGATGGGAAGATGGATGGAGACAAATACAGGACAATCTTAGAAGAAAACCTGTTAGAGTCTACAAAAGACTTGAGACTGGGGCGGAGGTTCACCTTCCAGCAGGACAACAACCCGAAACATCCAGCCAGAGCTACAATGGAATGGTTCAGATCAAAGCATATTCATGTGTTAGAATGGCCCAGTCACAGTCCAGACCTAAATCACACTGAGAATCTGTGGCAAGACTTGAAAATTGCTGTTCACAGACGCTCTCCATCCAATCTGACAGAGCTTGAGATATTTTACAAAGAAGAATGGGCAGAAATGTCCTCTCTAGATGTGCAAAGCTGGTAGAGACATCCCCAAAAAGACTTGTAGAGAAAGGGGGTTCTACAAAGTATTGACTCTGGGGGGCGCCATACAAATGCCCCCCCCCCCCAGACTTTTCACATATTTATTTGTATCATTTATCATTTTCCTTCCACTTCACAATTATGTGACACTTTGTGTTGGTCTATCACATAAAATCCCAATAAAATACATTTATGTTTTTGGTTGTAATATGAGAAATGTGGGGAATTTCGAGGGGTATGAATACTTTTTCAAGGCGCTGTATGGGGGTTTTTTGCTGTTTTTTTTTTACCTTTTAGGGATATTTCTCATGTGGTGATGAACAGGAAGTGTGAAGAAATATCTTGAACGGGGGCCACGAGCAGCAATTAAATGCGGCAGAGAATTGAATCCTCTCTTTAGTTAATTAGAATACAAATTGAGTTTGTTTTTGAATTCTCTTATGGCGGAGAATTTGTCACTTCTACACATGCCCCTCCCCCACCCCCCATTGTGTCATCCAGTCTCTGTCCATATACCGCCTTCAGAAAAGGGTTAAAATAATAATTGTTTAGTAAACTGAACTTTTGTTCTTATTTTTGTTGCTTTGGATCCTGGCCACCCCACAATGATATTAGGCCAGCATTTATTCTGATTACACTGCAAATTGTATTGCCCGGCTCCCTGTCAAGTCATATCAGAACTAAGTGGGGGCTGACAATTCAATTTCCTGTGCCCTTTGCCCCCAAAGCTTGCTCTAAGAGCCAAATGTACAAGTTATCAATCTTCCCGGCTGGGCTCCTTGACATTCGGCGGCCCTCAAGACACAGACATCATTGTGGAAGCAAAGCATGCGTCTCGGAGGTTGAGCGCGGGTACGTCGTACACGGAACACCTACTGACTAGACGGTGTGACCTCTGTGGACACGTCTCCTGTTTACACAGCACTTTGGAAGACACTTTATTCATTTGGCGCAACAAAATGAAAACGGCAAAATAACAAAGCGCGCCTGCCGATAAATAGATTGGAATTTATACCGGCACTATTCAAACCTGGGGGGGGGCACAACCTTCTGAAGAGCGAAGGCCACTTAAGTCATATGGTAATCGGTCACGGGCCACAATGAACTACGGGGGGGTTTATCACCCTCCCCCCCCCAAACCACAAATGTAAACAAGCCCCTTACTGTCCTGAGCCCCCATAAAGCTGCTTTCACACCGATGAGCTTGGGTTTACCAGCACCACGGGTGAGGCACAGTCAGTACCGGGACAAGATCATCCGGTGCCCGGGGCTGTTTTGTCCATTAAAGGTAAAAGCCAAGGACGTTTAGACCTCTGTAGTGTATTCGTGATTTTACTGAACAGGAAAACTTCACATACAACTGTAGGACACACAATACAACACACACAAGCCAATTATCCTTTCTAGCAGAATAAGCGTGTAGAATATGTATGCGCCTAAACGGTACATTCCATCCTTCCTCCATGCACACTACCCTCGGTTTTTCCCAGCGAACGCCGAGGACAAGACAAGCGAAGTAGCCATCTTGATCTCTAAAACGTGTAAATTTACTCCACAACTAGAGCACAGAGACCCGGAAGGCAGATTCATTCTAGTAAAGGGAAGGTTTGATGACCACCTGTACTCACTGGTCTCATATTATTCCCCCAATGAGGGACAAACAACATTTTTCTAAACAATGGTCCAAACCCTGAGCCCACTAATGGAAGGCACAGTAATTCTTGTAGGCAACTCCAATACGGCCTTCGATCAGAGTCACGATAAAACCGAGCCCCTGAAATAACAACTTACTCGCCCCACTAAAAGAAGCTCCAGAATTGCCAAACTAATCTCCCAGCATGACCTTGTGGATATATGGAGAGAATTTAACCCCTCCAAACGAGACTATACCCATTTCTCAAACCCACACCAATCATTCGCCAGGATAGACCATATCTTCATTTCTTCTATACACATCCCCCTAGCACTTAAAGCCTACATCAAGGACACGGGTGTTATCCGACCACCCCATGGTCCTACTCACCCTGCGTAGAAATGCGTCTAGCCTAAACATCTCCCACTGGAAACTCAATGAGTCCATTCCCCCATTCATACCCTCAAACTAGAAAAAGCTTTGAAGGAATAATTCCTACTCAGTGACACGGAAGGGATCTCGGCAGAGACTCTTTGGGCAGCACATAAGGTGAGGATTTGCGGAAAGTTCATTCACATAGCGTCCCAGTTAAAAAAAGAGAGACTTGCAGAAATAGAGAAACTAGAGAGGGACTTCTCGTTACGATCACGGCATAAAAAAGATCCATCCAAGGTCTCAATAGCACAACTAGATGCGTCGCGTCTTGCACTCAACCTAGCACTCACGGTTAAAGCTGAAAGGAGCATCAGGTGGAATGGGGCCCAATTTTATTAACACAGGGATACCATCGGCTCGATGTTAGCTGCCAAATTGTCCCCCAAAACACGCTCATGCACGCTCCCAAAAATTTGATTGCAAGACGGGACCACAACTTTAAACCCCCAACGAATAATGCAATCTTTGCAGGCTTTCTACACAAGATTATACAAAGCGAAGGCTAAGGTCGACCTTCCTAGTATACACTCGTTCCTAGAAAAACTCCCTGTTCCGACCACAGGGAAAGACCACAAAGACATTGGAAGCCCCTATTGTTACTAAGGAAGTTCTTGACTTATCAAAAGCATGAAAGGGGGCTCAGCCCCAGGCCTGGACGGCTTCTCCGTCCCTTATTATAAAACATTCGCAGTTACCTTGGCCCCATTTTTAACCAGGTTCTTTAACCCTAAATGAAAGGGTGATCCATTGAACAATCAGCTTAACTCTGCGTTCATCGCAGTTATCCCCAAACCTGATAAGCTGGTAGGTAACTACAGACCCATTTCATTGATTAATAACGACTTAAAGATCCTGACCAACGCAAACCGTGTTGGCTACTTTATCAGTCGCTATATACACAAGGACCAGGTGGGATTTATCCCTGGGAGACCGGGCCCAGGCCAGGTGAGAAGAGCAATTGACTTACTATCAATTCTACAGTCCGGGTGAGATAGTGAAAAGAACAGAAAAACACTCCACTAATACATGGAGCAGCTACATACAATGTGACAAACAAAAAATACAGAATCTATATATATAATGTAGAACATAAATGTGATATGTACTCTTCACAAACACCTCAATTGTGAAAACCAGGTGCAGTGAAATACCAAAAAAATGGGGTGGGGATAAGGGTGAAGTCCATATGAGTGAACCTAAAGCAAAGAAAAGTCTCTAAACAAATGTGCACATGAGAAATCGCTGGCAGTGAGAGCGTTCATAATGTGGACTGAAGACTGGATTGGTCAACACACGGATGCGGCGTCCACCTGTGACTGCATCAAATCAAAAAAATGGTAGGCGTGAACTCTTACCGGATCCTGTGGACTCCCCTGTCGTATGACGTGGAGTCATGTAGGCATTTCGCCACTCCAGGCATGTAAAACGATATCCAGATCGTCAAGGGTCACAGATGTCAATTCCCCAAATCCTCACAGGATCCTCAGACAAATCTTTGTGATGGATTTGGAAGGAGTTCTGGTGACTGGAGTATGTAATAGGTAGCAGAGATGGGGTGTTTTACGGATAGCAAGACCACCTATGACAGATGGTCTATACTCGCTCATATAATGATCACTGCAGTAAGGGAATCACTGGATCTCAAAAAGATCTTCAATTTATTACTCAGACTTTAGCTCTAGGAAATGCTCTCCTTCGTTCTTATAAATGATACCCTCCATTTGTCACAGTAAAATTGACAAGATGGACACCTCCAGCACCTCCCCTTACATCTCCGCTGTATACTCTCTCTTTTCTCTGAGCAGTTCAGCCTATGCAGAGAGAGTATACAGCGGAGAAGAGACGCTTGAGAGGGGATATGATTTCAATGTATAAATACCGGACTGGTGACCCCACAATATACAAATACCGGACTGGTGACCCCACAATATACAAATACCGGACTGGTGACCCCACAATATATAAATACCGGACTGGTGACCCCACAATATATAAATACCGGACTGGTGACCCCACAATATATAAATACCGGACTGGTGACCCCACAATATACAAATACCGGACTGGTGACCCCACAATATATAAATACCGGACTGGTGACCCCACAATATATAAATACCGGACTGGTGACCCCACAATATACAAATACCGGACTGGTGACCCCACAATATATAAATACCGGACTGGTGACCCCACAATATATAAATACCGGACTGGTGACCCCACAATATATACATACTGGACTGGTGACCCCACAATATACAAATACCGGACTGGTGACCCCACAAAATACAAATACCGGACTGGTGACCCCACAATATATAAATACCGGACTGGTGATCCCACAATATACAAATACCGGACTGGTGACCCCACAATATATAAATACCGGACTGGTGACCCCACAATATATAAATACCGGACTGGTGACCCCACAATATACAAATACCGGACTGGTGACCCCACAATATATAAATACCGGACTGGTGACCCCACAATATATAAATACTGGACTGGTGACCCCACTGTCACGGAACGTCCCACACTCCGCTTGAGTGCTTCCGTCATATACCGCTTCCTAAGTTCTGGAACACAAGTCCAATGGATCTGGCTATAGGAACCCCAAGAACTAGACAACACCAGTCTTGGAGTACATCAGAACTACTCTTTATTTGAGATCTCACAGACCTTTATACACCAGGATGACTCAAAGCTAACCTAATTAACATGAGCTCCAATAGGAGTCGTCCCGTCTCCTACATTGTATAGAGGACAATGTGATCAGCTCATTCAATTTACACACATTACCATAAACATCAACACAGGGTTAATTAGAACAAACAACAATGAGTGAAAAGACTCTTAGAGCCACACTAGACTTATTTACAATAAACACATTATAGCAGAATTGATGACATTAGCATTTAACAGTACGAGTCCCAACGGTATAAATCAGTCACCATTCTAATATGGCATATAAAGGGTTCCCAGAGTCTGTGTGTTTTTGGGGGGACATGGAGCTGAATCCAAAGTAACACCAACCCCAGGCATACAGCTCACAGAGAGCACCGTTCCCCCAAATGCTAGGGCCCATAATCAAAAGGCAACAGGCTTGCATACAGTCCTCTCCAACAGCCTCTGTCCCGGCCAGGTCCGTCACATTTCTCCCCTTTCGGCAGGAGACTAACACAGGAGGAGACCCCAGACGGGTTGACTCTGAAGTTAGTCCATAGTTCCAGTCCTCTACTGCCTGTACCCACACAGTACCCCAAATAAATTGTTCCAAACAGAACATTAATCACCCAGCCAACCTCTGCCTCTCTCAGAGAACATATCTGCCGCTGGGGAGAGGCCTGGACTGGCCCTTCTCCCTGGAGTCCTTTCTGCTGCTGGAGAGAAGACAGGGTGTCTAGTCTCACTCTGTCATGCTGTTAGGGATCGGGGCCCACTGCCCAGCATCCCTGGGGTATACAGGTGGAGACTGAAGTCCCATCCACCTTCACAGGAAATCCATCCTCTGTTAGTTGAGGGCAGAGTCCAGCAGTACTCGGCCCTGTTGCCAGCCCTTCTGCTGGAAACCCCACACCATCTGTTCCGGCTAACTGTTGGAGAGGGAGGCCGACTGCCCCGCCTCCCTGGAACTCTGTAGTTGTTGCCGGTGCTGGGCAGAGGTTGGTAGCACTCTGCCCTGTTGCCAGCACTTCTGCTGGGGACTCCGCATCCTCCGCTCCGGCTAACCGTTAGGGCAGGAGGCTGGCTTCCTCCACTCCCAAACTGTGTAGCTGCCATTGGGGAGGTGAGCCGGCTGCTTCCTTTTCCATTCCCTCATCTGGCTGCTGGGACGACATGTCGATGGTACTGTCTCCCAGGTACACGGATCTTTGCTGGGGAGGAAAGCCCACTTCCTCCACCCTGGCCAACTGTTGGGGAGGGACAACACACACCTCCTCTCCCTTCTCCCCCTGTATCTGCTGCTGGGAAGTGATTGCCATCTTCTCACCCTGAGCCTCCACAATTGCTGCAGGTGTGGGGCAGAGGTCTTGGACCCTCTGTCCGGTTGCCAGCACTTCTGCTGGGGGTTTGCCAGGTGGTTCCTCCTCTACAGAAACGTCTATTAAATCCCCAGTCTCTGGAATTGGTAAAAGTGTGGGACAGAGGTCTTGGACCCTCTGTTCAGTTACCAGATCTTCAGCTGGAGAAGTTTGTTTTAACTCCATAGATGCTGCTGGCAGAAAATCACATGTCCCTGTCAGTGTTATGGGAGAAAGGCCGACTACCTCTTCTCTCAGGAAGGCTGAAGCCACTGTTGGTGCTGGGCAGAACACAGTGAACTTTGGCCCTGATAGCAGCTCTTCTGCTGGAGGCTCATCAGGTTGTTCTTCCTCAGCAGAAAAGTCTATCAAATCCCATGTCTCTGCAACTGATGTCTGGGGATAGAGGTTCACCATCTCCTGTCCATGGAACCCAGAAGATGCTATCATTTCTGGACAGAGGTTAGCAGAGCTCTGCCCTGTTGTCAGCACTTCAGGTTTGGGGACGGCAATCTCCAGATTTTCCACTGCCGATTCTCTGGCATGCTGCTGAACTTGTTCTAGCAGTTTCCTGTATGCCCTTTCCAGATGCTGTTCCTTCCTTAGCAAATGGTCCAGATCAGGTTTGAGCTGTGAGACCCCTGCAAGACCGAGCATAGACTCTCTATAGTCTCTCATGTCCTCAAGGTCAGGTTCCCCTTCATCGCCAAACATAAAAAGATCTGTAAGGTTCTCCCACAGCAATCCAGGGCCGCCAAAGTCATATCCCTCCGGAGAGCATTCTGTTGTCTCCCCTAAATATCCCTCCTCTGCGTGCCATTGCAGAGCCCGATAACGATTGTCCAGCTCTATCTCCTGCTGGACCAACCTGTCCAACTCAGTCACCCATTGCTCCTGGGGCTGCTCTCCCAGGAATGCCATCCGCAATGCCCGTTGGTCACTGGCCCGTTGCTCTTGGGTTGGAAAGCACTTGCCCTGTTTTATACCAGCGAGACGGAGGGCTGCAATCCAGAGCTCCACCCGAATTTGCTGCCTGAGCTCCAGGTATTCATCCTCAGACACAGTCCTGGTGTACGTTGAAAGGATGATCCGCAGCAGCCCCGGGAATTCTGATGCCAGGTCCATATCTCCGCTGGGGTGACTGAAGTCTGCTATCCTGATCTTGGATCCAGGTGGAGGTTTAGATTTCCCAGACTGCCGGAAGCTTTCCCTCTGCTTGTCACCAATGTCACGGAATGTCCCACACTCCGCTTGAGTGCTTCCGTCATATACCGCTTCCTAAGTTCTGGAACACGAGTCCAATGGATCTGGCCATAGGAACCCCCAAGAACTAGACAACACCAGTCTTGGAGTACATCAGAACTGCTCTTTATTTGAGATCTCCCACACATTTATACACCAGGATGACTCAAAGCTAACCTAATTAACATGAGCTCCAATAGGAGTCGTCCCGTCTCCTACATTGTATAGAGGACAATGTGATCAGCTCATTCAATTTACACACATTACCATAAACATCAACACAGGGTTAATTAGAACAAACAACAATGGGTGAAAAGACTCTTAGAGCCACACTAGACTTATTTACAATAAACACATTATAGCAGAATTGATGACATTAGCATTTAACAGTACGAGTCCCAACAGTATGAATCAGTCACCATTCTAATATGGCATATAAAGGGTTCCCAGAGTCTGTGTGTTTTTGGGGGAACATGGAGCTGAATCCAAAGTAACACCAACCCCAGGCATACAGCTCACAGAGAGCACCGTTCCCCCAAATGCTAGGGCCCATAATCGGTGGGCAAGAGGCTTGCATTCAGTCCCCTCCAACAGCCTCCGTCCTGGCTAGGTCTGTGACACCCACAATATATAAATATCGGACTGGTGACCCCACAATATATAAATACCGGACTGGTGACCCCACAATATATAAATACCGGACTGGTGACCCCACAATATATAAATACCGGACTGGTGACCCCACAATATATAAATACCGGACTGGTGACCCCACAATATACAAATACCGGACTGGTGACCCCACAATATATAAATACTGGACTGGTGACCCCACAATATACAAATACCGGACTGGTGACCCCACAATATATAAATACTGGACTGGTGACCCCACAATATACAAATACCGGACTGGTGACCCCACAATATATAAATACCGGACTGGTGACCCCACAATATATAAATACCGGACTGGTGACCCCACAATATATAAATACCGGACTGGTGACCCCACAATATACAAATACCGGACTGGTGACCCCACAATAGGGATAAAACTTTTTCGCAGAAGAGAGTTTAATAAGACTCGTGGCCACTCATTACAATTAGAAGAAAAGAGGTTTAACCTTAAACTATGTAGAGGGTTCTTTACTGTAAGAGCGACAAGGATGTGGAATTCCCTTCCACAGGCGGTGGTCTCAGCGGGGAGCATTGATAGCTTCAAGAAACTATTAGATAATCACCTGAATGACCGCAATATACAGGGATATGTAATGTAATACTGACACATAATCACACAACATACAGAGATATATAATGTAATATGACATATAATCACACAACATACAGGATATATAATGTAATATGACATATAATCACACAACATACAGAGATATATAATGTAATATGACATATAATCACACAACATACAGGATATATAATGTAATATGACATATAATCACACAATATACAGAGATATATAATGTAATATGACATATAATCACACAACATACAGAGATATATAACGTAATATGACATATAATCACACAACATACAGGGATATATAATGTAATATGACATATAATCACACAACATACAGAGATATATAATGTAATATGACATATAATCACACAACATACAGAGATATATAATGTAATATGACATATAATCACACAACATACAGAGATATATAATGTAATATGACATATAATCACACAACATACAGAGATATATAATGTAATATGACATATAATCACACAACATACAGAGATATATAATGTAATATGATATATAATCACACAACATACAGGGATATATAATGTAATATGACATATAATCACACAACATACAGAGATATATAATGTAATATGACATATAATCACACAACATACAGAGATATATAATGTAATATGACATATAATCACACAACATACAGAGATATATAATGTAATATGACATATAATCACACAACATACAGAGATATATAATGTAATATGACATATAATCACACAACATACAGGATATATAACGTAATATGACATATAATCACACAACATACAGGATATATAATGTAATATGACATATAATCACACAACATACAGAGATATATAATGTAATATGACATATAATCACACAACATACAGAGATATATAATGTAATATGACATATAATCACACAACATACAGAGATATATAATGTAATATGACATATAATCACACAACATACAGAGATATATAATGTAATATGACATATAATCACACAACATACAGAGATATATAATGTAATATGACATATAATCACACAACATACAGAGATATATAATGTAATATGACATATAATCACACAACATACAGGGATATATAATGTAATATGACATATAATCACACAACATACAGAGATATATAATGTAATATGACATATAATCACACAACATACAGGGATATATAATGTAATATGACATATAATCACACAACATACAGGATATATAATGTAATATGACATATAATCACACAACATACAGAGATATATAATGTAATATGACATATAATCACACAACATACAGGATATATAATGTAATATGACATATAATCACACAACATACAGAGATATATAATGTAATATGACATATAATCACACAACATACAGAGATATATAATGTAATATGACATATAATCACACAACATACAGAGATATACAATGTAATATGACATATAATCACACAACATACAGAGATATATAATGTAATATGACATATAATCACACAACATACAGAGATATATAATGTAATATGACATATAATCACACAACATACAGAGATATATAATGTAATATGACATATAATCACACAACATACAGAGATATATAATATAATATGACATATAATCACACAACATACAGAGATATATAATGTAATATGACATATAATCACACAACATACAGAGATATATAATGTAATATGACATATAATCACACAACATACAGAGATATACAATGTAATATGACATATAATCACACAACATACAGAGATATATAATGTAATATGACATATAATCACACAACATACAGGGATATATAATGTAATACTGACATATAATCACACAACATACAGAGATATATAATGTAATATGACATATAATCACACAACATACAGAGATATATAATGTAATATGACATATAATCACACAACATACAGGGATATATAATGTAATATGACATATAATCACACAACATACAGAGATATATAATGTAATATGACATATAATCACACAACATACAGGGATATATAATGTAATATGACATATAATCACACAACATACAGAGATATATAATGTAATATGACATATAATCACACAACATACAGGGATATATAATGTAATATGACATATAATCACACAACATACAGGATATATAATGTAATATGACATATAATCACACAACATACAGAGATATATAATGTAATATGACATATAATCACACAACATACAGGATATATAATGTAATATGACATATAATCACACAACATACAGAGATATATAATGTAATATGACATATAATCACACAACATACAGAGATATATAATGTAATATGACATATAATCACACAACATACAGAGATATACAATGTAATATGACATATAATCACACAACATACAGAGATATATAATGTAATATGACATATAATCACACAACATACAGAGATATATAATGTAATATGACATATAATCACACAACATACAGAGATATATAATGTAATATGACATATAATCACACAACATACAGAGATATATAATATAATATGACATATAATCACACAACATACAGAGATATATAATGTAATATGACATATAATCACACAACATACAGAGATATATAATGTAATATGACATATAATCACACAACATACAGAGATATACAATGTAATATGACATATAATCACACAACATACAGAGATATATAATGTAATATGACATATAATCACACAACATACAGAGATATATAATGTAATATGACATATAATCACACAACATACAGAGATATATAATGTAATATGACATATAATCACACAACATACAGGGATATATAATGTAATACTGACATATAATCACACAACATACAGAGATATATAATGTAATATGACATATAATCACACAACATACAGAGATATATAATGTAATATGACATATAATCACACAACATACAGGGATATATAATGTAATATGACATATAATCACACAACATACAGAGATATATAATGTAATATGACATATAATCACACAACATACAGGGATATATAATGTAATATGACATATAATCACACAACATACAGGATATATAATGTAATATGACATATAATCACACAACATACAGAGATATATAATGTAATATGACATATAATCACACAACATACAGGATATATAATGTAATATGACATATAATCACACAACATACAGAGATATATAATGTAATATGACATATAATCACACAACATACAGAGATATATAATGTAATATGACATATAATCACACAACATACAGAGATATACAATGTAATATGACATATAATCACACAACATACAGAGATATATAATGTAATATGACATATAATCACACAACATACAGAGATATATAATGTAATATGACATATAATCACACAACATACAGAGATATATAATGTAATATGACATATAATCACACAACATACAGAGATATATAATGTAATATGACATATAATCACACAACATACAGAGATATATAATGTAATATGACATATAATCACACAACATACAGAGATATATAATGTAATATGACATATAATCACACAACATACAGAGATATATAATGTAATATGACATATAATCACACAACATACAGAGATATATAATGTAATATGACATATAATCACACAACATACAGAGATATATAATGTAATATGACATATAATCACACAACATACAGAGATATATAATGTAATATGACATATAATCACACAACATACAGGATATATAATGTAATATGACATATAATCACACAACATACAGAGATATATAATGTAATATGACATATAATCACACAACATACAGAGATATATAATGTAATATGACATATAATCACACAACATACAGAGATATATAATATAATATGACATATAATCACACAACATACAGAGATATATAATGTAATATGACATATAATCACACAACATACAGAGATATATAATGTAATATGACATATAATCACACAACATACAGAGATATACAATGTAATATGACATATAATCACACAACATACAGAGATATATAATGTAATATGACATATAATCACACAACATACAGAGATATATAATGTAATATGACATATAATCACACAACATACAGAGATATATAATGTAATATGACATATAATCACACAACATACAGGGATATATAATGTAATACTGACATATAATCACACAACATACAGAGATATATAATGTAATATGACATATAATCACACAACATACAGAGATATATAATGTAATATGACATATAATCACACAACATACAGGGATATATAATGTAATATGACATATAATCACACAACATACAGAGATATATAATGTAATATGACATATAATCACACAACATACAGAGATATATAATGTAATATGACATATAATCACACAACATACAGAGATATATAATGTAATATGACATATAATCACACAACATACAGGATATATAATGTAATATGACATATAATCACACAACATACAGAGATATATAATGTAATATGACATATAATCACACAACATACAGGGATATATAATGTAATACTGACATATAATCACACAACATACAGAGATATATAATGTAATATGACATATAATCACACAACATACAGGATATATAATGTAATATGACATATAATCACACAACATACAGAGATATATAATGTAATATAACATATAATCACACAACATACAGAGATATATAATGTAATATGACATATAATCACACAACATACAGAGATATATAATGTAATATGACATATAATCACACAACATACAGGGATATATAATGTAATATGACATATAATCACACAACATACAGGATATATAATGTAATATGACATATAATCACACAACATACAGGATATATAATGTAATATGACATATAATCACACAACATACAGAGATATATAATGTAATATGACATATAATCACACAACATACAGAGATATATAATGTAATATGACATATAATCACACAACATACAGAGATATATAATGTAATATGACATATAATCACACAACATACAGGATATATAATGTAATATGACATATAATCACACAACATACAGAGATATATAATGTAATATGACATATAATCACACAACATACAGAGATATATAATGTAATATGACATATAATCACACAACATACAGGGATATATAATGTAATATGACATATAATCACACAACATACAGAGATATATAATGTAATATGACATATAATCACACAACATACAGAGATATATAATGTAATATGACATATAATCACACAACATACAGAGATATATAATGTAATATGACATATAATCACACAACATACAGAGATATATAATGTAATATGACATATAATCACACAACATACAGAGATATATAATGTAATATGACATATAATCACACAACATACAGAGATATATAATGTAATATGACATATAATCACACAACATACAGGATATATAATGTAATATGACATATAATCACACAACATACAGAGATATATAATGTAATACTGACATATAATCACACAACATACAGGGATATACAATGTAATACTGACACATAATCACACACATAGGTTGGACTGGATGGACTTGTGTCTTTTTTCATCCTCACCTTCTATATAACTATGAATGAAAAGGCGTTGTGTCATTTATAGCTCAGCTCTACATGTTATGCGGATTCAGCAGACGCTTCTTCAGGAGATTATGACGTATTCTATGAATAGAAAATTGCAATTACATTTCTCACATTTGTTTATTTGTATAAAACATTGATATACAGCATTATTGCCCTGGTGAGTTTCATATCACCACACAGCTACCCCCCCATAGAATACAATCCCCACCATGCTTGAGTGTACTGTAGTGTGTAGATGACGATTATGGGATAGATAATGTAAAGATAATGATGTAGAGCTGAGTTATAAATGACACACCGTCTTTTCATCCCCTTTATCGAGTATTGGAGAGTGACCTGCTTGGTCCCCCATCTTTTTCTGTATATGTCGTAGGTGGTGCGTTATTCGTGCTTCAAGGCAATTTTTGTGACTAGTCGATGTGTTTTAATGCAATTTTCTTGTATGTTTTTGTAATAAATTTTATTTTTAATTTATATCTGTGTTATGCCTATAAAGTCCATCATCTACAACCCCACTCTTTAAAATCCAATTTATCGGGATGTGGCATTATATACTTAATATCCCCAGTACCCCTCTGTGGTGATACAATTTTTAATCTAATGCCTTGGTACCTCGCTGCCCGCCTGCTACTGAACCCGGCTATCCTGGTGACCTCGCTCCTGTTCCCTGCTGAGCTCAACATTGCCATCCGAGTGTCTGCGACTATGGTCCAGGGACCTGCTGCGACTTCCTGCTGCAAGCCTGCCAGAAACTCTACATCACCAGATGTTCCAGTTCTGCAGTACAAGCAGAGTGCCTCTTTAACCCCAGCTGACCTTCCTAGTCTGATGGTTCTCCTGCCTTCCCAAGGTCACATCCTCTGCCTGCAAGTTTCCAGGTCTACACCCCCCCGGCACTCATGTTCCTCCTGTCCCTCGGCTCCCTCTCTTCCACTCTCAGTGGGACCTGGGTCAGAGATACAAGAGAGGCCGACCTCGTCATCTCGGTCTCCCTTCAGGTACAGGACAGTATGTGATATTTAATACACCAACCTTCTGCTGGTATCGCTCTCTAGGCTCCTAGAAAGGTCCCAGGAGAAGTGCACTTGGTATCACCCCGCCTGGGCCAGGAGCCGCTGCTACAGACGAAGCATCAGCTAAAAAGTTTGAAAAAGTTTGGTATTCTAGTTGTCCTCCGCTGAGTCAACACACGTAACAGCATTGACCTTATCAGATTATGGGACACATGATGTTGCTCTGACAAGCTTCTGTAACACTGTGCATTGTTACTGTAATGCAGATCTTTATTTTTACCACAAGATGGCAGTGTTCATCAGACGTTTCTATAGAGGAGTGCGGGATTGATAGGACTTGTCTACAGGAAGAAGAACTTTTCCTTACAGTTTAGCTGAGAGCAAACTACACAACCCAGGATGTAATTGCCAGGGGGCGGGAGCTGATAAAATGAAAAGCTCGGGAACAAGAAGCGGAGAGAGAGAGAGAGAGAGACTTGGTTGCTGGAAGGACATTTGTAGGAGAGCTGTGTGGAGCCACATGGGACCGGACCGGGGTTGAGCCAGGAAGCCACGAGTATCATCGGAAAGCCGAGTATCCGGAGGAGACAGACTGGTGGAGATCTGTGTGCGGTCATCATCATCACAGCCACATCTACAAAGGACAGATGCTCTGCTTTTCAAAAGAACTGGAGAAGAGGGTTCCTAATCCATTGAACATTATCCTTGTAGCCAATGTGATTGCTGTTGTCATTCTTATCTGTTCCTACAAGTACTGCCTGCAAGTTATCTGAGTTAACCCTTTCACTCCCTGCTGGGCAGAACTCAGCACCTACCCTAAATCAAGGTAAAGCCATCCAAGGAAGGAGTTCGCCTCCCAAGGCTGTAGGGATGGTGTTCTTAGGGTCATAGTCAGCATTTTCCCCCCTTCTCAAGAAGGCACAAGTACAGTCATGACAATGAACATCTAAATGATTCAGAGAAGGATTGGGAGAAAGTTCTGTGATCAGAAGAGACCAACATTGAGCTTTTTGTAATTAACTCGCTGTGTTTGGATGAAGAAAAATACTGTCTATGACCCCAAGAACATCATCCCTACAGTCACATCATCCCTACAGTCACACATCATCCCTACAGTCACATCGTCATCCCTACAGTCACATCATCCCTACAGTCACACATCATCCCTACAGTCACATCATCCCTACAGTCACACACCATCCCTACAGTCACACATCATCCCTACAGTCACATCATCCCTACAGTCACATCATCCCTACAGTCACATCATCCCTACAGTCACATCATCCCTACAGTCACACACCATCCCTACAGTCACACACCATCCCTACAGTCACACATCATCCCTACAGTCACATCATCCCTACAGTCACATCATCCCTACAGTCACACATCATCCCTACAGTCACACATCATCCCTACAGTCACACATCATCCCTACAGTCACACATCATCCCTACAGTCACACATCATCCCTACAGTCACACACCATCCCTACAGTCACACACCATCCCTACAGTCACATCATCATCCCTACAGTCACACACCATCCCTACAGTCACATCATCCCTACAGTCACATCATCCCTACAGTCACATCATCCCTACAGTCACACACCATCCCTACAGTCACACATCATCCCTACAGTCACATCATCCCTACAGTCACACACCATCCCTACAGTCACATCATCCCTACAGTCACATCATCCCTACAGTCACATCATCCCTACAGTCACACACCATCCCTACAGTCACATCATCCCTACAGTCACACACCATCCCTACAGTCACACATCATCCCTACAGTCACATCATCCCTACAGTCACACCATCCCTACAGTCACACATCATCCCTACAGTCACACACCATCCCTACAGTCACATCATCCCTACAGTCACACATCATCCCTACAGTCACACATCATCCCTACTGTCACACATCATCCCTACAGTCACACACCATGCCTACAGTCACATCATCCCTACAGTCACACATCATCCCTACAGTCACACACCATCCCTACAGTCACATCATCCCTACAGTCACACCCCATCCCTACAGTCACACACCATCCCTACAGTCACACATCATCCCTACAGTCACATCATCCCTACAGTCACACATCATCCCTACAGTCACATCATCCCTACAGTCACACCCCATCCCTACAGTCACACACCATCCCTACAGTCACACATCATCCCTACAGTCACATCATCCCTACAGTCACACATCATCCCTACAGTCACATCATCCCTACTGTCACACATCATCCCTACAGTCACACACCATGCCTACAGTCACATCATCCCTACAGTCACACATCATCCCTACAGTCACACATCATCCCTACAGTCATACATCATCCCTACAGTCACACCATCCCTACAGTCACACATCATCCCTACAGTCACACACCATCCCTACAGTCACATCATCCCTACAGTCACACATCATCCCTACAGTCACACACTATCCCTACAGTCACATCATCCCTACAGTCACACCCCATCCCTACAGTCACACACCATCCCTACAGTCACACATCATCCCTACAGTCACATCATCCCTACAGTCACACACCATCCCTACAGTCACATCATCCCTACAGTCACACCCCATCCCTACAGTCACACACCATCCCTACAGTCACACATCATCCCTACAGTCACATCATCCCTACAGTCACACATCATCCCTACAGTCACATCATCCCTACAGTCACATCATCCCTACAGTCACACACCATCCCTACAGTCACACCATCCCTACAGTCACACACCATCCCTACAGTCACATCATCCCTACAGTCACACACCATCCCTACAGTCACACACCATCCCTACAGTCACATCATCCCTACAGTCACACCCCATCCCTACAGTCACACATCATCCCTACAGTCACACACCATCCCTACAGTCACATCATCCCTACAGTCACATCATCATCCCTACAGTCACACCATCCCTACAGTCACACCCCATCCCTACAGTCACACATCATCCCTACAGTCACACACCATCCCTACAGTCACATCATCCCTACAGTCACACATCATCCCTACAGTCACATCATCCCTACAGTCACACACCATCCCTACAGTCACACACCATCCCTACAGTCACATCATCCCTACAGTCACACCCCATCCCTACAGTCACACATCATCCCTACAGTCACACACCATCCCTACAGTTACATCATCCCTACAGTCACACATCATCCCTACAGTCACACACGATCCCTACAGTCACATCATCCCTACAGTCACATCATCCCTACAGTCACATCATCCCTACAGTCACATCATCCCTACAGTCACATCATCCCTACAGTCACACATCATCCCTACAGTCACATCATCCCTACAGTCACATCATCCCTACAGTCACACATCATCCCTACAGTCACATCATCCCTACAGTCACACCCCATCCCTACAGTCACACATCATCCCTACAGTCACATCATCCCTACAGTCACATCATCCCTACAGTCACATCATCCCTACAGTCACATCATCATCCCTACAGTCACATCATCCCTACAGTCACATCATCCCTACAGTCACATCATCCCTACAGTCACACATCATCCCTACAGTCACACATCATCCCTACAGTCACACACCATCCCTACAGTCACACACCATCCCTACAGTCACATCATCCCTACAGTCACATCATCCCTACAGTCACATCATCATCCCTACAGTCACACATCATCCCTACAGTCACACATCATCCCTACAGTCACACATCATCCCTACAGTCACATCATCCCTACAGTCACACATCATCCCTACAGTCACATCATCCCTACAGTCACACATCATCCCTACAGTCACACACGGAGGTGAAAACATGATACTTTGGGGTGTTTCTCTGATAAAGGTTCAGGCCGACTTTGCCGCATTGAGGGGCCAATGGACGGGACCATGTATTGTAAGATCTTGGAGGAGAACCTTCTTCCCTCATCCAGAACACTGAAGATGGGTCATGGATGGGTCTTCCAGCATGACAATGACCCAAAACATATCGCCAAGGCAACAAAGGAGGGGCTCCAGAAGAAGCAGATTAAGGTCATGGGGTGGCCTATCCAGTCTCCAGACCTTAATCCTATAGAAAATATATGGAGGAGATGAAACTTCGAGTTGTCAAGAAACCTTCAGGATTTAGAGAAGATCTGTAAAGAAGACAAAATCCCTCCTGAGATGTGTGGAAACTGATCACCACCTACAAGAAACGTCTGACCTCTGTGATCACCAACAAGGGTTTCTCCACCAACTACTAAGGGGATCAAATACTTATTTTACTCCATTTATAACATTTGTATTGTGTGATTTTTCTGGATTTTTGGTTGATATTCTGTCTCTATCATATAAAATACACCTATGATAAAAATTATAGACCCTTCATTTCTATGTAAGGGGGCAAAACTTACACAATCTGCAGGGGAGACGATCAGTATTTCCCCCATTGTACCTGTAGCCAGTGGCGGTGCGTCCATTAGGGGCGCTCGGGTGCCGCCCCCTCTGTGTACTATGGATAGATTCATGAATTGACTGTAGACACCCCCTATGATTGGTCAATGATCGTTTTTACTTGGAAAAATGAAAAATCTTTCAATAAAAATGACCTGATACAAAAGAAATCTATGGTGATAAGGTGTAGGGCCGGTAGCTGCACACACTGTCTGGTAACCATTGATTTAGAACAAATCCTCCACCATTATATTATAGATAATAATAGATGAGAGGTGACGTCTGCACTCCTGATCCCGGATTTGTACTGCGTGTCGTGTCTATGACATCAGATGTCTGCACATCCACAATGTGTTGGGTAACAAAGCCCATTGGACAATGAAAAGCCGCAGCTTGTACAGTATGTTGCTTCTTCTTTTTATTTATAAAGAAATGAATATGTTTGTACATCACATAAGAATGAAAAGCATCCAGAGAATGTATTGCTGGTATGAGAAGACGTTCTGTACTCCACATAGAGTCTCCTACAATGACCTCTAATAAGTCTCCTCTGAGTCACGCCGCTCCTTTATAAGTCACCTCAGTCTTATATACAGTATCTGACAAAAGTAAGTACAGCCCTCAGTCACATTTGTGTAAATCTTTTCTTCTATCTTTTCATGTGACAACACTGAAGAAATGACACTTGTCTACAATATAAAGTAGTGAGTGTACAGCTTGTATAACAGTGTAAATTTACTGTCCCCTCAAAATAACTCAACACACAGCCATTAATGTCTAAACCGCTGGCAACAAAAGTCAGTACACCCCTAAGTGAAAATCTCCAAATTAGGCCCAAAGTGTCAATATTTTGTGTGGTCACCATTATTTTCCAGCACTGCCTTAACCCTCTTGGACATGGAGGTCACCAGAGCTTCACAAGTTGTCACTGGAGTCCTCTTCCCCTCCCCCATGATGACATCACAGAGCTGGTGGATGTTAGAGACCTTGCGCTCCTCCACCTTCCGTTTGAGGATGTCCCACAGATGATCAATAGGGTTTAGGTCTGGAGACATGCTTGGCCAGTCCATCACCTTTACCCTCAGCTTCTTTAGCTTCTTTAGCAAGGCAGTGGTGGTCTTGGAGGTGTGTTTGGGGTGGTTATCATGTTGGAATACTGCCCTGCGGTCCAGTCTCCAGTCGTGTTAGTAAAAGTTTGGTGAGAGACGATTCGCGCTTTTTCAGACTCGTGGCTTTCAGATCGTTTTCTGCCGTTCAGTTTGTGCTTGTGGGTTTGTATCTGCTCTTCAGTGTGTGCAGTCAGTTCATATCGGAGTTTTCTGTGCGATCTTGCCTGCTCGTTGCTGTTTTTCAGGTCGCTCTTCACAGGCCTTGCTGTTCTTCAGTGCGTTCTGTTACTTCGTTCTGAGCAGCCGACCGTTTTCTAGCCATGTTTCGTATGTGTACTCCTCATAGAGTTCGTGCTGTGCGGGGGCTTGGTGTTGGGGCCCTGACCTTGACACAAGTCCAGTCCATGAACAGGGTGGGGAGGAGTTCATAGACCAAGAATTGGTTGCTTCAGCGTGACCATTTCTCTCATATGCCTTTGCTCCGTGAGATCCGTGAGAATAATCCTGATGATTTCAGGAACTTTCTCAGGATGACGGACCCCGTATTTCACCGTTTGTTGGCTTCGCTGACCCCCTATATCAGCAGGCAGGATACCTGCATGAGGCAAGCCATCACTCCGGAGCAGAGGCTGGTCGCTACCTTGCGGTATTTGGCCACAGGGAGAAGTCTGCAGGACTTGAAGTTCTCGACAGGCATCTCCCCCCAGGCTCTGGGGATCATTATCCCGGAGACCTGTTCTGCCATCATACAGGTCCTGCAGAAGGAGTATATGAAGGTAAGATTTTTATCCTTTAATGTCACATTTTATTGTATTGAATGTTTGATAATATATTGTATTTCTTTCCTCATTCCCTAATTACCATGATTGTAATATGCTGTCAATGTCCCCTTTGTTCTCATGCATGCAGGATTTTTAGGTAATTATTATTTTAGGTCCTTCATACAGATTGGCCTTCAATAACCTCCCCAGCATGGTGTCCCCTGCCCTATATTCACCTCATGTAGTCACTTAACAATGTATTTTATCTGCTCCATAGTAGTGCTTTACCCCAAACACCCCCTAAAATGTTTGGAAATGTTATTTTTGATTTAAATTCAGGCAGGGTGCCAGAGGCTTTTTTTGTGGTGTCCACAAATTTTGGGTAACCGTCCCTCCCCCCAACTGCTAAGTCAGCTGATTCCAATCCTCTATCTATCCTCAATCATCTATCTGCTGACTTTGCCAAACCCATACACACTATACCCACCTCTTTACTGGTCAGATTTATGGATGAATTCCCCAAAGCATGTAGTGCAAGGGCCTGCCTGTATACTTTCCAATGGTACTGTTTAAAGTTTTTGTAATAGCAGAATGTCCAAATGTCCTCAAATGTGTACAGTGTGTATTTATATCTTTGTATTCTGACACTTCTTACCTGTCCAGTGGGCTGCCAATAGTGTAACTAAGGAGGGGCTGTTCCAAGTAATACCCTGTATTTAGGCATTCATCTCTCAATGAGGTGAAGAGGGTTACCTGTCCAAGAGTTCCCCCCCCCCCTATAATGTTAGAAATGGCCCATGAGAGGGGGGGGTGGTGAATATGATAGGTGTACCTTATACTTTGTTGTTGTTAAATTCCCCTTAGTAAATGCTATCTGGAGGTTGCCCCATAATGTTTGTGTCTAATCTGCTTGCCATGTTTCTGTGAAAAAATAGTAATGTTTATTGTTTTTTCCTCAACAGTTTCCTTCCACGCCACAGGAATGGCAGACTGTGGCCTCCCACTTTGCCCAGCGGTGGGACTTTCCTAATTGCGGAGGGGCAATTGATGGGAAACAAGTCCACATCATCCCACCACCGGGGTCGTACTATTATAATTACAAGGGGTTTAATAGCATAGTGATGTTGGCGGTGGTGTCGGCTAATTACGACTTCTTGTATGTGGACGTGGGGAAGAATGGCCGGATGTCCGATGGTGGAGTGATCGCCCAGACGGAGTTCTACAGGCATCTCCAGAATGGCAGCTTGGACTTGCCAACTCCAGAGGACAATGTGGAAGGTCTCCCATTTGTGTTCGTTGCTGATGAAGCGTTTGCGCTGGGGGACCACCTGATGCGGCCATTCCCTATGAGGACCCTCACCCCAGAACAGAGGGTTTTTAATTACCGGCTGGCCAGAGCCCGAAGAGTGGTGGAAAACACATTTGGAATCCTGGCCAGCCGGTTCCGACTATTTCTGACACCCATCCATATGGCGGAGTATAAACTGAACCATATAATACTGGCGTGCTGTGTTCTCCATAATTTTTTAAGAAAACATTCTGCCAACTATGCTGGCTCAGTTGGGTCTGAGGCCAGAATCCTACATCCAACAACACTGACGGCGCTTGAAAGTGGCCATCCTGGCTTGCCCTCCCCGAGTGCCTGTGATGTCCGGTTACGATATCTGGTGTTCTTTGCGGGTAGGGGGGCTATCAATATGCCAGACAATATGTGAAGCCTTTTTCAAATAAAAAAAAAAAAGAAATTCTTTGTGGACATTTACTGCTTGTGTTTGTTTTAGCTGACCCTGACAGAAATGTGTGGAGTCCAGAAAATGTCGTGATTGTGTAACCTTATTATACAAAGCACTGTTGGCTGGTATTTCCTAAATGCAAAAACACATTTCACTACAAGTGCACTTGCAACTGCACTGAACCTGCACTTGTAGCGCAAAGTGGATTTGCCCTTAGGAAATAACCCCCATTTTTGCATAAAACAGCTATTACATCACCCCAAAAGTGTTGTAGTGTTGAGACAATAATCCACACATTCTTGAGTAAGCCACTTTTTTATACCTGCACAATCACATGTGCATTTACCAAAGGTTTTTAAAACAAACCAACATGTTTGTTGTATAACAATTTTTGCAGTAGCATTATCAAAAATCGAAATATCCATTTCAGATAAAACAGGCCTGTGTAAAACCAACAAGAAAGCCAAAAAACTTGAACTTACAAAGTTCACATATGGTAAAACCTGAAGGCTATATCAGACATCAGTATTTAGGAACTGGGTTTGATATAGCGTTCAGATGGGGGGAAATCACCCCTGGAAAAGCCAAATTTGGAAGATGCACACCAATTTACGAATGTCAACATGTGCTATCTGCCATCAGGGGGGATCAAAGGACGTGTTTTGGGGGTGCAAGCCCATCCTCACCGCGACTTTATGATTGAGGAAGGGGTTGCACCCCCAAAACGCGTCCATTGATCTCCCGTGATGGCAGATAGCACATGTTGGCACACTGTGTGCATCCTCCAAATTTGGCTTTTCAAAACATTGCTAAAATATTTAAAACATTGGACCACAATAAAAGAAGTGATTTTGTGGGGTTTTAAATTCGCCCCAAAACATCAATGATGTTATTATTTTTTTTAATCACATCATTGATTTTTTGCTGGATGTTTTGCAGTTCGGCATTACACCCCATGATCTCCCCGATCAGGATCTGGGCACTTTCTGAAGTAAAGCGTTCTCTCTCCCTCACATCACGATCACCTAAAAAGAGAGAAAGAAAAAAAAAACAGGTCTCAAAAATCTGCCACCATCCATCTCTTTTACCTGAGCCTGTGGTCGCAGACACTCACCTGTTGTGGTGCCAATCTCCACCACATCTTCTTCTTCCTCCTGCTCAGCTTGTGTTGGGGGGATTTCCCCTTCTTCCAGAGGTGGGGGGTCTCTGGTCTCCTGGGATGAGGGGTGTCCTCCGAGTCTTTTCTCCCCTATGTAAAACAAAAATGGTATACTTGGCACACAGATATTTGATGGCAGAACTAGAAATAGGAAACATTGCTTGGAAGTGGGGTACAATTGTCTATTTTAGCCGAGTTCCAAGATGTCTTTTTTTTATTGCCCTTTGTCAAGCTGCAATACTTTACCTGTTTGGTACAAGCTTCACAGATGGAGACCCCCCTATAGTATACACTGGAGCACCTGTGTGGCCCCCTAATAAAAATGGTGTTCTGGGGTCCCACACTAGTGCTCCAGTGTCCAGATGTGAAAACAGCTGCTCAGTGTCCTCTCCTTACACACAATCTAGTTGGCATTTCATTCTAGTAACAAACCCATCTACACAACCAAATATTTTGCATCCAAGTAGGCCCCAAAAAATGCGTGAAAATGCATATGGCCTAAACAATGGTGTTCTAGAGGCCAAAAGAAAAATGTTTGATACGAACGAATAATGTGCCCATGAACATTAAAGTTGCCTTTTTAAACGTTACAATTAATAAAAGCATATGGAGCAGAATGAACGGAATAAAGACAGAAAGAATAGGAACACAGCACAACTACTTACTTTTTTGCAGCACTCTCCGGATCTTTCGGTACTGCTCGGGCTCTCTCAACTTCAGGTCCGACCACCGCTTCCTGAGCTGATCTTTAGATCTTCATACCCCGAAATTCCTGTGAAGGCTTTTGATCACTTTAGCAATGATTTTGGCCTTTCTGATGTTGGGGTTGGGGTAAGGCCCATATTTTCCGTCATAGTCGGACTTCCTCTTGATGTCGACCATCTCCAACATCTCCCCAAAGGACATATTTGTGGCCTTAAAACGTCTCCTTCTGGATCGGGACGTGCCTGGATCCGGGCTTTCCTCCTCCTCCTCCTCGTTGCTAGAATTAGCACACACCTGCTCTAAATCCGCCATCATGCTCTTCACCCACTGCGCCGAATGAAAAGGGGCGGGGAATAGACTAGAAAGAACATCAGGGGCGGGCGGAGTTACACGCATGCGCAGTGTGTATAAAGCGTAACACGCGTGCGTATTACGTACGATCTGTGAGCGGAGGAAGGAGCATTGGACGCGCCGATCGTAAGAACGAAGGTAAGAGACAAACTTGTGCCTATACTGCTTCTACATTGAGGCCTATATTGTAACAAGATTAGGAGAGTTTTGTCTGACATTAGGCTTTGTCTTGTGTTGTGTCTTGCAGTGAACATGGATATCTTAATGAAAGACAATGACTTCATGTCAGTATTCATAGATATGCTAAGGGAGCTGCCCTGTCTGTGGGAGATTACCCACCCCCATTTCAAGAACCAAGCAAAGAGGAAGGCAGCACTGGAGCAATTGTGTGAAATTGTGAAGCAGGTGATCCCCACGGCAGACATCACTTATTTAAAGATATTAATTGGTTGCCTGAGGAGCATATATCTGAGGGAGCGCAAGAAGGTCCTGGATTCACAGAGATCCGGAGCAGCAGATGACATCTATGTCCCCAGGATGTTGTACTACGACAGGCTGCATTTTCTGGCAGGCCAGACTGAACCCAGGCCATCCCTCTCCAGTCTTCCTTCCATGCTTCCTTCCCCCCTGGCTGAGGCTTCTGACGCCCAACCTGTGCCTTCCAGGCCACATGTGGAGGGGCCCAGATTGAGCCAGGTATAGCATTCCTCTAAATATTTCTGCTTGTCCAATCAATGATGTTAACTAGATGTTAGTTGGGAGTACTAATTTAGGATTGTGATTGATGATGCTGGGAGTTACTGGGAGGGGCTGGGGAAGACCCGGCTGTCATGGTGCACGTTGGCACCAATGACAAAGTCAGAGGCAGATGGAGTGTCCTAAAGAACGATTTTAGGGACTTAGGAGCTAAATTGAGGAAAAGGACCTCCAAGGTAGTGTTCTCAGGAATACTACCGGTACATCGAGCCACACCAGAAAGGTAGAGGGAGATTAGGGAAGTAAACAAGTGGCTGAAGAGCTGGTGTAGTAAGGAGGGGTTTGGGTTCCTGGAGGACTGGGCCGACTTCTCAGTCGGTAACCGGTACTATAGAAGGGACGGACTGCACCTAAATGAGGAGGGTGCAGATCTGCTGGGAAGGAAGATGGCCAAAAAGTTAGAGGGGTTTTTAAACTAGGCGATGGGGGGGAGGGTCCAGAGACAGTGATAGCCAGCGCGGAAGATATTCCAGAGGGTAGTATTGGGGGCATTAGTGGTAGGTTAACCAAAGCACAAAAACACAAGGTGAGTATAGTAGCAAGTCCAAGTTGCAATCTTGAAACACCCACTATGAGGACAATATGCGACCGGTCTAAACTATGTGGCATGTTCACCAATGCCAGGAGCCTGGCGGACAAGATGGGTGAACTAGAGATACTGTTGTACGAGGAGGATTTGGATTTTGTGGGAATTTAACAGCTCTCATGATTGGCTGGCAAACATTCAAGGGTATACCCTATACCGCAAGGATAGAGAGGGTAAAAAAGGGGGAGGGGTATGCCTATATATCAAGAATAATGTACAAGTGAATGTGAGAGATGACATCACTGAGGGGGCTAGAGAGGAGGTGGAATCTTTATGGGTAGAGCTCCAAAGGGATGAAGCTAAGGGGAAAATAATACTGGGAGTATGCTATAGGCCCCCTAACCTGAGGGAGGAAGTGGAGACGGATCTCCTATCACAAACTGGATTAGCAGCAAGGATGGGAAGTGTTATCATAATGGGGGATTTTAATTATCCAGACATAGACTGGGCGGAGGGAACCGCGCATTCATTTAAGGCTCGCCAGTTCCTTAATGTCTTGCAGGACAATTTTATGGGTCAGATGGTAGACGCACCAACTAGAAATAAAACATTACTGGATCTACTGATTACCAACAATACAGACCTGATAACAGATGTGGAAATACGGGGCAATTTAGGTAACAGCGATCACAGGTCAATTAGTTTCAGTATAAATCACACAAATAGGAGACATGAAGGGAACACAAAGACACTGAATTTCAAAAGAGCCAACTTCCCTAAACTACAAACCTTGCTAAAAGGCATAAATTGGGATAAAATATTAGGAACAAAGAATACAGAGGAGAGATGGGTTTGCTTTAAGAGCATATTAAATAAGGGCATTAGCCAATGTATCCCATTGGGTAATAAATTTAAAAGAGCGAACAAACATCCTGGATGGCTTAACTCCAATGTAAAAATGCATATAAAAGCAAAGGAGAAGGCCTTCAAAAAATACAAGGTTGAGGGATCATCATCAGCATTCAGACTTTATAAAGAATGCAATAAGAAATGTAAGGGTGCAATTAGGATGGCTAAGATAGAACATGAAAGACACATAGTGGAGGAGAGCAAAAAAAATCCCAAGAAATTCTTTAAGTATGTAAACAGTAAAAAAGGGAGGACAGACCATATTGGCCCCATAAAGAATGAGGAAGGACATCTGGTTACAAAGGATGGGGAGATGGCAAAGGTATTGAATTTATTCTTCTCCTCAGTCTTCACGAGTGAATCGGGGGGCTTCAGTACCCAAAACTGCAGTGTTTATCCTCAGGACACAACACAGGAAGCACCTCCATGGTTAACAGAGGATGGAATTAAAATTAGACTTGAGAAACTTAACATTAATAAATCACCGGGACCAGATGGCTTGCATCCGAGGGTACTTAGGGAACTCAGTCAGGTGATTGCCAGACCGTTGTTCCTAATTTTTACAGACAGTCTATTGACTGGAATGGTACCAGCTGATTGGAGAAAAGCCAATGTAGCACCAATATTTAAAAAGGGCCCAAAAAACATCCCTGGGAATTACAGACCAGTTAGCCTAACATCAATAGTATGTAAACTCTTGGAGGGGATGATAAGGGACTATATACAAGATTTTAGTAATAAGAATGATATCATTAGCAGTAATCAGCATGGATTCATGAAGAATCGTTCTTGCCAAACCAATCTATTAACCTTCTATGAGGAGGAGAGTTGCCATCTAGATAAAGGAAGGCCCGTAGACGTGGTGTATCTGGATTTTGCAAAAGCATTTGACACAGTTCCCCATAAATGTTTACTGTACAAAATAAGGTGCGTTGGCATGGACCATAGGGTGAGTACATGGATTGAAAACTGGCTACAAGGGCGAGTTCAGAGGGTGGTGATAAATGGGGAGTACTCAGAATGGTCAGGGGTGGGTAGTGGGGTCCCCCAGGGTTCTGTGCTGGGACCAATCCTATTTAATTTGTTCATAAACGACCTGGAGGATGGGATAAACAGTTCAATCTCTGTATTTGCAGACGATACTAAGCTAAGCAGGGCAATAACTTCTCCGCAGGATGTGGAAACCTTGCAAAAAGACCTGAACAAATTAATGGGGGAGGGGTGACCACATGGCAAATGAGGTTCAATGTAGAAAAATGTAAAATAATGGATTTGGGTGGCAAAAATATGAATGCAATCTATAGACGGGGGGAGAACCTCTGGGGGGATCTAGGATGGAAAAGGACCTGGGGGTCCTAGTAGATGATAGGCTCAGCAATGACATGCAATGCCAAGCTGCTGCTAATAAAGCAAACAGAATATTGGCATTAAAAGGGGGATCAACTCCAGAGATAAAACAATAATTCTCCTGCTCTACAAGACTCTGGTCCGGCCGCACCTGGAGTATGCTGTCCAGTTCTGGGCACCAGTCCTCAGGAAGGATGTACTGGAAATGGAGCGAGTACAAAGAAGGGCAACAAAGCTAATAAAGGGTCTGGAGGATCTTAGTTATGAGGAAAGGTTGTGAGCTCTGAACTTATTCTCTCTGGAGAAGAGACGCTTGAGAGGGGATATGATTTCAATTTACAAATACCGGACTGGTGACCCCACAATAGGGATAAAACTTTTTCGCAGAAGAGAGTTTAATAAGTCTCGGGGCCACTCATTACAATTAGAAGAAAAGAGGTTTAACCTTAAACTACGTAGAGGGTTCTTTATTGTAAGAGCGGCAAGGATGTGGAATTCCCTTCCACAGGCGGTGGTCTCAGCGGGGAGCATTGATAGCTTCAAGAAACTATTAGATAATCACCTGAATGACCGCAATATACAGGGATATATAATGTAATACTGACACATAATCACACACATAGGTTGGACTTGATGGACTTGTGTCTTTTTTCAACCTCACCTACTATGTAACTATGTAACTATGTAACTATGATACAAAACATTAAACCATGTCCCTTTTTCATACACAGGGAAGTCTCAGCCAGTAGGTGGCCGGGCTGAGCCGGCTGGCTGATCTGCAGGTCCCTCCACCCCCCCTGAAAACAGAAAGTGGCAGTAGGACGAGTGGCCTAGAGGAGGCTGCTATAGGATTCTTTTGTAGGGCTACAGAGGTCCTGGGAGCACCCCACACCATGGAGGAGAACATTGCTGCCTTCATTGCATATAAAATGCAGAGGATGGAGGAGGGCCAACAAGCCATGTGTGAGGCCATCATATCGGAGGCTCTGGAGAAAGGTATGAGGGGCCAAATTACACCTCAGACACATCTTTGGGATGGTCCTCCTCCTCCTCCTGCCACATCTCCAACTGCACAGCCACAGCCCGGAAGGAAGCGTGGAAGGAAGACCAGACAGTGATTGCCCTGGGTTCAGTCTGGTCGGCCAAAAGATGCAGCCTCTTGTGGTACCACAGCCTGGGGACACAGATGTCATCTGCTGCTATCCGGATCTCTGTGAATTCTGGACCAGACTGCCCTCCCTTACATATGGACTCCTCAGGCCACCAATTTTGATGTTGAAGAATTGATGTCTGCCGTGGGGGTCCCAGGCTTCGCTAATTTCTCCTGTTTATCCATTGTTGCCTCCCTCTTTGTTTGGTTCTGAGCCCTTAATAAAGGATTTTTGTTTTGAATTATACTCTCCTATGTGTTTTACTTCAAAAATGACAGTTGGTTTGTGAGGATTCAGGTACATTTCAAATATACAATGTGAAATGAACATGGACACCAACAACAAACAATCTCCTGGAGATTAAATAATAAAAGATATCAATGGTGTTGGGGTAACTTGACACACAAAACACACCCAAAAATATTCTGGAGTAAAAATAAAAATAACATTGAACAAAGATCAGCCTTGGAAAAAATCCAAACATTAAAGAAAAAAAAAGGCTTAAAATAAAAACATTAATCACATTATAAAGAAGAAGAGAGTGCGCTGTATTAAACCATTTTGAACATTGCAGCGTGACGAAAGTGCTGTATCCATTGCGAACGCTACGTTTACCAGAACGAGCTGTCCCGTCTCGGAATTTCTTCTGAGCATGCGTGGCACTTTGTGCGTCGGAACAGGCCACACACGGTCGTAATTGACGCGATCGGATTTTGTTGTCGGAAAATTTTATCTCCTGCTGTCCAACTTTGTGTGTCGGAGAATCCGATGGAAAATGTCTGATGGCGCCCACACACGGTCGGAATTTCCGACAACACGCTCCGATCGGACAATGTCCATCAGAAAATCCGACCGTGTGTACGGGGCATTAGAATAAGTCAGATTCTAAAGATATTCCCATTACTAAAGCCGTGTTGGACATAATTCTATAATTTCAGCGGTACGTCTGCATATATAGCGCTACATTTGGCCCCCGTGACCCTGCCCCCGCACTCATACATAATATAAGAAAGAGAATATACTGAACGCAATGTGAAGTCTCTCTGTCTGAAAAAGAACATTTCACACACTAATTTTCTCTGAATGAGAGTTTATTTTGCGGTTTCCGAGGTCAACGAGGCTTCCAGAATATTGAAATTGTTGTCATTATACATTTTATGGTCGGTAATTTCCAATGAACAAATCACACGCAGCGCTCTGGTGATACATTGTGGAAGTCCGGCGCTACGCCGACAATCATAACACATCCGACTGGTAAATATGACTGTGAATCTAAAACGATCCGCCATTAATGGATGTCAATGCACATAATCTGCCCCTGTGTGGGGGGCCGGGGGGAGGGGGGGTCTGCCTGAACAATTACCTCTCGGAAATACATCAACAATACCTTCCATTGAGTCCCACATGATGCAGATATTTACCTTGGGTCAGAATTGTATGGAAATGCCATTAATTATGTATCGGCAAAACTGAGGTTTTGTAAAACGTTTGTATCCAATATAAATAGTAATAATGTAGATATTATTTCTAAACGTTTATAAAATGAATGTTTTCCTATAAATACTTCCATCACATATGACGAGGTGTTTTCCTGAAGGTCCTCTCTAGTTCCATTGTTGGTGAGCTGAATAAATAGTCCATCCAGTCCAACCTGTGTGTGTTCAGAACCACTTCCCATATCCCTGTATATTGTGTCCACTAAGAAGAGTTTTATAAAACGATCGATACTCCGCGCTGACACCGCCGATTGTGGAAGTGAACAGTGCCGTCACTACAGCTGGTGTCACCCGGTGCGGAAAAAAATTGGTGTCACCCCCCTCCACCAACTATGGTCCCCCTTCAGTACAGACCCCCCCCTTCAGTACAGACCCCCCCCACTAAGTACAGACCCCCCCTCCATCAGTATAGACCCCCTCAGTACAGACCCCTCTCCCCTCAGTGCAGATCCCCCTCCATCAGTATAGACACCCCATCAATGCAGACCCCTCTCCTCTATCAGTGCAGACCCCCCCTCCATCAGTGCAGACACCCTTCCTCCATCAGTGCAGACCCCCCTCAGTGCAGACACCCTCCATCAGTGCAGACCCCCTCAGTGCAGACCCCCCCTCCATAAGTGCAGACCCCCTCAGTGCAGACCACCCCTCCATAAGTGCAGACCCCCCTCAGTGCAGACACCCTCCATCAGTGCAGACCCCCTCAGTGCAGACCCCCCCTCCATAAGTGCAGACCCCCTCAGTGCAGACCACCCCTCCATAAGTGCAGACCCCCTCAGTGCAGACCCCCCTCCATAAGTGCATACCCCCTCAGTGCAGACCCCCTCCATAAGTGCAGACCTCCTCAGTGCAGACCCCCCTCCATCAGTGCAGAAACCCTCAGTGCAGACCCCCCCTCCATAAGTGCAGACCCCCTCAGTGCACACCCCCCCTCCATAAGTGCAGACCCCCCTCAGTGCAGACACCCTCCATCAGTGCAGACCCCCTCAGTGCAGACCCCCCCTCCATCAGTGCAGACCCCCCTCCATCAGTGCAGACCCCCCCCTATTAGTGCAGCCCCCCCTCAATGCAGACCCCCCCTCAATCAGTGCAGACCCCCCTCCATCAGTGCAGACACCCCTCCTCCATCAGTGCAGACCCCCCTCAGTGCAGACACCCTCCATCAGTGCAGACCCCCCTCAGTGCAGACCACCCCCTCCATCAGTGCCAGTGCAGACCGTCCCCTCCCATAGCGCCCCCCAGCACATGTCCATTTGCATTACATTTTTACAGACCTCAGAACAGCGCTGGGTAGGCACAGCAATGTGTCCCTTGGAATCCCTCCTCCTCCTTTGTAGATGTGGGAGGCGGCTTTGGTCTGCTCCACTGCGTGAGACAGGGAGACAGCTGGAGAGATCATGCGAGAGATCAGGGTAGGGGGTGAGGACCGTGCGGCGTTAGCGGTGCTGCTGCCCGTGGGTGTCACCCCTCTGGCGGGTGTCACACGGTGCGGACCGCATCCCCCGCACCCCCCGCACCCCCCTTGCGACCCTACGGGAAGTGAAATCCACCCTTACCGCCCTGACACGTAAAACCGCTTCTCCTCCAATCTCATTGTGTGGCCTTGTGTCCTCCTACACCCCCTGAGACTCAACAGTTTCCTCCCTACGTTGGGATCACCGTTGAGATATTTGTAAATCGTTCTCATGTCTCCTCTCATCGTCTCTTCTTCAGGGAGAATACATTTAGTGCTTGTAGTCGTTCCTCATAATTAAGATCTTCCAGACCCTTTATTAGCTTTGTTGCCCTTCTTTGTAGTCGCTCCATTTCCAGTACATCCTTCCTGAGGACTGGTGCCCAGAACTGGACAGCATACTCCAGGTGCGGCCGGACCAGAGTCTTGTAGAGCGGGAGAATTATCATTTTATCTCTGGAGTTGATCCCTTTTTAATGCCAATATTCTGTTTGCTTTATTAGCAGCAGCTTGGCATTGCATGTCATTGCTGAGCCTATCATCTACTAGGACCCCCAGGTCCTTTTCCATCCTAGACCCCCCCAGAGGTTCTCCCCCCAGTCTATAGATTGCATTCGGATTTTTGCCACCCAAATGCATTATTTTACATTTTTCTACATTGAACCTCATTTGCCATGTAGTTGCCCCTCCCCCATTCATTTGTTCAGGTCTTCTTATAAAATTTCTATATCCTGATGCGAAGTTATTGCCCTGCTTATTTTTGTGTTATCGGTAAAAGCTCAGATTGAGCTGTTTATCCCATCCTCTGTATCATTTATGAATAAAATTAAACAGAATTGGTCCCATGACAGAGCCTTGGGGTACCCCACTCACCACCCTAGACCAGTCTGAGTACACGTTATTTATCACCACCCTCTGAACTCGCCCCTGTAACCGGTTTTCTATCCATGTACTCACCCTATGGTCCATGCCTATAGACCTCAGCTTGTAGATTACACATCTGTAGGGAACTGTATCAAATGTTTTTGCAAAATCCAGATACACCAGATCCGCCAGTCTACACATGTCTAGATGGAAAACATTTTGCTCAGTGTCAGGCTAAGGCCCCATACACACTATTTTCTGAAGATTTTTGTCTTTAGATTTACCAAAACCATATAACATGAGTGTGACGGGAGTCACTTTTGGTGGGGGGGTTTGTGGAACTCAGCTTACCTTGGAGAACTCTGGAAACTCCGTGTCCAGCTTCCCCGGACCCTCTTATGTGTAAATAACCCTGTGTCCATTAGGGGCTCAGGGTGACCGAGAACCCCACTATGATCTGTGCTAGTCAGACTCATTGTACAGCCACACTGGAATGTTGTATATATTGTATATATTGTGTGTTGTCTCATGCTGTTGGACACTTTGCTGGGATCGTTTGGGGTGTGGTTGTATTCCATTGTTTTATTGTGTCTGTCTGCCTTGGAAGAAAAGTATATTATGGGATGTATATCTCTGTAGAGGGAGGGGGGATTCCTCCAACAGCTCTCCCTGCTGATAAGACTGTTTACTGAGAAGTTTGAATACACCTGACCTGTGTGTCTATTGTGATTGGACAGTTTACCCCGCCTTGAATCCAAGGGTGGGGGGGGGTGTCTCTATATCTGTGGTAACATGTTCTTGAATAAAGGGAGTTTGATGTTTTTCACCCTAGAGATTCCTGTGTTACGCTGGTGACTGGGTGAGCTAAAGGGTCTTGGATAGTGCTGGTTCTGGGCAGAGGAAGCATTTATGGTGGACAGAGACCTGTTGAGGACAGGAGTTCATCACAACTGGTTGGAAGCGGTGGGATCGTGCTTCCTGGCTGTGAACACGTCCAAACCTTCACCTGGATCCAAGATCAGGATAGCAGACTTCAGTCACCCCAGCGGAGATATGGATCTGGCGTCAGGGTTCCTGGGGCTGCTGCGGATCTTCCTTTCATCAATCTCCAGGTCTGTGTCTGAGGATGAATACCTGGAGCTCAGGCAGCAGATTCGGGTAAGACTCTGGATTAGAGCCCTCCAGATCGCTGGTATGCAACAGGGCAAGTGCTTTCCAACCTCAGAGTTACAGGAGTTACGGATGCAATTCCTGGGAGAGCGGCCCCAGGAGCAATGGGTGACTGAGTTGGACAGGCTGGTCCAGCAGGAGATAGAGCTGGACAATCATTATCGGGCTCTGCAATGGCACGCAGAGGAGGGATATTTAGGGGAGACAACAGAATGCTCTCTGGAGGGATATGACTTTGGTGGCCCTGGATTGCTGTGGGAGAGCCTTACAGATTGTTTTGTGTTTGGCGATGAAGGGGAACCTGACCTTGAAGACCTGCGAGATTATAGAGAGTCTATGCTCGGTCTTGTAGGGGTCTCAGAGCTCAAACCTGACCTGGACTATTAGCTAAGGAAAGAACAATATCTGGAAAGGGCATACAGGAAACTGCTAGAACAAGTTCAGCAGCATGCCAGAGAATCGGCAGTGGAGACTCCGGAGATTGCCGTCCCCAAACCTGAAGTGCTGACAACAGGGCAGAGCTCTGCTAACCTCTGCCCAACACCAACAGCAGCTTCAGCCTCCCGGACAGAAGAGACAGTTGGCCTTTCTCCCACAATACTGACAAAGATATGGGATTTTCTGCCAGCGGCATCGGTGAAGTTACCAGAAACTTCTGCAGCTGAAGCTCTGACAACCGGACAGTTGTATATCTGTTTTGTACATGTGTGATAATAAAGAGTCTGATGTTTTTCCCCCTACACTGAGTTACGTCTGGTGACTGGGTGAGCTAGGGGGTCTTGGATAGTGCTGGCTCTGGACAGAGGAAACATTTACGGCGGACATAATCCTGTTGAGGACAAGGGTTCGTCATATTGAGGTCAAATCTTAGAAGTTTAAATTTGTAAGCAATCAGGCCGGCCCTTGCACTACATGGTTTTGGCAAATCTGAAGACAAAAATCTGCAGAAAATCTAATAGTGTGTAGGGGGCTTAGGACCCCTTTCACACTGAAGGGGATTTTCAGGCATTTTCACGATCAAAATAGCGTCTGTAAAGCGCCTGAAAAGCGCCTCTCAAGCCTCCCCAGTGTGAAAGTTGGAGTTCTTTCACACCGGGGCGGTGCGCTTGCAGGACCGATAAAAAAAAAAGTCCTGCAAACAGTGTCTTTGGGGCGGTGCATGAGTGATGTATACACTGCTTCTAAACCACCCCTGCCATTGAAATCAATGGGCGGCATTGCCGAAGCGCTTTTGGCCCCTTGTTAACCCCTTCTTTGGGGTTAAAAGCGCCGGTAAAGCGATGCTAAATCTAGCGACGCTTTATCAGTAACGCGGCCCGCGCCCCAGTGTGAAAAGGGCTCTCAGAGGGATTCTTCTGGAAGAAGGAACTTTTTAGGCACCACAACCTCCATAATAGGAAGGTCATGTCTCCATTCGGTGGGAATTGAGCAGTTTATGGTGCCTCAGCTTTGTCACTTATGACCCAACCCTGGCCTGGTGACAAGATTGTGACGTCTCCATCATTATAGCAGCCTCGGATTTCATGAGTCTCCCTTCACTGGGGCGTACAGTAAATGATATTTGCACCATTACATGGAGCAGACCTCACCATGCGCTCTGTTCTGGGAAATGTTTTGTAAATTGAAAGAAGAAGCCATGAGATCGTCTTCTCCGCTCAGCCAGACAAAACTTGTGTCACTCACATATACAGGAATGCAGGAGAGGTTCTGGAACATTCTGTGCCCTTTCATAGCAATTTGATCTTCACATAGGACAGATTTATTTGTAGTGGCATCTCCCTTCTACCCACCAACCACAGCCATCCTCCAAATGTCACTGATGAATGTCGAGGACGAGAGGTGGATGGAGGTTCATATGTAACAGATAACCCCCCCAGCTAAGGAAAGATCTTCATAAATACTTCATTGGGTTATTTACTGTAACTATGAAGCAGAAAGAAAGTTAATTGTCACATATGGAGATCTTCACACTGGAAATAATGTGTCTATAAGGCAGAAGAACCACCAGCCATGAACTATAAGCCGGTCCCCATCAGACCTTCCACCAGAGGATGTCATCAAAATCCATTTCAATCTTCAAATCATCCAAACCAACGTTCAACGTGGAAGATCTAAAAAAAAAAAACATTTAGTTCTATACAAAATATCTTTTCTATTTTCTTAAAATAAAAGCCACACCAGACAAGACGCTCGCTCTCTGCTGAACGCGGATCAACGCGACTTTCGCCATTTTAAAAAATCTGTAAACAGGTTTGTGTATCCAAAGTCCTCCCGATGAGGCCGGAATCATGGAAAGGATTTCATGTATTTCTATCAGATTCTAAGATCGAGGACTGATAAACCGATAAAAGGTTTCAGGAAATGATGAGAACGGGAAATGACGGCGGTGTGGCGAGGAGCCAAATCTCGGAACAAACACAGCAATCCCCATAGAGGTGAATTGCCAGACAGCAGTTTGTTGCCCAGCTTTTGAAAAATTAAAAGTTTCAGCCAATACAGAATAATAATCTGCGGGGTGAAGAATCCCACTATGGAGGGATACGGGGAATCCTGCATTCTTCATTTAACCACTTCAGCCCCCCTGAGCCTCGCTTTCAGATTTGTTGTTTACAAGTTAAAATCAGGATTTTCTGCTATAAAATTACTAAGAAACCCCAAACATTTTATTTTTTTTTTCAGACACCCTAGAGAATAAAATGGCAGTCATTGCAATACTTTCTGTCACACCGTATTTGCGCAGCAGTCTTGCAAGCGCAATTTTTGGGGAAAAAATACACTTTTTTGAGTTACAAAATAAGGCAACAGTAAAGTTAGCCCAATTTGTTTCTATATTGTGAAAGATAATGTTACGTCGAGTAAACTGATACCCAACATGTCACGCTTCAAAATTGCGCCCGCTCGTGGAATGGCGACAAACTTTGGCACTTACGAATCTCCATAGGCGACGTTTAAAAATTTCTACAGGTTACCAGTTTAGAGTTACAGAGGATGTTTTGGGCTAGAATTATTGCTCTCACTCTAACGATCGCGGCGATACCTCACATGTGTGGTTTGAACACCTTTTTCATATGCGGGCGCTACTTAGGTATGCGTTCGCTTCTGCGCGCGAGGGATGGGGCGCTTTAAAAAAAGTTTCCTTATTTATTTTACCTTTTATTTTTTATTTTTACATGTAAACATGTAATGTAATGTAATGTAAACATCTCTTGTAATAGAAAAAAGCATGACAGGTCCTCTTTAATGTGAGATCTGGGGGGTCAAAAAGACGTCACATCTCATATTTACACTAAAATGAAATTTAAAAAAAATAATTAAATGTTATTTAAAAAAAAACTTTAAGAGCATTGGGCGGAGGTGACGTTTGACGTGGCTTCTGCCCTCCAATGCTATGGAGCCGAGCGGGGGGCGGACGTGGCGATCGTCTCCATCGCTACCGATGGCTCCAGTAAGCGGCGGAGACGACCGGAGTGCGGCGGGAGGGAGGGGGGGTGCCCCTCTCCCTCCCCCGATAAAAGTGATTTTGTGCCGAATCCGCCGCTGAGACCACTTTTATCTGAAAGAGAAATACACGCCGTTCCCGAAAATACTGGGGTTATGGCCGCTAGCTGCTATCATAACAACGGTAACAAAGTAGCGACATACAGGTACGGCGATTGGCGTGAAGTTAAAGAAGAACTCCAGCCCAAATTGTTATTTTGGCTTGCAGTGGGGCTGTGCAGGCACTACAGGGGTTAACTACTCATTTTTGTCTAGGGGATTGCAGAGCAGAGATATACTTACCTAATCCACCGATCCTCCGAGCACAAGGCCGGTCCCCGCCCCTCCACCCCCCCCATCCCCCCCAAGTTAGTGGCCTTGTGAATGGACAGTTCCTGACGTCATCGCGCCCATACACCGGCTCTGGATGTGGGGACGGCAGGAACAATCCATCGCTGGAGATGGGGGAGCGCGTTTCTCTGGAGGGTTGAAGATTGGGTAAGTTTAGTCTTATCTCCAAACTTCGGCCCTCCAGCTATTGCAGAACTACATTTCCCATGAGGCATTGTAAAAATCTGACATTCATAGACATGACTGGGCATGGAGGGAATTGTAGTTCCTGAACTACTAGAGGGCCGTAATGTGGAGACCGCTGCACTAAACTAAGGAGCAGTTCACCAATGCAGTGCCAGGTACAGCGCCACCACATGGGAGAAAAAACATTTCCATGGAGTTTGGCTTTAAAACTTCATTAAAGTGATTGTAAGGCTTCATCTTTTTTATAACAAACATATCATATTTACCTTCACTGTGCGGCTCGTTTTGCACAAAGTGGCCCCGAACCTCCTCTTCTGGGGGGTTCCCCGGTGGCTCTCGTTGCTCCACCCCACATCAGATAACCCCCTAGAAGAAGCGCTCTCCTGGGGGGGTTACCATGTGGGCGAGTCCTAGAAGAAGCGCTTACCCGGGGGGGTTACCTTGTGGGCGCGCCCCCGAGTCCCAGGAGAAGCGCTCTCCCGCAGGGGGTTACCTTGTGGGTGCGTCCCCGAGTCCTAGGAGAAGCACTCTCCTGGGGGGTTACCTTGTGGGCGCGCCCCCGAGTCCTAGGAGAAGCGCTCACCCGGGGGGGGTTACCTTGTGGACGCGCCCCCGAGTCCCAGGAGAAGCGCTCTCCCGCAGGGGGTTACCTTGTGGGTGCGTCCCCGAGTCCCAGGAGAAGCGCTCTCCCGCAGGGGGTTACCTTGTGGGTGCGTCCCCGAGTCCTAGGAGAAGCACTCTCCTGGGGGGTTACCTTGTGGGCGCGCCCCCGAGTCCTAGGAGAAGCGCTCTCCCAGGGGGGTTACCTTGTGGGCGCACCCCCGAGTCCTAGGAGAAGCGCTCTTCTGGGGGGGGTTACCTTGTGGGCGCGTCCCTGAGTCCTAGGAGAATCGCTCTCCCGGGGGGTTACCTTGCGGCACGCCCCCGAGTCCTTGGAGAAGCGCTCTCACAGGGGGTTACCTTGTGGGCGCGTCCCCGAGTCCTAGGAGAAGCGCTCTCCCAGGGGGTTACCTTGTGGGCGCGTCCCCGAGTCCTAGGAGAAGCGCTTTCCAGGGGGATTACTTTGTGGGCGTGCTCCCGAGTCCTTGGAGAAGCGCTCTACTGGGGGTTTACCTTGTGGGCACGCCCCCGAGTCTTAGGAGAAGCGCTCTCCCGGGGGGGGTTACCTTGTGGGCACGCCTCCGAGTCCTAGGAGAAGCGCTCTCCCGGGGGGTTACCTTGTGGGCACGCCTCCGAGTCCTAGGAGAAGCGCTCTCCCGGGGGGTTACCTTGTGGGCACGCCTCCGAGTCCTAGGAGAAGCGCTCTCCCGGGGGGGTTACCTTGTGGGCACGCCTCCGAGTCCTAGGAGAAGCGCTCTCCCGGGGGGTTACCTTGTGGGCACGCCCCCGAGTCCTTGGAGAAGCGCTCTCCCAGGGGGTTACCTTGTGGGCACGCCACCGAGTCCTAGGAGAAGCGCTCTCCCGGGGGGTTACCTTGTGGGCACGCCCCCGAGTCTTAGGAGAAGCGCTCTCCCGGGGGGTTACCTTGTGGGCACGCCCCCGAGTCCTAGGAGAAGCGCTCTCCCGGGGGGTTATCTTGTGGGCACACCCCCGAGTCTTAGGAGAAGCGCTCTCCCGGGGGGTTACCTTGTGGGCACGCCCCCGAGTCCTAGGAGAAGCGCTCTCCCGGGGGGTTACCTTGTGGGCACGCCCCCGAGTCTTAGGAGAAGCGCTCTCCTGGGGGGGTTACCTTGTGGGCACGCCTCCGAGTCCTTGGAGAAGCGCTCTCCCAGGGGGTTACCTTGTGGGCACGCCCCCAAGTCCTAGGAGAAGCGCTCTCCCGCACCCCTGAGTCCTAGGAGAAGCGCTTTCCAGGAGGATTACTTTGTGGGCGTGCTCCCGAGTCCTTGGAGAAGCGCTTTCCAGGGGGATTACCTTGCAGGCGCGTCTCCGAGTCCTTGGAGAAGCGAAGCGATCTCCTGGGGGATTACCTTGCGGGCGTGCACCCGAGTCTTTGGAGAAGCGCTCTCCTGGGGGGTTACCTTGCGGGTGCACCCCCGAGTCCTAGGAGAAGCGTTTTCCAGGGGGATTACTTTGTGGGCGCGCTCCCGAGTCCTAGGAGAAGCAGTCTCCCGCCCCCCCGAGTCCTAGGAGAAGCAAAGCGTTCTCCTGGGCGATTACCTTGCGGGCCCCCCCCCCTGAGTCCTAGGAGAAGCGCTCTCCAGTGGGATTACCTTGTGGGCGCGTTCCTGAGTCCTTGGAGAAGCAAATCGCTCTCCTGGGCGATTACCTTGCGGGCGCGCCCCCGAGTCCTAGGAGAAGCGCTCTCCTGGGGGGTTACCTTGTGGGCGCACCCCCCAGTCCTAGGAGAAGCGCTCTCCCTGGGGGTTACCTTGCGGGCACGCCCCCGAGTCCTAGGAGAAGCGATCTCCTGGGGGGTTACCTTGTGCGCACGCTCCCAAGTCCTAGAAGAAGCGCTCTCCCAGGGGGTTACCTTGCGGGCACGCCCCTGAATCCTAGAAGAAGTGCTCTCCTGGGGGTTACCTTGTGGGCGCGCCCCCGAGTCCTAGGAGAAGCGCGCTCCCGGGGGGTTACCTTGCGGGCACTCCCCCGAGTCCTAGGAGAAGCGCTCTCCCGGGGGGTTACCTTGCAGGCACGCCCCCGAATCCTAGGAGAAGCGCTCTCCCTGGGGGTTACCTTGCGGGCACGCCCCCGAATCCTAGAAGAAGCGCTCTCCCGGGGGTTACCTTGTAGGCGCGCCCTCGAGTCCTAGAAGAAGCGCTCTCCCTGGGGGTTACCTTGTGGGCGCGCCCCCGAGTCCTAGGAGAAGCGCTCTCCCGGGGGGTTACCTTGTGGGCACGCCCCCGAATCCTAGAAGAAGCGCTCTCCCGGGGGTTACCTTGTGGGCGCGCCCTCGAGTCCTAGAAGAAGCGCTCACCCGGGGGGTTACCTTGTGGGCGCGCCCCCGAGTCCTAGGAGAAGCGCTCTCCCGGGGGGGGTTACCTTGTGGGCGCGCCCCCGAGTCCTAGGAGAAGCGCTCTCCCGGGGGGTTACCTTGTGGGCATGCCCCCGAGTCCTAGGAGAAGCGCTCTCCTGGGGGGTTACCTTGCGGGCACGCCCCCGAATCCTAGAAGAAGTGCTCTCCTGGGGGTTACCTTGTGGGCGCGCCCCCAAGTCCTAGGAGAAGCGCTCTCCCGGGGGGTTACCTTGCGGGCACTCCCCCGAGTCCTAGGAGAAGCGCTCTCCCGGGGGGTTACCTTGCAGGCACGCCCCCGAGTCCTAGGAGAAGCGCTCTCCCGGGGGGGTTCCTTGCGGGCACGCCCCCGAGTCCTAGAAGAAGCGCTCTCCCGGGGGGTTACCTTGTGGGCGTGCCCTCGAGTCCTAGAAGAAGCGCTCTCCCGGGGGGTTACCTTGTGGGCGCGCCCCCGAGTCCTAGGAGAAGCGCTCTCCCGGGGGGTTACCTTGTGGGCGTGCCCTCGAGTCCTAGAAGAAGCGCTCTCCCGGGGGGTTACCTTGTGGGCGTGCCCTCGAGTCCTAGAAGAAGCGCTCTCCCGGGGGGTTACCTTGTGGGCGCGCCCCCGAGTCCTAGGAGAAGCGCTCTCCCGGGGGGTTACCTTGCGGGCACTCCCCCGAGTCCTAGGAGAAGCGCTCACCCGGGGGGTTACCTTGCGGGCACTCCCCCGAGTCCTAGGAGAAGCGCTCTCCCAGGGGGTTACCTTGCAGGCACGCCCCCGAGTCCTAGGAGAAGCGCTCTCCCGGGGGGTTACCTTGTGGGCGTGCCCTCGAGTCCTAGAAGAAGCGCTCTCCCGGGGGGTTACCTTGTGGGCGCGCCCCCGAGTCCTAGGAGAAGCGCTCTCCCGGGGGGTTACCTTGTGGGCGCGCCCCCGAGTCCTAGGAGAAGCGCTCTCCTGGGCGATTACCTTGCGGACACGCCCCCGAGTCCTAGGAGAAGCGCTCACCCGGGGGGGGTTACCTTGCGGGCACGCCCCCCAGGTCCTAGGAGAAGCGCTCTCCCGGGGGGTTACCTTGCGGGCGCGCCCCCGAGTCTAGAATTCAGCGTCCATAGACACAGAATTGCCGGACTCGGAGCCAATGGCTGCGCTGCTATCAATCTATCCAATCAAGAGCCAGGACCCCGTGCAGAGAGGGAGACACGTCTCCGCCGAGTGAAGGGGCTCAGGTGAGTAAAACAGGGGGACGGTCACTACCAGAAGTTTTTTCACCTTAATGCATAGGATGCACTGAGGGTTTACAACCCCTTTAACTACTTCACCTCCGGAAGGTTTGACCCCCCTTCATGACCAGGGCATCGTTTTCTATTCAGCTCTGCGCTACTTTAACTGGTAATTGTGCGGTCATGTAATGCTGTACCCAGAAGACATTTATATAATTTTTTTCACACAAATAGAACTTTCTTTTGGTGGTATTTGATCACCACTGGGGGGGGTTATTATATAAACAAAAAAAGGAAATTTTGAAAACAAAAAAATGTTTTTTTACTTTCTGCCCTAAAACATACCCAATAAAAATATAAAGAATCTAATTTCTTCAAAAATGTAGGCCAATATGTAATCTCCTAAATGTCTTTGGTAAAAATAAAGACCAATAAGTGTATATAGATTGGTTGGTGTAAAAGTTACAAAGTCTACAGACTATGGGATATATACAGTGCCTTGAAAAAGTATTCATACCCCTTGAAATTTCCCACATTCTGTCATGTTACAACCAAAGACGTAAATGTATTTTATTGGGATTTTATGTGATAGACCAACACAAAGTGACACATAATTGTGAAGTGGAAGGAAAATGATAAATGATACAAATAAATATGTGAAAAGTGGGGGGGAGGGGCATTTGTATGGCGCCCCCCGGAGTCAATACTTTGTAGAACCCCCTTTCTCTACAAGTCTTTTTGGGGGTGTCTCTACCAGCTTTGCACATCTAGAGAGGACATTTCTGCCCATTCTTCTTTGTAAAATATCTTAATTAAAATAATTTATATCAGATTTGAAATAATTTGTCATTTCACTCTGTGTAATAATATTATGTTGGTTGTCAGATTGCAAAACCTTCTCAGAGTGGAATGAAAATGCATTTAGAAAAACTGTAAACTCTCAAACCCTTTGGACTTCAATACTCCTCCTGCACACCTCTCCGTCCCCCTTGGACTTCAATACTCCTTCCGCACACCTCTCCGTCCCCCTTGGACTTCAATACTCCTTCCGCACACCTCTCCGTCCCCCTTGGACTTCAATACTCCTTCCGCACACCTCTCCGTCCCCCTTGGACTTCAATACTCCTTCCACACACCTCTCCGTCCCCCTTGGACTTCAATACTCCTCCCGCACACCTCTCAGACCCTTTGGCTGGTTGTTGTCTATATTGTTATGTCTGTAAATGTCTTCTTCAGGAGCCAGAGAAGATTTCAGCATTTGTAGCATGGCAGCTCTTGTCTCAATCATGACAGCCGATGGCTCTGATATATCGGATTGGACTGAATGAAACAAAAGAACCACGGCAACTTTATCTACTTTGATCCCATTTATTTTGCTGGTTGTCTGTTTTTAGAATACCGTTTCTGTTAATATTTTCTGATATATAGATTATTCTGAGTGTGTAGCAGTGGCTGCCCTGTGTGTGTAAAGAGTTAACCATTCAATGAACCTGCCTGTCAGGACCAGGACCTTAACCCACACCCTCCGCTGTGTCTGTCAGTATCTCTTCTTGCTGAGCCACCTGAGATGCTGGACAGCTCCCTGCCTGATTTAATAGGACAATCTTGCCTTGTGTCTTGTTTATGGTGAACCTTGAACTCCTTGCTCCCCCCATGAACTTCCAGGTTTAAGCCATGTCTCTGAACTTCCTGTTTGACAGATTATTGTGCTCTCTCCAGCCAATATCTCGCTCCTGTCACTTCTGCAGCTGTCCTTATCTCCACTACTACTTGTTACCGACCTTTGGCTTGTTCCTCGACTAGGCTTCTGCTTGATCCCAACCTGCTATAACTGCTACTGGACCCTGGTCTGCTCATCTCCTGGTGGGGTGATCATGAGGAAGGCAACCTGGTACACAGCAAAACCCATCCCCACCATCAGGAGCTCTGGTGAATACTGATTACTGCTTTGACCCTGCACCTCAGGGGAGCCCCCCGTTATCTTCCAGGGTGACCTGCTCGTATACTTATCCAGCTGGATGGTGGGAGCCTCTCTACTGCTATAGCTACTGGTCTCCAAGCCTGACCCCTGACCCCTGCCCCAGTGACCACTCTCAGTCTTCTGGCAGGTTGTTGCCCTGCTAGCTGGAAACTCTTGGTGAAGGGCGAGTCTGAGAGTGTAATAAGTCACAGGGTTCTCTTGCAATCAGAAAGGCTTGCATGTTTCATCTGATGTTCAATTACTGATAAAGTATCACATGGGGCTCCCCTCTATGGACGCTATTAGTCCATCCAATATATTGAGAGGACTTGCTGGGAGACCCCACATTGGGAGGATGATCTGATGAGATTTATACAATTTAACCCTACCTGTGGTCTGATGAGCAGTCTGTCCGCTATTACTACCCTTGTGGTCCCCTATATTGGTATTAGCACGTATATAGGTCTTTTGAGGATAGCTTAGTCCTATTTTTTTTTATCTCTCTGCTGATACTGTGACTCCCAGAGGGCAAGTCCATGAACTGCGGTTCAATCATCTTTTTGGTTATATGTATAGCACCCAATATACTGGTTATGAATGGATGCTCAACCACCCACTGGATTCTCATACCTTTCATATGTAGCACTGCCCCCATAGGGGTTGCTGAGTGTAGTCTTCCCTGGGCCTCCCCCTTCCCCGGGTATTTTCACACTATCACCCGCACACTCTTCCGCTCGTTATCCAATGATCGGTCTAGGGCAGTCATTCTCAACCAGGGTTCCGTGGAACCCTAGTGCTCCTCCAGGGGTGGCTGGGGGTTCCTTGAGCTGTGGCTAAGTGACTTCCCAACTGATAGTACCTGCATAGTTTTAATTCCAACGTCACTTGGCAGAGCCAGCAGCATGACTACAAGGGTGTCTGTCCACCCCCTGTAAAGGAGGCATTCTTCCCACTTACCACCATCAATGTAAGGTGCATTTTCCCAATGACCCCTGATGGACTACTCTTATGAAGGGTTCCCTGAGACCTGAAAATTATTTCAAGGGTTCCTTTGGGGCAAAAAGGTTGAGAAAGGCTGGTCTAGGGTATTTGTTTTGTTTTGTTTTGTATTTATTGGTAGAACTTGGATAGGAGAAGGGATTAGTGGGATACTCCAACTTGAACTATGCACAGACGGGGACAACTCTCACTTGACCCCAATAAATTGATCCGGATAGCAGATTCGCTGCTATACCACACTATAGTTGTGTGGGAGGATAAGTCCTTTGCTTGCTCTGGCAGCAGACTCAATGCACCACTTTTCTTCAGGACACTCACCAGTATCCCCTTTAGCTGACACCCGTCCACTGATTTCACTAGTCTGAAGGGATGGACCTCACAGAACAGGCCCCTAGACGCAGGTCTATACTCACAGTAGCCAGGAACAGATCCTTCTAGATGCATCTCCCTCCTAGTCAGCTCTACAGGACATCTGGGTTGCAGCTTCCTCGATTCTGGCCCTCAGGTCGACCACCCGAGGCCACATGGCAGCCTGTACAGAGGAGGGGCAGCAGCTCACTTCGGGACCCTGCTCTCCAGCCAAAGACCCTGAGCGCATGTGCCCTAGGCATATATACAGTCACCCAGCATGCCCTGGGGCACCTGCTTCTGCCAATGGCCAGAGCTGTGGTCGTCACAGGCGGTGGTCTCAGCAGGGGGCATCGATATTTTCAAAAAACTATCAGATAAGCAACTGAATGACCGCAACATACAGGGATATACAATGTAATATTAACATTAAATCACACACATAGGTTGGACTTGATGGACTTGTGTCTTTTTTCAACCTCACCTACTATGTAACTATGTAACTATGGTAGGTGGGATGCACTGTGATGTAAGGGAGGAAGGGGGACTCTTGATTTCTAATGGTGGGAGGGGCTCTTGACATCTGATGTAAGAAGGGGTGGGGTGCTCTGGACATCTAGTCTTACAGATACAACCGGCCCTTTGAGGGCAACCATAATGCTGATGTGACCCGCAATGAAATTGAGTTTGACACCTCTGCTAGGGGAGGTCTGTTTGTAGAACTTGTAACAGGAAAGGGGTTGGGGTGGCATTGGATATTCCAAGATGGCTGACAACATCAATGAGAGGACAGTCTAAAACTCTTGCAGCTGGTCACCATGAGGCAAGTCTCCTTGGCATCTGGCTTCCCTGCACCACCGCACAACTATTGGTACCCAGGAACACTGCACAGTACAGGAGGACACTCTTCACAAAGCTCACAGTCCAAGACATGCTGAGGATGGGGAATGACCAGTATCTGAGACCCTATGAGAGCCGTCTCAGTTCATAGCTACCTCTGGTGCTTATATCCCAAGAGCACATAGTCACCAGGAATTAGTTCAGGGTCATTACTCACAAGTCCCCAGGACAACTGCCACATCTCACTTTTATCCAGACACAATCCAGTGAGTGAGAAACATCCTTCTCCAGACCAGATCCTTAGGGTGAAGTCCTGCAGTCAGTCCCATGTCCCTTCCAGGTCCTCAGACCCCAAACAATAACAGAACAATCCAAGGCTTGCCTCAGGGGGGGCAACTAAAGCTGGAAACTTTCAGGCTGGTTATTTGAATTCTTCCTCCCTAAGATCTAGAAACTCCTTCTAGAGACAGGGGGAAGCAATCCGACTCCCAGCCTGTGAAACCAGGAACAGACCAGACCAATTAATCACTGCTTCATGATTACAGAAAGAGCCAAACACAAAATGTAGCTGGCATCCTCTGCTTGGGTGCTATATTATTAATGATACAATTGTGTATTCCTGGAGCTCAGGTCAGGTGAATAGAACCTTTTCTAGGCTCAAATCACTATAACGGTATTTACATCAATGATTAAATCGACCGTTCAACTTGGAGAAAGAGAACATGTGAGAAGCACATGGGAGTGAGATTTTGTAGGCCTCTTACATCATTCAGGTGAACAAAGCCTTCAATGAATCTGAAAACAAAGTCAGACGTGAGAATTCATCTTCCTACTTGACAAAGAGCAACAAAGCTGTTTGTAGGTGGCAAGTCGTGATTGCAACTCCAATTGCACAATAGACTGTTGTGCTTTTTACTGTCATATGTGATAAAAGGCTTGAAAAGACGCACCGTCCTCTTCAGATCACAACTAATTTAGGAACATCATGAAGCTGAATTCCTCCTCAATCTGGTTCCCATATCACACCTTCAAGGGTTGTAAAGGTTCCTACGCATCCTATTTATTAAGGTGAAAAAACACCTGGCAGTCACCGGCTTCCCAGCCCCCCGTTTTACTTATCTGAACCCCTTCATCTCTTCGGCGGGGTTCTCGGCTCCTGATTGGATTCATTGATAGCAGTGCAGCCATTGGCTCCCGCTGCTGTCAATCAAATCTAATGACGCGGGCACCAGGGGGCAGGGCCAAGTCCAGCATTCGGCAGCTATGCTGGACTCGGGAGCGCGCCCGCAAGGTAATCCCCTTGCAGTTCGTTGGAGGCGCCGGGGATTTGGAGATCAAACAAAACTTGGAAAATGCCAGCTATGAAGTACAACCTTGTAGAGGTATGCCTGGGCAGCCAGCTAGGAATAGATTGGGTACTTCTTATACAAATGTTCATGATGGACTGTGCTGCTAAACTAAGGAAAAACAAAATGAGGGAATATTGGGGGATATAACCCTTGTTTTGTTTTTCCTCTGCTCAGATGTAAAGGTCAATATGACCCGCAAATATCTGAGAGTCACTCGGGAACATCTCACTTTGAGTTTTAGAAGAATGGTGAAGACCAGAACTGCCAGCAATATCAAAGACCTTTCCAAAGACCACCATACAGAGACTAAGAGGGGGAACTAACTAAAGGCAAACAGACTGTCAACCTTGCAAGGGAATTTTCCCCAGAGCTTAGTGGATGAGGTGACTTCCGTCATCCAATCATGTACTGTTATCTGTCATCCAATCATATTTTTTTTTCCTTACATTGGATATTCTTTGCAAAGTGAAACTTCACCACCTTCACTGAGCTCTGGGGAAAATTCCCTTACAAAGTGAAGAGCCTATTTACCTTTTATAAGTCAGCCCCTTTGTGTCCCGTCAAGTTGATGCGCCATGAACTGACTCTCCATTTTTAACCACTTCAGGTCCTCCCCATAGCAGTTTTACTGCTACAGGACGACACCTGGATCACATATATATATGTTCACATGTTCAGGGATCTCTGATCCAGTTCAGATCTTGGTCCTCTCCCCCCAGGGGACAGTGACGGGGGACAGTGACGGGGGACAGTGACGGGGGACAGTGACGGGGGGACAGTGATGGGGGACAGTGACGGGGGACCGTGACGGGGGACAGTGACGGGGGACAGTGATGGGGGACAGTAATGGGGAACAGTGACGGGGGGACAGTGACGGGGGACAGTGACGGGTGACAGTGACGGGGGACAGTGACGGAGGACAGTGACGGGTGACAGTGACGGGGGACAGTGACGGGGGACAGTGATGGGGAACAGTGATGGGGGACAGTGATGGGGGACAGTGATGGGTGACAGTGACGGAGGACAGTGACGGGGGGACAGTGACGGGGGACAGTGATGGGGAACAGTGATGGGGGACAGTGATGGGGGACAGTGATGGGTGACAGTGACGGAGGACAGTGACGGGGGGACAGTGACGGGGGGACAGTGACGGAGGACAGTGATGGGGAACAGTGACGGGGGGACAGTGATGGGGAACAGTGATGGGGGACAGTGATGGGTGACAGTGACGGAGGACAGTGACGGGGGGACAGTGACGGGGGGACAGTGACGGGGGGACAGTGACGGAGGACAGTGATGGGGAACAGTGACGGAGGACAGTGACGGGGGGACAGTGATGGGGAACAGTGATGGGGAACAGTGACGGGGGACAGTGACGGGGGACAGTGACGGGGGGACAGTGACGGGGGGACAGTGACGGGGGACAGTGATGGGGGGACAGTGACGGGGGGACAGTGACGGGGGGACAGTGACGGGGGACAGTGACGGGGGGACAGTGACGGGGGGACAGTGATGGGGAACAGTGATGGGGAACAGTGACGGGGGACAGTGACGGGGGACAGTGACGGAGGACAGTGACGGGGGGACAGTGATGGGGAACAGTGATGGGGAACAGTGATGGGGAACAGTGATGGGGAACAGTGACGGAGGACAGTGACGGGGGACAGTGACGGGGGACAGTGATGGGGGGACAGTGACGGGGGGACAGTGACGGGGTGACAGTGACGGGGGGACAGTGACGGGGGACAGTGACGGGGGACAGTGACGGGGGGACAGTGACGGGGGGACAGTGACTGGGAACAGTGACGGGGGGACAGTGACGGGGGACAGTGACGGGGGACAGTGATGGGGAACAGTGACGGGGGACAGTGATGGGGAACAGTGATGGGGAACAGTGACGGGGGACAGTGACGGGGAACAGTGACGGGGGACAGTGACGGGGGACAGTGACGGGGGACAGTGACGGGGGACAGTGATGGGGAACAGTGACGGGGGACAGTGACGGGGGACAGTGACGGGGGACAGTGATGGGGAACAGTGACGGGGGACAGTGACGGGGGACAGTGATGGGGAACAGTGACGGGGGACAGTGATGGGGGAACAGTGACGGGGGACAGTGATGGGGAACAGTGACGGGGGACAGTGATGGGGGAACAGTGACGGGGGACAGTGATGGGGGAACAGTGACGGGGGACAGTGATGGGGAACAGTGACGGGGGACAGTGACGGGGGACAGTGACGGGGAACAGTGACGGGGGACAGTGACGGGGGACAGTGACGGGGGACAGTGATGGGGAACAGTGACGGGGGACAGTGACGGGGGACAGTGATGGGGAACAGTGACGGGGGACAGAGACGGGGGGACAGTGACGGGGGACAGTGATGGGGGACAGTGACGGGGGACAGTGACGGGGGACAGTGATGGGGAACAGTGACGGGGGACAGTGATGGGGGAACAGTGACGGGGGACAGTGATGGGGGAACAGTGACGGGGGACAGTGACGGGGGGACAGTGACGGGGGACAGTGACGGGTGACAGTGACGGGGACAGTGACGGGGGAACAGTGACGGGGGACAGTGATGGGGGACAGTGACGTGGGGCCAGTGATGGGGGACAGTGACGGGGGACAGTGACGGGGGACAGTGACGGGGGGACAGTGATGGGGGACAGTGACGGGGGACAGTGACGGGGGACAGTGACGGGGGACAGTGACGGGGGGACAGTGATGGGGAACAGTGATGGGGAACAGTGACGGGGGACAGTGACGGGGGACAGTGACGGGGGGACAGTGATGGGGGACAGTGACGGGGGACAGTGACGGGGGACAGTGACGGGGGACAGTGACGGGGGGACAGTGATGGGGAACAGTGATGGGGAACAGTGACGGGGGACAGTGACGGGGGACAGTGACGGAGGACAGTGACGGGGGGACAGTGATGGGGAACAGTGATGGGGAACAGTGATGGGGAACAGTGATGGGGAACAGTGACGGAGGACAGTGACGGGGGACAGTGATGGGGGGACAGTGACGGGGTGACAGTGACGGGGGGACAGTGACGGGGGACAGTGACGGGGGACAGTGACGGGGGGACAGTGACGGGGGGACAGTGACGGGGGGACAGTGACGGGGGACAGTGACGGGGGACAGTGATGGGGAACAGTGACGGGGGACAGTGATGGGGAACAGTGATGGGGAACAGTGACGGGGGACAGTGACGGGGGACAGTGACGGGGGACAGTGACGGGGGACAGTGATGGGGAACAGTGACGGGGGACAGTGATGGGGAACAGTGACGGGGGACAGTGACGGGGGACAGTGATGGGGAACAGTGACGGGGGACAGTGACGGGGGACAGTGACGGGGGACAGTGACGGGGAACAGTGACGGGGGACAGTGACGGGGGACAGTGATGGGGAACAGTGACGGGGGACAGTGATGGGGGAACAGTGACGGGGACAGTGATGGGGGAACAGTGACGGGGGACAGTGATGGGGAACAGTGACGGGGGACAGTGACGGGGGACAGTGATGGGGAACAGTGACGGGGGACAGTGACGGGGGACAGTGACGGGGGACAGTGATGGGGAACAGTGACGGGGGACAGTGACGGGGGACAGTGATGGGGAACAGTGACGGGGGACAGTGACGGGGGGACAGTGACGGGGGACAGTGATGGGGGACAGTGACGGGGGACAGTGACGGGGGACAGTGATGGGGAACAGTGACGGGGGACAGTGATGGGGGAACAGTGACGGGGGACAGTGATGGGGGAACAGTGACGGGGGACAGTGACGGGGACAGTGACGGGTGACAGTGACGGGGACAGTGACGGGGGAACAGTGACGGGGGACAGTGATGGGGGACAGTGACGGGGGACAGTGACGGGGGACAGTGACGGGGGACAGTGACGGGGGGACAGTGATGGGGGACAGTGACGGGGGACAGTGACGGGGGACAGTGACGGGGGACAGTGACGGGGGACAGTAATGGGGAACAGTGAAGGGGGGACAGTGAAGGGGGGACAGTGATGGGGGGACAGTGACGGGGGACAGTGACGGGTGACAGTGACGGGGGACAGTGATGGGTGACAGTGACGGGGGGACAGTGACGGGGGGACAGTGACGGGGGACAGTGACGGGGGACAGTGACGGGGGGACAGTGATGGGTGACAGTGACGGAGGACAGTGACGGGGGAACAGTGATGGGGAACAGTGACGGGGGACAGTGACGGGGGACAGTGACGGGGGGACAGTGATGGGTGACAGTGACGGGGGGACAGTGACGGGGGACAGTGACGGGGAACAGTGATGGGGGACAGTGATGGGGGACAGTGATGGGGAACAGTGACGGGGGACAGTGACGGGGGGACAGTGACGGGGGACAGTGACGGGGGGACAGTGACGGGGGACAGTGATGGGGGACAGTGATGGGGAACAGTGACGGGGGACAGTGACGGGGGACAGTGACGGGGGGACAGTGATGGGTGACAGTGACGGGGGGACAGTGACGGGGGACAGTGACGGGGAACAGTGATGGGGGACAGTGATGGGGGAACAGTGACGGGGGACAGTGATGGGAGACAGTGACGGGGGACAGTGACGGGTGACAGTGACGGGGACAGTGACGGGGGAACAGTGACGGGGGACAGTGATGGGGGGACAGTGACGTGGGGACAGTGACGGGGGGACAGTGACGTGGGGACAGTGACGGGGGACAGTGACGGGGGGACAGTGACGGGGGACAGTGACGGGTGACAGTGACGGGGACAGTGACGGGGGAACAGTGACGGGGGACAGTGATGGGGGGACAGTGACGTGGGGACAGTGACGGGGGGACAGTGACGGGGGACAGTGACGGGGGACAGTGACGGGGGGACAGTGACGGGGGGACAGTGACGGGGGACAGTGACGGGTGACAGTGACGGGGGACAGTGACGGGGGACAGTGACGGGGGACAGTGACGGAGGACAGTGACGGGGGACAGTGACGGGGGGACAGTGACGGAGGACAGTGACGGGGGGACAGTGACGGGGGACAGTGACGGGGGACAGTGACGGGGGACAGTGACGGGGGGACAGTGACGGGGGACAGTGACGGGGGACAGTGACGGGGGACAGTGACGGGGGACAGTGACGGAGGACAGTGACGGGTGACAGTGACGGGGGACAGTGACGGGGGGACAGTGACGGAGGACAGTGACGGGGGGACAGTGACGGGGGACAGTGACGGGGGACAGTGACGGGGGACAGTGACGGGGGGACAGTGACGGGGGGACAGTGACGGGGGGACAGTGACGGAGGACAGTGACGGGGGGACAGTGACGGAGGACAGTGACGGGGGGACAGTGACGGAGGACAGTGACGGGGGGACAGTGACGGAGGACAGTGACGGGTGACAGTGACGGGGGGACAGTGACGGGGGGACAGTGACGGAGGACAGTGACGGGGGGACAGTGACGGAGGACAGTGACGGGGGACAGTGACGGGGGAACAGTGACGGGGGACAGTGACGGGGGGACAGTGACGGAGGACAGTGACGGGGGACAGTGACGGGGGACAGTGACGGGGGGACAGTGATGGGGGGACAGTGACGGAGGACAGTGACGGGGGGACAGTGACGGAGGACAGTGACGGGTGACAGTGACGGGGGACAGTGACGGGGGGACAGTGACGGAGGACAGTGATGGGTGACAGTGATGGGGAACAGTGACGGGGGGACAGTGACGGGGGACAGTGACGGGGGGACAGTGACGGAGGACAGTGACGGGTGACAGTGACGGGGGACAGTGACGGGGGGACAGTGACGGAGGACAGTGACGGGGGGACAGTGACGGGGGACAGTGACGGGGGACAGTGACGGGGGGACAGTGACGGAGGACAGTGACGGGGGGACAGTGACGGAGGACAGTGACGGGTGACAGTGACGGGGGACAGTGACGGGGGGACAGTGACGGAGGACAGTGACGGGGGCCAGTGACGGGGGACAGTGACGGAGGACAGTGACGGGGGACAGTGACGGGGGGACAGTGACGGAGGACAGTGACGGGGGACAGTGACGGGGGACAGTGACGGAGGACAGTGACGGGGGACAGTGACGGGGGACAGTGACGGGTGACAGTGACGGGGGACAGTGACGGGGGGACAGTGACGGAGGACAGTGACGGGGGACAGTGACGGGGGACAGTGACGGAGGACAGTGACGGGTGACAGTGACGGGGGACAGTGACGGGGGGACAGTGACGGAGGACAGTGACGGGGGGACAGTGACGGAGGACAGTGACGGGGGGACAGTGACGGGGGGACAGTGACGGAGGACAGTGACGGGGGGACAGTGACGGGTGACAGTGACGGGGGACAGTGACGGGGGGACAGTGACGGAGGACAGTGACGGGGGGACAGTGACGGGTGACAGTGACGGGGGACAGTGACGGGGGGACAGTGATGGAGGACAGTGACGGAGGACAGTGACGGGGGGACAGTGACGGAGGACAGTGACGGGGGACAGTGACGGGGGGACAGTGACGGGGGACAGTGACGGGGGGACAGTGACGGGGGACAGTGACGGAGGACAGTGATGGGTGACAGTGATGGGGAACAGTGACGGGGGGACAGTGACGGGGGACAGTGACGGGGGACAGTGACAGGGGGACAGTGACGGGGGACAGTGACGGGGGACAGTGACGGGGGGACAGTGACGGGGGACAGTGACGGGGGACAGTGACGGGGGGACAGTGACGGGGGACAGTGACGGGGGGACAGTGACGGGGGACAGTGACGGGGGGACAGTGACGGGGGACAGTGACAGGGGACAGTGACGGGGGGACAGTGACGGAGGACAGTGATGGGTGACAGTGATGGGGAACAGTGACGGGGGGACAGTGACGGAGGACAGTGATGGGTGACAGTGATGGGGAACAGTGACGGGGGGACAGTGACGGGGGACAGTGACGGGGGACAGTGACGGGGGGACAGTGACGGGGGACAGTGACGGGGGGACAGTGACGGGGGACAGTGACGGGGGACAGTGACGGGGGGACAGTGACGGGGGACAGTGAAGGGGGGACAATGACGGGGGACAGGTGGGGTGCCCGCTGATCTAAGGTACGTTCTAGAGGGTAGATATATTACGGGGAGGGAGAAGGTGGGGGATGGTATTCTTAGGTAGTTTCAAAGGATAATTCTCTGTAGCACAGACCCCAGAGCGGGTCGGTGGGTTCCATTCCCTGATCGGCACACAGGAGTCCGCAGCCACTCGAGTCAGAAAACAGGCCGTGCTTTTCTTTTGGCAGTTTATTTGCTGGATGAACTCGGATGGGGGAGGCTGAGCCTTGGAATACTCCAAAAGGAACTTACAAAAATACAGCCGAGGACTCTAAACAGTGGTGGCTGGTGGTCTCTTGTTTAAGGGGGTGGCAAACAACCAAACCCTCCCCCCCCGTGGCAACTCAAACCCCCCCATTCCTCCCCCACGCTGTCTGCCGGTCGGTCCACTGGCACTTACCCCATCTAGGCGGCGGGCATCCGAGGAGCGGCGGGGATTGGGAATCCTAGAAGCGGTGGGGATCGGGAATCTGAAGAGCGGCAGGGATTGGGCTTCCGAGGAGCGGCGGGGATCAGGAGTCCGAGGGACGGCGGGGATCGGGTATCCAGGCATCGGCCAGCAGCTCTTCACCTTCTCGATTTCGCCTTGCGTCTCCTCCCCTTCCTCCTAGGCGTCCAATAGATCGCCTGTCCTTTAAGCCAATCAGGTGATGGGTATCAGACCCGCTTCCCGATTGGCCGGGAGGAGGATCAGTGTTGCAACAGTGAATATTCATTCGCTGTTGCAACACAACTGGGTGGGCTCCAGATGCAATGCTCTGCGCTCCGAGCCCACCCTATTTTGAAGCCTCTTGGAGCCTCTGGCTCTAATCAGGTGCTTACAAAAAAACCCTGCCACTGTAATTCACATGCCCGGTGCCCTGAAAGGTTCATGGCCATGGATAGGGGGGCAGCGCCCGAGCACCCACAATGGACGGGCCTCCCCTGGCACTAAAGCTGATCTGCGCCTTCAGAGTGTAAGCACCTTCCTGAATGTGAAGGGTAAATGAACTTATATGCAGGAACCCCCCCCCCAACAGGAGTAAAGTCCTGAGTAACTCTAAGGATCTCCCAAAGGTGACAAGGACAGTCTCTAGGATCCTCTAGGTAAGTACTCACTGTAGGTGCCTCCTATAGTACTGGCCAGTCTCTGTATTTGGTGCCTGGGGTCTGGATCCCCCTGTAGAGCTACCTGCACTGCTTTAGGACCCTCTGGATGGAGGTCCTGAGCTCTAATGGTAGCTGAGGCCCCAAAAGGATTTTTTCCATGCTGCATCTGGCCTCCCAGGGGTACCTCAGCACTCAGGCTGGGTCTTACCCCCCCCCCCCTCCCCCAGGGACAAGAGCCTGCTTTTCTGGGCCCCAGCCTATTTATACCCCTCCCAGCCCCCTACTGGACACTCACTTTCCTGACCAGGGATTAGCTAAGAGTGTATGACTATGTAGACCAGGGTCAGACTCTCCTGCCCATTATTTCCCAGTATTCAGTGGGGTGCAGGGGAAGTAGTTGTGCCAGCACCAGCAGAACCCAGAACAGACAAAGATCCCTGTTCCCCTGCTACATGGAGGCCAAAAATTCTAATTTACCTAAAACATTAGCAGCCCAACCTGCAGTCCTGACCAAGTCTATCAGTACAATCAAAGTGGCTATAGAAGGGGGATGGGGTGTTAACATAAGGACCTGCCGATCTACCAGACCGGTATATGAGTTTCCCAATTGACACAAAAACCATTCCTAGTGAAAGTCTTTGAAGGTCCACCTTGTCCCTCACAGGTCAGTGGTGCCCTACCTACCTCATGTTGCAGGCACTGGGGGTTGTGGGGCAGATGTTTGGAAACACGGATTTCGTGCATGTGTGAGGTGAAGGGGTAAGAACAGCTTCCAATGGAATCGCTACATTAAATCAATGGAAATGTTGGAAGTTTTATATTTCTTATCATTTTTGATGAACGCCATTTAGGAGATCTGTCTCGTCCCCTGCAGCATACAAATGGCCTTCTAATGAAGAGCTGGGCCTCGGCGTACGATCTTTATTACAAGCTGTGCCAGCAGACAGTGAGAAGGTAAGCTGTCCTAATGACTGCAAGGCGAAAGTCGACATCGTTTTCACATCTGACATTTCCTCACTATGAGAATGGACAGGAGGACTCGGGAGAATCACAAATCATGCCAGACGCCGCTCATCCTCCCAATTTCGTTTGTTTTATTCCACGCTCCTCAAAGCGGCCTCACCTTCTCCCTCCATCCCTCTCCATTCTCTTCTCCTAATTGGCCCTTATCTCCCCAGCCTTGTGCTGACCACAGGAACCCACACCTGGGAGGACCGGAGAGATGAATTGTACCACACCATACAAGACGTTGTATCTGCGTTACCGATTACTCAACCACCAGTTACACCAAGAGATCTTCATCCTTGTTATCCGCTCACTAGAACCATGACTAGAACTGGAGACTGTCATTGGGCTGGTGACCCCGGGACACGTGGCCCTCTCAGGAGACGAGGAACCTCTGCTATTGGAAAAAAAGCTCTGCAGATTAAAACTAAACTGTATCTAAGCACCACAAGCTGAAAACTCGATTTACTTTATTCTTAATGTTCAAAGAAAACTCCCCTATCTATCCATGTCTCCATCCATCCATCCATCCATCCATCCATCCATCCATCCATCCATCCATGTCTCCATCCATCCATGTCTCCATCCATCCATCTATCCATCCATCCATCTATCCATCCATCCATGTCTCCATCCATCCATTCATGTCTCCATCCATAAATCCATCCATCCATCTATCCATCCATCCATCCATGTCTCCATCCATCCATCTATCCATCCATCCATCCATCCATCCATGTCTCCATCCATCCATCCATGTCTCCATCCATCCATGTCTCCATCCATCCATGTCTCCATCCATCCATCTATCCATCCATCCATCTATGTCTCCATCCATCCATCCATCCATCCATCCATCCATCTATCCATTCATCCATCCATCTATCCATCCATCCATGTCTCCATCCATCCATTCATGTCTCCATCCATCCATCCATCCATGTCTCCATCCATCCATCCATCCATCCATCCATGTCTCCATCCATCCATCCATGTCTCCATCCATCCATTCATCCATTCATGTCTCCATCCATCCATGTCTCCATCCATCTATCCATCCATCCATCCATGTCTCCATCCATCCATTCATGTCTCCATCCATCCATGTCTCCATCCATCCATGTCTCCATCCATCTATCCATCCATCCATGTCTCCATCCATCCATCCATCTATGTCTCCATCCATCCATCCATGTCTCCATCCATCCTTGTCTCCATCCGTCCATTCATCCATCCATCCATCCATCCATGTCTCCATACATCCATGTCTCCATCCACCCATCCATCCATCCATCCATGTCTTTCTATCCATCCATCCATCCATGTCTCCATCCATCCATGTCTCCATCCATGTCTCCATCCATCCATTTCTCCATCTATCCATGTCTCCATCCCTCCATCCATCCATCCATCCATTTCTCTACCCACGTCTCTATCCATCCATGTCTCTATCTATGTCTCCATCCATCCTTCCATCCATCCAGCCATGTCTCCATCCATCCATGTCTCCATCCATCCATGCCTCATCCATCCACCCATCCATGCCTCCATCCATCCTTCCAGTTTCTCCATCCATCCATGCCTCCATCCCCTACTACCTCCGCCTACAGAACATCCTCACCCCCTACTACCTCCACCTACAGATCCTCCTCACCCCCTACTACTTCCACTTACAGAACTCCCCCCTCTACTACCTCCAACTGCAAAACCTCCTCACACCCTACTGCCTGCACCTACAGAACCTCCTCATCCCCTACTACGTCCACCTACAGGACCTCCTCACCCCCTACTACATGCACCTACAGAACCTCCTCACCCCCTACTACATCCACCTACAGAACCTCCTCACCACCTACTACCTCCACCTACAGATCCTCCTCACCCTCTACTACTTCCACCTACAGAACATCCTCACCACCTACTACCTCCACCTACAGAACCTCCTCACACCCTACTACTTCCACCTACAGAACCTCAATACCCCCTACTACATCCACCTACAGAACCTCCTCATCCCCTACTACTTCCACCTACAGAACCTCCTCACCCCCTACTACCTCCACCTACAGAACCTCCTCACCCCCTACTACCTCCACCTACAGAACCTCCTCACCCCCTACTACCTCCACCTACAGAACCTCCTCACCCCCTACTACTTCCACTTACAGAACTCCCCCCTCTACTACCTCTACTTGCAGAACCTCCTCACCACTAGGGATGAGCTTCGTGTTCGAGTCGAACCCATGTTCGACTCGAACATCGGCTGTTCGCCCGTTCGCCGAATTGCGAACGATATGGGCCGTTCGCGCTAAATTCGTGTGGTGCGTCACGGCCCATAATTCACTGCGGCATCGCAGTGCATTGCTGGCTGATGATTGGCCAAGCATGCACTATGACCCGCATGCTTGGCCAATCACAGCGCCGTCAGTAGAGAGAGCTGTAATTGGCCAAAGCCAGGGTGGCTTTGGCCAATTATGGCTCAGGGGATTTAGTACACACCCCACACTATATAAGGCCGCCTGCACGGCGGCCCTGTGTAGTGTGTGTTCCGGTGTGCTGAGAGATAGAGAGAGAGAGAGACAGTGTCATTTGATTTGAGTTAGATAGATTAGGCAGAACAGTCAGTCAGTTAGCTGCACTTACAGTGTATTGTGTATATATATACATCCCAGGTGTTGCATATATATATATATATACACTGTATTCAGTTTAGCTAGATCCGTTCCCGTTATCTTCTAGACTATTTACATTTAGTACAGTGCGTCCTGCTCACAGTGTTCAGCTAGATCCGTTCCTGCTATTTACATTTAGTGCAGTGCGTCCTGCTCACAGTGTTCAGCTAGATCCGTTCCTGTTATCTTCTAGACTATTTACATTTAGTGCAGTGCGTCCTGCTCACAGTGTTCAGCTAGATCCGTTCCTGCAATTTACATTTAGTGCAGTGCGTCCTGCTCACAGTGTTCAGCTAGATCCGTTCCTGCTATTTACATTTAGTGCAGTGCGTCCTGCTCACAGTGTTCAGCTAGATCCGTTCCTGTTATTTACATTTAGTGCAGTGCGTCCTGCTCACAGTGTTCAGCTAGATCCGTTCCTGCTATTTACATTTAGTGCAGTGCGTCCTGCTCACAGTGTTCAGCTAGAGCCGTTCCTGCTATTTACATTTAGTGCAGTGCGTCCTGCTCACAGTGTTCAGCTAGATCCGTTCCTGTTATCTTCTAGACTATTTACATTTAGTGCAGTGCGTCCTGCTCACAGTGTTCAGCTAGATCCGTTCCTGTTATCTTCCTACTGACAGGCAGGCTTGTCTGGTTACAGTATATAAAGCTACTTGAAGAAAATTACAGGTGTTCTATCCCAGCTTAGTGCAGCTACAGGCCATTAGTATGTCTGGAAGGCCAAGAAGGAGAGGCAGACAGTCACAAGCCAATAAGAGAGGGCAAGCAGGCTCTGTGTCTAGTGCTGGTCGTGGAGACGGTGCATCCTCATCAGCACGTGGCCATGGGACACGCTTGGCCTTTTTTTCGGCAGCTGGCCATGTTGAGCCGCAACATGCGGAAGACTTGGTCGAGTGGATGACCAAGCCGTCCTCATCCTCCTCATCCTCTCTCACCCATGCCCAGGGTACTTTGTCTGGCAAAGCAGCGGCCTCTTCCCTCAGCTCAATGTCATCAGTGACTCCTTCCCTAGCCCCACCATGTCCTCCTGAGGAGTCCCTCGAACTGTTTGACCACAGTGTTGGGTACATGCTCCAGGAGGATGCCCAGCGTTTGGAAGGCTCTGATGACGATACTGAGCTCGATGAAGGCAGTAACATGAGCACGGACAGAGGGGGTGCCCAAGAAGGACAGCAATCTGGCAGTCATGCTCCCCCTGCTGCAGCATACTGCCAGGTTTGCTCCAGTGATGAGGAGGGAGGGGATGATGAGGTCACTGACTCAACGTGGGTGCCTGATAGGAGAGAGGAGGAGGAGGAGGAGGAGGAGGCGGCGGCACATCACCAACGAGGCAGGATGCCCTCCAGGGGCCAGCCTAAGGGCAGCACATTGACTGCATCACACCCCAAAGCTCCACATGTGCAGGGCGCTGCAGTCTCTGCGCGTTATTCAAAAAGTTCTTTGGTGTGGGCCTTTTTTGAGACGAGTGCATCAGATCGCACCGCTGCTATTACACACGCTGATAGCTTGTAAGAACATTTTTGGTTCTGGGCGCCACCACCAGTGCCTAAGGCACAATTTTTCAGCCCCTGTTTAACAGGGGCGTGTAATTACAATTTTTGATGTAATACTTTGCAGCAGGGCTCGTTCCTGCATTCCAACTAGAGTGTCTGTGAGGGGTTGCAGTGTTGTGGCACCAGCACCAGTGCCTAAGGCCCAATTTTTCTGCCCCTGTCTAACAGGGGCGTGTAATTACAATTTTTGATGCAATACTTTGCAGCAGGGCTCGTTCCTGCGTTCCAACTAGAGTGTCTGTGAGGGGTTGCAGTGTTGTGGCACCAGCACCAGTGCCTAAGGCCCAATTTTTCTGCCCCTGTCTAACAGGGGCGTGTAAGTACAATTTTTGAAGCAATACTTTGCAGCAGGGCTCGTTCCTGCGTTCCAACTAGAGTGTCTGTGAGGGGTTGCAGTGTTGTGGCACCAGCACCAGTGCCTAAGGCCTAATTTTTCAGCTCCTGTTCAACAGGGGCATGTAATTACAATTCTTGATCTAATATTTCACAGCAGGGCCCTGTGAGGGCTTACAGTGTTGTGGCCACAGCAACACCTAAGGCCCAAATTTCTGCTGAGTATATAGGGCAGGACCCTACTTTCAAACATCTAACTTACAAACGACTCCTACTTGCAAACGGAAGGAGACAACAGGAAGTGAGATGAAATCTACCCCTAGGAAGGGAAATTCTCTCCTGTAAGAGTTAATATGGGAAAACAATTTCTCCTTTCCACTGATGCTTTCCAATCCTTGTTCCACAAAAAAACCCAAATTTTCAAAAAACATTTTTCATTGGGACAAAAAAGTGAGGTGAAATCTTCTGAAGAGGAGGAAAGACAGCAAAACAAATGTCACAGGGGTGATAACCCTTCCCTATGTTTTCCAAAAAGCTTAGAAAAGATTTTTTGGCTGGAGCTAAACACGTTAAAAATGTTCAAAATTACAAACAGATTCTACTTAACAACAAACCTACAGCCTGTATACTGCTGTTCAGAGTATATAGGGCCTGGTGGCCCCACACCTTTCCTTATTTTAATTTGGGTGCGGGGTTCCCCTTAATATCCATACAAGACCCAAAGGGCCTGGTAATGGACTGGGGGGTACCCATGCCGTTTGTCTCACTGATTTTCATCCATATTGCCAGGACCCGACATGACATTAAACCCGCAAGCAGTTTTAAATGAGATTTTTTCCTTTAAAAATGACATTTGGTGCAGGGACTGTTCTAAACATGGGAAACACGCGTCACTTTACAGGCATACTATAGACACCCCCCAGGTACGATATTTAAAGGAATATTTCACTTTTTTTTTTTTTACTTTAAGCATCATTAAAATCACTGCTCCCGAAAAAACGGCCGTTTTTAAAAGTTTTTTTTGCATTGATACATGTCCCCTGGGGTAGGACCCGGGTCCCCAAACCCTTTTTAGGACAATACCATGCAAATTAGTCTTTAAAATGAGCACTTTTGATTTCGAACGTTCGAGTCCCATAGACGTCAATGGGGTTCTAACGTTCGTGCGAACTTTCGGTCCGTTCGCGGGTTCTGGTGCGAACCGAACCGGGGGGTGTTCGGCTCATCCCTACTCACCACCTACTACCTCCACCTACAGAACCTCCTCACCACCTACTACCTCCACCTACAGATCCTCCTCACCCCCTACTACTTCCACTTACAGAACTCCCCCCTCTACTACCTCCAACTGCAAAACCTCCTCACACCCTACTGCCTCCACCTACAGAACCTCCTCATCCCCTACTACGTCCACCTACAGGACCTCCTCACCCCCTACTACATCCACCTACAGAACCTCCTCACCACCTACTACCTCCACCTACAGATCCTCCTCACCCTCTACTACTTCCACCTACAGAACATCCTCACCACCTACTACCTCCACCTACAGAACCTCCTCACACCCTACTACTTCCACCTACAGAACCTCAACACCCCCTACTACATCCACCTACAGAACCTCCTCATCCCCTACTACTTCCACCTACAGAACCTCCTCACCCCCTACTACCTCCACCTACAGAACCTCCTCACCCCTACTACCTCCACCTACAGAACCTCCTCACCCCCTACTACCTCCACCTACAGAACCTCCTCACCCCCTACTACCTCCACCTACAGAACCTCCTCACCCCCTACTACCTCCACCTGCAGAACCTCTACCTCTCCCTTTAGGCCCGCCTGCCATTTTAAATAGAGGGTATTGCCCAAATTTAATGGCAGCTATGGCAATAGGGGGAATAGATATTTAGTGTTTTGGTGCATATTACTTTACCACACAAGTATCCAATGACCCGAGATTAAAAAAGGTTCTCAATAATGAAAGCACATTAAAATGAAATGTACATCCCCAAAAGAAAATAAACCATTTTTTTCAACCTAGCAGAAAATTCAAAAATAAAGAAATATGTGTAGCACCCTCTACCTGAAGGTAGGTGACTAGTATTTTTCTATAGCTCAGGGTCCAAGTACGGCCTGTGCTTTAGGCTGGGCCTGGTTGTTTTGATTTGGGACTGGGAGTGTTTGGTGTAGTGGGGGGTGTGGCCACCTGTGCTCTGACTCAGAAGCTCCTCCCCTGCTTCCAGAAGGATTGTTCTGGAAGAGAGGTTGGAGCTGAGGTTTGAGTGGCAGGCAGCTCATGTGAGGAGCTCTGACCAATTACCCTTTGGTATTGGCAGGGGGCAGGCCTCCCATATAAGCAGAGGTCACATGCTTCCAGGGGGGAGTTCTGGAAAGCAGGAAATGACAGAATGGAGTATTGAGCTGCTATTCCAGGCGTCTCCGCGTGGGGATGCGCTGAGCGCGGAGGAGGGATGGAGGAACCGCTAGGAGGGAGTCCTAGGTAAAAATCTTCATTTCTGAAGTGGTGTCAAGTTGCTGTGACCGGGGAACACAGGACTTGTATGCCGGAGAAGATCCGTCCGGAAGAAGTAGCAGCAAAGCGGAGGAGAGTAGACCAGCGTTCTGTGAGCGGGGACACAGAACTATTCCTTTTTGGAGAAGGTTAGTGTGAGAGTAACAGAAGAGGAGAAGCTATCGAGAGTAGTGCAGAATGCTGTGGCCGGCGAACGCAGCATTGACAGTTATGGACTGGCTGGGAACAGTAGTCCTCCCATTACCATGTGTCAGGCCATCGGGGGGGAGGTACCGAGTATCTCTGGTCTGGTTAAGCGCATTGGTAATACCTTCCAAAAGACTGTGTGGCTGTCTTATTCATTGAGCCATCGGGGAGAGGCTGTGTAGGCCTCTGGCTCCTTGATTCGCTGGGGCAATACCATTATGGTCTGCAAAGAGGAATTATTCAAAGTGATTCTTTCTTGTCTAGAAATAGTATGTCAGTAGTTGTGCAGAGAAGGATTTGTACAAGAAAAGAAGGAGCAACAGTCTGCAGAGAAGTTATTCAAAGGAAGGAGACTGGGGGTGCAAGGTGTGCATCCAGTTTTGCAAGGCCAAGGCCACTGAATAATGTCTTACAAAGTGCGAAATGCTATGGGCATCTCATATCTTCCTTTCTCCCACCCAAGTTGTATCCTGCAATAAACGTAACAAAACTGCGCAAATGACTGTTTATTGTCTTAATTGGGATGGGCCAAACACCCCCCTGTTCGGTTCGCATCCAGAACATGCGAACGGGCAAAAAATTTGTTGGAACACGCGAACACCATTAAAGTCTATGGGACATGAACATGAAAAATCAAAAGTGATCATTTTAAAGGCTTATATGCAAGTTATTTTCATAAAAAGTGTTTGGGGACCCGGGTCCTGCCCCAGGGGACATGAATCAATGCAAAAAAAACTTTTAAAAACGGCCATTTTTTTCGGGAGCAGTGATTTTAATAATGCTTAAAGTGAAACAATAAAAAGTGAAATATTCCTTTAAATTTCGTACCTGGGGGTGTCTATAGTATGACTGTAAAGGATAAAAGTCATGTAAAACTACTATCGCTAGCGTCGGCTATAATGAATTGTCGGTCCGGCAATACACATAACAGTTCAATGAAAAAAACAGCATTGGATTTCCACACAGGGCAACCCTGAACCAAAATTTAAAAAAAAAATGCGTGGGGGTCCCCCCATATTCCATACCAGACCCTTTGGAGTCTGGTATGGATATTAAGGGGAACCCCGTGCCAAATTTTTTTTTAAAAATGCGTGGGGGTCCCCCCAAATTCCATACCAGGCCCTTCAGGTCTAGTATGGATTTTAAGGGGAACCCCCGCCAAAATTTTTTTAAAAATGGCGTGGGGTCCCCCCAAAAATCCATACCAGACCCTTATCCGAGCACGCAACCTGGCAGGCCGCAGGAAAAGAGGGGGGACGAGAGAGCGCCCCCCTCCTGAACCGTACCGGGCCACGTGCCCTCAACATTGGGAGGGTGCTTTGGGGTAGCCCCCCCAAAGCACCTTGTCCCCATGTTGATGGGGAGAAGGGCCTCATCCCCACAACCCTTGCCCGGTGGTTGTGGGGTTCTGCGGGCGGGGGGCTTATCAGAATCTGGAAGCCCCCTTTAACAAGGGGACCCCCAGATCCCGGCCCCCCGTGTGAATTGGTAATGGGGTACCCCTACCATTTCACAAAAAAAGTGTCCAAAAGGTTAAAAAAGACAAGAGACAGTTTTTGACAACCCCTTTATTAATTTCTTCTTCTTTCCCCGCTTCTTCCATCTTCTTTCTTCTGGTCTTCCTTCGGTGTTCTTCTTCTTCCTCCATCTTCTTCTTGTGAAATGGTAGGGGTACATTTGTACCCCATTACCAATTCACACAGGGGGAGGTCGGGATCTGGGTGTCCCCTTGTTGAAGGGGGCTTCCAGATCCCGATAAGCCCCCCGCCCGCATACCCCCACAACCACATGGGGACAAGGTGCTTTGGGGGGGCCGCTACCCCAAAGCACCCTCCCAATGTTGAGGGCATGTGGCCTGGTACGGTTCGGGAGGGGGGGCACTCTCTCGTCTCCTCCTCTTTTCCTGCGGCCTGCCAGGTTGCGTGCTCAGATAAGGGTCTGGTATGGATTTTTAGGGGGAACCCACGCCACTTTTTTTTTTTTTTGGTGTGGGGTTCCCCTTAAAATTTATACCAGACCTGAAGGGCCTGGTATGGAATTTGGGGGGACCCCCACGTAATTTTTTTTTTTTAATTTTGGTTAAGGGTCCCCCTGTGGGGAAATTCCATCCCATTTTTATCAATGAACTTTTATGTCTATTGCCGGACCGACAATTCATTATAGCCAGCGCTAGCGCTAGTACTTTTAAATGACTTTCTTTCCTTTGAAATGTCATTTTGCTGTCAGACTGTTCTAAACACAGGAAACATGCGCCACTTTACAGGCATACTATAGACACCCCCCAGGTACGAAATTTAAAGGGATATTACACTTTTATTGTTTCACTTTAAAGCATTATTAAAATCACTGCTCCCGAAAAAACGTCAATTTTTTAAAACTTTTTTTTGCATTGATCCATGTCCCCTGGGGCAGGACCCGGGTCCCCAAACACTTTTTATGACAATAACTTGCATATAAGCCTTTAAAATTACCACTATTGATTTATCCCATAGACTTTCGAATTTGCCGCGAACACCCCAAATTGTTTGCTGTTCAGCGAACGGGCGAACAGCCAATGTTCGAGTCGAACTCATGTTCGACCCGAACATAAAGCCCATCCCTAGTCTTAACTGATGGATGGGGGTCTGGCAGCAGGGTGATTGGCGGATTGCTAAGTAACCAAGTGGTGAACATACCGCAAAAATATGATTAATGTGAAATAAAATAAAAATAATACTGAATAGGACAGTTGGGTCTATGGACTGTGAACATGGGGGGAGGGGGGTTCCAGAAGAATAAATAGAGCAATCCACTGTAATGTGGTGTAATATCGCAGACACTCCCAACACTGACTGCCATCTTTCCCTAAATTACCCCAAGACACACTGACCAATGGCTGCTGGGAAAAACTGTCCTTCTAATAATGAGGGGAACAACACATAATGAAGCCCCCTTATTGGCCCTTTAAAGCCAGCTGACCTAAATTGAAAGGTCATGCACATAGGCGTGCGCAGGGGGTGTTCCAGGTGTGCCTGGGCACACCCTAATCACCCCCATGAGCCAGGACCACTGAGAAGGCAGTGCAGCCCGCCCTCCTGTACCAGGCCCGGGGTCCTATCAGTTCAAAAGGGGGGCCTGGGGACTTGCTGATCAGGAGGACCGGCTGTACTGCCTTATTTCAGACACCGATCCGTCTTCCTTTTCTGAATGAACACAGTTAGCGATCGGTACTGATCGCTCCTGTGTCTATTCATCATTGAGGTATAGTAAACTGTGTTTACTATGCTTCAGTTTGTGAATGAATAGGAAGGACGTAAGTCCTTCCTATTCATTCATCAGTGCAGGTGAGGATTGGTCTTAAATGTGAAACATTAGGGGTCTGTTTAGGCCCCCGATATTTCACCAAAGAATTTTTTTTTTTTTAAAGAATTTAAAAACAAAAAAAAAGTAACAAAAAAATCTAAATTCTAAACAAATATTGCTTTGTTCTCTATAATGTCTGCCATGGCTTAGCATCCTCAGCTGTGGTATGTGTGTACCCCTAACCTCCGTGTCTGAGCTTCGGGCGCACACTCTATAGGCTGCGCACACCTAAGGTCAGGCAAGGAAAGTTCTCCATAAATTTGGTGGGGCCGAGAACTTCCAACACAGAGGATTGGCCTCAGACCCATGGTTAGCGGTGAACCCCAACTTCATCCCTGGCACAGTTACCTTGAAGCAGAATTAATATTTAAATGAAATTGTTTTATAATGTGATGGGATCGGCCATGAATAATAATATTACATTTTGTAACAAATTCCAGATAAAAGATGTGAATTATTCTATATGAAGTGCTATAGATGCAGAAGGTCCTGACAGAGAGGCGATTATTTCCCAACATTCTGCGTTTGGTGATCAATTATAAAATAATAAGGTAATTGCAGCGTCAATGCTGGTAAGGGAGACACGAGAAGCCGGGGAAATCCATCTATTAACCTTTGGTCAGCGTTATAGAAAAATACTTATTGATCCTCAACCCAATAGTCCCGTAGGCCCCGGGCTAAAATCGATCGCTCCGAGTTCAGATATTAACGCTATTTGCAGTTCACGATAACAACAGAAACGTTTTGCGAATCACTGCAAACCAACTACCAGTATTTATTACCATAGAAATGTTAATGGAATCATGATAGTCCCATCGATCGGAGACCCATGGTACACCGACTAGCTCTGTGATCGGTTATGACAAAACCGTATATACCCAGAGAGCACAGAACTGCAGAAAAATCAATCAAAAGCAATATTCAGCAAAAAATATATAGAAAATGTTATTACATGGATATTATAAAACGATTTATAAAATTCAGGCCATATCAACCCAATGGACGAGGTACAAAAGTGTGATTGCCTCTACATGTTTCACCACAAAGGTGGCTTCTTCTGGAGCTTTTTTAGAACCTTGTTATTTAATATTTACCGCCTTTTCAATTGGTCTTAGTTCCAAATGATCCCCTAGACCCATCAAGAGGTTATATGGGGAACGTCTTTCCAAAAAAGAAGAAACAATGGCTGTGGCCATTCACCTTGTTACCAGTGAGGCTCTTAACCTGTTCAAAAGGGTTAATCCCTTGTGATAGATTGAAACTAACTATTCAATCTTCACTGGTTAAAGTGATGTCATGCTGACACTGAGCCAAGGAACAGTGGTGAATTGAAAGAGGAAAGTGCTCAGGTGGCATAATTACCTTGAAAATTTGCTGGCCTCAGAAGAAGTACATATACGGAAAAGGATTGAAATTTTGATTGATCGATGCGTTAAAACTCCTTCAAACATCAGGTGTCATTACAGGGTAATGCCCCGCTTTCTTCTTTTTTGGCGCAGACGTTCCCCATATAACCTCTTGATGGGTCCAGAGCAGTGGTCATCAACCCTGTCCTCAGGGCCCACTAACAGGCCAGGTTTTCTGTATTACCTTGGGGGAGATGTAGACCAGAATACTGCAATCACTAAGCAGCAAATGATATCACCTGTGATGTATTTCAGGTATCTTGCAAACCTGGCCTGTTAGTGGGCCCTGAGAACAGGAGTTGATGACCTCTGGTCTAGGAGATCATTTGGTATTAAGATCAATTTAAAAGGCGGTAAATATTAAATAACAAGGTTCTACAAAAGCCCCAGAAGAAGCCACCTTTGTGGTGAAACATGTAGAGGCTTTTGTACCTTGACCATTGGGTTGATATGGCCTGAATTTTATAAATTGTTTTATAATATCTATGTAATAAAATTTTCTATATATTTTTTGCTAAATATTGCTTTTGATTGATTTTTCTGCACCTTAAAACTCTAGTTCTGTGCTCTCTGGGTATATACTGTTTTGTCATATTTAAAGGAGGTGGTGCATTTATTAGAGTCTCCCAGCTCCAATATCACTTTGATAAATTTTTGATTAGTTATGGTCCCCCTGGTAGGTAATGTGGGCTCATCCAAGATGAGGGGTCTAAGCAGGGCGGCCATCAGGGGGAGACAGCCCATACACATGTAGGGGGCCCTGGTGTCCAGAGGGGCCCGGCCACCCAGGCCCCAACCAAAAAGACTGAGTTGTTGCTGCTGTAGTAACTAGCAATTGCTAAAGCAAGGTGGCTGCAGAGTGAGCCGATGCACTCAAAGGGATGTCTCTTTCCTAGATTGGGATGTCTCTTTGCTGAATATATGGGGCTCTCTCTTTGCTGGATTGGGATGTCTGTTTGCTGGATTGAGATGTCTCTTTGCTGAATATATGGGACCATCTGTTTGCTGGATTGGGTTCATTTTCATATATTAATTTGTAAGAATGTTAAAATAAAAGTGGGTGCACCGAAGGACTCAGTGAGATGTCCAGTGAGCAGATTTGGTGGAACGGCCAGTGGGTGGGACCTGGGGAATGTAGGTGATTGGGCCAGGGATGCCCAGGCTTAAAGCTGTGTTTTGGGGGCCCTAAAATTTTTGATGGCTGCCCTGGGCCTAAGTGACAGTTTGCCTTCACCAGAGCACCCCGCAAAGAATGAAGGGCCAGAGACCCTCCTGGTCACCGTTTTTCTTTGTTGCAAACTGGAACAAGATAGTAGACCTCAGGATCACTCCAGCAAGGGAAGACTACAGTGAGGAGACAAGGCATTAGAGCAGGAGACTAATCAGATCTAAGGAGAGGTCCAGGCAGGAGATAGTCAGGTCCAGACAAGGGTCTTGGTGGGCAGAAAGCAAAAAACTAGCCAAGTCAATCTGGGTCAGCAACATACAGGCAAGTAGCAGATATTATAGCACTCAGGTAGCTGCCAATAAGACACAGCACCAGCCACTACAAAGGCTGGAACTTAAATACCACTCTAGTCAGAGGACTCACCTAGCATCATTTCTGGGGATTCTGGAAGTCATGAAAGTAGTGGAAGTCCTTTGAATCCTGGAAATGCTGGAAAACTCAGCAAAGGTCTGGTGGGCACTGGAGGTCCTAGAAATTCTGGAAGACCCAGCAAAGTTTTGATAAGCACTGGAGGTACTTAAAATCCTGGAAATTCTGGAAGACCCAGCAAGGCTCTGATGAGCACTGGAGGTCCAAGAAATCCTGGAAATTCTGGAAGACCCAGCAAGGCTCTGATGAGCACTGGAGGTCCAAGAAATCCTGGAAATTATGGAAGACCCAGCAAGGATGTGGTGAGCACCAGAGGTCCTAGAAATCCTGGAAGATCCAGCAAAAGTCCTGCGAGTACTGGAGGTCCTAAAAATCCTGGAAATGCTGGAAGACCCAGCTAAGGTCCTGTGAGCACTGTACAGAAACTATTAGATGGTAGTTAAAGTTAAACTTCGGGCAGATATTAAAGACACAAATTCATGCATTTATTCCTAAGGCTGGTCTGTATTCATTGAGGCTCCAGTTATCCAGAGGACTATGTAGCAGATATAGGGACAAATAAGGCGAGGGGCACGCATGTACAGTAGGCTCATGGTCCCGCCTTTCATGAAAGGTTGTGCAGTACCTGGCAGGGCTAATCAGTGATGTGCGCACAATATCACCAAAAACTACAAACCAACCTAACCAAAAAGTTGGGACTTTTAAGGTACCAAATATACGAATAAACTGTACATGTGTCAACCAGGATTGAATTGTAACAATGTTTTATTTCATCAAGTATTAAAAAGTGTAAAATATCAGAGAATGTCGTTCCTAATTCTTGTCTCCATATTCTTAACCATAATTCCACCGTCACATCCCCCGCAGACGGCTCTATCATTTATATTAGAACGTTGGAGATTTCCATTCTTTCATCTTGCATGGTAAGCGGATCTCTCACAACACGTTTCTCAGGTCACCAGACCTGCTTCCTCAGGAAGTACGAGAAGGTAAGTGTCTGCAACATGAACCCCATGGGACATTGTAAGGTTGGTATTGTTACAAAATATGTTTATTACCCTCATAGGTGTTTCCAATAGTTAACACATCCCTCAACTGAACAAATAAATGAATAAGTGATCAACCATCAATGTAAAATACACCTGTAGTGGGACCCCCGTAGGGGCTGCTAAGTGATGTGGCCCACCTCTCACCCTGCCCAGCCCGGCGTTTACTCCTCAGTCAATCTCAGGCAGAAAACAGTCCATGTGCTTGTTTTTGTTATTTTTATTAGAGAGCTTAACTTAGATGGGGTAATTGTATATCAGTCAGTTGGTAGATTGTATATCAATCAATCAGGACAACTATGTACACAACACTCCTCCAATATCCTCCTGCACAACTTTTGTTTGCAGACTTTTTCTCTCTCTCTCTCTTCCTCCTGCACAACTCTTGATCTCCCAGGAGCAGCTAGCTCGTTTAGGCCTGACACTGGCTCAGCCAGGCCTAAGTAACTTGCCCTTTGTAGGCAGGGACTGTGGGCTCCCTATGGTGTAGCAGAAAATTAGAAAGTCTTTTTGTGCTAGTTGTCCTATAGGTGGACTACTGCTCCCAGTCAGTCCTCTTCAGGCCCTGCCAGCCCTCCTGGCTGCATTTGCCCGACTGCCCGTGACATTGCAATCCTCCCTACTGGCACCACACCCAGCTCTGACTGTTTCCTCTCAGTCTTCTCTGGCGTGCCTCTCCAGTCCTCCTGACTGCCCACGTCACTCACCAGCCCTCCTGGCTGCAACCGGTGGTTCCCTCCTGAAGACTTGCCCGGCAGTATTAGCTCCTGCTGTCCTCTCTGACTCCTCCTGTGTCTCCTGTTCAGATCTTTCACAATCCCCTGGAGGGCTCCATCCTGAACCCAAGTCCTAGACCCAAGGTCACCTCCCTAGATTGGGGAGCTCCCTTGAAGGCCCCGACAGCCTAGTACTCCATTCTCAGTTCTTTCTTCCACCCGATAACTCCTACCCAGCTGGGCTGACTCTAGGTATTTAAGGAGGCCTACCCCCTGCCAATCCAGGTTGGGGATTGGCATATCTCCCAACTGTCCTTGATTTCAAGGGACTTTCCCTGATTTGGAGCAACGTCCCTCTGTCCTTCTCTCCTCCCCGTTTGTCCCTCATGTTGGTCTGATCTATATAATTGTATATAAAATATACTTTTTTATCTTTCAAAAACATTTTCCCAGTGCTAAACCTTTCCTCCAATTTCTAAATTGCTGCATTTGTAAATGTCCAAAGCCAGTATAAAGGAATAGTAGTGGTAAAAAAAAAAGAGCACTTGTGGGTTTAACAAATCTTTTTTTTCTTTTTGTATCATTTTCCTTTAAGGGGAGTGGCAGGGGGTGTGTCCTATGCCTTGTTCCCGTCTCAAAAAGTTGGGAGGTGTGGATTGGTCAGGGCTCCTTAGAACACCCCAGGCAGCTCCACCTCTCCTCTCCTCCTCTCTTTCTAGTACCTTCCAGAAGGCTCTAGAAAGAAGAGGGAGGTCTTAGTGATGCTGCCTGTGAGTCACCAGCTGCAACCCTGAGCCACTCCCAGCCCACACAAACCAAAACAAACAGGCCTAGCTTTCAGCTAGGCCTGCCTAAATTTGCCTACACTCCCAAAAAACCTAATCTAGCACCTACCTATGTAGAGGGTGCTACACACCCATTCACCACTGCGCCACAAAGCATATCATTATGAAATGATAAATCGTGAGATACCTAAATATAGCTGCCACTTTAAAATATCCATGTAAAGTTATAAATATTCACCTAAACCAACAGAAATGGAAGTGAAGAGTGGCATAGAGTGTATATACAAATACACATGTAAAAGAAAAAATTATTATATATAAAACACAACCTACTGCAGACAAACAAAATGATAAAATGTGTCTATATGTCATAAATGATCATGACAAAAATCACGCGGTGGTGTCACCCAACGTGAAGAGATCTGAGGAGCACACATGAACTAATATAAACTGTGCAAAAAGTTCATAAATTGAGTGCAGAGAGTCCAGTGCAATAAACCTGTCCTCCAACACAGAAGAAATCTTCACACCATGCCAGGAGTGCGCCAATCACCTCTCCCATACGATGGACACTCACCAGAGTTATCTGCCGTGTACGGCAGTCAATCGGTGTACCTACCATCCAACAGAACGATCTCCACCACTGCCGATATAGGTGTAGCTTGCTCATATATGGGGGGACAAAGGAAAGGCTCCACTAGTGTAATAGGTTCCACAAACATATAGAGTTGATTAATAATCTTCATACATTGCACTTACATTTAAAACATTAAGACAAGCACGGAAAAGAAGTTCTAGGGCGTTTTAGCGATAAGGTCTAAACATCAGGTGATATCTCACCGCACTTGGGACCTCGTCGGAACATCAACTCCGATACTTCCTTACAGGTCACTTCTGGTTGCCATACAGTCACCTCCCAATACGTTTCGTCATCACAACTTCATCCAGGGAATCCCTTTTTATGACCAGTTACTTGCATATAAGCCTTCAAAATGGGCACTTTCGATTTTTCCTGTTCGGCTCCCATAGACTTTAATAGGGTTCAAGTCTGAACTTTTGTGACTAGTTGGCATATTTTTTGTGTTTGTTTTGGTTACATCATTTTTAAACTGCTTAAATTAGCATCTAGTGTGTGCCTTTTTCTGGATACCCTAGTTAAATTGTAAGTAAATCTGGAAACTTCTTTTTTTTATTTTCTTCTTCTTCCTTTTTAATTTAACAACCTCGTTTTTCACTGTACAAATATGTAGGACCTCTCGAGCTCCATCAGGTTGGATGGGGAGCATCGGTGAACAGCCATTTTCAGATCTCTCCATAGATGTTCAATCGGGTTCAAGTCTGGGCTCTGGCTGGGCCACTCAAGGACATTCACAGAGTTGTCCCATAGCCACTCCTTTGTTATCTTGGCTGTGTGCTTAAGGGTCCTTGTCCTGTTGGAAGATGAACCTTCACCCCAAGTCTGAGGTCCAGAGCGCTCTGGAGCAGGTTTTCATCAAGACTGTCTCTGTACATTGCTGCATTCATCTTTCCCTCCATCCTGACTAGTCTCCCAGTTTCTGCTGCTGAAAAACATCCGCACAGCATGATACTGCCACCACCATGCTTCACAGTAGGGAAGGTATTGGCCAGGTGATGAGCGGTGCCTGGTTTCCTCCAGACATGACCTTTGCCACTTAGACCAAAGAGTTCAATCTTTGTTTCATCAGACCAGAGAATTTTGTTTCTCATGGTCTGAGAGTCCTTCAGGTGCCTTTTGGCAAACTCCAGGCGAGTTGTCATGTGCCTTTTACTGAGGAGTGGCTTCCATTTGGCAACTCTTCCATACAGGCCTGATTGGTGGAGTGCTGCAGAGATGGTTGTTCTTCTGGAAGGTTCTCCTCTCTACACAGAGAAACGTTGGAGCTCTGTCAGAGTGACCTTCGGGTTCTTGGTCACCTCCCTGACTAAGGCCCCCCCCCCCCGATTGCTCAGTTTAGCCAGGCGGCCCGCTCTAGGAAGAGTCCTGGTGGTTCCAAACTTCTTCCATTTACAGATGATGGAGGCCACTGTGCTCATTGAGATCTTCAATGCTGCAGAAATTTTTCTGTACCCTTCCCCCGATCTGTACCTCCATACAATCCTGTCACGGAGGTCTACAGACAATTCCTTGGACTTCATGGCTTTGTTTGTGCTCTGACATGCACTGTTACCTCTGGGGCCTTCTATAGACAGGTGTGTGCCTTTCCAAATCATGTCCAATCAACTGAATTTACCACAGGTGGACTCCAATCAAGTTGTAGAAACATCTCAAGGATGATCAGTGGAAACAGGATGGACCTGAGCTCAATTCTGAGTGTCATGGGAGGAGTCTGTGATACTTATGTACATGGGAGGAGTCTGTGATACTTATGTACATGGGAGGAGTCTGTGACACTTCTGTACATGGGAGGAGCCTGTGATACTTATGTACATGGGAGGAGCCTGTGATACTTATGTACATGGGAGGAGCCTGTGATACTTATGTACATGGGAGGAGTCTGTGATACTTATGTACATGGGAAGAGCTTGTGATACTTATGTACATGGGAGGAGTCTGTGATATTTATGTACATGGGAGGAGCCTGTGATACTTCTGTACATGGGAGGAGTCTGTGATACTTATGTACATGGGAGGAGTCTGTGATACTTATGTACATGGGAGGAGTCTGTGATACTTATGTACATGGGAGGAGTCTGTGATACTTATGTACATGGGAGGAGTCTGTGATACTTATGTACATGGGAGGAGCCTGTGATACTTATGTACATGGGAGGAGCCTGTGATACTTATGTACATGGGAGGAGTCTGTGATACTTATGTACATGGGAGGAGCCTGTGATACTTATGTACATGGGAGGAGCCTGTGATACTTATGTACATGGGAGGAGTCTGTGATACTTATGTACATGGGAGGAGCCTGTGATACTTATGTACAAGGGAAGAGCCTGTGATACTTATGTACATGGGAGGAGCCTGTGATACTTATGTACATGGGAGGAGCCTGTTATACTTATGTACATGGGAGGAGTCTGTGATACTTATGTACATGGGAGGAGTCTGTGATACTTATGTACATGGGAGGAGCCCTGATACTTATGTACATGGGAGGAGCCTGTGATACTTATGTACATGGGAGGAGCCCTGATACTTATGTACATGGGAGGAGCCTGTGATACTTATGTACATGGGAGGAGCCTGTGATACTTATGTACATGGGAGGAGCCCTGATACTTATGTACATGGGAGGAGCCTGTAATACTTATGTACATGGGAGGAGCCCTGATACTTTGTACATGGGAGGAGCCTGTGATACTTATGTACATGGGAGGAGCCTGTGATACTTGTGTACATGGGATTTTTTCCTTTTTTATTTTTAATAAATTTGCAAAGATTTCAAACAAACTTCTATCACGTTGTCATTATGGGGGATTGTTTGTAGAATTTTAAAGGGAAAATAATGAATTGACTGAATTGAGGAGCCTGTGATACTTATGTACATGGGAGGAGCCCGTGATACTTATGTACATGGGAGGAGCCCTGATACTTATGTACATGGGAGGAGCCCTGATACTTATGTACATGGGAGGAGCCTGTAATACTTATGTACATGGGAGGAGCCCTGATACTTTGTACATGGGAGGAGCCTGTGATATTTATGTACATGGGAGGAGTCTGTGATACTTATGTACATGGGAGGAGTCTGTGATACTTTGTACATGGGAGGAGCCTGTGATACTTATGTACATGGGAGGAGCCTGTGATACTTGTGTACATGGGATTTTTTCCTTTTTTATTTTTAATAAATTTGCAAAGATTTCAAACAAACTTCTATCACGTTGTCATTATGGGGGATTGTTTGTAGAATTTTAAAGGGAAAATAATGAATTGAATCCATTTTGTAATAAGGCTGTAACATAACAAAATGTAGAAAAGGTGAAGCGCTGTGAATACTTTCTGGATACACTGTACATTATTGCTGAATTATTCAGTTTTTTTATATTAGATGTGAGCTTTTTGTATGAGTGCTGCCAGCATTGCTGCAGAGGTTGTAGGGGTGGGGGGTCAGCCTGTCAGTGCTCAGACCATACGCCGCACACTGCATCAAATTGGTCTGCATGGCTGTCATCCCAGAAGGAAGCCTCTTCTAAAGGTGATGTACAAGAAAGACCACAAACAGTTTGCTGAAGACAAGCAGACTAAGGACATGGATTACTGGAACCATGTCCTGTGGTCTGATGAGACCAAGATAAACGTATTTGGTTCAGATGGTGACAAGCGTGTGTGGGGGCAACCAGGTGAGGAGGACAAAGACAAGTGTGTCTTGTCTACAGTCAAGCATGGTGGTGGGAGTGTCATGGTCTGGGGCTGCATGAGTGCTGCCAGCACTGGGGGGCTACAGATCATTGAGGGAACCATGAATGCCAACATGTACTGTGATATACTGAAGCAGAGCATGATCCCCTCCCTTCAGAGACTGGACCGCAGGGCAGTATTCCAACATGATAACCACCCCAAACACACCTCCAAGACCACCACTGCCTTGCTAAAGAAGCTGAGGGTAAAGGTGATGGACTGGCCAAGCATGTCTCCAGACCTAAACCCTATTGATCATCTGTGGGACATCCTCAAATGGAAGGTGGAGGAGTGCAAGGTCTCTAACATCCACCAGCTCTGTGATGTCATCATGGAGGAGGGGAAGAGGACTCCAGTGACAACCTGTGAAGCTCTGGTGACCTCCATGTCCAAGAGGGTTAAGGCAGTGCTGGAAAATAATGGTGACCACACAAAATATTGACACTTTGGGCCCAATTTGGAGATTTTCACTTAGGGGTGTACTGACTTTTGTGAGATACTGAATGTATTTTCAATAAAATGTAATAATATTTGATCAATTTCACTGTGTCTCAAAAAGTCTCTTGGGTGTTGCTTTTTTAGGTATTTTTGACTCTTCATTGCATTATGGGGCAATGTGATAGTTCTGCATTTCAATGGCACCTCTTTGTGATTAATGTATGTAAGCTGTGAGGCTGGAAGTCCTACTCTGGGCATTGTTCCCTTGTTCTTTGTAATTCCCCAGCAATCACATACTGTATGCTTCCTGTGAATTGTATATTTCTTTGAAAGGAATAAAACTGATTGAATGTAAACTTGTTGCCAGTAATTTCGCTTTTGTTACAATGCGTTGCCATGCACTATATACACCATCCATGTCCGGGAGGTGGAATCCTCTTAGTGACGGGTGAAATGATTAGTCTTCAGTTCTCCGGGAGAGGAAGGGTCTCCGGTGAAGCCCCAGTAGACCATAGTTCATGGACACGTCGTGGTCTTACACGGTTTACACATCTATTTCAGCAGCTGGAAGACAAAGAGCCGTTATTTGACAGATATGAAAAAGCCACCAACATGGTCCCGGGGGAAGGCGGACTGGACGCTGGGAAATCGCACATTGTTCGTGTTGGTTTTGTTGAATGAATTGAAGAAAGCATATCAGCTTGAGGCCAAACAATTCAAAATGCAATATAAGCAGAAAGGTTATCTCTATCTGACCTCTCCTCCCACCTTCCATTTGTCCCCAGTGAGGGAAGTTTGATTGGTTGAGCCCCCTCCTCTTCTGTGCGCTTTAACCGCTCATTATCAGCCGTGATGGAACGTCTCGCACCTTCCCAGAATCCTCTGCGGTCAACCACTGCCGGCCAAATCCCTGACAAGCTGCTGGTGGACAGAATGAAGAAATCCCATCTGGTACATTAAACCTGCGGTCATATATCAGAGGTTAGCGCGGCGAGACGGGCGCCATTAATTGTCTACATTTCCATTCCCAAGTTTTCTTGTTAAGATTTCTGCCGGTGAAGACGCTCCATGACATATCGGCTCTGGAAACAATCTCTCGGCGCATCCATCTTTAGCCGCCTCTCCCGGCCACATGTCCCAAAGATTTTTCAATTAATAAAGTGGAAATGAAGACGGGCTGTAATCGCAATCTTGTTATCCGCGGAGCCTCCTCCAGTGTGTTCCCATCTGATGTCATTTTACTGCCTCTGCCGAGGAATTCTGGCCGAGGACCCGCTGGATATAACTGCAATGCCAGAAATCCTATTAGCCGCTCCTGGCTCTGGCCGGGTATTTATAATGGTAATTAGAAACCGCCATATTCATTACCGTCATTACACGTCCTAAAACATGGCGGCCACATATCCTCCATAGGTCAGGTCTTGGCCCACCACGCCGGCAGTGCGAGACAATTACTCATCCCAACACCTCACAAACATTTTATTTTTTATGTAATACTTCTTCAGAAATGTGTTTTCTACATGTAATGCAGAGGCCGATGGTATGTTGTCCGGGTTTTCCCCACGTTTTGCTCCGCAGTCAGGCACAAGGCATTTCCCACAGCCAAGTGCACATACACTTTCACTATCTGCTCCAATGACCAGTCTAGGGGTTTTGTTTTTGTTGTTTTATTGGAGAACTTGGAAAGGGAAGGGAAATAGTGGGACACTTTGAAACTGAACTATTCACATCGAGGACTCTAACTACCTTTCCTAGTGAAACTTGACTGAAGTCCTTGCAGAAGGCACATGGAGACTTCTTCACAGCAGCCCAGAGCGATGTCCCTGAGTAAAGTAGTGGACGGTTCTGGACAAAGCTCGAAGAACACTCGCCAGCGTTCTCTTTGTGTGGACCCTCAGCTGACTTAGAACACAAGAGGGGGTAACTGTCTAAGGCTCCTTAGGGGTCTGTACTCACAAGGCTCCTGCAACTCCACCGGCAGCCTTCTCTCTCCGTGATACCAGACCAGATGCTTGTAGACTCTCCCTCTGTCAGCTATGGTAGGACCAGGGTCAGCCACACAGTCTTTAGGCCCTCAGATCCCCCATCTGAAGCTGCATTTCAGCAATTCAGGCCCTCAGGTCACCCACCTGAGGCCACATGGCAGCAATTCAGGCCCTCAGGCCACCCACCTGAGGACACATGGCAGCAATTCAGGCCCTTGGGTCACCCACCTGAGGCCACATGGCAGCAATTCAGGCCCTCAGGTCACCACCTGAGGTCACATGGCAGCAATTCAGGCCCTCGGGTCACCCACCTGAGGCCACATGGCAGCATTTCAGGCCCTCGGGTCACCCACCTGAGGACACATGGCAGCAATTCAGGCCCTTGGGTCACCCACCTGAAGCCACATGGCAGCAATTTAGGCCCTTGGGTCACCCACCTGAGGCCACATGGCAGCAATTCAGGCCCTCGGGTCACCCACCTGAGGCCACATGGCAGCAATTCAGGCCCTTGGGTCACCCATGTGAGGCCACATGGCAGCAATTCAGGCCCTCTGGTCACCCACCTGAGGCCACATGGCAGCAATTCAGGCCCTCGGGTCACCCACCTGAGGCCACATGGCAGCAATTCATGCCCTTGGGTCACCCACCTGAGGCCACATGGCAGCAATTCGGGCCCTCAGGTCACCCACCTGAGGTCACATGGCAGCAATTCATGCCCTCGGGTCACCCACCTGAGGCCACATGGCAGCAATTCAGGCCCTCAGGTCACCCACCTGAGGCCACATGGCAGCAATTCAGGCCCTCAGGTCACCCACCTGAGGCCACATGGCAGCAATTCGGGCCCTCAGGTCACCCACCTGAGGCCACATGGCAGCAATTCAGGCTCTCAGGTCACCCACCTGAGGCCACATGGCAGCAATTCAGGCCCTTGGGTCACCCACCTGAGGCCACATGGCAGCAATTCAGGCCCTTGGGTCACCCACCTGAGGCCACATGGCAGCAATTCAGGCCCTTGGGTCACCCATGTGAGGCCACATGACAGCAATTCAGGCCCTTGGGTCACCCACCTGAGGCCACATGGCAGAAATTCAGGCCCTCAGGCCACCCATGTGAGGCCACATGGCAGCAAAATGCTGGAGGAGGCAATGCTTCCCCCCCCCCACCCCAGCCTGGTGCAATCCTCTTCAGGAATGACCACAAGCCCAGTTAGCCAGGGCTGTATGAATATTTATGCTGTGAATCTGCCAGTCTCCACCTATAACCCAGAACCTTCCTCGGTGGCTAGGCACAAGTACACTCAGATAGCATAAGCTGCACCAGAGCACACTGAGCAGACTACACTAACCAATCACCGCTCTCTGTTAAGCAAAGGAACCAAAAACTACAATACACTCATCCTAGCACCTACCCAGGAGGGTGCTACATACAGGAGGACAAGTATGGGATCGAACTGACTAGTGTTGGGCAAGCGCGTCGGACTAAGCATAAGTTCAGCCCAAACATCGCACGTTCGGTGAACACCTGAATTTTGCAGGGCGCTCGTCGGGATGTTTGTCCACCGAGCACCCCAAAATGCACTGCAGGCTGCACAGTGCATTCTAAGCCCTGATTGGGCAAAGCTTTGCCCAATCATGGCACAGTGAATAGCTGGTTGTTAAGAAGCAGGCCGGGAAGCCAGTTGCTGCGTCCTTAACAACCGATGAGTCATCAGCCGTCAACGAGCCTCAGACAGCTCAATGAAAAAAAACCATTGCTGGCAATAGAAAAAAGTGAAAAAAATGGCATGGGGTCCCCCCCCCCAAATCCATACCAGGCCTATGCCAAAATCTTTTTTTAAAAATGGCATAGGGCCCCCCCAAAATCCATACCAGACCCTTATCCGAACATGCAACCTGGCAGGCCGGGAAAGGGGGGGATGAGCGAACGCCCCCCCCCCCCCCGAACCATACCAGGCCACATGCCCTCAACATGGGGGGGCTCTGCCTGCCTACCGAGGGGTGTTCGGCCCAACTCTATAACTGACTCAGAACATCGTCCTCCCCCACAGATTGGGAAATCACCCCACATACAGAAGGACAATGTCCCTTCACCTCCCTCCCGGTGACACCGGTCCCGGCACCGACTACAGAGTCATTCTGAAAAATTCGGATTCCCTCCACCGGCTCTTCACACTTTACACCTTCCCATCTTCAACCTGAAGGCTGGGAGGGGAGCCAATGCAAAGCCTCACCCACTGCGGTCCCAGGCCCGGGCTTTAGACTTGGCATCAGCATGGCGCTGCTCTTCCATGGCCGGTGGTGTAAGGTGACTGGACATACTCATGGAAACACCCCGGTCCCTGCTGTAATTACCTCTGAGGTTGCTGAGCTGTCAGCCCCGCTGCAGCCGGTCCCTTGGTCGGGGGTATTGGAGATCCCGCTCTTCTCCGTCAGCAATTCTGGGACGGACCAGATTGATTCTGATTGGTCATAGTGACAGTGCTGACCAAAAATAATTGATCTGGTCCTGGAGTGGTCTCTATACAGTGGTCTCTAAGCAGTAGTCTCCATGCAGTAGTCTGTAAGTAGTGGTCTCTATGCTGTTGTCTCTATGCAGTTGTTTCTAAGCAGTGGTCTCTATGCCATGGTCTCTATGCAGTGGTCTCCCTGCAGTTGTCTCTAAGCAGTCGTCACTATGTAGTGGTCTCTATACGGTGGTCTCTAAGTAGTGGTCTCTAAGCAGTGGTCTCTATGCAGTGGTCTCCATGCAGTGAACTCTGAGCAGTGGTCTCTATGCAGTGGTCTCTAAGCAGTGGTCTCCATGCAGTGGTTTGTACGCAGTGGTCTCTAAGCAGTGGTCTCCATGCACTGGTCTGTAAGCAGTGGTCTCTATGCAGCAGCACCTTCCATAGCTCCAATTAGCAGGGTCCATGTTAATAGGCTTTTGTTTGCTTCAAATGGATTTTGTATTCCCATACAAGCCTATATCAGTTTCTATACATTCCTATGGGGATGCAAAACCTGAAGCAGGTCAGGTGCAGGTCAGTTGCAGGTCGGGTGCATGTCAAGTGCAGGTCAGGTGTGAGTCAGATGCGGGTCAGGTGTGAGTCAGATGCGGGTCAGGTGCAGTTCAGGAGTGGGTCAGATGCGGGTTAGGTGCAGGTCAGATGCGGGTCAGATGTGGGTCAGGTGCAGGTCAGATGCGGGTCAGGTGCAGGTCAGGAGTGGGTCAGATGCGGGTCAGGTGCAGGTCAGATGCGGTTCAGATGTGGGTCAGGTGCAGGTCAGATGCGGGTCAGATGCGGGTCAGATGCAGGTCAGGCGCAGGTCAGATGCGGGTCCGGTGCAGGTCAGGTGCAGGTCAGATGCGGGTCAGATGTGGGTCATGTGCAGGTCAGATGCGGGTCAGATGCGGGTCAGGTGCAGGTCAGATGTGGGTCAGGTGCAGGTCAGATGCGGGTCGGGTGCAGGTCAGATGCGGGTCAGATGTGGGTCAGGTGCAGGTCAGGAGCGGGTCAGATGTGGGTCAGGTGCGGGTCAGATGCGGGTCAGATGTGGGTCAGGTGCAGGTCAGGAGCGGGTCAGATGTGGGTCAGATGCGGGTCAGATGTGGGTCAGGTGCAGGTCAGGAGCGGGTCAGATGTGGGTCAGGTGCGGGTCAGATGCGGGTCAGATGTGGGTCAGGTGCAGGTCAGATGCGGGTCAGATGTGGGTCAGGTGCAGGTCAGGAGCGGGTCAGATGTGGGTCAGGTGCGGGTCAGATGCGGGTCAGATGTGGGTCAGGTGCAGGTCAGGAGCGGGTCAGATGTGGGTCAGGTGCAGGTCAGGAGCGGGTCAGATGTGGGTCAGGTGCGGGTCAGGTGCGGGTCAGATGCGGGTCAGATGCTACTGTCAATGAACTCTGAATGATCTCAAACTGATGTCTTTAATGCAAGGCCAAAGCCCGTCTCCACTGGTCCTGAAGCTGGCCATACCCTGATGGTTCAGCAGGAACCAGAGGAATTTTGATTAGCATGTGGCCGTCCCCTTGCAATAGAAATTGGTCACTGATTTCTGTCATAGAAACACGCTGGAATATTTATCATACCCACAACACGATCACGTTCTGTGGTCACGGGGGAGGATAAGTGATCAACCATAGACCTACAATATGTTGACGTTCAAACACTAAACTTTATGAGGAACGCATCTCTCTTCAGAGACCCTCCAATCATGATCTGGGAGTTACCGGCCTATGATGTACCTTTTCTTTACCCATTTTACTATATTGTGGTAATCACATGATCATTGTTCAACTGGGAATTATTATTAATAATATGGACTAGTCACCGCCTTGATGTCACGTACCTGTTACACCCGCCGTAGCCCTGTTTTTTTTCCCTTTTTTTGTTACTTACCTTGCTGCCAAATCCTATGTGATGAACGCATTCATGAATGCCAAAGCTCCTGAAGAAGCGTAGATATACGCGTAACATGTAGAGCCAACCTACTGCAAAACATCACCAACCCCCACCAAGACTGATCGAAAAATCATTTGCTATTGCAACAAGAATTTTGTTATCCAGGATCCTATTCTTGGTGTATGAGTTGTGTGCGGTATCAGTATCTAGGCAACCTTTACTTTACAAAGTTTTTTAATCATTGTCTGTCTGATTGGTTTTTCATTTTTAATCAATTTATAATATAATTCTAACATTGTGTACCTCGATGCCAATAAAGTCCAAGTACAAATTCTCTATCCAGGAAAGTGCCTATGTGTTAATTCTGCTTTGTACTGCAAAGGGTTATTGTGTGGTGTTTTTGGGGTGTCTTCCCCTGCATTTGTCACTTCCGGTTTATATGCAGGAGAAGTTTAGGCCTTGAGGTCTTCTGTTAAAGTAGGAGAGTGACCATACACGTGGAGATGTAGTCACTACACCAAGAAGCCCCAAGTTCCCCATAACGAGACCCTGATATGGGAGGAAGGATGGAGTGTTTCAGGCTTCGAGAAGTATGGTGGAACCAGTCCTGAGGACCTGGCCTGGAAGCATGGTGTGTAATGCCCTGTACACACGACCGGTTTTCCCATCAGAATAAACTCTGAAGGTTTCTTTGACGGAATTCTGCTCAAGCTATCTTGCATGGATACGGTCACACCAAATTCCAACCGTCCAGAACGCGGTGACGTACAACACGTAGAACGGGACTAGAAAATGGAAGTTCAATAGCCGATAGCCAATAGCTTCCGTCTCGTACTTGCTACAGAGCATGCGTCGTTTTTGGTACGTCGAAACAGCATACAGACAAGCGGTTTTCCCGATAGGAATTGGTTCCGTCGGAAAAATTTAGAACATGTTTCCTTTATAGGTCCATCAGAATTTTCAACATAAAAAATCTACACACGATCAGAATATACAATGAAAAGCTCCCGTTGGACTTTTTCTGTCGGACATTCCGCTCGTGTGTACGCGGCGTGAGGCTTTGTGAAGTATGATGGAACCAGTCCTAAGGACCTGGCCTGGAAGCATGGTGTGTGAGGCTTTGTGAAGTATGATGGAACCAGTCCTAAGGACCTGGCCTGGAAGCACAGTGTTTTTTTTTATTGTTAATTCTTTTTATTTATTTCAGAAAAAAGTTACATAACAGAGCCTCTGGGCTCAAGGTGTATAAAACATTAGACAAGGCATACCGTACCTTAACTACTGGCCTAAACTAGTTAAACAAACAACAAAACAACCCCATAGCTTGCTGCTAAAAATAACAGGATAAGTGTAATGCTCAGCAAATTACATAGATATGTGATATACGACAAGTATCACCCAAAAAAAGAGTCTACAACCAAGTGGATGACAGTGTTTGAGGCTTTGTGAAGTACGATGGAATCAGTCCTAAGGGCCAAACCTTGAAGCACGCTGTGTGAGGCTTTGTGAAGTATGATGGAGCCAGTCCTAAGGGCCGGACCTTGAAGCACGGTGTGTGAGGCTTTGTGAAGTATGATGGAGCCAGTCCTAAGGGCCGGACCTTGAAGCACGGTGTGTGAGGCTTTGTGAAATATGATGGAATCAGTCTTAAGGACCATGCATGGAAGCATGGTGTATGAGGCTTCGTGAAGTATGGTGGAACCAGTCCTTAGGACCATGCATGGAAGCATGATGTGTATTGCCGCATACACACGAGTGGAATGTCCGTCAGAAAAAGTCAGATGGGAGCTTTTCATCGTATATTCCGATTGTGTGTATGCCCCATCGGACTTTTTCCATCAAAAATTCAGAAGGACTAGAAGGATAGAGAACATGTTCTAAATTTTTCCGACGGAACTAATTACTATCGGGAAACCCACTCATCTGTATGCTGTTCCGACGGACCAAAAACGACACATGTTCTGGTTTCTAGTTCCGTCTTACGTGTTGCACGTCACCTCATTCTGGATGGTCGGACTTTGGTGTGACCGTGTGTATGCAAGACAGCTTGAGTGGAATTCTGTCGGAACTCCGTCCGAAAAACCTTCAGAGTTTATTCCGATGGCAAAACAGGTCGTGTGTACAGGGCATGAGGCTTTGTAAAGTATGGAGGAACCAGTCCTAAGGACCTGGCCTGGAATTATGGTGTGCGAAGCTTCGTGAAGTATGGAGGAACCAGTCCTAAGGACCTGGCCTGGAAGCATGGTGTGTGAGGCTTCGTGAGGTATGGAGGAACCAGTCCTAAGGACCTGGCCTGGAAGCATGGTGTGTGAGGCTTCGTGAGGTATGGAGGAACCAGTCCTAAGGACCTGGCCTGGAAGCATGGTGTGTGAGGCTTCGTGAGGTATGGAGGAACCAGTCCTAAGGACCTGGCCTGGAAGCATGGTGTGTGAGGCTTCGTGAGGTATGGAGGAACCAGTCCTAAGGACCTGGCCTGGAAGCATGGTGTGTGAGGCTTTGTGAGGTATGGAGGAACCAGTCCTAAGGACCTGGCCTGGAAGCATGGTGTGTGAGGCTTCGTGAGGTATGGAGGAACCAGTCCTAAGGACCTGGCCTGGAAGCATGGTGTGTGAGGCTTCATGAAGTATGGAGGAACCAGTCCTAAGGACCTGGCCTGGAATCATGGTGTGCGAGGCTTCGTGAAGAATGGTGGAACCAGTCCTATGGTGTTGACTTACTGACTTTGCAATGGAAATTGCACTTTGCAAGGGGATTTTCCCCAGAGCTTAGTGAATGAGGTGAAGCTCTGCTGACTTCCATCATCCAATCATGTGCTAGCAAAAATGCTGTTTTTTTTCCCCTTGCACATGATTGGGTAATCTCCACAAAGTAAAATTTCACCTCATTCACTACGCTTCGGGGAAACTGCCATTGTAAAGTGAACAGCCTGTTGCCTTTTAGTAAATGGACCCACAATGTGTGTACAGGCGAGGATTCCATTGTATGAAAACTTTTATGCAGAAAGTTCTAAATGCAGAAAGTCAGAATAATAATTGTTGGTGATGAGATGTGCGCAGTAATGATCGCCGCACGTTCTCTGCAGTAATTGTGTGCATCTCCCAGAGGTCTAATGAGGAGAAGGGCATTAGGGGTGATGAGGGGAGGATCGGGCATTTTTATAAATGTAACTACAATTCTAATTCTAATAATAATCTTAGAGATTTAATAAAGGCGTGTTATCTGTGAGATCCCGAGTGATTGGGTGTGAAATGATCGGAGATATTGGAAAAAACAGAAGTAAAAACGAATGAGGAGAAATAAGGTGATATAGTGAGAGAAACATAACAATACAAAGTATCATTGTCCAACAACTTCTTCTTATTCTTCTTCTTCTTCTTATTATATATCATTCATATAGTTCTATCATATTGGTCGGGTACACAGCACACGTGGAAGACTCTACAAGAGGTAGTAAAGTCCCCCCACAATGTGCTTCCAGTGTCAACATCCCACCTATCAAACCTTTCTTCTATATACTGTATATAAAGTGGGGGGGGGGATAACGATCGTCTCCCCTGCAGATTGTGTAAGTTTTGCCCCCTTACATAGAAATGAAGGGTCTATAATTTTTATCATAGGTGTATTTTATATGATAGAGACAGAATATCAACCAAAAATCCAGAAAAATCACATGATACAAATGTTATAAATGGAGTTGCAGTTCAGTGAGTAAAATAAGTATTTGATCCCCAAGCAAAACATGACTTAGTAGTTGGTGGAGAAACCCTTGTTGGTGATCACAGAGGTCAGACGTTTCTTGTAGGTGGTGATCAGGTTTCCACACATCTCAGGAGGGATTTTGGTCCACTCTTCTTTACAGATCTTCTCTAAATCCTTAAGGTTTCTTGGCTGTCTCTTGAAAACTCCAAGTTTCAGCTCCTTCCATAAATTTTCTATAGGATTAAGGTCTGGAGACTGGCTAGGCCACTTCATGACCTTAATGTGCTTCTTCTTGAGCCCCTCCTTTGTTGCCTTGGCGATATGTTTTGGGTCATTGTCATGCTGAAAGACCCATCCATGACCCATCTTCAGTGTTCTGGATGAGGGAAGAAGGTTCTCCTCCAAGATCTTACAATACATGGTCCCATCCATTGGCCCCTCAATGCGGCAAAGTCGGCCTGAACCTTTATCAGAGAAACGACCCCAAAGCATCAGGTTTCCACCTCCATGTGACTGTAGGGATGATGTGTGACTGTAGGGATGATGTGACTGTAGGGATGGTGTGACTGTAGGGATGATGTGACTGTAGGGATGATGTGTGACTGTAGGGATGGTGTGACTGTAGGGATGATGTGACTGTAGGGATGATGTGACTGTAGGGATGATGTGTGACTGTAGGGATGATGTGTGACTGTAGGGATGGTGTGACTGTAGGAATGATGTGTGACTGTAGGGATGGTGTGTGACTGTAGGGATGATGTGACTGTAGGGATGATGATGTGACTGTAGGGATGATGTGTGACTGTAGGGATGGTGTGTGACTGTAGGGATGATGTGACTGTAGGGATGATGATGTGACTGTAGGGATGATGTGACTGTAGGGATGGTGTGACTGTAGGGATGGTGTGTGACTGTAGGGATGATGTGACTGTAGGGATGATGTGACTGTAGGGATGATGTGACTGTAGGGATGATGTGACTGTAGGGATGGTGTGTGACTGTAGGGATGATGTGACTGTAGGGATGGTGTGTGACTGTAGGGATGATGTGTGACTGTAGGGATGATGTGTGACTGTAGGGATGGTGTGTGACTGTAGGGATGATGTGTGACTGTAGGGATGGTGTGTGACTGTAGGGATGGTGTTCTTAGGGTCATAGTCAGCATTTTTCTTCCTCCAAACACGATGAGTCGAGTTAATGCCAAAGATCTCAATTTTGGTCTCATCTGACCACAGCAGGAGGGGGACCTGGTTGCAATGTCTGGCAGGTGTGTTGACCTGCAGATTAGCCGGTATGATTGGCACTAGAATGATCTGGCCTAGTGGTTCTGTGATATGAGATTTCCTCTGCAGGTGGCAGTGCAGACATGGAGGTTCAGGACTCTGCGTTTCTCCTGACGCCCCCCCATGGAGAGATACAGCCAGACGGTTGTGGAAATGACTGACTTGTAATTATCACCATTTAGGGATCTGCGAGGAATCTTTCCCATCTATTCATCACCTTTATATTTCCTGAGGTTACACGGCCGGGGAGTGGTATGTGGGAAGGGGGTACAGAACGTTCTGGCGGCAGCCTTGTCCACCTTGGAGATATTTCAGGGTGGAAATGTCCTAATTAGTGTTGGGATTGGAATGGAGAAGATTAGTATCATACATCGGAGCCCCAATCTCCATCATTGGATGAGCTCAGCGCCGGAGCGGCGGGCGGTAATAAGTGGCGTTGGAGGCGGAGAGACTTCCAGAGCTCCTCTCTTCTGGAAATTGTCCAAGCTGATTGCTATTAGCCGATGTAGGGACTGCGATTCTGCGTTTTCTCCCCCGGCCAGGGCTGATTCATGAATGTTTATGAACCGCAAACCGCTCTGGATGCCAATTAACATTTCTCAACGTAAAGATGGGAGAAGCGAGCGCGGCGGCGGAAAATGAGCTGCCAAGACGAGCGTGTGCCGAGAAACCGTCTGATATCATTATATCCATCTCCTTTTCATCAATAAACTGCTCACAGGAACGCTGATTCCGTGCTAATGAGGCCGGGCGACTACCTGCGACCGCGCAATACTGCCTAGAACTAGAAACCTATTAGCTCCGGAGATCTGCCAGAGAACCTTAGAACTGAGGTTGTGACACCTCCCCCTCCCAATAGAGTGATGGAATGTCACCCACATATACTGTAGCTATGTCATGTGTCACATGCAGGACTTATGACCAATACAGTCCTCATATTCCCTGCAACATATGCTGGACGGTAATAATGGGGCCGGTCCCTCCGTCCTTCCTCCTCCATTATCCTTCCATCCTTCCTCCTCCGTCCTTCCTCCTCCGTTATCCTTCCTTCCTTCCTCCTCCATCCTTCCTCCTCCATCCTTCCTCCTCCGTTATCCTTCCTTCCTTCCTCCTCTGTCCTTCCTCCTCCGTTATCCTTCCTTCCTTCCTCCTCCATCCTTCCTCCTCTGTTATCCTTCCATCCTTCTTCCTCCATCCTTCCTCCTCCATTATCCCTCCTCCATTCTTCCTCCTCTGTCCTTCCTCTTCTGTCCTTCCTCCTCCATCCTTCCTCCTCCGTTATCCCTCCTCCATCCTTCCTCCTCCGTCCTTCCTCTTCTGTCCTTCCTCCTCCTTCCTTCCTCCTCCGTTATCCCTCCTCCATCCTTCCTCCTCCATTATCCCTCCTCCATTCTTCCTCCTCTGTCCTTCCTCTTCTGTCCTTCCTCCTCCTTCCTTCCTCCTCCGTTATCCCTCCTCCATCCTTCCTCCTCTGTTCTTCCTCCTCCATCCTTCCTCCTCCGTTATCCCTCCTCCATCCTTCCTCCTCTGTCCTTCCTCCTCCATCCTTCCTCCTCCGTTACCCCTCCTTCATCCTTCCTCCTCCGTTACCCCTCCTTCATCCTTCCTCCTCCGTCCTTCCTCCTCCATCCTTCCTCCTCTGTCCTTCCTCCTCCATCCTTCCTCCTCCGTTATCCCTCCACCGTGCTTCCTCCTCTGTCCTTCTTCCTCTGTTATAATTCCGTCCTTCCTCCTCCCTTATCCCTCCTCCATCCTTCCTCCTCCATTATCCTTCCATCTTTCCTCCTCCATCCTTCCCCCTCCGTTATCCCTCCGTCCTTCCTCCTCCTTTATCCTTCCTCCTCCGTCCTTCCTCCTCCTTTATCCTTCCTCCTCCGTCCTTCCTCCTCCGTTATCCTTCCTTCCTTCCTCCTCCATCCTTCTTCCTCTGTTATCCTTCCATCCTTCCTCCTCCATCCTTCCTCCTCCATTATACCTCCTCCATCCTTCCTCCTCCGTCCTTCCTCCTCCATCCTTCCTCCTCCGTTACCCCTCCTCCATCCTTCCTCCTCCGTCCTTCCTCCTCCATCCTTCCTCCTCCGTTCTTCCTCCTCCGTTATCCTTCCTTCCTTCCTCCTCCATCCTTCCTCCTCCATTATACCTCCTCCATCCTTCCTCCTCCGTCCTTCCTCCTCCATCCTTCCTCCTCCGTTATACCCCTCCTCCATCCTTCCTCCTCCGTTCTTCCTCCTCCGTTATCCTTCCTTCCTTCCTCCTCCATCCTTCCTCCTCCGTCCTTCCTCCTCCGTTATCCTTCCTTCCTTCCTCCTCCATCCTTCCTCCTCCATCCTTCCTCCTCCGTTATCCTTCCTTCCTTCCTCCTCCATCCTTCCTCCTCCGTTATCCTTCCTTCCTTCCTCCTCTGTCCTTCCTCCTCCGTTATCCTTCCTTCCTTCCTCCTCCATCCTTCCTCCTCCATTATCCCTCCTCCATTCTTCCTCCTCTGTCCTTCCTCTTCTGTCCTTCCTCCTCCATCCTTCCTCCTCCGTTATCCCTCCTCCATCCTTCCTCCTCCGTCCTTCCTCCTCCATCCTTCCTCCTCCGTTATCCCTCCTCCATCCTTCCTCCTCCGTCCTTCCTCCTCCATCCTTCCTCCTCCGTTATCCCTCCTCCATCCTTCCTCCTCCGTTATCCCTCCTCCATCCTTCCTCCTCCGTCCTTCCTCCTCCGTTATCCTTCCTCCGTCCTTCCTCCTCTGTCCTTCCTCCTCCATCCTTCCTCCTCCGTTATCCCTCCTCCATCCTTCCTCCTCCGTCCTTCCTCCTCCATCCTTCCCCCTCCGTTATCCCTCTGTCCTTCCTCCTCCTTTATCCTTCCTCCTCCGTCCTTCCTCCTCCGTTATCCTTCCTTCCTTCCTCCTCCATCCTTCTTCCTCCGTTATCCTTCCATCCTTCCTCCTCCATTATACCTCCTCCATCCTTCCTCCTCCGTCCTTCCTCCTCCGTCCTTCCTCCTCCATCCTTCCTCCTCCGTTATCCCTCCTCCGTCCTTCCTCCTCTGTCCTTCTTCCTCTGTTATAATTCCGTCCTTCCTCCTCCGTTATCCCTCCTCCATCCTTCCTCCTCCATTATCCTTCCATCCTTCCTCCTCCATCCTTCCCCCTCCGTTATCCCTCCGTCCTTCCTCCTCCTTTATCCTTCCATCCTTCCTCCTCCGACCATGGGACTTGAAATCCCATCACAAAACGGCCCCATTGATTTCTACAGGGGGCAGAACTACTGAAACCAGCCTGCTTTGCAGGAAGGGGGGGGCTAGTTAAAGACTCCAGGTTGTTGGTCTGAGGAGAGATCACCATGAGGCAGGGAGGTGAACGGATGTGTGAGAAGAGACTACAGGCACCGATGAAGAACCATCCAAAGATGGTTCCAGAGAACATCCAGAGATGGTTAAAGATGGGCATCCCACCAGAGAGAGGCCTCCAATGAAGACTGCAGGCACCTGAGGGCAAGAGGCGATCGAGTCGCAAGGTGGTCAGGGGTGCCGCTGAAGAACTATCTGTCAAGAAATTTTTTTTTTTTGCCCTCCTGGTCGCAGGACTGGTGAGAGGGCACTTGCCCACTTTGCTTTGCACTACCCGATTTTGAACCCTGCAGGCAGGCATTAGAGTTTGGAAGTGTAAAGAGGACATGTTACTGCCATATCAAATCCTCTATTCTGACTAGGGATGAGCTTCGTGTTCAAGTCGAACCCATGTTCGACTCGAACATCGGCTGTTCGATCATTCGCCGAATTGCGAACGTTATGGGCCGTTCGCGCTAAATTCGTGTGGCGCGTCACGGCCCATAATTCACTGCGGCATCGCAGTGCATTGCTGGCTGATGATTGGCCAAGCATGCACTATGACCCGCATGCTTGGCCAATCACAGCGCCGTCAGTAGAGAGAGCTGTAATTGGCCAAAGCCAGGGTGGCTTTGGCCAATTATGGCTCAGGGGATTTAGTACACACCCCACACTATATAAGGCCGCCTGCACGGCGGCCCTGTGTAGTGTGTGTTCCGGTGTGCTGAGAAATAGAGAGAGAGAGAGACAGTGTCATTTGATTTGAGTTAGATAGATTAGGCAGGACAGTCAGTCAGTTAGCTGCACTTACAGTGTATTGTGTATATATATGCATCCCAGGTGTTGTATATATATATATATATATATACACTGTATTCAGTTTAGCTAGATCCGTTCCTGTTATCTTCTATCTAGACTATTTACATTTAATGCAGTGCGTCCTGCTCACAGTGTTCAGCTAGATCCGTTCATGCAATTTACATTTAGTGCAGTGCGTCCTGCTCACAGTGTTCAGCTAGATCCGTTCCTGCTATTTACATTTAGTGCAGTGCGTCCTGCTCACAGTGTTCAGCTAGATCCGTTCCTGCTATTTACATTTAGTGCAGTGCGTCCTGCTCACAGTGTTCAGCTAGATCCGTTCCTGCTATTTACATTTAGTGCAGTGCGTCCTGCTCACAGTGTTCAGCTAGATCCGTTCCTGCTATTTACATTTAGTGCAGTGCGTCCTGCTCACAGTGTTCAGCTAGAGCCGTTCCTGCTATTTACATTTAGTGCAGTGCGTCCTGCTCACAGTGTTCAGCTAGATCCGTTCCTGTTATCTTCTAGATTATTTACATTTAGTGCAGTGCGTCCTGCTCACAGTGTTCAGCTAGATCCGTTCCTGCTATTTACATTTAGTGCAGTGCGTCCTGCTCACAGTGTTCAGCTAGATCCGTTCCTGTTATCTTCTAGACTATTTACATTTAGTGCAGTGCGTCCTGCTCACAGTGTTCAGCTAGATCCGTTCCTGTTATCTTCTAGACTATTTACATTTAGTGCAGTGCGTCCTGCTCACAGTGTTCAGCTAGATCCGTTCCTGCAATTTACATTTAGTGCAGTGCGTCCTGCTCACAGTGTTCAGCTAGATCCGTTCCTGCTATTTACATTTAGTGCAGTGCGTCCTGCTCACAGTGTTCAGCTAGATCCGTTCCTGCTATTTACATTTAGTGCAGTGCGTCCTGCTCACAGTGTTCAGCTAGATCCGTTCCTGTTATCTTCTAGACTATTTACATTTAGTGCAGTGCGTCCTGCTCACAGCGTTCAGCTAGATCCGTTCCTGTTAAATTCCTACTGACAGGCAGGCTTGTCTGGTTACAGTATATAAAGCTACCTGAAGAAAATTACAGGTGTTCTATTTGATCCTATTAGTACCACGGTCAGGCAGCTAGACTATTTACATTTAGTACAGTGCGTCCTGCTCACAGTGTTCAGCTAGATCCGTTCCTGTTATCTTCCTACTGACAGGCAGGCTTGTCTGGTTACAGTATATAAAGCTACTTGAAGAAAATTACAGGTGTTCTATCCCAGCTTAGTGCAGCTACAGGCCATTAGTATGTCTGGAAGGCCAAGAAGGAGAGGCAGACAGTCACAAGCCAATAAGAGAGGGCAAGCAGGCTCTGTGTCTAGTGCTGGTCGTGGAGACGGTGCATCCTCATCAGCACGTGGCCATGGGACACGCTTGGCCTTTTTTTCGGCAGCTGGCCGTGTTGAGCCGCAACATGCGGAAGACTTGGTCGAGTGGATGACCAAGCCGTCCTCATCCTCCTCATCCTCTCTCACCCATGCCCAGGGTGCTTTGTCTGGCAAAGCAGCGGCCTCTTCCCTCAGCTCAATGTCATCAGTGACTCCTTTCCTAGCTCCACCATGTCCTCCTGAGGAGTCCCTCGAACTGTTTGACCACAGTGTTGGGTACATGCTCCAGGAGGATGCCCAGCGTTTGGAAGGCTCTGATGATGATACTGAGCTCGATGAAGGCAGTACCACGAGCACGGACAGAGGGGGTGCCCAAGAAGGACAGCAATCTGGCAGTCATGCTCCCCCTGCTGCAGCATACTGCCAGGTTTGCTCCAGTGATGAGGAGGGAGGGGATGATGAGGTCACTGACTCAACGTGGGTGCCTGATAGGAGAGAGGAGGAGGAGGAGGAGGAGGAGGAGGAGGAGGCGGCGGCACATCACCAACGAGGCAGGATGCCCTCCAGGGGCCAGCCTAAGGGCAGCACATTGACTGCATCACACCCCAAAGCTCCACATGTGCAGGGCGCTGCAGTCTCTGCACGTTATTCAAAAAGTTCTTTGGTGTGGGCCTTTTTTAAGACGAGTGCATCAGATCGCACCGCTGCTATTTGCAACATATGTCTCAAGCGTATCTCGCGTGGCCAAAACATCTCCCGCTTGGGTACCACATGCTTGACCAGACATATGTTGACCTGCCATGCAGTTCGTTGGCAAGCGTATCTAAAAGACCCACACCAAAGAACAAAGAGGATCTCTCCTTGCTCCTCATCAGCTGAGATTTCCAACCCCACTAGACCTTCAGTCCTCTCTGAGACCTGCAGTGAGAGGAATGAAGGTGTAGAATTAGGTGTGTCACAGCCAAGTACTTGTGGGCAATCTGCTTTTGGTACACCGACGTCAGATTGTACCAGGCAAATTTCCCAGCCCCAGCTGCTGCACCGCCGAAAGAAGTTTGCTCCCAGCCATCCACATGCCCAGCGGTTGAATGCTAGCTTGGCAAAATTGCTAGCACTTCAACTGCTGCCTTTTCAGTTGGTAGATTCTGCCCCCTTCCGTGAGTTTGTGGAATGTGCGGTTCCTCAGTGGCAGGTACCCAAACGCCACTTTTTCTCACGGAAGGCGATTCCGGCTCTCTACCGGCATGTGGAAGGCAATGTCCATGCCTCGCTGGACAGGGCGGTCAGCGGTAAGGTGCATATTACCGCTGACTCATGGTCCAGCAGGCATGGACAGGGACGTTACCTAAGTTTCACGGCGCATTGGGTGACTCTGCTGGCAGCTGGGAAGGATGCAGGACAAGGTGCAGTAGTGTTGGAGGTTGTTCCGCCACCACGCCTCCAAAATGCTGATTGTGACACACCTCTCTCCTCCACCCCCTCCTCTTCTTCTTCCTCCATGGCCTCTTCCTCGGAACCAGCGGTGCTCCGTAGGCGTTCAAGGGGCTACGCAAGTACGCAGGCCAAAAGATGCCATGCGGTGCTTGAGCTGGTGTGCTTGGGGGACAGGAGCCACACTGGGGCAGAGGTTCTGTCAGCTCTGCAGGGGCAGGTTCAGAGGTGGTTGACGCCACGCCAACTTAAGGCAGGAATGGTGGTTTGCGACAATGGCACCAACCTCCTCTCTGCCCTCCGACAGGGACAAATGACCCATGTGCCCTGTTTGGCTCACGTCCTTAACTTGGTGGTGCAGCGGTTCTTGGGCAGGTACCCGGGCTTACAGGATGTCCTGAGGCAGGCCAGGAAAGTCTGTGTGCATTTCCGCCGGTCATATAATGCCAGTGCTCGGCTGACGAACCTCCAAAAGGAGTTTAACCTGCCCAAGAACCGCCTAATCTGTGACATGCCCACCAGGTGGAACTCAACGTTGGCCATGCTGCAGCGGCTGCACACGCAGCAGAGGGCCATCAATGAGTACCTGTGCGACTATGGCACCAGGACAGGGTCAGGGGAGCTTGGTTTTTTTTCCCCACGCCAGTGGGCCATGATCAGGGACGCATGCACTGTCCTGTCACCATTCGAGGAGGCCACGAGGATGGTGAGCAGTGACAGTGCATGCATCAGTGACACTGTCCCCCTTGTCCACCTGTTGGAGCACACGCTGCGTGGAATAATGGACAGGGCACTTGAGGCAGAACAGAGGCAGGAAGAGGAGGACTTCCTTAGCTCTCAAGGCCCCCTTTATCCAGACAGTGTTCCTGCGTGCCCGCCGATCACACAGGAAGAGGACGAGGAGGAAGAGGAGGAGGAGGAAGATTGTGTCAGTATGGAGGTGGAGCCTGGCACTCAGCATCAGCAGCAGTCTTTAAGGGATCAGTCCCAAGAAACACATGGACTTGTACGTGGCTGGGAGGAGGTGGCTGCGGACCATGTCGTTCTTAGTGACCCAGAGGACTCCGGACCGAATGCCTCAGCAAACCTACGCTGCATGGCCTCCCTGATCCTGCAAAGCCTGCGTAAGGATCCTCGTATTCGTGGTATCAAGGAGAAGGACCAATACTGGCTGGCAACCCTCCTTGAGCCACGTTACAAGGGTAAGGTTGCGGACCTTATCTTGCCATCGCAGAGGGAGCAGAGGATGAAACATCTTCGGGAGGCCTTGCAGAAAGGTCTGTGCAACGCGTTCCCAGAGACTGGGAGGTTACAAACTCCTGTTTCTGGACAACGTGTTGCTGAGGCTTCGGTCAGTCAAAGAAGGAGCGGTGGAGAAGGTGGCCGTCTGACCGATGCGTTCAGACAATTTTTTGGTCCGCAGCCCCAAGGTATGATCGGTTCCAGCAACCATCGCCAGCGTCTGTTTTACATGGTGCAGGAATACCTAGGGGCAAGATCAGACTTGGACACCTTTCCCACCGAAAATCCTCTGGGTTACTGGGTCTTGAGGATGGATCACTGGCCAGAGCTTGCACAGTATGCAATTGAGCTACTGGCCTGTCCTGCATCCAGCGTTCTTTCGGAACGCACATTCAGTGCTGCTGGAGGCGTGGTAACCGATCACAGGGTGCGTCTGTCCACCGACTCGGTCGATCGGCTGACCTTCATAAAAATGAATGAGTCTTGGATCACCACCAGCTACCAAGCACCTGATGCTGATGTAACCGAATAATTTTTTTTGAAATCTCAGATCCCTTCAAAGACTGCCTATGCTGATGCTGAGTGACTATCCCTGAGTAATTATCCTCTTCCTACTCAATCATAACGCTGATAGCTTGTAAGAACATTTTTGGTTCTGGGCGCCACCACCAGTGCCTAAGGCACAATTTTTCAGCCCCTGTCTAACAGGGGCGTGTAATTACAATTTTTGATGTAATACTTTGCAGCAGGGCTCGTTCCTGCATTCCAACTAGAGTGTCTGTGAGGGGTTGCAGTGTTGTGGCACCAGCACCAGTGCCTAGGGCCCAATTTTTCTGCCCCTGTCTAACAGGGGCGTGTAATTACAATTTTTGATGCAATACTTTGCAGCAGGGCTCGTTCCTGCGTTCCAACTAGAGTGTCTGTGAGGGGTTGCAGTGTTGTGGCACCAGCACCAGTGCCTAAGGCCCAATTTTTCTGCCCCTGTCTAACAGGGGCGTGTAATTACAATTTTTGATGCAATACTTTGCAGCAGGGCTCGTTCCTGCGTTCCAACTAGAGTGTCTGTGAGGGGTTGCAGTGTTGTGGCACCAGCACCAGTGCCTAAGGCCCAATTTTTCTGCCCCTGTCTAACAGGGGCGTGTAATTACAATTTTTGATGCAATACTTTGCAGCAGGGCTCGTTCCTGCGTTCCAACTAGAGTGTCTGTGAGGGGTTGCAGTGTTGTGGCACCAGCACCAGTGCCTAAGGCCCAATTTTTCTGCCCCTGTCTAACAGGGGCGTGTAATTACAATTTTTGAAGCAATAATTTGCAGCAGGGCTCGTTCCTGCGTTCCAACTAGAGTGTCTGTGAGGGGTTGCAGTGTTGTGGCACCAGCACCAGTGCCTAAGGCCTAATTTTTCAGCTCCTGTTCAACAGGGGCATGTAATTACAATTCTTGATCTAATATTTCACAGCAGGGCCCTGTGAGGGCTTACAGTGTTGTGGCCACAGCAACACCTAAGGCCCAAATTTCTGCTGAGTATATAGGGCAGGACCCTACTTTCAAACATCTAACTTACAAACGACTCCTACTTGCAAACGGAAGGAGACAACAGGAAGTGAGATGAAATCTACCCCTAGGAAGGGAAATTCTCTCCTGTAAGAGTTAATATGGGAAAACAATTTCTCCTTTCCACTGATGCTTTCCAATCCTTGTTCCACAAAAAAACCCAAATTTTCAAAAAACATTTTTCATTGGGACAAAAAAGTGAGGTGAAATCTTCTGAAGAGGAGGAAAGACAGCAAAACAAATGTCACAGGGGTGATAACCCTTTCCCTATGTTTTCCAAAAAGCTTAGAAAAGATTTTTTGGCTGGAGCTAAACACGTTAAAAATGTTCAAAATTACAAAGAGATTCTACTTAACAACAAACCTACAGTCCCTGTCTTGTTTGCACCGCCTGTATACTGCTGTTCAGAGTATATAGGGCCTGGTGGCCCCACACCTTTCCTTATTTTAATTTGGGTGCGGGGTTCCCCTTAATATCCATACAAGACCCAAAGGGCCTGGTAATGGACTGGGGGGTACCCATGCCGTTTGTCTCACTGATTTTCATCCATATTGCCAGGACCCGACATTACATTAAACCCGCAAGCAGTTTTAAATGAGATTTTTTCCTTTAAAAATGACATTTGGTGCAGGGACTGTTCTAAACATGGGAAACACGCGTCACTTTACAGGCATACTATAGACACCCCCCAGGTACGATATTTAAAGGAATATTTCACTTTTTTTTTTTTTACTTTAAGCATCATTAAAATCACTGCTCCCGAAAAAACGGCCGTTTTTAAAAGTTTTTTTTGCATTGATACATGTCCCCTGGGGTAGGACCCGGGTCCCCAAACCCTTTTTAGGACAATACCATGCAAATTAGCCTTTAAAATGAGCACTTTTGATTTCGAACGTTCGAGTCCCATAGACATCAATGGGGTTCTAACGTTCGTGCGAACTTTCGGTCCGTTCGCGGGTTCTGGTGCGAACCGAACCGGGGGGTGTTCGGCTCATCCCTAATTCTGACTAATGACTCCCTTTTGTTAGACTCGGATGATTTATTATCTTCTATGAGATCCAACTACTGGTGACGATATTTACAAGACCTTGTACTCTGAACAGTGTTATCTTATGGCTCCTAAAGGGGACATGTTACTGGTATCTATATTATATTATTATTATCTATAGGCCGGCCTGGGGTTCCCCTTTAGCAGTGGTAGTACTTACAGCAACCAATAGCCTTTTTGAGGAATCAATTTACTGATTGTCTGTTATTGTGTACATTGGTATCATTTACTTGTTGTTGTTAATTGTTATTTAACTGCTTTAAGAACTTTAATTTTAACCAAATCTCGGCTGTTTATCCAGGACTTGGCTGACTAATGTCCTTATAAGTCTCTTCTCTTGATTAAGTAAACCTGAGAGATCTAAAACAGTTTGAACTTTGTGTGTCATTTATTGTTCTATTACACTGAACTTATTGCTAGGTGTGCCAGTAGGGGGTGGGACGATTCTTGGGGTTGAAAGGCAAAGTAACGGATCAAACAAACTAAAGGGGCTCCTACGGGGGTAGCGCTACATGAATATATGATTTTTGGCCAGAAAATTGCATGTGGGGGGTCCAGCCTGTCCTTATGTACCACCTAATATCTCTATTTTTATGTGAAATATCTCTGAAATTATGTGAAATCTAACATTAAAACCACTTGATCTCACCGGATCCAATGAATATCTATTAGCCTGGATGATTTTTGACCAGAAAATTTGATAAGGGGGGGCCAGCCCCCCCTCATTAATCACTTAATAAGTCTCTAATTATGTGAGATCTAACTGTGATGGACTCCGGACACCTTGTTGGGTATTTCCTGCCAAGAAGCTGCTTCCCAAGTCCTGGAACACGAGACCAATGGATCTGGCTGTAGAAACCCCAAGGACCAGACAACACCAGAAAATGAACTGCCTTATTTTTAGAAACACACAGAATTTATACAGCAAACCATCAGGTAAGGATGACTCCCATTATCTCAGACATAGGTCACCTTACACAGTAGAGCTAGTCCTATTATCATAACAATGGCCTCCTTAGACAGTCCGGCTCCCCCCCCCCCCGTAGGACTAACTTGCATAAGAAGCCACAAGCAATTAGTCAAATCATTTTTTTTATATTCCCATCCAGCTTCCCCCCGCTAGTTCCCGTATACTAGAGATGGTGGAATTTCCTTTGCTGACAGCACCATACAAATTTACCGAGCTGGATGGTGCTTATTGGTCCCATAAGTCAGCTGACATCTCCACATAGACAGACACCTAAGGCGGAACTAGCGGTGAAAAATCTCTTGGAAAATGGCCGCCGTACTAACCCAATTACACTCCGGGAAAATGGCCGCCCTATATCGGCCAATATTAGACTATTTAAGGACACGATGTCAGCCTGTGTTTATCCCCTGATGAAGTCACGTGGTGTGACGTCACGCGTAGGGACGAGACAGGCTGCACACACGAACAGAGGCATACGAGCTCGCCGCTCGTCGGATTGATACCGCTGTTTTTTAAATTATTATGCGAGTACCTATAACTTTTTAATAAAGAGATTTACCATTTACCAAACGGGATTACACTATTGGCTTTCTTTCTGCCGATTACCCCCTATATACACCCCCCCCCCCGTACCATACCTGTGGGAGTCCCATCCTAGGATCCAGGACAGTGAGGGACGCGTTGGAGCCTATAGGCGGATGTTTTAACAGCTTTCCTGATATATGCTTTTGCCCTATTACCTTGAGGTAAGGGGCCATTACCTATCTGAGTGGTCTTGCACATGAAGAAAACACTTGATGTGGTTCACTTTAGCACTTTAATTGCAACGTGTGCATGCTAGGACGTTGCTGTCACAATTTTCAAAAGGACTTTTTTATGAATTTTCTGTATGTTTTTTTCCTCTTGTCATTTTTATTCTTTGAGATTCCAGCAAATTATTTATCTTTGATGTCGTTTTGCATAGTATGCACTATATGAAAAGGAGTAACTTATTACTCCTCCAGTCTTATGGTTGCACATTGCACTTTTTTTTGGTCTAACTGTAGATGCACGTTGTTTACACTCACTATGCACTTTATTTATGTTTAACCTAATGTTAGTTATTGGTGTCTAGGTAGCCCCACCATCACGTTAATGCATTTTAAATCATGTAAATTTTACTTTAGGTGATTCAAGTGAATATTTTATTTAGAATTTACTCATGTCATTTTTCACCAGTTATCTAAGAATTTGAACATTGAGATTTTTAATTTTGTGTCATATATATATTTTTTTTTTCACGTATTTCCACTTTATTTGCGATACACGCATTTATCCCTTTCATGACTAAGCCTATTTTTGAAATTTGGTGTTTACAAGTTAAAATCCGTATTTTTTGCTAGAAAATGACTTAGAACCCCCAAACATTATATATATTTTTTTAGCAGAGAATCTAGAGAATAAAATGGCGATTGTTGCAATATTTTTTATCACACGGTATTTGTGCAGCGGTGTTTTAAACGCAAATTTTTGGAAAAGTGACACTTTCATGTATTTTAAAAAATCCAAACAGTAAAGTTACCCCAATTTTTTTGTATAATGTGAAAGATGATGTTACGCCGAGTAAATAGATAACAAACATGTCACCCTTTATAATTGCACGCACTCGTGGAATGGCGACGAACTACGGTACCTTTGAATTTCCATAGGCGACGATTTAAAAATGTTTTACGGTTACCAGGTTTGAGCTATAGAGGAGGTCTAGGGCTAGAATTATTTCTCTCGCTCTGACAATCGCGGCGATACCTCACATGTGTGGTTTGAACACCGTTTACATATGCGGGCGCGACTTCCGTATGCGTTTTCTTCGCTGCACGAGCTCACAGGGACAGGGGCACTTTAAAAATTTTTTTTTTTTTTTTTTTATTTAATTTATTTATTTTTGTACTTTATAAATTGTGTTTAAAATTTTTTTTTTTTTTTTTTTTTACTTTTATTGCTGTCACAAGCAATGTAAACATCCCTTGTGACAGTAATAGGTGGTGACAGGTACTCTTTATGGAGAGATCTGGGGTCTATAATGAATGTAAACATCCCATGTGACAGTAATAGGTGGTGACAGGTCCTCTTTATGGAGAGATCTGGGGTCTATAATAAATGTAAACATCCCATGTGACAGTAATAGACGGTGACGGGTCCTCTTTATGGAGAGATCTGGGGTCTATAATGAATGTAAACATCCCATGTGACAGTAATAGGCGGTGACAGGTCCTCTTTATGGAGAGATCGGGGGGTCTATAATGAATGTAAACATCCCATGTGACAGTAATAGGAGGTGACAGGTCCTCTTTATGGAGAGATCTGGGGTCTATAATGAATGTAAACATCCCATGTGACAGTAATAGAGGGTGACAGGTCCTCTTTATGGAGAGATCTGGGGTCTATAATGAATGTAAACATCCCATGTGACAGTAATAGGAGGTGACAGGTCCTCTTTATGGAGAGATCGGGGGTCTATAATGAATGTAAACATCCCATGTGACAGTAATAGGAGGTGACAGGGCCTCTTTATGGAGAGATCTGGGGTCTATAATGAATGTAAACATCCCATGTGACAGTAATAGGAGGTGACAGGTACTCTTTATGGAGGGATCTGGGGTCTATAATGAATGTAAACATCCCATGTGACAGTAATAGGCGGTGACAGGTACTCTTTATGGAGAGATCTGGGGTCTATAATGAATGTAAACATCCCATGTGACAGTAATAGGGGGTGACAGGTCCTCTTTATGGAGAGATCTGGGGTCTATAATGAATGTAAACATCCCATGTGACAGTAATAGGAGGTGACAGGTACTCTTTATGGAGAGATCTGGGGTCTATAATGAATGTAAACATCCCATGTGACAGTAATAGGAGGTGACAGGTACTCTTTATGGAGGGATCGGGGGTCTAAAAGACCCCCCATCCCTCCTTTACACTTCAAAGTATTCAGATCGCTGAAAACGGCGATTCTGAATACTGTGTACTTTTTTAAAGTCTGCGCCATTGGCAGCCGAGTAAACGGGAAGTGACGTCATGACGTCGCTTCCGCATTTACAAGAAGAAGGCTGGAACGAAGCCGCTCACAGCTTCGTTCCAGTCCGCCCCCAGCCGCCGAAGGCAGCGGAACGGACACCGGGCCTCCCGATCGCACGGAAGGCCCGGTAACAGCGGCGGGAGGGGGGGGATGTCCCCTCCCGCTCCTCCGGTATAACAACCGAGCGGCTTTTAGCCACATCGGTTGTTATACTCGGGTAGCCGATCGCCCGCTGAAAACAACGGTACCGGGATGATGCCTGCAGCTGCGGGCATCATCCCGGTATAACCCCGGAAAGCCGAGTACGCATATGTGCGTTCGGTCGGCGGGAAGGGGTTATTTATTATTCATATCTCATTTGTTTTCGTATTAAGGATCAGCGCAGCACCACTCACTTATATAAATCTATTTAAAAGGTCAGGTGTTTACCTTATCGGTGCATGCGGCTTTTCCACTTCTAGCCGCTTCCATATTTGATAGCGCGGGAATAACTCCCCTATTTACCAGCTCAGGATAACTTAAAGTAGAGTTCCACCCAAAAATGGAACTTCCACTTTTTGGATTCCCCATCCCCTCCGGTGTGACATTTGGCACCTTTCAGGGGGGAGGAGGGAGCAGTTACTTGTCTAATACAGATATTTGCTCCCACTTCCTGGCATAGATCACCGCGGTGCTTGCGGTGACCTACGCCACTTCCGGCGCCTACTCTGTCCTCCCCCCCTGTATTCTGGGAGACACACAGGTCCCAGGACACAGCGACTCGCGCATGCGCAGTAGGGAACCAGGAAGTGAAGCCACACGGCTTCACTTCCTTATTTCCTTACCGAGGATGGCGGCGGCAGCAGCTGAGAGCCGACGGACAGATCGGCTTCGGCTGCCGACATGGCGGACCCCCTGGACAGGTAAGTGTCCATATATTAAAAGTTAGCAGCTGCAGTATTTGTAGCCGCTGGCTTTTAATATTTTTTTTTTGGCGGACCTCCGCTTTAAGAACACATTGTCCTCAACAGGACTATGTCCACCGTAAATGCTTTCTCTGTCCGGTACCACACGATCAAAGATCTTTTAGCCCACCCAGTCACCAGCCGTAATACGGTGTAGGGTGAACAACAACATCAAACTGATTTATTATCACACAGGTACACAACAGATATCCAACTCGGGACCATCACCCCTCCCTTCGGAATTCAGGGCGGGGTAAACTGTCCAATCAGCAAGGAGAGCTGTTGGAGAAACCCCCCCCCACAGCCATAGGTCCCAACTGTCCCTGATTTGGAGCAAAGTCCCTCTGTCCCTCATTCCCCCACATTTGTCCCTCATTTTTGATCTGATCCATATAGATGTATATGAAATTCACTTTTTATCTATCAAAAAGTGTTTTCCAGTGCTAAACCTTTTGATCTGATCTCTAAATTGCTGCATTTTTAAAATCCAAAAGCCATTATAAAGGAATAGTAGTGGTAAAAAAAAAGCACTTCTGGGTTCAACCAATCTTGTTTTTTTTGTACAATTCTCCTTTAAGGGGGCGTGGCAAGGGGGGGTGTCCTATGCCTGCATACTTTTGCTGATAGGTCCCATCTCAAAAAGTAGGGAGGTGTGCCCACAGCCAAGGCTGACAGAGACAATACAACAATGGAATACAACCACACCCCAAACAATCTCAGAAAAAGCATCCAACAGCACAAGACAACACACAATATATACATATGTACAATGTTCCAGTGTGGCTGTCCTTCTAGTATAGATCAGAATGGAGTTCTCGGGCACCCCACCCAAAGTGACTCCTGTCACACACATTATAACACAGAGTTCTCCAGGGAATGGTTCTCCTACAGCCCAAAGTCCTTAACAATAAAACCACTTGATCTTACCAAATCAAACTGATAGCTTCCAAAATAGCTAACTGGTCAATTTTTTGATAAGGGTGGGGGGCTGATGACGGGTTAGCCCCCCCAGCAAATAACTGTTAATATTGTTTCTTCTGTGTGAGATCTAATGCAAACAACATCTGATCTAACCTGATGTAATAAAGATCTAACAAACTGCATCATTTTTATTTTAAAAAGTTTGATTTGGCCCCCAGGAAGGTTGTGTGCAGTATGGGGCCCAGCTCCCCCTGTTCAGAGACTTTTCCATCACAAGTTTGGACCGGTTTACATTCGATACAGAAGTGGAACGTTTTGTTCAGAGTGGAATATAAAGAAGAGAGTTTGCCGGGTCTATAGGAGGCCGCAGGCACCGGGGCGAGGAGGAAACGGTCCATGAATGTCTGACCTTCCTCCTATGCTGTCTATGGAAGGGCAATGAGCGGCACGCGCACCTCGCGGAGTCTGACGATCGCTTAATGTGCCGGAACAAAGGAGAGTCGTTAACCAAACGCTGGTTTTATGTCTATTGTTCAGAATTGGGATTGCGTGCCGTGAGCAGAGACTTCTGTCCTGGAACAAATCCATACACCTGTAATTTCATCTCTCCGACTCCAATTATCTGTTATTACAGAGAAGAGAGACCGTCACACCAGATGGAGGACAGATCGGCGGCGTTGTGACTCACCTCTGTCACCTCGGATTTCATGTTTATACAGGAAAATAAAAATGTCCATTTTATCCATGTAGGTGGACTACAGAAGAATCAGCCAGAAGAATGACCGTTTCGGAGAGGTAGGTGCTCCGTATTCTCCACCTACCTGGCCAACGATGGTCTATGACTCCGAGCCGATGACTGATCCAGGAACAGTCTAACCTTCCATGTACTGAATGGCTGGCCCTAAACAATTCTGTCCCAATGACAATGTGATACGTCACCAGAATAGGTAGACACGTCTCATAGGTAGGCGTTCCTTTCTTCATGAATATTATCTCCTAAGGTTGGGGATGTCGAGAGGCCAGTTGCAGGACTCAAGATGGCGGAAGATTCATCCAACAACGGGGTGTTTTTCCTATCAGAGAAGAAGTCGGGTGGGGATTTGCACAGTTTAGTGCCAACACCTGACCAATCGCAGTCCCCCTTGGAGTAAAGGTGGAAGAAAACTATTCTGGGTATAACCAATTATATTTGGCATATACATTCCTAATGATCTGCGTAACTGAGGGCGTGGCAGGGGTGTGTCCTTTGTGCTAGAAGGTGTCCCAGAAAATTGGGAGATATGGTGGAGGGTTCACAGCCCCGCCCCTTCGAATGCGCCATTGGGGGGTGGTCGGTGATGTCACGCTGGCTGGTAGGTGTTGGGATCAGCTGCATCAGTTCTTTTCACTCAAACTATGGTCGGCGGTGGGGGGATGGGGGGAACACCAGACATCTTCCACTGGCAGCAGGACAAAGCCCAGATTCTTGGGGTGCCGGGATTTTGTTAAAGATGACATTTCCCCCACCTTGTCACCTCTATGGTGAGTGAGGGAGACAAAGCTCACACTCATTGCTGGCTGCAGAGCTCTGGCTATGACTCAATGGGGGGAGGAGGAGAGACCTGACCGCTGCTGAGAGATCGCTGCTTCCATCCCGAGAGCCGCGTCCCTTCTCTGCTGCTCGGAGGAAGGTATAGAGCTGGGGGGCTGGGCTACATTATAAAGTAGATGTAGTGCACCCCTTTAAGGTCCACAGATAACTTGGATCCCTCAACCTGCACAGCCAGGCACACTGAATTTCCTCAGGCACTCCAGACTCAGAGAACAGTCCGCGACTTTGTTTTCATTATTTATTGAGGGATTAGAACTTTGATAGTTTGGAAGATTATGGGATGCCCACCTGAATTCAGTAAACAAACCTTCAGGGATATCTTCCTATATACAGTCCCCATATACAGTCTCTATATACAGTCCCCATCTACAGTCTCTGTATACAGTCTCTATATACAGTCCTATATACAGTCTCTATATACAGTCTCTATATATAGTCCTATATACAGTCCTATATACAGTCTCTATATACAGTCCCCATATACAGTCTCTATATACAGTCTCTATATACAGTCCTATATACAGTCTCTATATATAGTCCTATATACAGTCCTATATACAGTCCCCATATACAGTCTCTATATACAGTCTCTATATACAGTCCTATTTACAGTCTCTATATATAGTCCTATATACAGTCCTATATACAGTCTCTATATACAGTCCCCATCTACAGTCTCTGTATACAGTCTCTATATACAGTCCTATATACAGTCCCCATATACAGTCTCTATATACAGTCTCTATATACAGTCCTATATACAGTCTCTATATATAGTCCTATATACAGTCCTATATACAGTCCCCATATACAGTCTCTATATACAGTCCCCATATACAGTCTCTATATACAGTCTCTATATACAGTCCCCATATACAGTCTCTATATACAGTCCCCATATACAGTCTCTATATACAGTCTCTATATACAGTCCTATATACAGTCCCCATATACAGTCTCTATATACAATCTCTATATACAGTCCTATATACAGTCCCCATATACAGTCCCCATATACAGTCCCCATATACAGTCTCTATTTACAGTCCTATATACAGTATCTATATACAGTCTCTATATACAGTCTCTATATACAGTCCTATATACAGTCCTATATACAGTCCCCATATACAGTCCCCATATACAGTCTCTATATACAGTCCTATATACAGTATCTATATACAGTCTCTATATACAGCCTCTATATACAGCTCCTCTTCTTCCTCCAGCACTCACTCGCTTGCAGAACCCAGCGGGAACACCATGAAAATCTGGCAGTCACTCAGTCAGATTGAAGCAATGGTCCATTACAGGCAGGAACTCGAGGCCTCTTGGTTCTGTAGCAAAAAGTTCAGTGCTTGCATCACTTCTATGGCTATTGAACCCAGCACCACCACTTCAGGCACTGCCAACCCACCTGGTTGCTGCTGCCCCTTTCACTAGTCCTCCAGGCTAACTTCACCCAACAGTCCTCCAGACTGACACTCACCAACCCAACCCGGCTGACTCTCAGGAGATCTCCCGGACATGCTGACCTGCTCCAGCTGTCCTCTTTTCCTGCTCCCGTGCCTCCAGGAAGGGCTTCCTCTGTGTGTTTTGGCAGGGTCCTTCCAGGCATCACCTGAACCCCAGACCAGAGGTCATCCCCCCAGACTAAGAGGCCCCCTACCAAGGCCACCGACAGCCTCCTTAGCATTCCATCTCCATCTTCCACCTGACTCCCCTGTTGGAATGACTCATGCCTATTTATGAGGTGAGCCTGCCCCCTGGCAGCCCTTTATTGGGGATTGGCTGAGGCCCTTATAAATATTCCAAACAGCCCCTCCCAACCTCCACCCACTAACCAAAATCCCAAAACCAAGACTCCATGGACACCTCCCACCATCTTTGGACAAACCATCTCTCCGAGCACCAAAGCCAAGAGTCTCGGAGTTATCTTTGACTCAGGAATGACAATGGATGCACAAATAGGATCAGTACTCAGCGGATCTCACCATCTCCTCCGCCTGCTACGTAGACTCATCCCCTTCATTCCAGAAGAGGACAAAGCAGCAGTAGTTGGAACAATCATCAATTCCCGACTCGACTATGCAAACTCCCTCTACATAGGATTACCCCAATATCAGCTTGCGCGCCTACAAGCCATGCAAAACACTAACAAGACAAAAAACCCGGGAATCCATCTCTTCGTCCCTGAGGAGCCTACATTGACTAACCGTAAAGAATCGGATCACATTCAAGACCCTCTGCCTCACCCACAAATGCATACAAGGTAACGCCCCTCAATAACTCAGAGAGAAAATAAAACACTACACACCCAATCGCAATCTGCGATCATCTAGCCAAAACCTCCTCCTCATTCCCAAATACCACTACAAAGCAAGGGGAGAACGAAGATTCGCAGTCCAGGGACCTCGGCTATGGAACGCTCTTCCGACTCACATCCGCATGGAAGAAAACCATTAGGCCTTCAGGAAAAAAATCAAAACCTTCCTCTTCTAAGAAGCTGACAACACAGAATGCATTTAGCGCCTTGAGGCGTTTCAGTTCACATTTGCAGCGCTTCACAAATCATTCATTCATTCACTATGTCCAGAACATTCTCTAATGTCCCAGAAAACAGGGGGAGGTACCAGATGAGCTGCCAGGATGCGTCATCCAGCCTGAACCCTGAAAGGAAAGGAGGAGAGATCCCTGGTGCCGCACATCCCTGCACTACTTCCCATTGGAATGAGCGACCCAATAAACAAATCGTGGGTCACACTGAACCCTGACCCAGATTCACAGCTCAAGCTTTGCCCTGACCTAAAACAAAATTTGCACACACTAACAGCCTACTCTGACAAACCTGTATTACTAACTAGAGGGTATGTGCTTAATCTGGAGAGAATCTCTTTAAAGTTTTGGGATTTGGCCCATGGCAGACTCTATGTGAAGGGCAACTTGAAGCATCGCTCTGCGGAGAACTATGGTAGTCCAGGAGTGGAGTGTGGTGGTGTGGAGGAGACGATGGACCATTTCTTGCTTCAATTCCCCTTCAATATAGAAGTCTATAAGCGGGTGGATGGGGCTCTCGGGGTCCCTTTCCTTTCCGGCTTGAGTTATGCGGAGTGGTCGTACGGGGCTTTTCAGACTCATCGGGATTTTGAGACACTTTTTCTAGTTAGCTTAGTAGTCCGTTACTTCTCATGGAATGCACAGTGTCAGCTTTCCACTTGGAAAAAAGTCCTTCCTGTCGAGGTGGGTGGTGCACGACATTCTGGGTGAAGTCGGGAAGATTCGGAGTCTTGAGAAGGACAGGTGGCAGCTGGGTGGCCTGGGCAAAACACGGAGGAATTTCAGGCCCCCCTCAGTCTCTGGGTGTGCGGCTTTTCTTTCTGTCCTTTCAAGTCCCCCTAGATTTTTATAAGATGAGATTTTTGAGAAAAGGGCGCATGTATGGGTTACACGTGTAAACGTTTTTTAGCCTGGGGGGTGTTTAGGTGGGGGGGAGGACTTTGCTGTGCATAATAATAATGATATTCCCATATATCTTGGTTGATATATTTATGGTTTTATTAAGATGTCTGTTTGTAAGATTTTTAATAAAAGTTTACATAGATATAAGTGACATATGTACATATTTATTCCAACACTTTAGTTGGCCTTCAGGTTTGGGTTGGTAATCATTCAGCCAGATATGATGGAGCATTGTATGTACAGCAATGTTTGTTGCTTCCTTGGTACATTCATTTATAGTTTAGCTCACTGAATGGGTCTGTTATGGACATATAACACTATTGTGGTCTGTATGGGTTGTACAGGACACCAGGGATGGGTCCTGGACTGGTGGCACAGAGGTCAGGCTTGGAGACCAGTAGTGATCGCAGTGGAGAGGCTCCTATCAACCAGCAGAATAAGAACACAAGAAAGTCACCCTGGCAGATGACACAAGCTCACCAGAGGTGCGAGGTCTAAGCATTAACCGGTATCATCAGAGCTCCTGATAGTGGGAATGGGTTTTTCTGCATGTTAATACCAGGTCACAGTCCTCAGAATCACCCCACCAGGGGGTGAGCAAGTCGGGGTCCAGTAGCAGATATACAGCAGGTAGGAATCAAGCAGAAGTGTAGTCAGTAAATAAGCCAAAGGTTGCTAACAAGTCTAAATAGAAAAAAATCACACATATGGGAAATGAAGAGGCTGCACACCCCAAAAAATTGCAATGTGGGAAGGTTCCCCCAAGGGGTTCTTAAGCAGCAAAATCGATTGAATTAATTAAAAAAAAAGGGTAACTATTGTAAAATTCTTTATTATTCCATAATGAAATTCAGTATCATGTATGAGTTAAAATATGAGCTCTGGTTATACAATACAAAACACATTCCGTCATAAATAGCGATATGAATGCAGTGGAGCAAAACATTACATTACAGAATGCCAGCCACATAGATACCCCAACGTGTTTTGACCCATACGGTTATGGTCTTCCTCAGGGGGGTTATTTACTCTAAAAAGATATACATCAAAGAACTCAGAGTTCAAGGCATTTCATATGTACACACATCTATGTACACAACAATGTACATCAGGTATCAACTGGTTGCAGGTTGGGATCAAGTGGAAGTGTAGTCTAGGAACAGGTCATAGGTCAGTAAAGAGTGGTAGTGGAGATACAGACGGCAGCAGGAGTGACAAGAGTGAGATATCGGCTGGAGAGAGCACAATAATCTGGCAAACAGGAAGTGCAGAGTTTAAACCAGGAAGTTCATGGGAGGAACAAAGAGTTCAAGATACACCAAAAACAAGACATAAGGCAAGGTTGACCAATGGATCAGACAGGGAGTTGTCCAGCATCTCAGGTGGGTCATCAAGAAGAGATACTGCCAGACACAGCAGAGGTTGTAGGTTCAGGCCAAGGTCATGACAACTGGAGACATGTTTCCCTCCTATTTGGGCTGTGGTCCCTTTAAGGGAGAAATAAGGAGACATTTTGAGTTCTCACCCATGAAGGGTGAGGGGTTCCATGGGGTTCCATTCTGGGTTAGTAGTCCTCAACTGAGATCTGGAATAAAGAGACTCAAAGAGACTTTTGGTGGGAAAGAGCCTCCCTGAATGCAGGGATGTTGGTTCTGAAAGGGTTAACCCATCTTGAAAAGCAGCAGGAAGGAGTCACCACCGGTCTGTGAGGTTGGTGGGGAGATCACAGCTGTGAACGAGATCTGGACTACCTGGAGACTGAGACTCGGTTTGCTGAGCTTATGTGGCTTTTCCTATACTCCAAAACAGGCAGGACCCTGAGTTCAGACATGGGATTGGCATCGTTTTGGTGGCGAGTCGTAATATTGCTTCCCTAGACCGGTACCGTGGACTGTCCATACTTTTTGTTCTGTTCCTGGTTATGAAGAAACAATAAAGACCATGAGATCCCATGTTACCGGCTCCATACATGGTGATCCTTTGGTTGTATTGGTTGCTGAATTCATTTACTATCCAAAACGTCAACTTATCCAATTTTATTTAAGGGTTTCTTATTATGAAAAAGCCAATAAAGTATTTCTGTTACTTTCACTACTTCTTGTCTCTTTCTATGCATTCTGTAAGAGGGAGAGATTCAACTGGTATTGGCAACGGTAAACCCTGAGACCAGGTGGGGGGTGGCATGGATGGCAGAAGGAGCACATGTCCAGGACACAGGTGTCCTTTTATGAAAGTGCGGTAAAATACCGCTTTTCAGTTCTCAGGCATTCTCAGAGGAGATCGCTCTCCTCCGAGTGCCTGTTTATGAAGGTGTGTAGATCGCTCTCCTCTGAGTGCCTGTTTATGAAGGTGTGTAGATCGCTCTCCTCTGAGGTCCTGTTTATGAAGGTCTGTAGATCGCTCTCCTCTGAGTGCCTGTTTATGAAGGTGTGTAGATCGCTCTCCTCTGAGGTCCTGTTTATGAAGGTCTGTAGATCGCTCTCCTCTGAGTGCCTGTTTATGAAGGTGTGTAGATCGCTCTCCTCTGAGTGCCTGTTTATGAAGGTGTGTAGATCGCTCTCCTCTGAGTGTGTTTATGAAGGTGTGTAGATCGCTCTCCTCTGAGGTCCTGTTTATGAAGGTCTGTAGATCGCTCTCCTCTGAGTGCCTGTTTATGAAGGTCTGTAGATCGCTCTCCTCTGAGTGCCTGTTTATGAAGGTCTGTAGATCGCTCTCCTCTGAGGTCCTGTTTATGAAGGTGTGTAGATCGCTCTCCTCTGAGTGCCTGTTTATGAAGGTGTGTAGATCGCTCTCCTCTGAGTGCCTGTTTATGAAGGTCTGTAGATCGCTCTCCTCTGAGGTCCTGTTTATGAAGGTGTGTAGATCGCTCTCCTCTGAGTGCCTGTTTATGAAGGTGTGTAGATCGCTCTCCTCTGAGGTCCTGTTTATGAAGGTGTGTAGATCGCTCTCCTCTGAGTGCCTGTTTATGAAGGTGTGTAGTTCGCTCTCCTCTGAGTACCTGTTTATGAAGGTGTGTAGATCGCTCTCCTCTGAGTGCCTGTTTATGAAGGTCTGTAGATCGCTCTCCTCTGAGGTCCTGTTTATGAAGGTGTGTAGATCGCTCTCCTCTGAGTGCCTGTTTATGAAGGTGTGTAGATCGCTCTCCTCTGAGTACCTGTTTATGAAGGTCTGTAGATCGCTCTCCTCTGAGTGCCTGTTTATGAAGGTCTGTAGATCGCTCTCCTCTGAGTGCCTGTTTATGAAGGTGTGTAGATCGCTCTCCTCTGAGTGCCTGTTTATGAAGGTCTGTAGATCGTTTCTCATGTTGAGTTTGTCACGGGTATGGCCAGAGCGGAGGCTGTTTTAGAGGACTGTGTGCAAGCCTGTTGCCCACCGATTATGGGCCCTAGCATTTGAGGTGAATGAGAAATCCAGTCTGAACTGTATTAATCGGACTCAGTCATGTATATATTGTATGGGGACTCCTTACTGTATATTTGTGTCCCTGAAGAGGGAGGGGGGATTCCTCCAGCAGCCCCCTGCTGATAAGACTGATTCATTCTGCTGGGACACATCCTGTGAGGAGATGCTGGTGTTATCAACATGTGTTTATGTTAATTGAGAGAGCTGATCACATTAGCCACCAGCCCTGGCTAATAGACGAATGGTCTAGGCTGAGGAGGGGGGAGATTGTTGTTTGTATTGTTAATTGTATTAATGTGTGAAGCTCGGTGCCCACAAGACTGTCATCTGGTCTGGGTACATTTTGTAGTAAATTAGGTCATGTTAATTAGGTTAGCTTTGAGTCATCCCTGATATAAAAAGGTCTGTGAGATCTCAAAATAAAGGCAGTTCTGATGTACTCCAAGACTGGTGTTGTCTAGTTCTTGGGGTTCCTATAGCCAGATCCATTGGACTCGTGTTCCAGAACTTAGGAAGCGGTATATGACAGAAGCACTCAAGCGGAGTGTGGGGCGTTCCGTGACATTGGTGGCAAGCAGCGGGAAAGCTTCCTGAAGTCTGAAGTCTGGGACATCCAAACCTCCAACTGGATCCAAGATCAGCATAGCAGACTTCAGTCACCCCAGCGGAGATATGGACCTGGCATCAGAATTCCCGGGGCTGCTGCGGATCATCCTTTCAACGTACACCAGGACTGTGTCTGAGGATGAATACCTGGAGCTCAGGCAGCTGATTCGGGTGGAGCTCTGGATTGCAGCCCTCCGTCTCGCTGGTATAAAACAGGGCAAGTGCTTTCCAACCCAAGAGCAACGGGCCAGTGACCAACGGGCATTGCGGATGGCATTCCTGGGAGAGCAGCCCCAGGAGCAATGGGTGACTGAGTTGGACAGGTTGGTCCAGCAGGAGATAGAGCTGGACAATCGTTATCGGGCTCTGCAATGGCACGCAGAGGAGGGATATTTAGGGGAGACAACAGAATGCTCTCCGGAGGGATATGACTTTGGCGGCCCTGGATTGCTGTGGGAGAACCTTACAGATCTTTTTATGTTTGGCGATGAAGGGGAACCTGACCTTGAGGACATGAGAGACTATAGAGAGTCTATGCTCGGTCTTGCAGGGGTCTCAGAGCTCAAACCTGATCTGGACCATTTGCTAAGGAAGGAACAGCATCTGGAAAGGGCATACAGGAAACTGCTAGAACAAGTTCAGCAGCATGCCAGAGAATCGGCAGTGGAAAATCCGGAGATTGCCGTCCCCAAACCTGAAGTGCTGACAACAGGACAGAGCTCTGCTAACCTCTGTCCAGAAATGATAACATCTTCTGGGTTCCATGGACAGGAGATGGTGAACCTCTATCCCCAGACATCAGTTGCAGAGACATGGGATTTGATAGACTTTTCTGCTGAGGAAGAACAACCTGATGAGCCTCCAGCAGAAGAGCTGCTATCAGGGCCAAAGTTCACTGTGTTCTGCCCAGCACCAACAGTGGCTTCGGCCTTCCTGAGAGAAGAGGTAGTCGGCCTTTCTCCCACAACACTGACAGGGACATGTGATTTTCTGCCAGCAGCATCTATGGAGTTAAAACAAACTTCTCCAGCTGAAGATCTGGTAACTGAACAGAGGGTCCAAGACCTCTGTCCCACACTTTTACCAATTCCAGCGACTGGGGATTTAATAGACGTTTCTGTAGAGGAGGAACCACCTGGCAAACCCCCAGCAGAAGTGCTGGCAACCGGACAGAGGGTCCAAGACCTCTGCCCCACACCTGCAGCAATTGTGGAGGCTCAGGGTGAGAAGATGGCAATCACTTCCCAGCAGCAGATACAGGGGGAGAAGGGAGAGGAGGTGTGTGTTGTCCCTCCCCAACAGTTGGCCAGGGTGGAGGAAGTGGGCTTTCCTCCCCAGCAAAGATCCGTGTACCTGGGAGACAGTACCATCGACATGTCGTCCCAGCAGCCAGATGAGGGAATGGAAAAGGAAGCAGCCGGCTCACCTCCCCAATGGCAGCTACACAGTTTGGGAGTGGAGGAAGCCAGCTGCCTGCCCCAACAGTTAGCTGGAGCAGAGGATGCGGAGTCCCCAGCAGAAGTGCTGGCAACAGGGCAGAGTGCTACCAACCTCTGCCCAGCACCGGCAACAACTACAGAGTTCCAGGGAGGCGGGGCAGTCGGCCTCCCTCTCCAACAGTTAGCCGGAACAGATGGTGTGGGGTTTCCAGCAGAAGGGCTGGCAACAGGGCCGAGGACTGCTGGACTCTGCCCTCAACTAACAGAGGATGGATTTCCTGTGAAGGTGGATGGGACTTCAGTCCCCACCTGTATACCCCAGGGATGCTGGGCAGTGGTCCCCGATCCCCAACAGCATGACAGAGTGAGCCCAGTCACCCTGTCTTCTCTCCAGCGGCAGATATGTTCTCTGAGAGAGGCAGAGGATGGCTGGGTGAGTAATGCACTGTTTGGGATGATTTGTTTGGGGTACTGTGTGGGTACAGGCAGTAGAGGACTGGAGCTGTTTACTAACTTCGGAGTCAACCCGTCTGGGGTCTCCTCCTGTGTTAGTCTCCTGCCGAAAGGGGAGAAATGTCACGGACCTGGCCGGAGCAGAGGCTGTTGGAGAGGACTGTATGCAAGCCTGTTGCCCACCGATTATGGGCCCTAGCATTTGAGGTGAATGAGAAATCCAGTCTGAACTGTATTAATCGGACTCAGTCATGTATATATTGTATGGGGACTCCTTACTGTATATTTGTGTCCCTGAAGAGGGAGGGGGGATTCCTCCAGCAGCCCCCTGCTGATAAGACTGATTCATTCTGCTGGGACACATCCTGTGAGGAGATGCTGGTGTTATCAACATGTGTTTATGTTAATTGAGAGAGCTGATCACATTAGCCACCAGCCCTGGCTAATAGACGAATGGTCTAGGCTGAGGAGGGGGGAGATTGTTGTTTGTATTGTTAATTGTATTAATGTGTGAAGCTCGGTGCCCACAAGACTGTCATCTGGTCTGGGTACATTTTGTAGTAAATTAGGTCATGTTAATTAGGTTAGCTTTGAGTCATCCCTGCTGTATAAAGGTCTGTGAGATCTCAAAATAAAGGTAGTTCTGATGTACTCCAAGACTGGTGTTGTCTAGTTCTTGGGGATCCTATAGCCAGATCCATTGGACTCGTGTTCCAGAACTTAGGAAGCGGTATATGACGGAAGCACTCAAGCGGAGTGTGGGGCGTTCCGTGACAGAGTTGATCTACAAACGCCGGGAACTCCTGAGAACGGCTCCTCTCACTATCATCTCCTGTGATATAGCGGGATTACAGTATGAGGAACCATAAAATACAAAAGTTTAACACAAATCAGCACACATTATTCCCCAACATATTAATAAAATAATAAAGTTAAATTCCCCCTACACAATATACATTAACCTAATTATAAAAAAAACATTGTTTTTATCAATATTTAAAGATCATACATGTCCCTATTTAAATGTGAATGGTGTATAGTAAATGAATGTAATGCACATATGTAATGCAGCTATACACCATTCATATAAATGCAAAACACATTTATAATCATAAAAAAAATAATTTTAATAAAGTATACAAGTATAAATATTTATTAATAAATTAAAATAAAATATATTTCATTACAGATAAACATAAAAATTGATAAACTGGTGCGATGCGAGAACACTGCGAATCTACTGCGGGTTCCCGCATCGCACCGACTCGCATGTCAGTTCACACTGCCATATGCGAATCGCTGGGGAGTGTCAATACATTGTTACCCCCAGATCAGCTTGCATATCGCACTGCGAACTGACAGTTCGGACATGAATCGGATCGCATATGTGTGAACACACATGCGATCCGATTCTGGTCCGAACAGAAAAAAGGGTCCTGTGCGTGTTTGCACCGAATGCGGTGCGATATCAGCCATACTATCTGTACAGCTGATATTGCACCGCACAGACATCGCATGTAATGTGAATGGCAGTGTGCTGCGAATAACATGCGATGCCTGTGCGATGTCTGGCATCGCACAAGTGTGAACTGGGCCTAAAAGTTAACAACACCCCCAAATCAGTTCGCATATCGCAGTGCGATCTGCAAACTCGGACAGTAATCGAATCGCATGGGTGTGAACACCCATGCGATCCGATTCTGCTGTGGACCAAAAAAAGGGTCCTGTAAGAGTTTGGTCCGAGGGCAATGCAAATTTAGCAATACTATCTGTATGGCTGAAATCGCATCGCACAGAGATCGGATGTGATTTTGCACTGCAGTGCGGTGCGAATCACATCCGATCTCGGACACCGCAGCAGTGGGAACTGGCATTGACACCCGCAGTGGTGCGCAGATGTCAATGTAGGTGCGATGTGAAAACCTGCACAGGAATCACGCTGGTTCACGCATCGCACAAGTGTGAACCCAGCCAGAGACGTGAACATCTAAAAAAATATATATATATATATATACACTATAAATTCCTATCCTGCTGGTTTTGGGGTGTGTACTTTCTCCAGAATATCAGCCAGTTTCAGGCTTCTCACTCTGATTCTCCACTTCTGAAATGGTGAATCAGAAAGTGAGAATTCTGTCACAGATCGCCAGTGAGGTGCTGAGATCGACCTTCATAAACTGCCCGTTTCTGTGAAGTCAGTTACAAATTCTCACTGTGCGGAGATAATGAGAGGAGAACATGTTCTCCGCTGATTATCTCAGGTTCATAAACTGGTCATGAGCTGAGATCAGCGGTGAGACTCGGGATCGCCGCTGATCTCAGTTTCATAAAAGGACACCACAGTGTTGATATGTGGATGGGGGGGAGGCTGAGAGTTTTGGCGGCTCTGTTCCCTGGCACCTCATTGACTGCAGTGGCACTCCTGTCAGAAGGAGCTGGGATTCGATAACTGCTGGGGGGGATTTTGCTGTCTCCTCCCTCCAATGGCAGCCTGCTGGGGCCAGTTTATCATCTTAATTGGTGCATTTTGTGGTAGCAGCCTGTCACCTGAGGGGGGTGTTGGGGGCGCAGCCTGTCACCTGAGGGGGGTGTTGGGGGCGCAGCCTGTCACCTGAGGGGGGTGTTGGGGGCGCAGCCTGTCACCTGAGGGGGTGGGGGGGATGCACCCTGTTTCTCAATAGTGGTCCATGAGATCATGTCCCCAGCCTGGCTCTCCTCCCTTTCCTTTCCTTCTCTTTCTTTGTGATCACTTTGTGGTTCTAGGAGAAGGGAGAGGGTGCCCTCTGGTGGTCAGATGGTGCCAGTGCTGACTCGCTCTACCCGCCGCATGCCCTGTCTCCTAGCAGGCCCCCCCCCCGACCCTAATGGGTTCCCCTACGCAGACAGGCAGCATGCTTATGCCGCGTACATACGAATGGACTTTACGGCAGACTTTGCCCGGCGGACGGGATTTCGTTGGACAATTCGATCGTGTGTGGGCTCCAGCGGACTTTGTTTTCTCAAAAGTTGGACGGACTTAGATTTTAAACATGTTTCAAATCTATCCGACGGACTCGAGTCCGATCGAAAAGTCCGCTCGTCTGTATGCTAGTTCGATGGACAAAAACCCACGCTAGGGCAGCTATTGGCTACTGGCTATGAACGTCCTTATTTTAGTCCGGTGTACGTCATCACGTACGAATCCATCGGACTTTGGTGGATTGTGTGTAGACAAGTCCGTTCATTCGGGAAAGTCCGTCAAAAAGTCAGCCGGGCAAAGTCTGCCGTAAAGTCCGCTCGTGTGTACGCGGCATTAGTTTTTAGTGATCTGTCAACATTCAGCCTTTTCACCCAGCAACAGACTCCCAAAAAAATAACACTCTCCATGTACTTCCCGACCCACGTGAATGTGTGCCCTTCCTGGTCTTTGCACACTCCAGTCAAGCAATGAGAAACCCTGTGGGTGGATTGGGGTCACATGGGGTACATTATAAATCAGGGGGGATGGGAGGATGTGGAAGGGACAATCGTTACTCTAATGTCCTTCTATCACCCGGACTTGTATTGAGGAATGAGAATTGTCTTTATGTCTGTAGGCTTAGTACGGGTTCCTTTTGTCCGGGGAATAGAACAGACCGAGCCATTCTGATTCTGCTGCAGTAAACACTTCTGCAAAATAACCTCGATGGTTACCAATGCAGTATCCTGGCCTAGGCCAACAAGGCCCAGGCCTAGGGCAGCACTTTGCAGGGGGGCAGCAAAAAAGATGCCCCCCCGCACGAAAAAAACAGCCTCCTCCTGGCCCCCACATGAAAAGAGTCCCCACTGGCTTACACTACACTTTTAGTGTACTTTTTTCGCTCATGGTTTTTGCAACCTGCTGATTTGTCTTAGGTTTTCCTCTATAGGAACATCTTTATGCTAGTTACTCCTGTTTTATTTAGCAAAATGTATTGCAATTAAACATACACAGGTTAAAGATATTTCAGTCTGTGTGTTGACATATTTTGGGGTTATTTTTGGCCTGATCGAGTCCTAATTCTTTGACTATGAAACCGGTTTGTGAATTTTACATGACCACCATTAAATGGAACATTAGTTGGACAGGTCCCCATCCCCAATGTTCCTCCTGGGATAAGTGGCACTGACAGCCAAGAGCGGTACCTGTGTGGTCAGATCACCATTGTATGTTCAATAATCCACAAATATGGATTTAAGCCAACCCTATCTGCTGGCCCAATGTGATGTCATTTAGGGGTATTTTAACCACTTACCAACCGGCCCATAGCCGAATGACGGCTGCAGGGCGGTTGGATAACTCTGGGAGGGTGTACTATGACGTCCTCCCAGAATTCCCCTCTCGCGCGCCCCCTGGGACGCGCACCCAAACACATCCGTGACCGCCGGGTCCCCTGATCGCGGCCGTTTACCATGTGATCGAGCCGTCAAATGACGGCGCAATCACATGTAAACAGACCGGCGTCATCTGATGACGCCGGTTCCTCTCCTCCCCTCCTGTGTACCGATCGGTACACTGTGAGCGGGGAGGGGGATGGATGGATGTCTGCAGTGCTGTGGGCTGGATGTGTAGTGCCCACAGCGCTGCACAGAGACATCCATCCATCCATGCTCAGCCATCCCTCACTACTAATGCTGTGCAATACTCTGCAATACCCCCACAATACTCTGCAATACCCCCACAATACTCTGCAATACCCCCACAATACTCTGCAATACCCCCACAATACTCTGCAATACCCCCACAATACTCTGCAATACCCCCACAATACTCTGCAATACCCCCACAATACTCTGCAATACCCCACAATACTCTGCAATACCCCCACAATACTCTGCAATAGGGATGAGCCGAACACCCCCCGGTTCGGTTCGCACCAGAACCCGCGAACGGACCGAAAGTTCGCACGAACGTTAGAACCCCATTGACGTCTATGGGACTCGAACGTTCGAAATCAAAAGTGCTCATTTTAAAGGCTAATTTGCATGGTATTGTCCTAAAAAGGGTTTGGGGACCCGGGTCCTGCCCCAGGGGACATGTATCAATGCAAAAAAAAGTTTTAAAAACGGCCGTTTTTTCGGGAGCAGTGATTTTAATGATGCTTAAAGTAAAAAAAAAAAGTGAAATATTCCTTTAAATATCGTACCTGGGGGGTGTCTATAGTATGCCTGTAAAGTGACGCGTGTTTCCCGTGTTTAGAACAGTCCCTGCACCAAATGTCATTTTTAAAGGAAAAAATCTCATTTAAAACTGCTTGCGGGTTTAATGTCATGTCGGGTCATGGCAATATGGATGAAAATCAGTGAGACAAACGGCATGGGTACCCCCCAGTCCATTACCAGGCCCTTTGGGTCTTGTATGGATATTAAGGGGAACCCCGCACCCAAATTAAAATAAGGAAAGGTGTGGGGCCACCAGGCCCTATATACTCTGAACAGCAGTATACAGGTTTGTTGTTAAGTAGAATCTGTTTGTAATTTTGAACATTTTTAACGTGTTTAGCTCCAGCCAAAAAATCTTTTCTAAGCTTTTTGGAAAACATAGGGAAGGGTTATCACCCCTGTGACATTTGTTTTGCTGTCTTTCCTCCTCTTCAGAAGATTTCACCTCACTTTTTTGTCCCAATGAAAAATGTTTTTTGAAAATTTGGGTTTTTTTGTGGAACAAGGATTGGAAAGCATCAGTGGAAAGGAGAAATTGTTTTCCCATATTAACTCTTACAGGAGAGAATTTCCCTTCCTAGGGGTAGATTTCATCTCACTTCCTGTTGTCTCCTTCCGTTTGCAAGTAGGAGTCATTTGTAAGTTAGATGTTTGAAAGTAGGGTCCTGCCCTATATACTCAGCAGAAATTTGGGCCTTAGGTATTGCTGTGGCCACAACACTGTAAGCCCTCACAGGGCCCTGCTGTGAAATATTAGATCAAGAATTGTAATTACATGCCCCTGTTGAACAGGAGCTGAAAAATTAGACCTTAGGCACTGGTGCTGGTGCCACAACACTGCAACCCCTCACAGACACTCTAGTTGGAACGCAGGAATGAGCCCTGCTGCAAAGTATTGCTTCAAAAATTGTAATTACACGCCCCTGTTAGACAGGGGCAGAAAAATTGGGCCTTAGGCACTGGTGCTGGTGCCACAACACTGCAACCCCTCACAGACACTCTAGTTGGAACGCAGGAACGAGCCCTGCTGCAAAGTATTGCTTCAAAAATTGTAATTACACGCCCCTGTTAGACAGGGGCAGAAAAATTGGGCCTTAGGCACTGGTGCTGGTGCCACAACACTGCAACCCCTCACAGACACTCTAGTTGGAACGCAGGAACGAGCCCTGCTGCAAAGTATTGCATCAAAAATTGTAATTACACGCCCCTGTTAGACAGGGGCAGAAAAATTGGGCCTTAGGCACTGGTGCTGGTGCCACAACACTGCAACCCCTCACAGACACTCTAGTTGGAATGCAGGAACGAGCCCTGCTGCAAAGTATTACATCAAAAATTGTAATTACACGCCCCTGTTAAACAGGGGCTGAAAAATTGTGCCTTAGGCACTGGTGGTGGCGCCCAGAACCAAAAATGTTCTTACAAGCTATCAGCGTGATGATTGAGGAGGAAGAGGATAATTACTCAGGGATAGTCACTCAGCATCAGCATAGGCAGTCTTTGAAGGGATCTGAGATTTCAAAAAAAATTATTCGGTTACATCAGCATCAGGTGCTTGGTAGCTGGTGGTGATCCAAGACTCATTCATTTTTATGAAGGTCAGCCGATCGACCGAGTCGGTGGACAGACGCACCCTGTGATCGGTTACCACGCCTCCAGCAGCACTGAATGTGCGTTCCGAAAGAACGCTGGATGCAGGACAGGCCAGTAGCTCAATTGCATACTGTGCAAGCTCTGGCCAGTGATCCATCCTCAAGACCCAGTAACCCAGAGGATTTTCGGTGGGAAAGGTGTCCAAGTCTGATCTTGCCCCTAGGTATTCCTGCACCATGTAAAACAGACGCTGGCGATGGTTGCTGGAACCGATCATACCTTGGGGCTGCGGACCAAAAAATTGTCTGAATGCATCGGTCAGACGGCCACCTTCTCCACCGCTCCTTCTTTGACTGACCGAAGCCTCAGCAACACGTTGTCCAGAAACAGGAGTTTGTAACCTCCCAGTCTCTGGGAACGCGTTGCACAGACCTTTCTGCAAGGCCTCCCGAAGATGTTTCATCCTCTGCTCCCTCTGCGATGGCAAGATAAGGTCCGCAACCTTACCCTTGTAACGTGGATCAAGGAGGGTTGCCAGCCAGTATTGGTCCTTCTCCTTGATACCACGAATACGAGGATCCTTACGCAGGCTTTGCAGGATCAGGGAGGCCATGCAGCGTAGGTTTGCTGAGGCATTCGGTCCGGAGTCCTCTGGGTCACTAAGAACGACATGGTCCGCAGCCACCTCCTCCCAGCCACGTACAAGTCCATGTGTTTCTTGGGACTGATCCCTTAAAGACTGCTGCTGATGCTGAGTGCCAGGCTCCACCTCCATACTGACACAATCTTCCTCCTCCTCCTCTTCCTCCTCGTCCTCTTCCTGTGTGATCGGCGGGCACGCAGGAACACTGTCTGGATAAAGGGGGCCTTGAGAGCTAAGGAAGTCCTCCTCTTCCTGCCTCTGTTCTGCCTCAAGTGCCCTGTCCATTATTCCACGCAGCGTGTGCTCCAACAGGTGGACAAGGGGGACAGTGTCACTGATGCATGCACTGTCACTGCTCACCATCCTCGTGGCCTCCTCGAATGGTGACAGGACAGTGCATGCATCCCTGATCATGGCCCACTGGCGTGGGGAAAAAAAACCAAGCTCCCCTGACCCTGTCCTGGTGCCATAGTCGCACAGGTACTCATTGATGGCCCTCTGCTGCGTGTGCAGCCGCTGCAGCATGGCCAACGTTGAGTTCCACCTGGTGGGCATGTCACAGATTAGGCGGTTCTTGGGCAGGTTAAACTCCTTTTGGAGGTCCGTCAGCCGAGCACTGGCATTATATGACCGGCGGAAATGCACACAGACTTTCCTGGCCTGCCTCAGGACATCCTGTAAGCCCGGGTACCTGCCCAAGAACCGCTGCACCACCAAGTTAAGGACGTGAGCCAAACAGGGCACATGGGTCATTTGTCCCTGTCGGAGGGCAGAGAGGAGGTTGGTGCCATTGTCGCAAACCACCATTCCTGCCTTAAGTTGGCGTGGCGTCAACCACCTCTGAACCTGCCCCTGCAGAGCTGACAAAACCTCTGCCCCAGTGTGGCTCCTGTCCCCCAAGCACACCAGCTCAAGCACCGCATGGCATCTTTTGGCCTGCGTACTTGCGTAGCCCCTTGAACGCCTACGGAGCACCGCTGGTTCCGAGGAAGAGGCCATAGAGGAAGAAGAAGAGGAGGGGGTGGAGGAGAGAGGTGTGTCACAATCAGCATTTTGGAGGCGTGGTGGCGGAACAACCTCCAACACTACTGCACCTTGTCCTGCATCCTTCCCAGCTGCCAGCAGAGTCACCCAATGCGCCGTGAAACTTAGGTAACGTCCCTGTCCATGCCTGCTGGACCATGAGTCAGCGGTAATATGCACCTTACCGCTGACCGCCCTGTCCAGCGAGGCATGGACATTGCCTTCCACATGCCGGTAGAGAGCCGGAATCGCCTTCCGTGAGAAAAAGTGGCGTTTGGGTACCTGCCACTGAGGAACCGCACATTCCACAAACTCACGGAAGGGGGCAGAGTCTACCAACTGAAAAGGCAGCAGTTGAAGTGCTAGCAATTTTGCCAAGCTAGCATTCAACCGCTGGGCATGTGGATGGCTGGGAGCAAACTTCTTTCGGCGGTGCAGCAGCTGGGGCAGGGAAATTTGCCTGGTACAATCTGACGTCGGTGTACCAAAAGCAGATTGCCCACAAGTACTTGGCTGTGACACACCTAATTCTACACCTTCATTCCTCTCACTGCAGGTCTCAGAGAGGACTGAAGGTCTAGTGGGGTTGGAAATCTCAGCTGATGAGGAGCAAGGAGAGGTCCTCTTTGTTCTTTGGTGTGGGTCTTTTAGATACGCTTGCCAACGAACTGCATGGCAGGTCAACATATGTCTGGTCAAGCATGTGGTACCCAAGCGGGAGATGTTTTGGCCACGCGAGATACGCTTGAGACATATGTTGCAAATAGCAGCGGTGCGATCTGATGCACTCGTCTCAAAAAAGGCCCACACCAAAGAACTTTTTGAATAACGCGCAGAGACTGCAGCGCCCTGCACATGTGGAGCTTTGGGGTGTGATGCAGTCAATGTGCTGCTCTTAGGCTGGCCCCTGGAGGGCATCCTGCCTCGTTGGTGATGTGCCGCCGCCTCCTCCTCCTCCTCCTCCTCCTCCTCCTCCTCCTCCTCCTCTCTCCTATCAGGCACCCACGTTGAGTCAGTGACCTCATCATCCCCTCCCTCCTCATCACTGGAGCAAACCTGGCAGTATGCTGCAGCAGGGGGAGCATGACTGCCAGATTGCTGTCCTTCTTGGGCACCCCCTCTGTCCGTGCTCATGTTACTGCCTTCATCGAGCTCAGTATCGTCATCAGAGCCTTCCAAACGCTGGGCATCCTCCTGGAGCATGTACCCAACACTGTGGTCAAACAGTTCGAGGGAATCCTCATGAGGACATGGTGGAGCTAGGGAAGGAGTCACTGATGACATTGAGCTGAGGGAAGAGGCCGCTGCTTTGCCAGACAAAGCACCCTGGGCATGGGTGAGAGAGGATGAGGAGGATGAGGACGGCTTGGTCATCCACTCGACCAAGTCTTCCGCATGTTGCGGCTCAACACGGCCAGCTGCCGAAAAAAAGGCCAAGCGTGTCCCATGGCCACGTGCTGATGAGGATGCACCGTCTCCACGACCAGCACTAGACACAGAGCCTGCTTGCCCTCTCTTATTGGCTTGTGACTGTCTGCCTCTCCTTCTTGGCCTTCCAGACATACTAATGGCCTGTAGCTGCACTAAGCTGGGATAGAACACCTGTAATTTTCTTCAAGTAGCTTTATATACTGTAACCAGACAAGCCTGCCTGTCAGTAGGAAGATAACAGGAACGGATCTAGCTGAACACTGTGAGCAGGACGCACTGTACTAAATGTAAATAGTCTAGCTGCCTGACCGTGGTACTAATAGGATCAAATAGAACACCTGTAATTTTCTTCAGGTAGCTTTATATACTGTAACCAGACAAGCCTGCCTGTCAGTAGGAAGATAACAGGAACGGATCTAGCTGAACACTGTGAGCAGGACGCGCTGTACTAAATGTAAATAGTCTAGCTGCCTGACCGTGGTACTAATAGGATCAAATAGAACACCTGTAATTTTCTTCAGGTAGCTTTATATACTGTAACCAGACAAGCCTGCCTGTCAGTAGGAAGATAACAGGAACGGATCTAGCTGAACACTGTGAGCAGGACGCACTGCACTAAATGTAAATAGCAGGAACGGATCTAGCTGAACACTGTGAGCAGGACGCACTGCACTAAATGTAAATAGCAGGAACGGATCTAGCTGAACACTGTGAGCAGGACGCACTGCACTAAATGTAAATAGCAGGAACGGATCTAGCTGAACACTGTGAGCAGGACGCACTGCACTAAATGTAAATAACAGGAACGGATCTAGCTGAACACTGTGAGCAGGACGCACTGCACTAAATGTAAATAGCAGGAACGGATCTAGCTGAACACTGTGAGCAGGACGCACTTCACTAAATGTAAATAGCAGGAACGGATCTAGCTGAACACTGTGAGCAGGACGCACTGCACTAAATGTAAATTGCAGGAACGGATCTAGCTGAACACTGTGAGCAGGACGCACTGCACTAAATGTAAATAGTCTAGAAGATAACAGGAACGGATCTAGCTGAACACTGTGAGCAGGACGCACTGCACTAAATGTAAATAGCAGGAACGGATCTAGCTGAACACTGTGAGCAGGACGCACTGCACTAAATGTAAATAGCAGGAACGGATCTAGCTGAACACTGTGAGCAGGACGCACTGCACTAAATGTAAATAGCAGGAACGGATCTAGCTGAACACTGTGAGCAGGACGCACTGCACTAAATGTAAATAACAGGAACGGATCTAGCTGAACACTGTGAGCAGGACGCACTGCACTAAATGTAAATAGCAGGAACGGATCTAGCTGAACACTGTGAGCAGGACGCACTGCACTAAATGTAAATAGCAGGAACGGATCTAGCTGAACACTGTGAGCAGGACGCACTGCACTAAATGTAAATTGCAGGAACGGATCTAGCTGAACACTGTGAGCAGGACGCACTGCACTAAATGTAAATAGTCTAGAAGATAACAGGAACGGATCTAGCTGAACACTGTGAGCAGGACGCACTGCACTAAATGTAAATAGCAGGAACGGATCTAGCTGAACACTGTGAGCAGGACGCACTGCACTAAATGTAAATAGCAGGAACGGATCTAGCTGAACACTGTGAGCAGGACGCACTGCACTAAATGTAAATTGCAGGAACGGATCTAGCTGAACACTGTGAGCAGGACGCACTGCATTAAATGTAAATAGTCTAGATAGAAGATAACAGGAACGGATCTAGCTAAACTGAATACAGTGTATATATATATATATATATGCAACACCTGGGATGCATATATATACACAATACACTGTAAGTGCAGCTAACTGACTGACTGTTCTGCCTAATCTATCTAACTCAAATCAAATGACACTGTCTCTCTCTCTCTCTCTCTATCTCTCAGCACACCGGAACACACACTACACAGGGCCGCCGTGCAGGCGGCCTTATATAGTGTGGGGTGTGTACTAAATCCCCTGAGCCATAATTGGCCAAAGCCACCCTGGCTTTGGCCAATTACAGCTCTCTCTACTGACGGCGCTGTGATTGGCCAAGCATGCGGGTCATAGTGCATGCTTGGCCAATCATCAGCCAGCAATGCACTGCGATGCCGCAGTGAATTATGGGCCGTGACGCGCCACACGAATTTAGCGCGAACGGCCCATAACGTTCGCAATTCGGCGAACGATCGAACAGCCGATGTTCGAGTCGAACATGGGTTCGACTCGAACACGAAGCTCATCCCTACTCTGCAATACCCCCACAATACTCTGCAATACCCCCACAATACTCTGCAATACCCCCACAATACTCTGCAATACCCCACAATACTCTGAAATGCCCCCGCCATACTCTGCAATGCCCCCGCAATACCCCGCCATACTCCGCCATACCCCGCAATACCCCGCCATACTCCGCAATACCCCGCCATACTCCGCCATACTCCGCCATACTCCGCCATACTCTGCCATACCCCGCCATACTCCGCCATACCCCGCCATACTCCGCCATACTCCGCCATACTCTGCCATACCCCGCCATACTCCGCCATACTCCGCCATACTCCGCCATACTCTGCCATACCCCGCCATACTCCGCCATACTCCGCAATACCCTGCCATACCCCGCCATACCCCGCCATACTCCGCCATACCCCGCAATACCCCGCCATACTCCGCAATACCCCGCCATACCCCGCAATACCCCGCCATACTCCGCAATACCCCGCCATACTCCGCAATACCCCGCCATACTCCGCCATACCCCGCAATACCCAGCCATACTCCGCCATACCCCACCATACTCCGCAATACCCCGCCATACCCTGCCATGCTGAGCCATGCTCAGCTGTACTCGCCCTCTGTATGTGGCCAGGCTGTGGAAGTCTCACACATGGGGTATCGCCGTACTCAGGAGGAGTAGGAGAATCTATTTTGGGGTGTCATTTTTGGTATGTACATGTTATGTGGTAGAAATATTGTATAAATGGACAACTTTGTGTTAAAAAAAAAAAAAGCGTTTTAACCACTTCCCGCCTGCCGGCCATCATACAACATCCTTGACTTTGTGCGGAGATATCTGAATGATGGGTGCAGCTACAGGCATCATTCAGATATCAGCTTTTTCAGCCGGCGATTCCCTACACCATAAGAATGATCATAGCGGCTGTTCCACTGCTTGATCGTTCTTACGGGAGGCGAGAGGGGATGTCCCCCCTTCCCGCCACCTTGCGGTGCTTCTACCGACTCACCGCTACGATCGAAGCCAGGATCTTTTTTTTTTTTTTTTTTAATTTCAGGCTTCCCAGCCTAGAGGTGAGATGTGGGGTCTTATTGACCCCCCATATCTCACTGTAAAGAGGACCTGTCATGCCATATTCCTATTACAAGGATGTTTATATTCCTTGTAATAGGAATAAAAGTGGTCAAAAATTTTTTTTTTGGGAAAAAAGCATCAAACTAAAATAAATAAAGTAAAATGAACAATAAAAAAAAAAAAAAAAATTTTTTAAAGCGCCCCTGTCCCTGTGTGCTCGCATGCAGAAGCGAACGCATACGTAAGTCCCGCCCACATATGAAAACGGTGTTCAAACCACACATGTGAGGTATCACTGCGATCGGTAGAGCGAGAGCAATAATTTTGGCCCTAGACCTCCTCTGTAACTCAAAACATGTAACCAGTAAAAAATTTGAAAGCGTCGCCTATGGGGATTTTTGAGTAGCAAAGTTTGGCGCCATTCCACAAGCGCGTGCAATTTTGAAGGGTGACATGTTGGGTATCTATTTACTCGGCGTAACTTCATCTTTCACATTATGCAAAAACATTGGGCTAACTTTACTGTTTTGGTTTTTGTAAAGCACAAAACATTTTTTTTTCCAAAAAAAACGCGTTAAAAAAATTGCTGTGCAAATACCGTGCGAGATAAAAAGTTGCAACGACTGCCATTGTATTCTCTAGGGTCTTTGCTAAAAAAACATATATAATGTTTTGGGGTTCTAAGTAATTTTCTAGCTAATAAATGATGGTTTTTACATGTAGGAGAGAAATGTCAGAATTGGCCTGGGTGCTCCAGAACGCCTGAAGGTGCTCCTTGCATGTTGGGCCTCTGTATGTGGCCACGCTGTGTAAAAGTCTCACATGTGGTATCACCATACTCGGGAGTAATAGCAGAATGTGTTTTGGGGTGTAATTTGTGGTATGCACATGCGGTGTGTGAGAAATAACCTGCTAATATGACAATTTTGTGGAAAAAAAAAAAGTAAAAAAAAAACCTTGATTTTGCAAAGAATTGTGGGAAAAAATGACAACTTCAAAAAACTCACCATGCATCTTTCTAAATACCTTGGAATGTCTTCTTTCCAAAAAGGGGTCATTTGGGGGGTATTTGTACTTTTCTGGCATGTTAGGGTCTCAAGAAATTAGATAGGCCGTCAGTACTTCAGGTGTGATCAATTTTCAGATATTGGCACCATAGCTTGTGGACGCTATAACTTCCAAAGATATATAGCGGTATAAATTTTGGCCAAAATATATGAAGAAAAATTACTAATTTGCAAAATATTATAACAGAAACGAAGAAAAATGTATTTTTTTACCGATTTTTCGGTCTTTTTTCTTTTACGGCGCAAAAAATAAAGAACCCAGCAGTGATTAAATACCACCAAAAGAAAGCTCTATTTGTGTGAAAAAAAGGACAAAAATTTCATAAAGATACAGTGTTGCATGACTGAGTAATTGTCATTCAAAATGTGAGAGCACCAAAAGCTGAAAATTGGTCTGGTTAGGAAGGGGGTTTAAGTGCCCAGTGGTCAAGTGGTTAACAGGTGACAATGAGCACTTCCAACACAACAAAGTGCATTTGTTATCACTTAGCACTGGCATTTGTTCTGACATCAGTTTGAGATATTTCAGTGATCATTCAGAATCCACTGACTGGTGCAATTGACCTCCTTCTAACCTGCATTTACCTGTGTACATGCAGAGTTTGCCTTCCAATAGACTGGAGGGTGAGCTTTAGGAGAAAAAGGTGGGGCCTAAAGAGGAAGGGGTGTGGTCTACAGATGGCAGGGTGGGTCTTAAGCAGGGAGCGGTGTGGCCTTGACAGGAAGGGGTTACCATATTTAAATTAGGGGGTGCACAAGTTTACTCATGCCTAGGGCAGCACAAAACCTAAATACACCACTGATGGTTACTCCGCATCCCTCCGCATCCCTCCACATCCCCCCGCATCCCCCCGCATCCCCCCCGCATCCCGCCGCATCCCCCCGCATCCCCCCCGCATCCCGCCGCATCCCTCCGCATCCCCCTGCATCCCGCCGCATCCCTCCGCATCCCTCCGCATCCCGCCTCATCCCCCCGCATCCCTCCACATCCCCCCGCATCCCCCCGCATCCCCCCGCATCCCCCCCGAATCCCGCCGCATCCCCCCGCATCCCGCCGTATCCCTCCGCATCCCCCCGCATCCCGCCACATCCCCCCGCATCCCCCCGCATCCCCCGCATCCCGCTGCATCCCCCCGCATCCCCCCGCATCCCGCCGCATCCCCCCGCATCCCCCCGCATCCCGCCGCATCCCTCCGCATCCCCCCGCATCCCCCCCGCATCCCGCCGCATCCCCCCGCATCCCGCCGCATCCCCCCGCATCCCCCCCGCATCCCGCCGCATCCCCCCGCATCCCCCCGCATCCCGCCGCATCCCCCCGCATCCCGACGCATCCCTCCGCATCCCCCTGCATCCCGCCGCATCCCTCCGCATCCCTCCGCATCCCGCCTCATCCCCCCGCATCCCTCCACATCCCCCCGCATCCCGCCTCATCCCCCCGCATCCCTCCACATCCCCCCGCATCCCCCCGCATCCCGCCGCATCCCCCCGCATCCCGCCGCATCCCCCCGCATCCCCCCGCATCCCTCCGCATCCCTCCACATCCCCCCCGCATCCCCCCGCATCCCCCCGCATCCCCCCCGCATCCCGCCGCATCCCTCCGCATCCCCCTGCATCCCGCCGCATCCCTCCGCATCCCTCCGCATCCCGCCTCATCCCCCCGCATCCCTCCACATCCCCCCGCATCCCTCCGCATCCCGCCTCATCCCCCCGCATCCCTCCACATCCCCCCGCATCCCCCCGCATCCCCCCGCATCCCGCCGCATCCCCCCGCATCCCTCCGCATCCCGCCTCATCCCCCCGCATCCCTCCACATCCCCCCGCATCCCTCCGCATCCCGCCTCATCCCCCCGCATCCCTCCACATCCCCCCGCATCCCCCCGCATCCCCCCGCATCCCGCCGCATCCCCCCGCATCCCGCCGCATCCCCCGCATCCCCCGCATCCCTCCGCATCCCTCCGCATCCCTCCGCATCCCTCCGCATCCCCCCCGCATCCCCCCGCATCCCCCCGCATCCCGCCGCATCCCCCCGCATCCCCCCGCATCCCTCCGCATCCCTCCGCATCCCTCCACATCCCCCCCGCATCCCCCCGCATCCCGCCGCATCCCCCCGCATCCCTCCGCATCCCGCCTCATTCCCCCGCATCCCTCCACATCCCCCCGCATCCCTCCGCATCCCTCCACATCCCCCCGCATCCCTCCGCATCCCTCCGCATCCCGCCTCATTCCCCCGCATCCCTCCACATCCCCCCGCATCCCTCCGCATCCCTCCACATTCCCCCGCATCCCTCCACATCCCCCCGCATCCCTCCGCATCCCTCCACATCCCACCGCATCCCGCCTCATCCCTCCGCATCCCGCCTCATCCCTCCGCATCCCACCTCATCCCCCCGCATCCCTCCACATCCCGCCGCATCCCTCCGCATCCCTCCGCATCCCGCCTCATCCCTCCGCATCCCGCCTCATCCCTCCGCATCCCACCTCATCCCCCCGCATCCCTCCACATCCCGCCGCATCCCTCCGCATCCCTCCGCATCCCGCCTCATCCCTCCGCATCCCGCCTCATCCCCCCGCATCCCTCCACATTACACCGCATCCCTCCAAATCCCTCCGCATCCCTCCGCATCCCTCCACATCCCTCCGCATCCCGCCTCATCCCTCCGCATCCCGCCTCATCCCGCCACATCCCGCCTCATCCCTCCGCATCCCGCCTCATCCCGCCGCATCCCGCCTCATCCCTCCGCATCCCGCCTCATCCCCCTGCATCCCTCCACATCCCGCCGCATCCCTCCGCATCCCGAGCCATTCTGATTCTGTTGCAGTAAACACTTCTGCAAAATAACCTCAGTGGTTACTCCGCATCCCGCCGCATCCCTCCGCATCCCTCCGCATCCCCCCACATCCCGCCGCATCCCTCCGCATCCCTCCGCATCCCTCCACATCCCGCCGCATCCCTCCACATCCCGCCGCATCCCTCCGCATCCCGAGCCATTCTGATTCTGCTGCAGTAAACACTTCTGCAAAATAACCTCGGTGGTTACTCGCATCCCTCGCATCCCCCTGCATCCCCCCGCATCCCTCCGCATCCCTCCGCATCCCCCCGCATCCCTCCACATCCCTCCACATCCCCCCGCATCCCTCCGCATCCCCCCACATCCCCCGCATCCCTCCACATCCCCCCGCATCCCTCTGCATCCCTCCGCATCCCCCGCATCCCCCTGCATCCCGCCGCATCCCTCCGCATCCCCCCGCATCCCTCCGCATCCCTCCACATCCCCCGCATCCCCCTTGCATCCCGCCGCATCCCTCCGCATCCCCCCGCATCCCTCCGCATCCCCCCGCATCCCCCCACATCCCCCGCATCCCTCCACATCCCCCCGCATCCCTCCGCATCCCTCCGCATCCCCCGCATCCCCCTGCATCCCGCCGCATCCCTCCGCATCCCCCTGCATCCCTCCGCATCCCCCGCATCCCTCTGCATCCCCCCGCATCCCTCGCATCCCCCGCATCCCCCTCGCATCCCTCCGCATCCCCCGCATCCCCCCGCATCCCTCCGCATCCCTCCGCATCCCTCCGCATCCCCCCGCATCCCTCCACATCCCCCCACATCCCTCCGCATCCCTCCACATCCCCCCGCATCCCTCCGCATCCCCCCACATCCCCCGCATCCCTCCGCATCCCGCCTCATCCCCCCGCATCCCTCCACATCCCGCCGCATCCCTCCGCATCCCGCCTCATCCCTCCGCATCCCGCCTCATCCCTCCGCATCCCCCCACATCCCGCCGCATCCCTCCGCATCCCCCCGCATCCCCCCGCATCCCTCCGCATCCCCCCGCATCCCCCCACATCCCTCCGCATCCCTCCGCATCCCCCCGCATCCCCCCACATCCCTCCGCATCGCTCCGCATCCCCCCGCATCCCTCCACATCCCTCCACATCCCCCCGCATCCCTCCGCATCCCCCCGCATCCCGCCGCATCCGTCCGCATCCCTCCGCATCCCGCCTCATCCCCCCGCATCCCTCCACATCCCGCCACATCCCTCCGCATCCCTCCGCATCCCTCCGCATCCCTCCACATCCCCCCGCATCCCTCCGCATCCCGCCTCATCCCGCCGCATCCCTCCGCATCCCCCCACATCCCCCGCATCCCTCCACATCCCCCCGCATCCCCCCACATCCCCCGCATCCCTCCACATCCCCCCGCATCCCCCCACATCCCCCACATCCCCCGCATCCCTCCGCATCCCCCCGCATCCCCCCACATCCCCCCACATCCCCCACATCCCCCGCATCCCTCCGCATCCCCCCACATCCCCCCACATCCCCCACATCCCCCGCATCCCTCCACATCCCCCCGCATCCCCCCGCATCCCCCTGCATCCCCCCGCATCCCTCCGCATCCCCCTGCATCCCTCCGCATCCCCCGCATCCCTCTGCATCCCCCCGCATCCCTCGCATCCCCCTGCATCCCCCCGCATCCCTCCGCATCCCCCGCATCCCCCCGCATCCCTCCGCATCCCTCCGCATCCCGCCTCATCCCCCCGCATCCCTCCACATCCCCCCGCATCCCCCCGCATCCCGCCGCATCCCCCCGCATCCCGCCGCATCCCCCCGCATCCCCCCGCATCCCTCCGCATCCCTCCGCATCCCTCCACATCCCCCCCGCATCCCCCCGCATCCCGCCGCATCCCTCCGCATCCCGCCGCATCCCGCCGCATCCCCACCGCATCCCTCCGCATCCCTCCGCATCCCTCCACATCCCCCCCGCATTCCCCCGCATCCCGCCGCATCCCCCCGCATCCCTCCGCATCCCTCCGCATCCCGCCTCATTCCCCCGCATCCCTCCACATCCCCCCGCATCCCTCCGCATCCCTCCACATCCCCCCACATCCCTCCGCATCCCGCCTCATTCCCCCGCATCCCTCCACATCCCCCCGGATCCCTCCACATTCCCCCGCATCCCTCCACATCCCCCCGCATCCCTCCGCATCCCTCCACATCCCCCCGCATCCCGCCTCATCCCTCCGCATCCCGCCTCATCCCTCCGCATCCCTCCACATCCCCCCGCATCCCGCCTCATCCCTCCGCATCCCGCCTCATCCCTCCGCATCCCGCCTCATCCCCCCGCATCCCTCCACATCCCGCCTCATCCCTCCGCATCCCTCCACATCCCGCCGCATCCCTCCACATCCCTCCGCATCCCTCCACATCCCTCCGCATCCCGCCTCATCCCTCCGCATCCCGCCTCATCCCCCCGCATCCCTCCACATCCCCCCGCATCCCCCTGCATCCCCCCGCATCCCGCCGCATCCCCCCGCATCCCGCCGCATCCCCCCGCATCCCTCCGCATCCCTCCGCATCCCTCCACATCCCCCCCGCATCCCGCCGCATCCCCCCGCATCCCCCCCGCATCCCGCCGCATCCCTCCGCATCCCCCTGCATCCCGCCGCAACCCTCCGCATCCCTCCGCATCCCGCCTCATCCCCCCGCATCCCTCCACATCCCCACGCATCCCTCCGCATCCCGCCTCATCCCCCCGCATCCCCCCGCATCCCCCCGCATCCCGCCGCTTCCCCCTGCATCCCGCCGCATCCCCCCGCATCCCCCCGCATCCCTCCGCATCCCTCCGCATCCCTCCGCATCCCTCCACATCCCCCCCGCATCCCCCCGCATCCCGCCGCATCCCCCCGCATCCCGCCGCATCCCCCCGCATCCCCCCGCATCCCTCCGCATCCCTCCGCATCCCTCCACATCCCCCCCGCATCCCCCCCGCATCCCGCCGCATCCCCCCGCATCCCCCCGCATCCCTCCGCATCCCGCCTCATTCCCCCGCATCCCTCCACATCCCCCCGCATCCCTCCGCATCCCTCCACATCCCTCCACATCCCCCCGCATCCCTCCGCATCCCTCCGCATCCCGCCTCATTCCCCCGCATCCCTCCACATCCCCCCGCATCCCTCCGCATCCCTCCACATTCCCCCGCATCCCTCCACATCCCCCGCATCCCTCCGCATCCCTCCACATCCCCCCGCATCCCGCCTCATCCCTCCGCATCCCGCCTCATCCCTCCGCATCCCGCCTCATCCCCCCGCATCCCTCCACATCCCGCCGCATCCCTCCAAATCCCTCCGCATCCCTCCGCATCCCTCCACATCCCTCCGCATCCCGCCTCATCCCTCCACATCCCGCCTCATCCCGCCGCATCCCGCCTCATCCCTCCACATCCCGCCGCATCCCTCCACATCCCGAGCCATTCTGATTCTGTTGCAGTAAACACTTCTGCAAAATAACCTCAGTGGTTACTCCGCATCCCGCCGCATTCCTCCGCATCCCTCCGCATCCCCCCACATCCCGCCGCATCCCTCCGCATCCCCCGCATCCCTCCGCATCCCGCCTCATCCCCCCGCATCCCTCCACATCCCGCCGCATCCCTCCACATCACGCCGCATCCCTCCGCATCCCTCCGCATCCCGAGCCATTCTGATTCTGCTGCAGTAAACACTTCTGCAAAATAACCTCGGTGGTTACTCGCATCCCTCGCATCCCCCTGCATCCCCCCGCATCCCTCCGCATCCCTCCGCATCCCTCCGCATCCCTCCGCATCCCCCCGCATCCCTCCACATCCCTCCACATCCCCCCGCATCCCTCCGCATCCCCCCACATCCCCCGCATCCCTCCACATCCCCCCGCATCCCTCTGCATCCCTCCGCATCCCTCTGCATCCCTCCGCATCCCCCGCATCCCCCTGCATCCCGCCGCATCCCTCCGCATCCCCCCGCATCCCTCCGCATCCCTCCACATCCCCCGCATCCCCCTTGCATCCCGCCGCATCCCTCCGCATCCCCCCGCATCCCTCCGCATCCCTCCGCATCCCCCCACATCCCACCACATCCCCCGCATCCCTCCACATCCCCCCGCATCCCTCCGCATCCCTCCGCATCCCCCGCATCCCCCTGCATCCCTCCGCATCCCCCCGCATCCCTCCGCATCCCCCGCATCCCTCTGCATCCCCCCGCATCCCTCGCATCCCCCTGCATCCCCCCCCGCATCCCTCCGCATCCCCCGCATCCCCCCGCATCCCTCCGCATCCCTCCGCATCCCCCCGCATCCCTCCACATCCCCCCGCATCCCTCCGCATCCCTCCACATCCCCCCGCATCCCTCCGCATCCCCCCGCATCCCTCCGCATCCCCCCGCATCCCTCCGCATCCCTCCGCATCCCCCCGCATCCCTCCACATCCCGCCGCATCCCTCCGCATCCCGCCTCATCCCTCCGCATCCCTCCACATCCCGCCGCATCCCTCCGCATCCCGCCTCATCCCTCCGCATCCCCCCACATCCCGCCGCATCCCTCCGCATCCCCCCGCATCCCCCCGCATCCCTCCGCATCCCCCCGCATCCCTCCGCATCCCGCCTCATCCCCCCGCATCCCTCCACATCCCCCGCATCCCTCCGCATCCCGCCTCATCCCCCCGCATCCCTCCACATCCCGCCGCATCCCTCCGCATCCCGCCTCATCCCTCCGCATCCCCCCACATCCCGCCGCATCCCTCCGCATCCCCCCGCATCCCCCCGCATCCCTCCGCATCCCCCCGCATCCCCCCACATCCCTCCGCATCCCCCCACATCCCTCCGCATCCCTCCGCATCCCCCCGCATCCCTCCACATCCCTCCACATCCCCCCGCATCCCTCCGCATCCCCCCGCATCCCGCCGCATCCTTCCGCATCCCTCCGCATCCCGCCTCATCCCCCCGCATCCCTCCACATCCCGCCGCATCCCTCCACATCCCCCCGCATCCCTCCGCATCCCTCCACATCCCTCCACATCCCCCCGCATCCCTCCGCATCCCCCCGCATCCCTCCGCATCCCTCCGCATCCCCCCGCATCCCTCCGCATCCCCCCGCATCCCTCCGCATCCCTCCGCATCCCCCCGCATCCCTCCACATCCCGCCGCATCCCTCCGCATCCCGCCTCATCCCTCCGCATCCCTCCACATCCCGCCGCATCCCTCCGCATCCCGCCTCATCCCTCCGCATCCCCCCACATCCCGCCGCATCCCTCCGCATCCCCCCGCATCCCCCCGCATCCCTCCGCATCCCCCCGCATCCCTCCGCATCCCGCCTCATCCCCCCGCATCCCTCCACATCCCCCCCGCATCCCCCCGCATCCCGCCGCATCCCCCCGCATCCCCCCGCATCCCTCCGCATCCCTCCGCATCCCTCCACATCCCCCCCGCATCCCCCCCGCATCCCGCCGCATCCCCCCGCATCCCCCCGCATCCCTCCGCATCCCGCCTCATTCCCCCGCATCCCTCCACATCCCCCCGCATCCCTCCGCATCCCTCCACATCCCTCCACATCCCCCCGCATCCCTCCGCATCCCTCCGCATCCCGCCTCATTCCCCCGCATCCCTCCACATCCCCCCGCATCCCTCCGCATCCCTCCACATTCCCCCGCATCCCTCCACATCCCCCCGCATCCCTCCGCATCCCTCCACATCCCCCCGCATCCCGCCTCATCCCTCCGCATCCCGCCTCATCCCTCCGCATCCCGCCTCATCCCCCCGCATCCCTCCACATCCCGCCGCATCCCTCCAAATCCCTCCGCATCCCTCCGCATCCCTCCACATCCCTCCGCATCCCGCCTCATCCCTCCACATCCCGCCTCATCCCGCCGCATCCCGCCTCATCCCTCCACATCCCGCCGCATCCCTCCACATCCCGAGCCATTCTGATTCTGTTGCAGTAAACACTTCTGCAAAATAACCTCAGTGGTTACTCCGCATCCCGCCGCATTCCTCCGCATCCCTCCGCATCCCCCCACATCCTGCCGCATCCCTCCGCATCCCCCGCATCCCTCCGCATCCCGCCTCATCCCCCCGCATCCCTCCACATCCCGCCGCATCCCTCCACATCACGCCGCATCCCTCCGCATCCCTCCGCATCCCGAGCCATTCTGATTCTGCTGCAGTAAACACTTCTGCAAAATAACCTCGGTGGTTACTCGCATCCCTCGCATCCCCCTGCATCCCCCCGCATCCCTCCGCATCCCTCCGCATCCCTCCGCATCCCTCCACATCCCCCCGCATCCCTCCGCATCCCCCCACATCCCCCGCATCCCTCCACATCCCCCCGCATCCCTCTGCATCCCTCCGCATCCCTCTGCATCCCTCCGCATCCCCCGCATCCCCCTGCATCCCGCCGCATCCCTCCGCATCCCCCCGCATCCCTCCGCATCCCCCGCATCCCCCTTGCATCCCGCCGCATCCCTCCGCATCCCCTCGCATCCCTCCGCATCCCCCCGCATCCCTCCGCATCCCTCCGCATCCCCCCGCATCCCCCCACATCCCCCGCATCCCTCCACATCCCCCCGCATCCCTCCGCATCCCTCCGCATCCCCCGCATCCCCCTGCATCCCGCCGCATCCCTCCGCATCCCCCCGCATCCCTCCGCATCCCCCGCATCCCTCTGCATCCCCCCGCATCCCTCGCATCCCCCTGCATCCCCCCCCGCATCCCTCCGCATCCCCCGCATCCCCCCGCATCCCTCCGCATCCCTCCGCATCCCCCCGCATCCCTCCACATCCCCCCGCATCCCTCCGCATCCCTCCACATCCCCCCGCATCCCTCCGCATCCCTCCGCATCCCCCCGCATCCCTCCGCATCCCCCCGCATCCCTCCGCATCCCTCCGCATCCCCCCGCATCCCTCCACATCCCGCCGCATCCCTCCGCATCCCGCCTCATCCCTCCGCATCCCTCCACATCCCGCCGCATCCCTCCGCATCCCGCCTCATCCCTCCGCATCCCCCCACATCCCGCCGCATCCCTCCGCATCCCCCCGCATCCCCCCGCATCCCTCCGCATCCCCCCGCATCCCTCCGCATCCCGCCTCATCCCCCCGCATCCCTCCACATCCCCCGCATCCCTCCGCATCCCGCCTCATCCCCCCGCATCCCTCCACATCCCGCCGCATCCCTCCGCATCCCGCCTCATCCCTCCGCATCCCCCCACATCCCGCCGCATCCCTCCGCATCCCCCCGCATCCCCCCGCATCCCTCCGCATCCCCCCGCATCCCCCCACATCCCTCCGCATCCCTCCGCATCCCCCCGCATCCCCCCACATCCCTCCGCATCCCTCCGCATCCCCCCGCATCCCTCCACATCCCTCCACATCCCCCCGCATCCCTCCGCATCCCCCCGCATCCCGCCGCATCCCTCCGCATCCCTCCGCATCCCGCCTCACCCCCCCGCATCCCTCCACATCCCGCCGCATCCCTCCACATCCCCCCGCATCCCTCCGCATCCCTCCACATCCCTCCACATCCCCCCGCATCCCTCCGCATCCCTCCGCATCCCCCCGCATCCCTCCGCATCCCTCCGCATCCCCCCGCATCCCTCCGCATCCCCCCGCATCCCTCCGCATCCCTCCGCATCCCCCCGCATCCCTCCACATCCCGCCGCATCCCACCGCATCCCTCCGCATCCCGCCTCATCCCTCCGCATCCCTCCACATCCCGCCGCATCCCTCCGCATCCCGCCTCATCCCTCCGCATCCCCCCACATCCCGCCGCATCCCTCCGCATCCCCCCGCATCCCTCCGCATCCCCCCGCATCCCTCCGCATCCCGCCTCATCCCCCCGCATCCCTCCACATCCCCCGCATCCCTCCGCATCCCGCCTCATCCCCCCGCATCCCTCCACATCCCGCCGCATCCCTCCGCATCCCGCCTCATCCCTCCGCATCCCCCCACATCCCGCCGCATCCCTCCGCATCCCCCCGCATCCCCCCGCATCCCTCCGCATCCCCCCGCATCCCCCCACATCCCTCCGCATCCCTCCGCATCCCCCCGCATCCCCCCACATCCCTCCGCATCCCTCCGCATCCCCCCGCATCCCTCCACATCCCTCCACATCCCCCCGCATCCCTCCGCATCCCCCCGCATCCCGCCGCATCCCTCCGCATCCCTCCGCATCCCGCCTCATCCCCCCGCATCCCTCCACATCCCGCCGCATCCCTCCACATCCCCCCGCATCCCCCCGCATCCCTCCACATCCCCCCGCATCCCTCCGCATCCCTCCACATCCCCCCGCATCCCTCCGCATCCCTCCGCATCCCCCCGCATCCCTCCACATCCCCCCGCATCCCTCCGCGTCCCGCCTCATCCCCCCGCATCCCTCCACATCCTGCCGCATCCCTCCGCATCCCGCCTCATCCCTCCGCATCCCGCCGCATCCCTCCGCATCCCCCCGCATCCCCCCGCATCCCTCCACATCCCCCCGCATCCCTCCGCATCCCTCCGCATCCCCCGCATCCCTCCACATCCCTCCACATCCCCCCACATCCCCCCGCATCCCTCCACATCCCCCCGCATCCCTCCACATCCCCACGCATCCCTCCACATCCCGCCGCATCCCTCCGCATCCCTCCGCATCCCTCCGCATCCCTCCGCATCCCCCCGCATCCCTCCACATCCCCCCGCATCCCTCCGCATCCCCCCGCATCCCGCCGCATCCCTCCGCAACCCGCCTCATCCCTCCGCATCCCGCCTCATCCCGCCGCATCCCTCCGCATCCCCCCACATCCCCCGCATCCCTCCACATCCCCCCGCATCCCTCCGCATCCCTCCACATCCCTCCACATCCCCCCGCATCCCTCCGCATCCCCCCGCATCCCTCCGCATCCCTCCGCATCCCCCCGCATCCCTCCGCATCCCCCCGCATCCCTCCGCATCCCTCCGCATCCCCCCGCATCCCTCCACATCCCGCCGCATCCCTCCGCATCCCGCCTCATCCCTCCGCATCCCTCCACATCCCGCCGCATCCCTCCGCATCCCGCCTCATCCCTCCGCATCCCCCCACATCCCGCCGCATCCCTCCGCATCCCCCCGCATCCCCCCGCATCCCTCCGCATCCCCCCGCATCCCTCCGCATCCCGCCTCATCCCTCCGCATCCCGCCTCATCCCCCCGCATCCCTCCACATCCCGCCGCATCCCTCCAAATCCCTCCGCATCCCTCCGCATCCCTCCACATCCCTCCGCATCCCGCCTCATCCCTCCACATCCCGCCTCATCCCGCCGCATCCCGCCTCATCCCTCCACATCCCGCCGCATCCCTCCACATCCCGAGCCATTCTGATTCTGTTGCAGTAAACACTTCTGCAAAATAACCTCAGTGGTTACTCCGCATCCCGCCGCATTCCTCCGCATCCCTCCGCATCCCCCCACATCCCGCCGCATCCCTCCGCATCCCCCGCATCCCTCCGCATCCCGCCTCATCCCCCCGCATCCCTCCACATCCCGCCGCATCCCTCCACATCACGCCGCATCCCTCCGCATCCCTCCGCATCCCGAGCCATTCTGATTCTGCTGCAGTAAACACTTCTGCAAAATAACCTCGGTGGTTACTCGCATCCCTCGCATCCCCCTGCATCCCCCCGCATCCCTCCGCATCCCTCCGCATCCCTCCACATCCCCCCGCATCCCTCCGCATCCCCCCACATCCCCCGCATCCCTCCACATCCCCCCGCATCCCTCTGCATCCCTCCGCATCCCTCTGCATCCCTCCGCATCCCCCGCATCCCCCTGCATCCCGCCGCATCCCTCCGCATCCCCCCGCATCCCTCCGCATCCCCCGCATCCCCCTTGCATCCCGCCGCATCCCTCCGCATCCCCTCGCATCCCTCCGCATCCCCCCGCATCCCTCCGCATCCCTCCGCATCCCCCCGCATCCCCCCACATCCCCCGCATCCCTCCACATCCCCCCGCATCCCTCCGCATCCCTCCGCATCCCCCGCATCCCCCTGCATCCCGCCGCATCCCTCCGCATCCCCCCGCATCCCTCCGCATCCCCCGCATCCCTCTGCATCCCCCCGCATCCCTCGCATCCCCCTGCATCCCCCCCCGCATCCCTCCGCATCCCCCGCATCCCCCCGCATCCCTCCGCATCCCTCCGCATCCCCCCGCATCCCTCCACATCCCCCCGCATCCCTCCGCATCCCTCCACATCCCCCCGCATCCCTCCGCATCCCTCCGCATCCCCCCGCATCCCTCCGCATCCCCCCGCATCCCTCCGCATCCCTCCGCATCCCCCCGCATCCCTCCACATCCCGCCGCATCCCTCCGCATCCCGCCTCATCCCTCCGCATCCCTCCACATCCCGCCGCATCCCTCCGCATCCCGCCTCATCCCTCCGCATCCCCCCACATCCCGCCGCATCCCTCCGCATCCCCCCGCATCCCCCCGCATCCCTCCGCATCCCCCCGCATCCCTCCGCATCCCGCCTCATCCCCCCGCATCCCTCCACATCCCCCGCATCCCTCCGCATCCCGCCTCATCCCCCCGCATCCCTCCACATCCCGCCGCATCCCTCCGCATCCCGCCTCATCCCTCCGCATCCCCCCACATCCCTCCGCATCCCTCCGCATCCCCCCGCATCCCTCCACATCCCTCCACATCCCCCCGCATCCCTCCGCATCCCCCCGCATCCCTCCGCATCCCTCCGCATCCCGCCTCATCCCCCCGCATCCCTCCACATCCCGCCGCATCCCTCCACATCCCCCCGCATCCCTCCGCATCCCTCCACATCCCCCCGCATCCCTCCGCATCCCTCCGCATCCCCCCGCATCCCTCCGCATCCCTCCGCATCCCCCCGCATCCCTCCGCATCCCCCCGCATCCCTCCGCATCCCTCCGCATCCCCCCGCATCCCTCCACATCCCGCCGCATCCCGCCGCATCCCTCCGCATCCCGCCTCATCCCTCCGCATCCCTCCACATCCCGCCGCATCCCTCCGCATCCCGCCTCATCCCTCCGCATCCCCCCACATCCCGCCGCATCCCTCCGCATCCCCCCGCATCCCTCCGCATCCCCCCGCATCCCGCCGCATCCCTCCGCATCCCTCCGCATCCCGCCTCATCCCCCCGCATCCCTCCACATCCCGCCGCATCCCTCCACATCCCCCCGCATCCCTCCGCATCCCTCCACATCCCTCCACATCCCCCCGCATCCCTCCGCATCCCTCCGCATCCCCCCGCATCCCTCCGCATCCCTCCGCATCCCCCCGCATCCCTCCGCATCCCCCCGCATCCCTCCGCATCCCTCCGCATCCCCCCGCATCCCTCCACATCCCGCCGCATCCCGCCGCATCCCTCCGCATCCCGCCTCATCCCTCCGCATCCCTCCACATCCCGCCGCATCCCTCCGCATCCCGCCTCATCCCTCCGCATCCCCCCACATCCCGCCGCATCCCTCCGCATCCCCCCGCATCCCTCCGCATCCCCCCGCATCCCTCCGCATCCCGCCTCATCCCCCCGCATCCCTCCACATCCCCCGCATCCCTCCGCATCCCGCCTCATCCCCCCGCATCCCTCCACATCCCGCCGCATCCCTCCGCATCCCGCCTCATCCCTCCGCATCCCCCCACATCCCGCCGCATCCCTCCGCATCCCCCCACATCCCGCCGCATCCCTCCGCATCCCCCCGCATCCCCCTGCATCCCCCCACATCCCTCCGCATCCCTCCGCATCCCTCCGCATCCCCCTGCATCCCCCCACATCCCTCCGCATCCCTCCGCATCCCCCCGCATCCCCCCACATCCCTCCGCATCCCTCCGCATCCCCCCGCATCCCTCCACATCCCTCCACATCCCCCCGCATCCCTCCGCATCCCCCCGCATCCCGCCGCATCCCTCCGCATCCCTCCGCATCCCGCCTCATCCCCCCGCATCCCTCCACATCCCGCCGCATCCCTCCACATCCCCCCGCATCCCCCCGCATCCCTCCACATCCCCCCGCATCCCTCCGCATCCCTCCACATCCCCCCGCATCCCTCCGCATCCCTCCGCATCCCCCCGCATCCCTCCACATCCCCCCGCATCCCTCCGCGTCCCGCCTCATCCCCCCGCATCCCTCCACATCCCGCCGCATCCCTCCGCATCCCGCCTCATCCCTCCGCATCCCGCCGCATCCCTCCGCATCCCCCCGCATCCCCCCGCATCCCTCCGCATCCCTCCGCATCCCCCCGCATCCCCCCGCATCCCTCCACATCCCCCCGCATCCCTCCGCATCCCTCCGCATCCCCCGCATCCCTCCACATCCCTCCACATCCCCCCACATCCCCCCGCATCCCTCCACATCCCCCCGCATCCCTCCACATCCCCCCGCATCCCTCCACATCCCGCCGCATCCCTCCGCATCCCTCCGCATCCCTCCGCATCCCCCCGCATCCCTCCACATCCCCCCGCATCCCTCCGCATCCCCCCGCATCCCGCCGCATCCCTCCGCAACCCGCCTCATCCCTCCGCATCCCGCCTCATCCCGCCGCATCCCTCCGCATCCCCCCACATCCCCCGCATCCCTCCACATCCCCCCGCATCCCTCCGCATCCCCCCGCATCCCGCCGCATCCCTCCGCATCCGTCCGCATCCCGCCTCATCCCCCCGCATCCCTCCACATCCCGCCGCATCCCTCCACATCCCTCCGCATCCCTCCGCATCCCTCCACATCCCCCCGCATCCCTCCACATCCCTCCGCATCCCGCCTCATCCCTCCGCATCCCGCCTCATCCCGCCGCATCCCTCCGCATCCCCCCACATCCCCCGCATCCCTCCACATCCCCCCCACATCCCCCGCATCCCTCCGCATCCCCCCGCATCCCCCCACATCCCCCACATCCCCCGCATCCCTCCGCATCCCACCGCATCCCCCCACATCCCCCCACATCCCCCGCATCCCTCCGCATCCCCCCACATCCCGCCTCATCCCTCTGCATCCCGCCAGTATCAAGTCAGGGAATTCACATCCTGCAAACCGCAGAACTACCGCCGTCCTCCATAGCAGAGCCACAAAGACATTTCAGATTCAGCTCACCACATTCCATTAGACCTCATCATAACCCAATCAATCTGATCAATCCACGTCTTCATTCCCAGCGGGAGTCCAAAATTAAACGTGTCTATTCATTCCTTAGTAATCATTCCTTGGTATTCATTCCTTGGTATTCATTCCTTGGTAATCACTCCTTAGTAATCATTCCTTAGTAATCATTCCTTGGTATTCATTCCTTAGTATTCATTCCTTGGTATTCATTCCTTAGTATTCATTCCTTGGTATTCATTCCTTAGTATTCATTCCTTGGTATTCATTCCTTAGTATTCATTCCTTGGTATTCATTCCTTAGTATTCATTCCTTGGTATTCATTCCTTGGTATTCATTCCTTAGTAATCATTCCTTAGTATTCATTCCTTGGTATTCATTCCTTAGTATTCATTCCTTAGTAATCATTCCTTAGTATTCATTCCTTAGTAATCATTCCTTGGTATTCATTCCTTAGTATTCATTCCTTAGTAATCATTCCTTGGTATTCATTCCTTAGTAATCATTCCTTGGTATTCATTCCTTAATATTCATTCCTTAGTATTCATTCCTTAGTCTTCATTCCTTAGTTTTCATTCCTTAGTAATCATTCCTTAGTATTCATTCCTTAGTAATCATTCCTTAGTATTCATTCCTTAGTAATCATTCCTTAGTATTCATTCCTTAGTAATCATTCCTTAGTATTCATTCCTTGGTAATCATTCCTTGGTAATCATTCCTTGGTATTCATTCCTTAGTAATCATTCCTTAGTATTCATTCCTTAGTAATCATTCCTTGGTATTCATTCCTTAGTAATCATTCCTTAGTCTTCATTCCTTAGTTTTCATTCCTTAGTAATCATTCCTTAGTATTCATTCCTTAGTAATCATTCCTTAGTATTCATTCCTTAGTAATCATTCCTTAGTATTCATTCCTTGGTAATCATTCCTTGGTAATCATTCCTTGGTATTCATTCCTTAGTAATCATTCCTTAGTATTCATTCCTTAGTAATCATTCCTTAGTATTCATTCCTTAGTAATCATTCCTTAGTCTTCATTCCTTAGTCTTCATTCCTTAGTATTCATTCCTTAGTAATCATTCCTTAGTCTTCATTCCTTAGTCTTCATTCCTTAGTAATCATTCCTTAGTATTCATTCCTTAGTAATCATTCCTTAGTATTCATTCCTTAGTAATCATTCCTTGGTAATCATTCCTTGGTAATCATTCCTTAGTATTCATTCCTTAGTAATCATTCCTTGGTAATCATTCCTTGGTATTCATTCCTTAGTAATCATTCCTTAGTATTCATTCCTTAGTAATCATTCCTTAGTAATCATTCCTTAGTATTCATTCCTTAGTATTCATTCCTTAGTCTTCATTCCTTAGTAATCATTCCTTAGTCTTCATTCCTTAGTAATCATTCCTTGGTCTTCATTCCTTAGTCTTCATTCTTTAGTATTCATTCCTTAGTCTTCATTCCTTAATATTCATTCCTTAGTAATCATTCCTTAGTAATCATTCCTTAGTATTCATTCCTTAATATTCATTCCTTAGTATTCATTCCTTAATATTCATTCCTTAGTAATCATTCCTTGGTATTCATTCCTTGGTATTCATTCCTTAGTAATCATTCCTTAGTATTTATTCCTTAGTATTAATTCCTTAATATTTATTCCTTGGTATTCATTCCTTAGTATTCATTCCTTAGTATTCTATCCTTAGTAATCATTCCTTAGTAATCATTCCTTAGTATTCATTCCTTGGTATTCATTCCTTGGTATTCATTCCTTAGTAATCATTCTTTGGTATTCATTCCTTAGTAATCATTCCTTGGTATTCATTCCTTAATATTCATTCCTTAGTAATCATTCCTTGGTATTCATTCCTTAGTAATCATTCCTTAGTATTCATTCCTTAGTCTTCATTCCTTAGTATTCATTCCTTAGTAATCATTCCTTAGTATTCATTCCTTAGTAAACATTCCTTAGTATTCATTCCTTGGTAATCATTCCTTGGTAATCATTCCTTGGTATTCATTCCTTAGTAATCATTCCTTAGTATTCATTCCTTAGTAATCATTCCTTAGTATTCATTCCTTAGTAATCATTCCTTAGTCTTCATTCCTTAGTCTTCATTCCTTAGTATTCATTCCTTAGTAATCATTCCTTAGTCTTCATTCCTTAGTCTTCATTCCTTAGTAATCATTCCTTAGTATTCATTCCTTAGTAATCATTCCTTAGTATTCATTCCTTGGTAATCGTTCCTTGGTAATCATTCCTTAGTATTCATTCCTTAGTAATCATTCCTTGGTAATCATTCCTTGGTATTCATTCCTTAGTAATCATTCCTTAGTATTCATTCCTTAGTATTCATTCCTTGGTAATCGTTCCTTGGTAATCATTCCTTAGTATTCATTCCTTAGTAATCATTCCTTAGTAATCATTCCTTAGTATTCATTCCTTAGTAATCATTCCTTAGTCTTCATTCCTTAGTACTCATTCCTTGGTCTTCATTCCTTAGTCTTCATTCCTTAGTATTCATTCCTTAGTCTTCATTCCTTAATATTCATTCCTTAGTAATCATTCCTTAGTAATCATTCCTTAGTATTCATTCCTTAATATTCATTCCTTAGTATTCATTCCTTAATATTCATTCCTTAGTAATCATTCCTTAGTAATCATTCCTTAGTAATCATTCCTTGGTATTCATTCCTTGGTATTCATTCCTTAGTAATCATTCCTTGGTATTCATTCCTTGGTAATCATTCCTTAGTATTTATTCCTTAGTATTAATTCCTTAATATTCATTCCTTAGTAATCATTCCTTAGTAATCATTCCTTAGTATTCATTCCTTAGTATTCATTCCTTGGTATTCATTCCTTAGTTACATAGTAGGTGAGGTTGACAAAAGACACAAGTCCATCAAGTCCAACCTATGTGTGTGATTATGTGTCAGTATTACATTATATATCCCTGTATGTTGCAGTCATTCAGGTGATTATCTAATAGTTTAATATTCATTCCTTAGTAATCATTCCTTGGTGTTCATTCCTTGGTGTTCATTCCTTGGTATTCATTCGAATATCACTGCGTCAGCTCCTCAGGTCCTATAGAAGTAGTAATGTCTTGTCATGTACCTGATTGGAGACTGATGAGGTCTTGTATCTCCAGCCCAGGCCCCTCTGAAGGTGGAAGAGAGGGTGCCGAGTGACAAGAGGAACACAGGTGCCGGCAGGTGTTGATGAGAGCGCTGGCAGCAGGAGATGCGGTCACGGGCAGGCTGGTAGAACATCAGGTCACGGGCAGGCTGGTAGAACATCAGGTCACGGGCAGGCTGGTATGACATCAGGTCACGGGCAGGCTGGTATGACATCAGGTCACGGGCAGGCTGGTATGACATCAGGTCACGGGCAGGCTGGTAGAACATCCGGTCACGGGCAGGCTAGTAGGACATCAGGTCACGGGAGGGCTGGTAGAACATCAGGTCACGGGCAGGCTGGTAGAACATCCGGTCACGGGCAGGCTGGTAGGACATCAGGTCACGGGAGGGCTGGTAGAACATCAGGTCACGGGCAGGCTGGTAGAACATCAGGTCACGGGCAGGCTGGTATGACATCAGGTCACGGGCAGGCTGGTATGACATCAGGTCACGGGCAGGCTGGTATGACATCAGGTCACGGGCAGGCTGGTAGAACATCCGGTCACGGGCAGGCTAGTAGGACATCAGGTCACGGGAGGGCTGGTAGAACATCAGGTCACGGGCAGGCTGGTAGAACATCCGGTCACGGGCAGGCTGGTAGGACATCAGGTCACGGGAGGGCTGGTAGAACATCAGGTCACGGGCAGGCTGGTAGAACATCAGGTCACGGGCAGGCTGGTAGAACATCAGGTCACGGGCAGGCTGGTATGACATCAGGTCACGGGCAGGCTGGTATGACATCAGGTCACGGGCAGGCTGGTATGACATCAGGTCACGGGCAGGCTGGTAGAACATCCGGTCACGGGCAGGCTAGTAGGACATCAGGTCACGGGAGGGCTGGTAGAACATCAGGTCACGGGCAGGCTGGTAGAACATCCGGTCACGGGCAGGCTGGTAGGACATCAGGTCACGGGAGGGCTGGTAGAACATCAGGTCACGGGCAGGCTGGTAGAACATCCGGTCACGGGCAGGCTGGTAGGACATCCGGTCACGGGCAGGCTGGTAGGACATCAGGTCACGGGCAGGCTGGTAGGACATCAGGTCACGGACAGGCTGGTAGAACATCCGGTCACGGGCAGGCTGGTAGAACATCCGGTCACGGGCAGGCTGGTAGAACATCAGGTCACGGGCAGGCTTGTAGAACATCAGGTCACGGGCAGGCTGGTAGAACATCCGGTCACGGGCAGGCTGGTAGGACATCCGGTCACGGGCAGGCTGGTAGGACATCAGGTCACGGACAGGCTGGTAGAACATCCGGTCACGGGCAGGCTGGTAGAACATCCGCTCACGGGCAGGCTGGTAGAACATCAGGTCACGGGCAGGCTTGTAGAACATCAGGTCACGGGCAGGCTGGTAGAACATCAGGTCAGGAACTATAGCTGTGCATGGAGATCCAACCGAGGTTAGAGGGACATGGGCAGCAGGTTCCAGATGAGTAGCTTTTCAGTGATCCCAGCAGACCTGAGGCAGGAACACACCAGTGGCAGAACATAATGCTGGACAAACGGGCGCCGCCCCCCTATCCATGCGTCTGGCCCCCCAATCTACATGCGGGGCGCCGGTTGCATGGATTCCAATCAGGGGTTTTTTTTATTATCAGAAAAGGAGTGTCCCCCCAAGAGCAATGAGTGGGGGAGGGGAGCTCTCTTTTGGGGTCTGCAAGTCTTTGCTGTAACGTATTTCATTGGTGGATTCACAGGTAACACACCTTCGAAGGCGCAGCCCCCATACAAGTCCACTTACAAGTCAGAAAACCTCCATACGTAATGGAAGCCGCCATGACTACCTATTAGAGGAACCCTACATGGGCTGACCACTGCCGGCTATACTTGAGTCCGGCCTGGACTGGACCATGTACAGCACTCCTGGCTCTTGTTATAATGTATAGAATGAGATCATGTTTGGCCTCCAATAAATCAAGCTGTAGACTCGCCATGATCTAGGAGGAGCTCTGATCCAGTTGGAGATGTTGGGTAATGAGTGGTGTGCCTCCATCTCCTGATTGCTGTGCCTCCTATTCATTCTCATTCAATCTAAAGTCAATTGGTGTAGAGTAATCGGCTCGCCATTATCGGCACTACTTTCTTCTTTATCTAGTTAATGAGCGTTGTGTACCGAATGAATAGAGAACTTCTAATCAGCCCAGGATTGCCATCCACAACTCTTAGTGGGAAATGAGGATATTAACAGAGCTGGAGACTAATTACTGGAACACGTGAGCGCTATGCTATCTGCTAAGTGAAATTTAATAGTTTGACGTTTAATTAGCGGACTATTCTGTGGAAGAAGAATGATGGCGATTACTTAGCACAGGAGCTCTTCATATTCAATGCTAGGTGGGCAAACCCATCTTCTAGAAGACTTCAGCTACTCTACATCCCAAGATGAATCGCCATTTGTTGTTACCACATAGACATAGATTTACACACAGGAAACCCATCCCAGGGCACCAAATCTATTGAAGCCATGGGATCGGTATGACAACCTGACAGCCGACATTCCGAGAAGTAGAAGTGAGGAATGGCAGCATGTCCTCAGCAGGTCCTCAGCATGAGTCCTCAGCATGTCCTCAACATGTCCTCACCATGTCCTCAACATGTCCTCACCATGTCCTCAACAGGTCCTCAGCAGGTCCTCAGCAGGTCCTCAGCATGAGTCCTCAGCATGTCCTCAACATGTCCTCACCATGGCCTCACCAGGTCCTCAGCAGGTCCTCAGCAGGTCCTCAGCATGAGTCCTCAGCATGTCCTCAACACGTCCTCACCATGTCCTCACCACGTCCTCACCACGTCCTCAGCATGTCCTCAGCATGAGTCCTCAGCATGTCCTCAACATGTCCTCTCCATGTCCTCAGCATGTCCTCACCATGTCCTCAGCATGTCCTCAACATGTCCTCACCATGTCCTCAGCATGTCCTCAGCATGTCCTCACCATGTCCTCAGCATGTCCTCACCATGTCCTCAGCATGTCCTCACCATGTCCTCAGCAGGTCCTCAGCAGATCCTCAGCAGGTCCTTAGCATGTCCTCAGCATGTCCTCACCATGTCCTCAGCATGTCCTCAGCATGTCCTCACCATGTCCTCAGCATGTCCTCAGCATGTCCTCACCAGGTCCTCAGCAGGTCCTTAGCATGTCCTCACCATGTCCTCAGCATGTCCTCAGCATGTCCTCAGCAGGTCCTCAGCATGTCCTCAGCATGTCCTCAGCAGGTCCTCAGCATGTCCTCAGCAGGTCCTCAGCATGTCCTCAGCATGTCCTCAGCAGGTCCTCAGCATGTCCTCAGCATGTCCTCAGCATGTCCTCAGCAGGTCCTCAGCAGGTCCTCAGCAGGTCCTCAGCATAGGAGTCTCCTGTGACACCTCTCCATGATTGATCAGCCAGTGACCACAATGTGCACTGATGTCACCACACAACAAAGACTTGGAAGTCCTGTGGAGAAAAAAGCCCTTCTCATCATCTAATGCTTAAGAAGAACATTTCTGATTGAATATAACAACTTTATGACATGAAGGAACCTCAGAAATAACTCCCAAAGGGAACCAATGCTGATTATTACCATGTCTACAGCTTCTGGTGTATCAGCATTGGAGTCATGGTGAGGTCTCATTGCTGATCGATGTATTCTGGACTGATGCAGCGGTCTCATTGCTGATCGATGTATTCTGGACTGATGCAGCGGTCTCGTTGCTGATCGATGTATTCTGGTCTGATGCAGCGGTCTCATTGCTGATCGATGTATTCTGGACTGATGCAGCGGTCTCATTGCTGATCGATGTATTCTGGTCTGATGCAGCGGTCTCATTGCTGATCGATGTATTCTGGTCTGATGCAGCGGTCTCATTGCTGATCGATGTATTCTGGTCTGATGCAGCGGTCTCATTGCTGATCGCTATGCTCTGGTCTGATGCAGCGGTCTCATTGCTGATCGATGTATTCTGGACTGATGCAGCGGTCTCATTGCTGATCGATGTATTCTGGTCTGATGCAGCGGTCTCATTGCTGATCGATGTATTCTGGTCTGATGCAGCGGTCTCATTGCTGATCGATGTATTCTGGTCTGATGCAACATTCTCATTGCTGATCGATGTATTCTGGTCTGATGCAGCGGTCTCATTGCTGATCGATGTATTCTGGTCTGATGCAACATTCTCATTGCTGATCGATGTATTCTGGTCTGATGCAGCGGTCTCATTGCTGATCGATGTATTCTGGACTGATGCAGCGGTCTCATTGCTGATCGATGTATTCTGGACTGATGCAGCGGTCTCATTGCTGATCGATGTATTCTGGACTGATGCAGCGGTCTCATTGCTGATCGATGTATTCTGGTCTGATGCAGCGGTCTCATTGCTGATCGATGTATTCTGGACTGATGCAGCGGTCTCATTGCTGATCGATGTATTCTGGTCTGATGCAGCGGTCTCATTGCTGATCGATGTATTCTGGTCTGATGCAGCGGTCTCATTGCTGATCGATGTATTCTGGTCTGATGCAGCGGTCTCATTGCTGATCGATGTATTCTGGTCTGATGCAGAGGTCTCATTGCTGATCGATGTATTCTGGACTGATGCAGCGGTCTCATTGCTGATCGATGTATTCTGGTCTGATGCAGCCGTCTCATTGCTGATCGATGTATTCTGGTCTGATGCAGCGGTCTCATTGCTGATTGATGTATTCTGGTCTGATGCAACATTCTCATTGCTGATCGATGTATTCTGGTCTGATGCAACATTCTCATTGCTGATCGATGTATTCTGGTCTGATGCAGCGGTCTCATTGCTGATCGATGTATTCTGGACTGATGCAGCGGTCTCATTGCTGATCGATGTATTCTGGACTGATGCAGCGGTCTCATTGCTGATCGATGTATTCTGGACTGATGCAGCGGTCTCATTGCTGATCGATGTATTCTAGTCTGATGCAGCGGTCTCATTGCTGATCGATGTATTCTGGTCTGATGCAGCGGTCTCATTGCTGATAGATGTATTCTGGTCTGATGCAACATTCTCATTGCTGATCGATGTATTCTGGTCTGATGCAACATTCTCATTGCTGATCGATGTATTCTGGTCTGATGCAGCGGTCTCATTGCTGATCGATGTATTCTGGTCTGATGCAGCGGTCTCATTGCTGATCGCTGTGCTCTGGTCTGATGCAGCGGTCTCATTGCTGATCGATGTATTCTGGTCTGATGCAGCGGTCTCATTGCTGATCGCTGTGCTCTGGTCTGATGCAGCGGTCTCATTGCTGATCGATGTATTCTGGTCTGATGCAGCGGTCTCATTGCTGATCGATGTATTCTGGACTGATGCAGCGGTCTCATTGCTGATCGATGTATTCTGGTCTGATGCAGCGGTCTCATTGCTGATCGATGTATTCTGGACTGATGCAGCGGTCTCATTGCTGATCGCTGTGCTCTGGTCTGATGCAGCGGTCTCATTGCTAATCGATGTATTCTGGTCTGATGCAGAGGTCTCATTGCTGATCGATGTATTCTGGTCTGATGCAGCGGTCTCATTGCTGATCGATGTATTCTGGTCTGATGCAGCGGTCTCATTGCTGATCGATGTATTCTGGACTGATGCAGCGGTCTCATTGCTGATCGATGTATTCTGGACTGATGCAGCGGTCTTGTTGCTGATCGATGTATTCTGGTCTGATGCAGCGGTCTCATTGCTGATCGATGTATTCTGGACTGATGCAGCGGTCTCATTGCTGATCGATGTATTCTGGTCTGATGCAGCGGTCTCATTGCTGATCGATGTATTCTGGTCTGATGCAGCGGTCTCATTGCTGATCGATGTATTCTGGTCTGATGCAGCGGTCTCATTGCTGATCGCTATGCTCTGGTCTGATGCAGCGGTCTCATTGCTGATCGATGTATTCTGGACTGATGCAGCGGTCTCATTGCTGATCGATGTATTCTGGTCTGATGCAGCGGTCTCATTGCTGATCGATGTATTCTGGTCTGATGCAGCGGTCTCATTGCTGATTGATGTATTCTGGTCTGATGCAACATTCTCATTGCTGATCGATGTATTCTGGTCTGATGCAGCGGTCTCATTGCTGATCGATGTATTCTGGTCTGATGCAACATTCTCATTGCTGATCGATGTATTCTGGTCTGATGCAGCGGTCTCATTGCTGATCGATGTATTCTGGACTGATGCAGCGGTCTCATTGCTGATCGATGTATTCTGGACTGATGCAGCGGTCTCATTGCTGATCGATGTATTCTGGACTGATGCAGCGGTCTCATTGCTGATCGATGTATTCTGGTCTGATGCAGCGGTCTCATTGCTGATCGATGTATTCTGGACTGATGCAGCGGTCTCATTGCTGATCGATGTATTCTGGTCTGATGCAGCGGTCTCATTGCTGATCGATGTATTCTGGTCTGATGCAGAGGTCTCATTGCTGATCGATGTATTCTGGTCTGATGCAGCGGTCTCATTGCTGATCGATGTATTCTGGTCTGATGCAGCGGTCTCATTGCTGATCGATGTATTCTGGTCTGATGCAGCGGTCTCATTGCTGATCGATGTATTCTGGTCTGATGCAGCCGTCTCATTGCTGATCGATGTATTCTGGTCTGATGCAGCCGTCTCATTGCTGATCGATGTATTCTGGTCTGATGCAGCGGTCTCATTGCTGATCGATGTATTCTGGACTGATGCAGCGGTCTCATTGCTGATCGATGTATTCTAGTCTGATGCAGCGGTCTCATTGCTGATCGATGTATTCTGGTCTGATGCAGCGGTCTCATTGCTGATAGATGTATTCTGGTCTGATGCAACATTCTCATTGCTGATCGATGTATTCTGGTCTGATGCAACATTCTCATTGCTGATCGATGTATTCTGGTCTGATGCAGCGGTCTCATTGCTGATCGATGTATTCTGGTCTGATGCAGCGGTCTCATTGCTGATCGCTGTGCTCTGGTCTGATGCAGCGGTCTCATTGCTGATCGATGTATTCTGGTCTGATGCAGCGGTCTCATTGCTGATCGCTGTGCTCTGGTCTGATGCAGCGGTCTCATTGCTGATCGATGTATTCTGGTCTGATGCAGCGGTCTCATTGCTGATCGATGTATTCTGGACTGATGCAGCGGTCTCATTGCTGATCGATGTATTCTGGTCTGATGCAGCGGTCTCATTGCTGATCGATGTATTCTGGACTGATGCAGCGGTCTCATTGCTGATCGATGTATTCTGGTCTGATGCAGCGGTCTCATTGCTGATCGATGTATTCTGGTCTGATGCAGCGGTCTCATTGCTGATCGCTGTGCTCTGGTCTGATGCAGCGGTCTCATTGCTAATCGATGTATTCTGGTCTGATGCAGAGGTCTCATTGCTGATCGATGTATTCTGGTCTGATGCAGCGGTCTCATTGCTGATCGATGTATTCTGGTCTGATGCAGAGGTCTCATTGCTGATCGATGTATTCTGGACTGATGCAGCGGTCTCATTGCTGATCGATGTATTCTGGTCTGATGCAGCGGTCTCATTGCTGATCGATGTATTCTGGTCTGATGCAGCGGTCTCGTTGCTGATCGATGTATTCTGGTCTGATGCAGCGGTCTCATTGCTGATCGATGTATTCTGGTCTGATGCAGCGGTCTCATTGCTGATCGATGTATTCTGGTCTGATGCAGCGGTCTCATTGCTGATCGATGTATTCTGGTCTGATGCAGCGGTCTCATTGCTGATCGATGTATTCTGGTCTGATGCAGCGGTCTCATTGCTGATCGATGTATTCTGGTCTGATGCAGCGGTCTCATTGCTGATCGATGTATTCTGGTCTGATGCAGAGGTCTCATTGCTGATCGATGTATTCTGGTCTGATGCAGCGGTCTCATTGCTGATCGATGTATTCTGGACTGATGCAGCGGTCTCATTGCTGATCGATGTATTCTGGTCTGATGCAACATTCTCATTGCTGATCGATGTATTCTGGTCTGATGCAGCGGTCTCGTTGCTGATCGATGTATTCTGGTCTGATGCAGAGGTCTCATTGCTGATCGATGTATTCTGGTCTGATGCAGAGGTCTCATTGCTGATCGATGTATTCTGGTCTGATGCAGCGGTCTCATTGCTGATCGATGTGTTCTGGTCTGATGCAGAGGTCTCATTGCTGATCGCTGTGCTCTGGTCTGATGCAGAGGTCTCATTGCTGATCGATGTATTCTGGTCTGATGCAGCGGTCTCATTGCTGATCGATGTATTCTGGACTGATGCAGCGGTCTCATTGCTGATCGATGTATTCTGGTCTGATGCAGCGGTCTCATTGCTGATCGATGTATTCTGGTCTGATGCAGCGGTCTCATTGCTGATCGATGTATTCTGGACTGATGCAGCGGTCTCATTGCTGATCGATGTATTCTGGTCTGATGCAGAGGTCTCATTGCTGATCGATGTATTCTGGACTGATGCAGCGGTCTCATTGCTGATCGATGTATTCTGGACTGATGCAGCGGTCTCATTGCTGATCGATGTATTCTGGTCTGATGCAGAGGTCTCATTGCTGATCGATGTATTCTGGTCTGATGCAACATTCTCATTGCTGATCGATGTATTCTGGTCTGATGCAGCGGTCTTGTTGCTGATCGATGTATTCTGGTCTGATGCAGTGGTCTCATTGCTGATCGATGTATTCTGGTCTGATGCAGAGGTCTCATTGCTGATCGATGTATTCTGGTCTGATGCAACATTCTCATTGCTGATCGATGTATTCTGGTCTGATGCAGCGGTCTTGTTGCTGATCGATGTATTCTGGTCTGATGCAGCGGTCTCATTGCTGATCGATGTATTCTGGTCTGATGCAGCGGTCTCATTGCTGATTGATGTATTCTGGTCTGATGCAGAGGTCTCATTGCTGATCGATGTATTCTGGTCTGATGCAGCGGTCTCATTGCTGATCGATGTATTCTGGTCTGATGCAACATTCTCATTGCTGATCGATGTATTCTGGTCTGATGCAGCGGTCTCATTGCTGATCGATGTATTCTGGTTTGATGCAGCGGTCTCATTGCTGATCGATGTATTCTGGTCTGATGCAGCGGTCTCATTGCTGATCGATGTATTCTGGTTTGATGCAGCGGTCTCATTGCTGATCGATGTATTCTGGTCTGATGCAACGGTCTCATTGCTGATCGATGTATTCTGGTCTGATGCAGCGGTCTCATTGCTGATCGATGTATTCTGGTCTGATGCAGCGGTCTCATTGCTGATCGATGTATTCTGGTCTGATGCAACATTCTCATTGCTGATCGATGTATTCTGGTCTGATGCAGCGGTCTCGTTGCTGATCGATGTATTCTGGTCTGATGCAGCGGTCTCATTGCTGATCGATGTATTCTGGACTGATGCAGCGGTCTCATTGCTGATCGCTGTGCTCTGGTCTGATGTAGCGGTCTCATTGCTGATCGATGTATTCTGGTCTGATGCAGCGGTCTCATTGCTGATCGATGTATTCTGGTCTGATGCAGCGGTCTCATTGCTGATCGATGTATTCTGGTCTGATGCAGTGGTCTCATTGCTGATCGATGTATTCTGGTCTGATGCAGAGGTCTCATTGCTGATCGATGTATTCTGGTCTGATGCAGCGGTCTCATTGCTGATCGATGTATTCTGGACTGATGCAGCGGTCTCATTGCTGATCGATGTATTCTGGACTGATGCAGCGGTCTCATTGCTGATCGATGTATTCTGGTCTTATGCAACATTCTCATTGCTGATCGATGTATTCTGGTCTGATGCAGCGCTCTCATTGCTGATCGATGTATTCTGGTCTGATGCAGCGGTCTCATTGCTGATCGATGTATTCTGGTCTGATGCAGAGGTCTCATTGCTGATCGATGTATTCTGGTCTGATGCAGCGGTCTCATTGCTGATCGATGTATTCTGGTCTGATGCAGAGGTCTCATTGCTGATCAATGTATTCTGGTCTGATGCAGCGGTCTCATTGCTGATCGATGTATTCTGGACTGATGCAGCGGTCTCATTGCTGATCAATGTATTCTGGTCTGATGCAGCGGTCTCATTGCTGATCGATGTATTCTGGACTGATGCAGCGGTCTCATTGCTGATCGATGTATTCTGGACTGATGCAGCGGTCTCATTGCTGATCGATGTATTCTGGTCTTATGCAACATTCTCATTGCTGATCGATGTATTCTGGTCTGATGCAGCGCTCTCATTGCTGATCGATGTATTCTGGACTGATGCAGCGGTCTCATTGCTGATCGATGTATTCTGGTCTGATGCAGAGGTCTCATTGCTGATCGATGTATTCTGGTCTGATGCAGCGGTCTCATTGCTGATCGATGTATTCTGGACTGATGCAGCGGTCTCATTGCTGATCGATGTATTCTGGTCTGATGCAACATTCTCATTGCTGATCGCTGTGCTCTTGTCTGATGCAGCGGTCTCATTGCTGATCGATGTATTCTGGTCTGATGCAGAGGTCTCATTGCTGATCGATGTATTCTGGTCTGATGCAGCGGTCTCATTGCTGATCGATGTATTCTGGTCTGATGCAGCGGTCTCATTGCTGATCGATGTATTCTAGTCTGATGCAGAGGTCTCATTGCTGATCGATGTATTCTGGTCTGATGCAGCGGTCTCATTGCTGATCGATGTATTCTGGACTGATGCAGCGGTCTCATTGCTGATCGATGTATTCTGGACTGATGCAGCGGTCTCATTGCTGATCGATGTATTCTGGACTGATGCAGCGGTCTCATTGCTGATCGATGTATTCTGGACTGATGCAGCGGTCTCATTGCTGATCGATGTATTCTGGTCTGATGCAGAGGTCTCATTGCTGATCGATGTATTCTGGTCTGATGCAGAGGTCTCATTGCCGATCGATGTATTCTGGTCTGATGCAGCGGTCTCATTGCTGATCGATGTATTCTGGTCTGATGCAGAGGTCTCATTGCCGATCGATGTATTCTGGTCTGATGCAGCGGTCTCATTGCTGATCGATGTATTCTGGTCTGATGCAGCGGTCTCATTGCTGATCGATGTGCTCTGGTCTGATGCAGCGGTCTCATTGCTGATCGATGTATTCTGGTCTGATGCAGCGGTCTCATTGCTGATCGATGTATTCTGGTCTGATGCAGCGGTCTCATTGCTGATCGATGTATTCTGGACTGATGTAGCGGTCTCATTGCTGATCGATGTATTCTGGACTGATGCAGTGGTCTCATTGCTGATCGATGTATTCTGGACTGATGCAGCGGTCTCATTGCTGATCGATGTATTCTGGACTGATGTAGCGGTCTCATTGCTGATCGATGTATTCTGGACTGATGCAGCGGTCTCATTGCTGATCGATGTATTCTGGACTGATGTAGCGGTCTCATTGCTGATCGATGTATTCTGGACTGATGCAGCGGTCTCATTGCTGATCGATGTATTCTGGTCTGATGCAGAGGTCTCATTGCTGATCGATGTATTCTGGTCTGATGCAGCGGTCTCATTGCTGATCGATGTATTCTGGTCTGATGCAGCGGTCTCATTGCTGATCGATGTATTCTGGTCTGATGCAGCCGTCTCATTGCTGATCGATGTATTCTGGTCTGATGCAGCCGTCTCATTGCTGATCGATGTATTCTGGTCTGATGCAGCCGTCTCATTGCTGATCGATGTATTCTGGACTGATGCAGCCGTCTCATTGCTGATCGATGTATTCTGGTCTGATGCAGCGGTCTCATTGCTGATCGATGTATTCTGGTCTGATGCAGCGGTCTCATTGCTGATCGATGTATTCTGGACTGATGCAGAGGTCTCATTGCTGATCGATGTATTCTGGTCTGATGCAGCGGTCTCATTGCTGATCGATGTGCTTTGGTATGATGCAGCGGTCTCATTGCTGATCGATGTATTCTGGTCTGATGCAGAGGTCTCATTGCTGATCGATGTATTCTGGTCTGATGCAGCCGTCTCATTGCTGATCGATGTATTCTGGACTGATGCAGCCGTCTCATTGCTGATCGATGTATTCTGGTCTGATGCAGCCGTCTCATTGCTGATCGATGTATTCTGGTCTGATGCAGCCGTCTGATTGCTGATCGATGTATTCTGGACTGATGCAGCCGTCTCATTGCTGATCGATGTATTCTGGTCTGATGCAGTGGTCTCATTGCTGATCGATGTATTCTGGTCTGATACAGCGGTCTCATTGCTGATCGATGTATTCTGGACTGATGCAGCGGTCTCATTGCTGATCGATGTATTCTGGACTGATGCAGCGGTCTCATTGCTGATCGATGTATTCTGGTCTGATGCAACATTCTCATTGCTGATCGATGTATTCTGGACTGATGTAGCGGTCTCATTGCTGATCGATGTATTCTGGACTGATGCAGCGGTCTCATTGCTGATCGATGTATTCTGGTCTGATGCAACATTCTCATTGCTGATCGATGTATTCTGGACTGATGCAGCGGTCTCATTGCTGATCGATGTATTCTGGACTGATGCAGCGGTCTCATTGCTGATCGATGTATTCTGGTCTGATGCAACATTCTCATTGCTGATCGATGTATTCTGGTCTGATGCAGCGGTCTCGTTAATGATCGATGTATTCTGTTCTGATGCAGCCGTCTCATTGCTGATCGATGTATTCTGGTCTGATGCAGCGGTCTCATTGCTGATCGATGTATTCTGGTCTGATGCAGCGGTCTCATTGCTGATCGATGTATTCTGGTCTGATGCAACGGTCTCATTGCTGATCGATGTATTCTGGTCTGATGCAACGGTCTCATTGCTGATCGATGTATTCTGGACTGATGCAGCCGTCTGATTGCTGATCGATGTATTCTGGACTGATGCAGAGGTCTCATTGCTGATCGATGTATTCTGGACTGATGCAGAGGTCTCATTGCTGATCGATGTATTCTGGTCTGATGCAGCGGTCTCATTGCTGATCGATGTATTCTGGACTGATGCAGAGGTCTCATTGCTGATCGATGTATTCTGTTCTGATGCAGCCGTCTCATTGCTGATCGATGTATTCTGGTCTGATGCAGCGGTCTCATTGCTGATCGATGTATTCTGGTCTGATGCAGCGGTCTCATTGCTGATCGATGTATTCTGGTCTGATGCAACGGTCTCATTGCTGATCGATGTATTCTGGTCTGATGCAACGGTCTCATTGCTGATCGATGTATTCTGGTCTGATGCAGCGGTCTCATTGCTGATCGATGTATTCTGGACTGATGCAGCGGTCTCATTGCTGATCGATGTATTCTGGACTGATGCAGCGGTCTCATTGCTGATCGATGTATTCTGGTCTGATGCAGCGGTCTCATTGCTGATCGATGTATTCTGGTCTGATGCAGAGGTCTCATTGCTGATCGATGTATTCTGGTCTGATGCAGCGGTCTCATTGCTGATCGATGTATTCTGGTCTGATGCAGCGGTCTCATTGCTGATCGATGTATTCTGGTCTGATGCAGCGGTCTCATTGCTGATCGATGTGCTCTGGTCTGATGCAGAGGTCTCATTGCTGATCGATGTATTCTGGTCTGATGCAGCGGTCTCATTGCTGATCGATGTATTCTCTGGTCTGATGCAGAGGTCTCATTGCTGATCGATGTATTCTGGTCTGATGCAGCGGTCTCATTGCTGATCGATGTATTCTGGACTGATGCAGCGGTCTCATTGCTGATCGATGTATTCTGGACTGATGCAGCGGTCTCATTGCTGATCGATGTATTCTGGTCTGATGCAGCGGTCTCATTGCTGATCGATGTATTCTGGTCTGATGCAACATTCTCATTGCTGATCGATGTATTCTGGTCTGATGCAGCGGTCTCATTGCTGATCGATGTATTCTGGTCTGATGCAGCGGTCTCATTGCTGATCGATGTATTCTGGACTGATGCAGCGGTCTCATTGCTGATCGATGTATTCTGGTCTGATGCAGCGGTCTCATTGCTGATCGATGTATTCTGGTCTGATGCAGCGGTCTCATTGCTGATCGATGTATTCTGGTCTGATGCAGCGGTCTCATTGCTGATCGATGTATTCTCTGGTCTGATGCAGAGGTCTCATTGCTGATCGATGTATTCTGGTCTGATGCAGCGGTCTCATTGCTGATCGATGTATTCTGGACTGATGCAGCGGTCTCATTGCTGATCGATGTATTCTGGACTGATGCAGCGGTCTCATTGCTGATCGATGTATTCTGGTCTGATGCAGCGGTCTCATTGCTGATCGATGTATTCTGGTCTGATGCAACATTCTCATTGCTGATCGATGTATTCTGGTCTGATGCAGCGGTCTCATTGCTGATCGATGTATTCTGGTCTGATGCAGCGGTCTCATTGCTGATCGATGTATTCTGGACTGATGCAGCGGTCTCATTGCTGATCGATGTATTCTGGTCTGATGCAGCGGTCTCATTGCTGATCGATGTATTCTGGTCTGATGCAGCGCTCTCATTGCTGATCGATGTATTCTGGTCTGATGCAGCGGTCTCATTGCTGATCGATGTATTCTGGTCTGATGCAGAGGTCTCATTGCTGATCGATGTATTCTGGTCTGATGCAGCGGTCTCATTGCTGATCGATGTATTCTGGTCTGATGCAGCGGTCTCATTGCTGATCGATGTATTCTGGTCTGATGCAGCGGTCTCATTGCTGATCGATGTGCTCTGGTCTGATGCAGAGGTCTCATTGCTGATCGATGTATTCTGGTCTGATGCAGCGGTCTCATTGCTGATCGATGTATTCTCTGGTCTGATGCAGAGGTCTCATTGCTGATCGATGTATTCTGGTCTGATGCAGCGGTCTCATTGCTGATCGATGTATTCTGGACTGATGCAGCGGTCTCATTGCTGATCGATGTATTCTGGACTGATGCAGCGGTCTCATTGCTGATCGATGTATTCTGGTCTGATGCAGCGGTCTCATTGCTGATCGATGTATTCTGGTCTGATGCAACATTCTCATTGCTGATCGATGTATTCTGGTCTGATGCAGCGGTCTCATTGCTGATCGATGTATTCTGGTCTGATGCAGCGGTCTCATTGCTGATCGATGTATTCTGGACTGATGCAGCGGTCTCATTGCTGATCGATGTATTCTGGTCTGATGCAGCGGTCTCATTGCTGATCGATGTATTCTGGTCTGATGCAGCGGTCTCATTGCTGATCGATGTATTCTGGTCTGATGCAGCGGTCTCATTGCTGATCGATGTGCTCTGGTCTGATGCAGAGGTCTCATTGCTGATCGATGTATTCTGGTCTGATGCAGCGGTCTCATTGCTGATCGATGTATTCTCTGGTCTGATGCAGAGGTCTCATTGCTGATCGATGTATTCTGGTCTGATGCAGCGGTCTCATTGCTGATCGATGTATTCTGGACTGATGCAGCGGTCTCATTGCTGATCGATGTATTCTGGACTGATGCAGCGGTCTCATTGCTGATCGATGTATTCTGGTCTGATGCAGCGGTCTCATTGCTGATCGATGTATTCTGGTCTGATGCAACATTCTCATTGCTGATCGATGTATTCTGGTCTGATGCAGCGGTCTCATTGCTGATCGATGTATTCTGGTCTGATGCAGCGGTCTCATTGCTGATCGATGTATTCTGGACTGATGCAGCGGTCTCATTGCTGATCGATGTATTCTGGTCTGATGCAGCGGTCTCATTGCTGATCGATGTATTCTGGACTGATGCAGCGGTCTCATTGCTGATCGATGTATTCTGGACTGATGCAGCGGTCTCATTGCTGATCGATGTATTCTGGTCTGATGCAGCGGTCTCATTGCTGATCGATGTATTCTGGTCTGATGCAACATTCTCATTGCTGATCGATGTATTCTGGTCTGATGCAGCGGTCTCATTGCTGATCGATGTATTCTGGTCTGATGCAGCGGTCTCATTGCTGATCGATGTATTCTGGACTGATGCAGCGGTCTCATTGCTGATCGATGTATTCTGGTCTGATGCAGCGGTCTCATTGCTGATCGATGTATTCTGGTCTGATGCAGCGGTCTCATTGCTGATCGATGTATTCTGGTCTGATGCAGCGGTCTCATTGCTGATCGATGTGCTATGGTCTGATGCAGAGGTCTCATTGCTGATCGATGTATTCTGGTCTGATGCAGCGGTCTCATTGCTGATCGATGTATTCTCTGGTCTGATGCAGAGGTCTCATTGCTGATCGATGTATTCTGGTCTGATGCAGCGGTCTCATTGCTGATCGATGTATTCTGGACTGATGCAGCGGTCTCATTGCTGATCGATGTATTCTGGTCTGATGCAACATTCTCATTGCTGATCGATGTATTCTGGTCTGATGCAGCGGTCTCATTGCTGATCGATGTATTCTGGTCTGATGCAGCGGTCTCATTGCTGATCGATGTATTCTGGACTGATGCAGCGGTCTCATTGCTGATCGATGTATTCTGGTCTGATGCAGCGGTCTCATTGCTGATCGGATCGATGTATTCTGGTCTGATGCAGCGGTCTCATTGCTGATCGATGTATTCTGGTCTGATGCAGCGGTCTCATTGCTGATCGATGTATTCTGGACTGATGCAGCGTTCTCATTGCTGATCGATGTATTCTGGTCTGATGCAGCGGTCTCATTGCTGATCGATGTATTCTGGTCTGATGCAGCGGTCTCGTTGCTGATCGATGTATTCTGGTCTGATGCAGCGGTCTCATTGCTGATCGATGTATTCTGGTCTGATGCAGCGGTCTCATTGCTGATCGATGTATTCTGGTCTGATGCAGCGGTCTCATTGCTGATCGATGTATTCTGGTCTGATGCAGCGGTCTCATTGCTGATCGATGTATTCTGGTCTGATGCAACATTCTCATTGCTGATCGATGTATTCTGGTCTGATGCAGCGGTCTCATTGCTGATTGATGTATTCTGGTCTGATGCAGCGGTCTCATTGCTGATCGATGTATTCTGGACTGATGCAGCGGTCTCATTGCTGATCGATGTATTCTGGTCTGATGCAACATTCTCATTGCTGATCGATGTATTCTGGTCTGATGCAGCGGTCTCGTTGCTGATCGATGTATTCTGGTCTGATGCAACATTCTCATTGCTGATCGATGTATTCTGGTCTGATGCAGCGGTCTCGTTGCTGATCGATGTATTCTGGACTGATGCAGCGGTCTCATTGCTGATCGATGTATTCTGGTCTGATGCAACATTCTCATTGCTGATCGATGTATTCTGGTCTGATGCAGCGGTCTCATTGCTGATCGATGTATTCTGGTCTGATGCAGCGGTCTCATTGCTGATCGATGTATTCTGGTCTGATGCAACATTCTCATTGCTGATCGATGTATTCTGGTCTGATGCAGCGGTCTCATTGCTGATCGATGTATTCTGGTCTGATGCAACATTCTCATTGCTGATCGATGTATTCTGGTCTGATGCAGCGGTCTCATTGCTGATCGATGTATTCTGGTCTGATGCAGCGGTCTCATTGCTGATCGATGTATTCTGGTCTGATGCAGCCGTCTCATTGCTGATCGATGTATTCTGGTCTGATGCAGAGGTCTCATTGCTGATCGATGTATTCTGGACTGATGCAGCGGTCTCATTGCTGATCGATGTATTCTGGTCTGATGCAGCGGTCTCATTGCTGATCGATGTATTCTGGTCTGATGCAGCGGTCTCATTGCTGATCGATGTATTCTGGTCTGATGCAGCGGTCTCATTGCTGATCGATGTATTCTGGTCTGATGCAGAGGTCTCATTGCTGATCGATGTATTCTGGACTGATGCAGAGGTCTCATTGCTGATCGATGTATTCTGGTCTGATGCAGAGGCCTCATTGCTGATCGATGTATTCTGGTCTGATGCAGCGGTCTCATTGCTGATCGATGTATTCTGGTCTGATGCAGAGGTCTCATTGCTGATCGATGTATTCTGGTCTGATGCAGCGGTCTCATTGCTGATCGATGTATTCTGGACTGATGCAGCGGTCTCATTGCTGATCGCTGTGCTCTGGTCTGATGCAGCGGTCTCATTGCTGATCGATGTATTCTGGTCTGATGCAGCGGTCTCATTGCTGATCGATGTATTCTGGTCTGATGCAGCGGTCTCATTTCTGATCGATGTATTCTGGTCTGATGCAGTGGTCTCATTGCTGATCGATGTATTCTGGTCTGATGCAACATTCTCATTGCTGATCGATGTATTCTGGTCTGATGCAGCGGTCTCATTGCTGATCGATGTATTCTGGTCTGATGCAGCGGTCTCATTGCTGATCGATGTATTCTGGTCTGATGCAGCGGTCTCACTGCTGATCGCTGTGCTCTGGTCTGATGCAGCGGTCTCATTGCTGATCGATGTATTCTGGTCTGATGCAGCGGTCTCATTGCTGATCGATGTATTCTGGTCTGATGCAGCGGTCTCATTGCTGATCGATGTATTCTGGTCTGATGCAGCGGTCTCATTGCTGATCGATGTATTCTGGTCTGATGCAAAGGTCTCATTGCTGATCGATGTATTCTGGTCTGATGCAGCGGTCTCAATCCTGATCGATGTATTCTGGTCTGATGCAGAGGTCTCATTGCTGATCGATGTATTCTGGTCTGATGCAGCGGTCTCATTGCTGATCGATGTATTCTGGTCTGATGCAGCGGTCTCATTGCTGATCGATGTATTCTGGTCTGATGCAGCGGTCTCATTGCTGATCGATGTATTCTGGTCTGATGCAGCGGTCTCATTGCTGATCGATGTATTCTGGACTGATGCAGCGGTCTCATTGCTGATCGATGTATTCTGGACTGATGCAGCGGTCTCATTGCTGATCGATGTATTCTGGTCTGATGCAGCGGTCTCATTGCTGATCGATGTATTCTGGTCTGATGCAGAGGTCTCATTGCTGATCGATGTATTCTGGACTGATGCAGCGGTCTCATTGCTGATCGATGTATTCTGGACTGATGCAGCGGTCTCATTGCTGATCGCTGTGCTCTGGTCTGATGCAGCGGTCTCATTGCTGATCGATGTATTCTGGTCTGATGCAGAGGCCTCATTGCTGATCGATGTATTCTGGTCTGATGCAGCGGTCTCATTGCTGATCGATGTATTCTGGTCTGATGCAGAGGTCTCATTGCTGATCGATGTATTCTGGTCTGATGCAACATTCTCATTGCTGATCGATGTATTCTGGTCTGATGCAGCGGTCTCATTGCTGATCGATGTATTCTGGACTGATGCAGCGGTCTCATTGCTGATCGCTGTGCTCTGGTCTGATGCAGAGGTCTCATTGCTGATCGATGTATTCTGGTCTGATGCAGCGGTCTCATTGCTGATCGATGTATTCTGGTGTGATGCAGCGGTCTCATTGCTGATCGATGTATTCTGGTCTGATGCAGTGGTCTCATTGCTGATCGATGTATTCTGGTCTGATGCAACATTCTCATTGCTGATCGATGTATTCTGGTCTGATGCAGCGGTCTCATTGCTGATCGATGTATTCTGGTCTGATGCAGCGGTCTCATTGCTGATCGATGTATTCTGGTCTGATGCAGCGGTCTCACTGCTGATCGCTGTGCTCTGGTCTGATGCAGCGGTCTCATTGCTGATCGATGTATTCTGGTCTGATGCAGCGGTCTCATTGCTGATCGATGTATTCTGGTCTGATGCAGCGGTCTCATTGCTGATCGATGTATTCTGGTCTGATGCAGCGGTCTCATTGCTGATCGATGTATTCTGGTCTGATGCAGCGGTCTCATTGCTGATCGATGTATTCTGGTCTGATGCAGCGGTCTCATTGCTGATCGATGTATTCTGGTCTGATGCAGCGGTCTCATTGCTGATCGATGTATTCTGGACTGATGCAGCGGTCTCATTGCTGATCGATGTATTCTGGTCTGATGCAGCGGTCTCATTGCTGATCGATGTATTCTGGACTGATGCAGCCGTCTGATTGCTGATCGATGTATTCTGGACTGATGCAGAGGTCTCATTGCTGATCGATGTATTCTGGTCTGATGCAGAGGTCTCATTGCTGATCGATGTATTCTGGTCTGATGCAGCGGTCTCATTGCTGATCGATGTATTCTGGTCTGATGCAGCGGTCTCATTGCTGATCGATGTATTCTGGTCTGATGCAGCGGTCTCATTGCTGATCGATGTATTCTGGTCTGATGCAGCGGTCTCATTGCTGATCGCTGTGCTCTGGTCTGATGCAGCGGTCTCATTGCTGATCGATGTATTCTGGTCTGATGCAGAGGTCTCATTGCTGATCGATGTATTCTGGTCTGATGCAGAGGTCTCATTGCTGATCGATGTATTCTGGTCTGATGCAGCGGTCTCGTTGCTGATCGATGTATTCTGGTCTGATGCAGAGGTCTCATTGCTGATCGATGTATTCTGGTCTGATGCAGAGGTCTCATTGCTGATCGATGTATTCTGGACTGATGCAGCGGTCTCATTGCTGATCGCTGTGCTCTGGTCTGATGCAGCGGTCTCATTGCTGATCGATGTATTCTGGTCTGATGCAGAGGCCTCATTGCTGATCGATGTATTCTGGTCTGATGCAGCGGTCTCATTGCTGATCGATGTATTCTGGTCTGATGCAGAGGTCTCATTGCTGATCGATGTATTCTGGTCTGATGCAACATTCTCATTGCTGATCGATGTATTCTGGTCTGATGCAGCGGTCTCATTGCTGATCGATGTATTCTGGACTGATGCAGCGGTCTCATTGCTGATCGCTGTGCTCTGGTCTGATGCAGAGGTCTCATTGCTGATCGATGTATTCTGGTCTGATGCAGCGGTCTCATTGCTGATCGATGTATTCTGGTGTGATGCAGCGGTCTCATTGCTGATCGATGTATTCTGGTCTGATGCAGTGGTCTCATTGCTGATCGATGTATTCTGGTCTGATGCAACATTCTCATTGCTGATCGATGTATTCTGGTCTGATGCAGCGGTCTCATTGCTGATCGATGTATTCTGGTCTGATGCAGCGGTCTCATTGCTGATCGATGTATTCTGGTCTGATGCAGCGGTCTCATTGCTGATCGATGTATTCTGGTCTGATGCAGCGGTCTCATTGCTGATCGATGTATTCTGGTCTGATGCAGCGGTCTCGTTGCTGATCGATGTATTCTGGTCTGATGCAGAGGTCTCATTGCTGATCGATGTATTCTGGTCTGATGCAGCGGTCTCGTTGCTGATCGATGTATTCTGGTCTGATGCAGAGGTCTCATTGCTGATCGATGTATTCTGGTCTGATGCAGAGGTCTCATTGCTGATCGATGTATTCTGGACTGATGCAGCGGTCTCATTGCTGATCGCTGTGCTCTGGTCTGATGCAGCGGTCTCATTGCTGATCGATGTATTCTGGTCTGATGCAGAGGCCTCATTGCTGATCGATGTATTCTGGTCTGATGCAGCGGTCTCATTGCTGATCGATGTATTCTGGTCTGATGCAGAGGTCTCATTGCTGATCGATGTATTCTGGTCTGATGCAACATTCTCATTGCTGATCGATGTATTCTGGTCTGATGCAGCGGTCTCATTGCTGATCGATGTATTCTGGACTGATGCAGCGGTCTCATTGCTGATCGATGTATTCTGGTCTGATGCAGCGGTCTCATTGCTGATCGCTGTGCTCTGGTCTGATGCAGAGGTCTCATTGCTGATCGATGTATTCTGGTCTGATGCAGCGGTCTCATTGCTGATCGATGTATTCTGGTGTGATGCAGCGGTCTCATTGCTGATCGATGTATTCTGGTCTGATGCAGTGGTCTCATTGCTGATCGATGTATTCTGGTCTGATGCAACATTCTCATTGCTGATCGATGTATTCTGGTCTGATGCAGCGGTCTCATTGCTGATCGATGTATTCTGGTGTGATGCAGCGGTCTCATTGCTGATCGATGTATTCTGGTCTGATGCAGCGGTCTCACTGCTGATCGCTGTGCTCTGGTCTGATGCAGCGGTCTCATTGCTGATCGATGTATTCTGGTCTGATGCAGCGGTCTCATTGCTGATCGATGTATTCTGGTCTGATGCAGCGGTCTCATTGCTGATCGATGTATTCTGGTCTGATGCAGCCGTCTCATTGCTGATCGATGTATTCTGGTCTGATGCAGCGGTCTCATTGCTGATCGATGTATTCTGGACTGATGCAGCGGTCTCATTGCTGATCGATGTATTCTGGTCTGATGCAGCGGTCTCATTGCTGATCGATGTATTCTGGACTGATGCAGCCGTCTGATTGCTGATCGATGTATTCTGGACTGATGCAGAGGTCTCATTGCTGATCGATGTATTCTGGTCTGATGCAGAGGTCTCATTGCTGATCGATGTATTCTGGTCTGATGCAGCGGTCTCATTGCTGATCGATGTATTCTGGTCTGATGCAGCGGTCTCATTGCTGATCGATGTATTCTGGTCTGATGCAGCGGTCTCATTGCTGATCGATGTATTCTGGTCTGATGCAGCGGTCTCATTGCTGATCGCTGTGCTCTGGTCTGATGCAGCGGTCTCATTGCTGATCGATGTATTCTGGTCTGATGCAGAGGTCTCATTGCTGATCGATGTATTCTGGTCTGATGCAGAGGTCTCATTGCTGATCGATGTATTCTGGTCTGATGCAGCGGTCTCGTTGCTGATCGATGTATTCTGGTCTGATGCAGAGGTCTCATTGCTGATCGATGTATTCTGGTCTGATGCAGAGGTCTCATTGCTGATCGATGTATTCTGGACTGATGCAGCGGTCTCATTGCTGATCGCTGTGCTCTGGTCTGATGCAGCGGTCTCATTGCTGATCGATGTATTCTGGTCTGATGCAGAGGCCTCATTGCTGATCGATGTATTCTGGTCTGATGCAGCGGTCTCATTGCTGATCGATGTATTCTGGTCTGATGCAGAGGTCTCATTGCTGATCGATGTATTCTGGTCTGATGCAACATTCTCATTGCTGATCGCTGTGCTCTGGTCTGATGCAGAGGTCTCATTGCTGATCGATGTATTCTGGTCTGATGCAGCGGTCTCATTGCTGATCGATGTATTCTGGTGTGATGCAGCGGTCTCATTGCTGATCGATGTATTCTGGTCTGATGCAGTGGTCTCATTGCTGATCGATGTATTCTGGTCTGATGCAACATTCTCATTGCTGATCGATGTATTCTGGTCTGATGCAGCGGTCTCATTGCTGATCGATGTATTCTGGTCTGATGCAGCGGTCTCATTGCTGATCGATGTATTCTGGTCTGATGCAGCGGTCTCACTGCTGATCGCTGTGCTCTGGTCTGATGCAGCGGTCTCATTGCTGATCGATGTATTCTGGTCTGATGCAGCGGTCTCATTGCTGATCGATGTATTCTGGTCTGATGCAGCGGTCTCATTGCTGATCGATGTATTCTGGTCTGATGCAGCGGTCTCATTGCTGATCGATGTATTCTGGTCTGATGCAGCGGTCTCATTGCTGATCGATGTATTCTGGTCTGATGCAGCGGTCTCATTGCTGATCGATGTATTCTGGTCTGATGCAGCGGTCTCATTGCTGATCGATGTATTCTGGACTGATGCAGCGGTCTCATTGCTGATCGATGTATTCTGGTCTGATGCAGCGGTCTCATTGCTGATCGATGTATTCTGGACTGATGCAGCCGTCTGATTGCTGATCGATGTATTCTGGACTGATGCAGAGGTCTCATTGCTGATCGATGTATTCTGGTCTGATGCAGAGGTCTCATTGCTGATCGATGTATTCTGGTCTGATGCAGCGGTCTCATTGCTGATCGATGTATTCTGGTCTGATGCAGCGGTCTCATTGCTGATCGATGTATTCTGGTCTGATGCAGCGGTCTCATTGCTGATCGATGTATTCTGGTCTGATGCAGCGGTCTCATTGCTGATCGCTGTGCTCTGGTCTGATGCAGCGGTCTCATTGCTGATCGATGTATTCTGGTCTGATGCAGAGGTCTCATTGCTGATCGATGTATTCTGGTCTGATGCAGAGGTCTCATTGCTGATCGATGTATTCTGGTCTGATGCAGCGGTCTCGTTGCTGATCGATGTATTCTGGTCTGATGCAGAGGTCTCATTGCTGATCGATGTATTCTGGTCTGATGCAGCGGTCTCATTGCTGATCGATGTATTCTGGACTGATGCAGAGGTCTCATTGCTGATCGATGTATTCTGGTCTGATGCAGCGGTCTCATTGCTGATCGATGTATTCTGGTCTGATGCAGAGGTCTCATTGCTGATCGATGTATTCTGGTCTGATGCAGCGGTCTCATTGCTGATCGATGTATTCTGGTCTGATGCAGAGGTCTCATTGCTGATCGCTGTGCTCTGGTCTGATGCAGCGGTCTCATTGCTGATCGATGTGTTCTGGTCTGATGCAGAGGTCTCATTGCTGATCGATGTATTCTGGTCTGATGCAGCGGTCTCATTGCTGATCGATGTATTCTGGTCTGATGCAGCGGTCTCATTGCTGATCAATGTATTCTGGTCTGATGCAGCGGTCTCATTGCTGATCGATGTATTCTGGACTGATGCAGCGGTCTCATTGCTGATCGATGTATTCTGGTCTGATGCAGCGGTCTCATTGCTGATCGATGTATTCTGGTCTGATGCAGAGGTCTCATTGCTGATCGATGTATTCTGGTCTGATGCAGCGGTCTCATTGCTGATCGATGTATTCTGGACTGATGCAGCGGTCTCATTGCTGATCGATGTATTCTGGTCTGATGCAGCGGTCTCATTGCTGATCGATGTATTCTGGTCTGATGCAGCGGTCTCATTGCTGATCGATGTATTCTGGTCTGATGCAGAGGTCTCATTGCTGATCGATGTATTCTGGTCTGATGCAACATTCTCATTGCTGATCGATGTATTCTGGTCTGATGCAGCGGTCTCGTTGCTGATCGATGTATTCTGGTCTGATGCAGCGGTCTCATTGCTGATCGATGTATTCTGGTCTGATGCAGCGGTCTCATTGCTGATCGATGTATTCTGGTCTGATGCAGCGGTCTCATTGCTGATCGATGTATTCTGGTCTGATGCAGCGGTCTCATTGCTGATCGATGTATTCTGATCTGATGCAGCGGTCTCATTGCTGATCGATGTATTCTGGTCTGATGCAGCGGTCTCATTGCTGATCGTTGTATTCTGGTCTGATGCAGCGGTCTCATTGCTGATCGTTGTATTCTGGTCTGATGCAGCCGTCTCATTGCTGATCGATGTATTCTGGTCTGATGCAGAGGTCTCATTGCTGATCGATGTATTCTGGTCTGATGCAGAGGTCTCATTGCTGATCGATGTATTCTGGTCTGATGCAGCGGTCTCATTGCTGATCGATGTATTCTGGTCTGATGCAGAGGTCTCATTGCTGATCGATGTATTCTGGTCTGATGCAACATTCTCATTGCTGATCGATGTATTCTGGTCTGATGCAGCGGTCTTGTTGCTGATCGATGTATTCTGGTCTGATGCAGCGGTCTCATTGCTGATCGATGTATTCTGGTCTGATGCAGCGGTCATATTGCTGATCGATGTATTCTGGTCTGATGCAGAGGTCTCATTGCTGATCGATGTATTCTGGACTGATGCAGAGGTCTCATTGCTGATCGATGTATTCTGGTCTGATGCAGCGGTCTCATTGCTGATCGATGTATTCTGGTCTGATGCAACATTCTCATTGCTGATCGATGTATTCTGGTCTGATGCAGCGGTCTCATTGCTGATCGATGTATTCTGGTTTGATGCAGCGGTCTCATTGCTGATCGATGTATTCTGGTCTGATGCAACGGTCTCATTGCTGATCGATGTATTCTGGTCTGATGCAGCGGTCTCATTGCTGATCGATGTATTCTGGTCTGATGCAGCGGTCTCATTGCTGATCGATGTATTCTGGTCTGATGCAGTGGTCTCATTGCTGATCGATGTATTCTGGTCTGATGCAACATTCTCATTGCTGATCGCTGTGCACTGGTCTGATGCAGCGGTCTCATTGCTGATCGATGTATTCTGGTCTGATGCAGCGGTCTCATTGCTGATCGATGTATTCTGGTCTGATGCAGCGGTCTCATTGCTGATCGATGTATTCTGGACTGATGCAGCGGTCTCATTGCTGATCGATGTATTCTGGTCTGATGCAGCGGTCTCATTGCTGATCGATGTATTCTGGACTGATGCAGCGGTCTCATTGCTGATCGATGTATTCTGGTCTGATGCAGCGGTCTCATTGCTGATCGATGTATTCTGGTCTGATGCAGCGGTCTCATTGCTGATCGCTGTGCTCTGGTCTGATGCAGCGGTCTCATTGCTGATCGATGTATTCTGGTCTGATGCAACATTCTCATTGCTGATCGATGTATTCTGGTCTGATGCAGCGGTCTCGTTGCTGATCGATGTATTCTGGTCTGATGCAGAGGTCTCATTGCTGATCGATGTATTCTGGTCTGATGCAGAGGTCTCATTGCTGATCGATGTATTCTGGTCTGATGCAGCGGTCTCATTGCTGATCGATGTATTCTGGACTGATGCAGCGGTCTCATTGCTGATCGATGTATTCTGGTCTGATGCAACATTCTCATTGCTGATCGATGTATTCTGGTCTGATGCAGCGGTCTCATTGCTGATCGATGTATTCTGGTCTGATGCAGCGGTCTCATTGCTGATCGATGTATTCTGGTCTGATGCAACATTCTCATTGCTGATCGATGTATTCTGGTCTGATGCAGCGGTCTCGTTGCTGATCGATGTATTCTGGTCTGATGCAGCGGTCTCATTGCTGATCGATGTATTCTGGACTGATGCAGCGGTCTCATTGCTGATCGATGTATTCTGGTCTGATGCAACATTCTCATTGCTGATCGATGTATTCTGGTCTGATGCAGCGGTCTCGTTGCTGATCGATGTATTCTGGTCTGATGCAGCGGTCTCATTGCTGATCGCTGTGCTCTGGTCTGATGCAGCGGTCTCATTGCTGATCGATGTATTCTGGTCTGATGCAGCATTCTCATTGCTGATCGATGTATTCTGGTCTGATGCAGCGGTCTCATTGCTGATCGATGTATTCTAGTTTGATGCAGCGGTCTCATTGCTGATCGATGTATTCTGGTCTGATGCAACGGTCTCATTGCTGATCGATGTATTCTGGTCTGATGCAGCGGTCTCATTGCTGATCGATGTATTCTGGTCTGATGCAGCGGTCTCATTGCTGATCGATGTATTCTGGTCTGATGCAACATTCTCATTGCTGATCGATGTATTCTGGTCTGATGCAGCGGTCTCGTTGCTGATCGATGTATTCTGGTCTGATGCAGCGGTCTCATTGCTGATCGATGTATTCTGGACTGATGCAGCGGTCTCATTGCTGATCGATGTATTCTGGTCTGATGCAACATTCTCATTGCTGATCGATGTATTCTGGTCTGATGCAGCGGTCTCGTTGCTGATCGATGTATTCTGGTCTGATGCAGAGGTCTCATTGCTGATCGATGTATTCTGGTCTGATGCAGAGGTCTCATTGCTGATCGATGTATTCTGGTTTGATGCAGCGGTCTCATTGCTGATCGCTGTGCTCTTGTCTGATGCAGCGGTCTCATTGCTGATCGATGTATTCTGGTCTGATGCAGCGGTCTCATTGCTGATCGATGTATTCTGGTCTGATGCAGCGGTCTCATTGCTGATCGATGTATTCTGGTCTGATGCAGAGGTCTCATTGCTGATCGATGTATTCTGGTCTGATGCAGAGGTCTCATTGCTAATCGATGTATTCTGGTCTGATGCAGAGGTCTCATTGCTGATCGATGTATTCTGGTTTGATGCAGCGGTCTCATTGCTGATCGATGTATTCTGGTCTGATGCAGAGGTCTCATTGCTGATCGCTGTGCTCTGGTCTGATGCAGAGGTCTCATTGCTGATCGATGTATTCTGGTCTGATGCAGCGGTCTCATTGCTGATCGATGTATTCTGGTCTGATGCAGCGGTCTCATTGCTGATCGATGTATTCTGGTCTGATGCAGCGGTCTCATTGCTGATCGATGTATTCTGGTCTGATGCAGCGGTCTCATTGCTGATCGATGTATTCTGGTCTGATGCAACATTCTCATTGCTGATCGATGTATTCTGGTCTGATGCAGCGGTCTCATTGCTGATCGATGTATTCTGGTCTGATGCAGCGGTCTCATTGCTGATCGATGTATTCTGGTCTGATGCAGAGGTCTCATTGCTGATCGATGTATTCTGGTCTGATGCAGAGGTCTCATTGCTGATCGATGTGCTCTGGTCTGATGCAGCGGTCTCATTGCTGATCGATGTATTCTGGTCTGATGCAGAGGTCTCATTGCGGATCGATGTATTCTGGTCTGATGCAGAGGTCTCATTGCTGATCGATGTATTCTGGTCTGATGCAGAGGTCTCATTGCTGATCGATGTGCTCTGGTCTGATGCAGCGGTCTCATTGCTGATCGATGTATTCTGGTCTGATGCAGAGGTCTCATTGCTGATCGATGTATTCTGGTCTGATGCAGAGGTCTCATTGCTGATCGATGTATTCTGGTCTGATGCAGAGGTCTCATTGCTGATCGATGTATTCTGGTCTGATGCAGAGGTCTCATTGCTGATCGATGTGCTCTGGTCTGATGCAGCGGTCTCATTGCTGATCGATGTATTCTGGTCTGATGCAGCGGTCTCATTGCTGATCGATGTATTCTGGTCTGATGCAGAGGTCTCATTGCTGATCGATGTATTCTGGTCTGATGCAGAGGTCTCATTGCTGATCGATGTGCTCTGGTCTGATGCAGCGGTCTCATTGCTGATCGATGTATTCTGGTCTGATGCAGCGGTCTCATTGCTGATCGATGTATTCTGGTCTGATGCAGCGGTCTCATTGCTGATCGATGTGCTCTGGTCTGATGCAGCGGTCTCATTGCTGATCGATGTATTCTGGTCTGATGCAGCGGTCTCATTGCTGATCGATGTATTCTGGTCTGATGCAGAGGTCTCATTGCTGATCGATGTATTCTGGTCTGATGCAGCGGTCTCATTGCTGATCGATGTATTCTGGACTGATGCAGCGGTCTCATTGCTGATCGATGTATTCTGGACTGATGCAGCGGTCTCATTGCTGATCGATGTATTCTGGTCTTATGCAACATTCTCATTGCTGATCGATGTATTCTGGTCTGATGCAGCGGTCTCATTGCTGATCGATGTATTCTGGTCTGATGCAGCGGTCTCATTGCTGATCGATGTATTCTGGTCTGATGCAGCGGTCTCATTGCTGATCGATGTATTCTGGTCTGATGCAACATTCTCATTGCTGATCGATGTATTCTGGTCTGATGCAGCGGTCTCATTGCTGATCGATGTATTCTGGTCTGATGCAGCGGTCTCATTGCTGATCGATGTATTCTGGTCTGATGCAGCGGTCTCATTGCTGATCGATGTATTCTGGTCTGATGCAGAGGTCTCATTGCTGATCGATGTATTCTGGTCTGATGCAGCGGTCTCATTGCTGATCGATGTATTCTGGACTGATGCAGCGGTCTCATTGCTGATCGATGTATTCTGGACTGATGCAGCGGTCTCATTGCTGATCGATGTATTCTGGACTGATGTAGCGGTCTCATTGCTGATCGATGTATTCTGGTCTGATGCAGTGGTCTCATTGCTGATCGATGTATTCTGGTCTGATGCAGAGGTCTCATTGCTGATCGATGTATTCTGGTCTGATGCAGCGGTCTCATTGCTGATCGATGTATTCTGGTCTGATGCAACATTCTCATTGCTGATCGATGTATTCTGGTCTGATGCAGTGGTCTCATTGCTGATCGATGTATTCTGGTCTGATGCAACATTCTCATTGCTGAACGATGTATTCTGGTCTGATGCAGAGGTCTCATTGCTGATCGATGTATTCTGGTCTGATGCAGCGGTCTCATTGCTGATCGATGTATTCTGGACTGATGCAGCGGTCTCATTGCTGATCGATGTATTCTGGTCTGATGCAGCGGTCTCATTGCTGATCGATGTGCTTTGGTCTGATGCAGCGGTCTCATTGCTGATCGATGTATTCTGGTCTGATGCAGAGGTCTCATTGCTGATCGATGTATTCTGGTCTGATGCAGCCGTCTCATTGCTGATCGATGTATTCTGGACTGATGCAGCCGTCTGATTGCTGATCGATGTATTCTGGTCTGATGCAGCGGTCTCATTGCTGATCGATGTATTCTGGACTGATGCAGCGGTCTCATTGCTGATCGATGTATTCTGGACTGATGCAGCGGTCTCATTGCTGATCGATGTATTCTGGTCTGATGCAGCGGTCTCATTGCTGATCGATGTATTCTGGACTGATGTAGCGGTCTCATTGCTGATCGATGTATTCTGGACTGATGCAGTGGTCTCATTGCTGATCGATGTATTCTGGACTGATGCAGCGGTCTCATTGCTGATCGATGTATTCTGGACTGATGTAGCGGTCTCATTGCTGATCGATGTATTCTGGACTGATGCAGTGGTCTCATTGCTGATCGATGTATTCTGGACTGATGCAGCGGTCTCATTGCTGATCGATGTATTCTGGACTGATGTAGCGGTCTCATTGCTGATCGATGTATTCTGGACTGATGCAGCGGTCTCATTGCTGATCGATGTATTCTGGACTGATGTAGCGGTCTCATTGCTGATCGATGTATTCTGGTCTGATGCAGAGGTCTCATTGCTGATCGATGTATTCTGGTCTGATGCAGCCGTCTCATTGCTGATCGATGTATTCTGGACTGATGCAGCCGTCTGATTGCTGATCGATGTATTCTGGACTGATGCAGCCGTCTCATTGCTGATCGATGTATTCTGGTCTGATGCAGCCGTCTCATTGCTGATCGATGTATTCTGGTCTGATGCAGCGGTCTCATTGCTGATCGATGTATTCTGGACTGATGCAGCGGTCTCATTGCTGATCGATGTATTCTGGACTGATGCAGAGGTCTCATTGCTGATCGATGTATTCTGGTCTGATGCAGCGGTCTCATTGCTGATCGATGTGCTTTGGTCTGATGCAGCGGTCTCATTGCTGATCGATGTATTCTGGTCTGATGCAGAGGTCTCATTGCTGATCGATGTATTCTGGTCTGATGCAGCCGTCTCATTGCTGATCGATGTATTCTGGACTGATGCAGCCGTCTCATTGCTGATCGATGTATTCTGGTCTGATGCAGCCGTCTCATTGCTGATCGATGTATTCTGGTCTGATGCAGCCGTCTGATTGCTGATCGATGTATTCTGGACTGATGCAGCCGTCTCATTGCTGATCGATGTATTCTGGTCTGATGCAGTGGTCTCATTGCTGATCGATGTATTCTGGTCTGATACAGCGGTCTCATTGCTGATCGATGTGTTCTGGACTGATGCAGCGGTCTCATTGCTGATCGATGTATTCTGGACTGATGCAGCGGTCTCATTGCTGATCGATGTATTCTGGACTGATGCAGCGGTCTCATTGCTGATCGATGTATTCTGGACTGATGCAGCGGTCTCATTGCTGATCGATGTATTCTGGACTGATGCAGCGGTCTCATTGCTGATCGATGTATTCTGGACTGATGTAGCGGTCTCATTGCTGATCGATGTATTCTGGACTGATGCAGCGGTCTCGTTGCTGATCGATGTATTCTGGTCTGATGCAACATTCTCATTGCTGATCGATGTATTCTGGACTGATGCAGCGGTCTCATTGCTGATCGATGTATTCTGGACTGATGCAGCGGTCTCATTGCTGATCGATGTATTCTGGTCTGATGCAACATTCTCATTGCTGATCGATGTATTCTGGACTGATGCAGCGGTCTCATTGCTGATCGATGTATTCTGGTCTGATGCAACATTCTCATTGCTGATCGATGTATTCTGGTCTGATGCAGCGGTCTCGTTAATGATCGATGTATTCTGGTCTGATGCAGCGGTCTCATTCCTGATCGATGTATTCTGGTCTGATGCAGCGGTCTCATTGCTGATCGATGTATTCTGGACTGATGCAGCGGTCTCATTGCTGATCGATGTATTCTGGTCTGATGCAGAGGTCTCATTGCTGATCGATGTATTCTGGTCTGATGCAGAGGTCTCATTGCTGATCGATGTATTCTGGACTGATGCAGCGGTCTCATTGCTGATCGATGTATTCTGGACTGATGCAGCGGTCTCATTGCTGATCGATGTATTCTGGTCTGATGCAGAGGTCTCATTGCTGATCGATGTATTCTGGTCTGATGCAGAGGTCTCATTGCTGATCGATGTATTCTGGACTGATGCAGCGGTCTCATTGCTGATCGATGTATTCTGGACTGATGCAGCGGTCTCATTGCTGATCGATGTATTCTGGTCTGATGCAGAGGTCTCATTGCTGATCGATGTATTCTGGTCTGATGCAGAGGTCTCATTGCTGATCGATGTATTCTGGTCTGATGCAGCCGTCTCATTGCTGATCGATGTATTCTGGACTGATGCAGCGGTCTCATTGCTGATCGATGTATTCTGGTCTGATGCAGAGGTCTCATTGCTGATCGATGTGATTTGGTCTGATGCAGCGGTCTCATTGCTGATCGATGTATTCTGGACTGATGCAGCGGTCTCATTGCTGATCGATGTATTCTGGACTGATGCAGCGGTCTCATTGCTGATCGATGTATTCTGGTCTGATGCAGAGGTCTCATTGCTGATCGATGTATTCTGGTCTGATGCAGCGGTCTCATTGCTGATCGATGTATTCTGGACTGATGCAGCGGTCTCATTTCTGATCGATGTATTCTGGACTGATGCAGCGGTCTCATTGCTGATCGATGTATTCTGGTTTGATGCAGAGGTCTCATTGCTGATCGATGTATTCTGGTCTGATGCAGAGGTCTCATTGCTGATCGATGTATTCTGGTTTGATGCAGAGGTCTCATTGCTGATCGATGTATTCTGGTTTGATGCAGAGGTCTCATTGCTGATCGATGTATTCTGGTTTGATGCAGAGGTCTCATTGCTGATCGATGTATTCTGGTCTGATGCAGAGGTCTCATTGCTGATCGATGTATTCTGGTCTGATGCAGAGGTCTCATTGCTGATCGATGTATTCTGGTCTGATGCAGCGGTCTCATTGCTGATCGATGTATTCTGGTCTGATGCAGCGGTCTCATTGCTGATCGATGTATTCTGGTTTGATGCAGAGGTCTCATTGCTGATCGATGTATTCTGGTCTGATGCAGAGGTCTCATTGCTGATCGATGTATTCTGGTCTGATGCAGAGGTCTCATTGCTGATCGATGTATTCTGGTCTGATGCAGCGGTCTCATTGCTGATCGATGTGCTTTGGTCTGATGCAGCCGTCTGATTGCTGATCGATGTATTCTGGTCTGATGCAGAGGTCTCATTGCTGATCGATGTATTCTGGTCTGATGCAGCGGTCTCATTGCTGATCGATGTATTCTGGTCTGATGCAACGGTCTCATTGCTGATCGATGTATTCTGGTCTGATGCAACGGTCTCATTGCTGATCGATGTATTCTGGTCTGATGCAGCGGTCTCATTGCTGATCGATGTATTCTGGACTGATGCAGCGGTCTCATTGCTGATCGATGTATTCTGGACTGATGCAGCGGTCTCATTGCTGATCGATGTATTCTGGTCTGATGCAGCGGTCTCATTGCTGATCGATGTATTCTGGTCTGATGCAGCGCTCTCATTGCTGATCGATGTATTCTGGTCTGATGCAGCGGTCTCATTGCTGATCGATGTATTCTGGTCTGATGCAGAGGTCTCATTGCTGATCGATGTATTCTGGTCTGATGCAGCGGTCTCATTGCTGATCGATGTATTCTGGTCTGATGCAGAGGTCTCATTGCTGATCGATGTATTCTGGTCTGATGCAGCGGTCTCATTGCTGATCGATGTGCTCTGGTCTGATGCAGAGGTCTCATTGCTGATCGATGTATTCTGGTCTGATGCAGCGGTCTCATTGCTGATCGATGTATTCTCTGGTCTGATGCAGAGGTCTCATTGCTGATCGATGTATTCTGGTCTGATGCAGCGGTCTCATTGCTGATCGATGTATTCTGGACTGATGCAGCGGTCTCATTGCTGATCGATGTATTCTGGACTGATGCAGCGGTCTCATTGCTGATCGATGTATTCTGGTCTGATGCAGCGGTCTCATTGCTGATCGATGTATTCTGGACTGATGCAGCGGTCTCATTGCTGATCGATGTATTCTGGTCTGATGCAGCGGTCTCATTGCTGATCGATGTATTCTGGTCTGATGCAACATTCTCATTGCTGATCGATGTATTCTGGTCTGATGCAGCGGTCTCATTGCTGATCGATGTATTCTGGTCTGATGCAGCGGTCTCATTGCTGATCGATGTATTCTGGTCTGATGCAGCGGTCTCATTGCTGATCGATGTATTCTGGTCTGATGCAGCGGTCTCATTGCTGATCGATGTATTCTGGTCTGATGCAGCGGTCTCGTTGCTGATCGATGTATTCTGGTCTGATGCAGCGGTCTCATTGCTGATCGATGTATTCTGGTCTGATGCAGCGGTCTCGTTGCTGATCGATGTATTCTGGTCTGATGCAGCGGTCTCATTGCTGATCGATGTATTCTGGTCTGATGCAGCGGTCTCATTGCTGATCGATGTATTCTGGTCTGATGCAGCGGTCTCGTTGCTGATCGATGTATTCTGGTCTGATGCAGCGGTCTCATTGCTGATCGATGTATTCTGGTCTGATGCAACATTCTCATTGCTGATCGATGTATTCTGGTCTGATGCAACATTCTCATTGCTGATCGATGTATTCTGGTCTGATGCAGCGGTCTCGTTGCTGATCGATGTATTCTGGTCTAATGCAGAGGTCTCATTGCTGATCGATGTATTCTGGTCTGATGCAACATTCTCATTGCTGATCGATGTATTCTGGTCTGATGCAGCGGTCTCGTTGCTGATCGATGTATTCTGGACTGATGCAGCGGTCTCGTTGCTGATCGATGTATTCTGGTCTGATGCAACATTCTCATTGCTGATCGATGTATTCTGGTCTGATGCAGCGGTCTCGTTGCTGATCGATGTATTCTGGTCTGATGCAGAGGTCTCATTGCTGATCGATGTATTCTGGTCTGATGCAACATTCTCATTGCTGATCGATGTATTCTGGTCTGATGCAGCGGTCTCGTTGCTGATCGATGTATTCTGGTCTGATGCAGCGGTCTCATTGCTGATCGATGTATTCTAGTCTGATGCAGCGGTCTCATTGCTGATCGATGTATTCTGGACTGATGCAGCCGTCTGATTGCTGATCGATGTATTCTGGACTGATGCAGCGGTCTCATTGCTGATCGATGTATTCTAGTCTGATGCAGCGGTCTCGTTGCTGATCGATGTATTCTGGTCTGATGCAGCCGTCTGATTGCTGATCGATGTATTCTGGTCTGATGCAGCCGTCTCATTGCTGATCGATGTATTCTGGTCTGATGCAGAGGTCTCATTGCTGATCGATGTATTCTGGTCTGATGCAGCCGTCTCATTGCTGATCGATGTATTCTGGTCTGATGCAGTGGTCTCATTGCTGATCGATGTATTCTGGTCTGATGCAGCGGTCTCATTGCTGATCGATGTATTCTGGTCTGATGCAGCGGTCTCATTGCTGATCGATGTATTCTGGACTGATGCAGCGGTCTCATTGCTGATCGATGTATTCTGGTCTGATGCAGCGGTCTCATTGCTGATCGCTATGCTCTGGTCTGATGCAGCGGTCTCATTGCTGATCGATGTATTCTGGTCTGATGCAGCGGTCTCATTGCTGATCGATGTATTCTGGTCTGATGCAGCGGTCTCATTGCTGATCGATGTATTCTGGTCTGATGCAGAGGTCTCATTGCTGATCGATGTATTCTGGTCTGATGCAGCGCTCTCATTGCTGATCGATGTATTCTGGTCTGATGCAGAGGTCTCATTGCTGATCGATGTATTCTGGACTGATGCAGCGGTCTCATTGCTGATCGATGTATTCTGGACTGATGCAGCGGTCTCATTGCTGATCGATGTATTCTGGTCTGATGCAGCGGTCTCATTGCTGATCGATGTATTCTGGTTTGATGCAGCGGTCTCATTGCTGATCGATGTATTCTGGTCTGATGCAGCGGTCTCATTGCTGATCGATGTATTCTGGTTTGATGCAGCGGTCTCATTGCTGATCGATGTATTCTGGTCTGATGCAGCGCTCTCATTGCTGATCGATGTATTCTGGTCTGATGCAGCGGTCTCATTGCTGATCGATGTATTCTGGTCTGATGCAGCGGTCTCATTGCTGATCGATGTATTCTGGTCTGATGCAGCGGTCTCATTGCTGATCGATGTATTCTGGTCTGATGCAGCGGTCTCATTGCTGATCGATGTATTCTAGTCTGATGCAGCGGTGTCATTGCTGATCGATGTATTCTGGACTGATGCAGCGGTCTCATTGCTGATCGATGTATTCTGGACTGATGCAGCGGTCTCATTGCTGATCGATGTATTCTGGTTTGATGCAGCGGTCTCATTGCTGATCGATGTATTTTCGACTGATGCAGCGGTCTCATTGCTGATCGATGTATTCTGGTCTGATGCAGCGGTCTCATTGCTGATCGATGTATTCTGGTCTGATGCAGAGGTCTCATTGCTGATCGATGTATTCTGGTCTGATGCAGCGGTCTCATTGCTGATCGATGTATTCTGGTCTGATGCAGCGGTCTCATTGCTGATCGATGTATTCTGGACTGATGCAGCGGTCTCATTGCTGATCGATGTATTCTGGACTGATGCAACATTCTCATTGCTGATCGATGTATTCTGGTCTTATGCAACGGTCTCATTGCTGATCGATGTATTCTGGACTGATGCAGCGGTCTCATTGCTGATCGATGTATTCTGGACTGATGCAACATTCTCATTGCTGATCGATGTATTCTGGTTTGATGCAGCGGTCTCATTGCTGATCGATGTATTCTGGTTTGATGCAGCGGTCTCATTGCTGATCGATGTATTTTTGACTGATGCAGCGGTCTCATTGCTGATCGATGTATTCTGGTCTGATGCAGAGGTCTCATTGCTGATCGATGTATTCTGGTCTGATGCAGAGGTCTCATTGCTGATCGATGTATTCTGGTCTGATGCAGCTGTCTCATTGCTGATCGATGTATTCTGGACTGATGCAGCGGTCTCATTGCTGATCGATGTATTCTGGTTTGATGCAGCGGTCTCATTGCTGATCGATGTATTCTGGTCTGATGCAGAGGTCTCATTGCTGATCGATATATTCTGGTCTGATTCAGCGGTCTCATTGCTGATCGATGTATTCTGGTCTGATGCAGCCGTCTCATTCCTGATCGATGTATTCTGGTCTGATGCAGAGGTCTCATTGCTGATCGATGTATTCTGGTCTGATGCAGCGGTCTCATTGCTGATCGATGTATTCTGGTCTGATGCAGCGGTCTCATTGCTGATCGATGTATTCTGGTCTGATGCAGCGGTCTCATTGCTGATCGATGTATTCTGGTCTGATGCAGCGGTCTCATTGCTGATCGATGTATTCTGGTCTGATGCAGCGGTCTCATTGCTGATCGATGTATTCTGGTCTGATGCAGCGGTCTCATTGCTGATCGATGTATTCTGGACTGATGCAGCGGTCTCATTGCTGATCGATGTATTCTGGTCTGATGCAGCCGTCTCATTGCTGATCGTTGTATTCTGGTCTGATGCAGCCGTCTGATTGCTGATCGATGTATTCTGGTCTGATGCAGCCGTCTCATTGCTGATCGATGTATTCTGGTCTGATGCAGCCGTCTCATTGCTGATCGATGTATTCTGGTCTGATGCAGCCGTCTCATTGCTGATCGTTGTATTCTGGTCTGATGCAGCGGTCTCATTGCTGATCGATGTATTCTGGACTGATGTAGCGGTCTCATTGCTGATCGATGTATTCTGGTCTGATGCAGCGGTCTCATTGCTGATCGATGTATTCTGGTCTGATGCAGAGGTCTCATTGCTGATCGATGTATTCTGGTCTGATGCAGCGGTCTCATTGCTGATCGATGTATTCTGGTCTGATGCAGCGGTCTCATTGCTGATCGATGTATTCTGGACTGATGCAGCGGTCTCATTGCTGATCGATGTATTCTGGACTGATGCAGCGGTCTCATTGCTGATCGATGTATTCTGGTCTGATGCAGCCGTCTCATTGCTGATCGATGTATTCTGGTCTGATGCAGCGGTCTCATTGCTGATCGATGTATTCTGGTCTGATGCAGCGGTCTCATTGCTGATCGATGTATTCTGGTCTGATGCAGCGGTCTCATTGCTGATCGATGTATTCTGGTCTGATGCAGAGGTCTCATTGCTGATCGATGTATTCTGGACTGATGCAGCGGTCTCATTGCTGATCGATGTATTCTGGTCTGATGCAGCGGTCTCATTGCTGATCGATGTATTCTGGTCTGATGCAGCGGTCTCATTGCTGATCGATGTATTCTGGTCTGATGCAGCGGTCTCATTGCTGATCGATGTATTCTGGTCTGATGCAGCGGTCTCATTGCTGATCGATGTATTCTGGTCTGATGCAGTGGTCTCATTGCTGATCGATGTATTCTGGTCTGATGCAGCGGTCTCATTGCTGATCGATGTATTCTGGTCTGATGCAGCGGTCTCATTGCTGATCGATGTATTCTAGTCTGATGCAGCGGTCTCATTGCTGATCGTTGTATTCTGGTCTGATGCAGCGGTCTCATTGCTGATCGATGTATTCTAGTCTGATGCAGCGGTCTCATTGCTGATCGTTGTATTCTGGTCTGATGCAGCGGTCTCATTGCTGATCGATGTATTCTGGTCTGATGCAGCGGTCTCATTGCTGATCGATGTATTCTGGTTTGATGCAGCGGTCTCATTGCTGATCGCTGTGCTCTTGTCTGATGCAGTGGTCTCATTGCTGATCGATGTATTCTGGTCTGATGCAGCGGTCTCATTGCTGATCGATGTATTCTGGTCTGATGCAGAGGTCTCATTGCTGATCGATGTATTCTGGACTGATGCAGCGGTCTCATTGCTGATCGATGTATTCTAGTCTGATGCAGCGGTCTCATTGCTGATCGTTGTATTCTGGTCTGATGCAGCGGTCTCATTGCTGATCGATGTATTCTGGTCTGATGCAGCGGTCTCATTGCTGATCGATGTATTCTGGTTTGATGCAGCGGTCTCATTGCTGATCGCTGTGCTCTTGTCTGATGCAGTGGTCTCATTGCTGATCGATGTATTCTGGTCTGATGCAGCGGTCTCATTGCTGATCGATGTATTCTGGTCTGATGCAGCGGTCTCATTGCTGATCGATGTATTCTGGTCTGATGCAGCGGTCTCATTGCTGATCGATGTATTCTGGTCTGATGCAGCCGTCTCATTGCTGATCGATGTATTCTGGTCTGATGCAGTGGTCTCATTGCTGATCGATGTATTCTGGTCTGATGCAGCGGTCTCATTGCTGATCGATGTATTCTGGACTGATGCAGTGGTCTCATTGCTGATCGATGTATTCTGGTCTGATGCAGCGGTCTCATTGCTGATCGCTGTGCTCTTGTCTGATGCAGTGGTCTCATTGCTGATCGATGTATTCTGGTCTGATGCAGCGGTCTCATTGCTGATCGCTGTGCTCTTGTCTGATGCAGCGGTCTCATTGCTGATCGATGTATTCTGGTCTGATGCAGAGGTCTCATTGCTGATCGATGTATTCTGGTCTGATGCAGCGGTCTCATTGCTGATCGATGTATTCTGGTCTGATGCAGCAGTCTCATTGCTGATCGATGTATTCTGGTCTGATGCAACGGTCTCATTGCTGATCGATGTATTCTGGTCTGATGCAGCGGTCTCATTGCTGATCGATGTATTCTGGTCTGATGCAGCGGTCTCATTGCTGATCGATGTATTCTGTTCTGATGCAGAGGTCTGATTGCTGATCGATGTATTCTGGTCTGATGCAACATTCTCATTGCTGATCGATGTATTCTGGTCTGATGCAGAGGTCTCATTGCTGATCGATGTATTCTGGTCTGATGCAGCGGTCTCATTGCTGATCGATGTATTCTGGTCTGATGCAGCGGTCTCATTGCTGATCGATGTATTCTGGTCTGATGCAGCGGTCTCATTGCTGATCGATGTATTCTGGTCTGATGCAACATTCTCATTGCTGATCGATGTATTCTGGTCTGATGCAGCGGTCTCATTGCTGATCGATGTATTCTGGTCTGATGCAGAGGTCTCATTGCTGATCGATGTATTCTGGTCTGATGCAGCGGTCTCATTGCTGATCGATGTATTCTGGTTTGATGCAGCGGTCTCATTGCTGATCGATGTATTCTGGACTGATGCAGAGGTCTCATTGCTGATCGATGTATTCTGGTCTGATGCAGAGGTCTCATTGCTGATCGATGTATTCTGGTTTGATGCAGCGGTCTCATTGCTAATCGATGTATTCTGGTCTGATGCAGCGGTCTCATTGCTGATCGATGTATTCTGGACTGATGCAGCGGTCTCATTGCTGATCGATGTATTCTGGTCTGATGCAGCGGTCTCATTGCTGATCGATGTATTCTGGACTGATGTAGCGGTCTCATTGCTGATCGATGTATTCTGGTCTGATGCAGCGGTCTCATTGCTGATCGATGTATTCTGGTCTGATGCAACGGTCTCATTGCTGATCGATGTATTCTTGTCTGATGCAGCGGTCTCATTGCTGATCGATGTATTCTGGTCTGATGCAGCGGTCTCATTGCTGATCGATGTATTCTGGACTGATGTAGCGGTCTCATTGCTGATCGATGTATTCTGGTCTGATGCAGCGGTCTCATTGCTGATCGATGTATTCTGGTCTGATGCAGCGGTCTCATTGCTGATCGATGTATTCTGGTCTGATGCAGTGGTCTCATTGCTGATCGATGTATTCTGGTCTGATGCAGAGGTCTCATTGCTGATCGATGTATTCTGTTCTGATGCAGCGGTCTCATTGCTGATCGATGTATTCTGGACTGATGTAGCGGTCTCATTGCTGATCGATGTATTCTGGTCTGATGCAGCGGTCTCATTGCTGATCGATGTATTCTGGTCTGATGCAGCGGTCTCATTGCTGATCGATGTATTCTGGTCTGATGCAGTGGTCTCATTGCTGATCGATGTATTCTGGTCTGATGCAGAGGTCTCATTGCTGATCGATGTATTCTGGTCTGATGCAGAGGTCTCATTGCTGATCGATGTATTCTGTTCTGATGCAGCGGTCTCATTGCTGATCGATGTATTCTGGTCTGATGCAGCGGTCTCATTGCTGATCGATGTATTCTGGTCTGATGCAGAGGTCTCATTGCTGATCGATGTATTCTGGTCTGATGCAGCGGTCTCATTGCTGATCGATGTATTCTGGTCTGATGCAGCGGTCTCATTGCTGATCGATGTATTCTGGTCTGATGCAGCGGTCTCATTGCTGATCGATGTATTCTGGTCTGATGCAGCGGTCTCATTGCTGATCGATGTATTCTGGTCTGATGCAGCGGTCTCATTGCTGATCGATGTATTCTGGTCTGATGCAGCGGTCTCATTGCTGATCGATGTATTCTGGACTGATGCAGCGGTCTCATTGCTGATCGATGTATTCTGGTCTGATGCAGCGGTCTCATTGCTGATCGATGTATTCTGGTCTGATGCAGCGGTCTCATTGCTGATCGATGTATTCTGGTCTGATGCAGCGGTCTCATTGCTGATCGATGCATTCTGGTCTGATGCAGCGGTTTCATTGCTGATCGATGTATTCTGGTCTGATGCAGTGGTCTCATTGCTGATCGTTGTATTCTGGTCTGATGCAGCGGTCTCATTGCTGATCGTTGTATTCTGGTCTGATGCAGCGGTCTCATTGCTGATCGATGTATTCTGGTCTGATGCAGCGGTCTCATTGCTGATCGATGTATTCTGGACTGATGCAGCCGTCTGATTGCTGATCGATGTATTCTGGTCTGATGCAGTGGTCTCATTGCTGATCGATGTATTCTGGACTGATGCAGCCGTCTGATTGCTGATCGATGTATTCTGGTCTGATGCAGTGGTCTCATTGCTGATCGCTATGCTCTGGTCTGATGCAGCGGTCTCATTGCTGATCGATGTATTCTGGTCTGATGCAGCGGTCTCATTGCTGATCGATGTATTCTGGACTGATGCAGCGGTCTCATTGCTGATCGATGTATTCTGGACTGATGCAGCGGTCTCATTGCTGATCGATGTATTCTGGACTGATGCAGCGGTCTCATTGCTGATCGATGTATTCTGGTCTGATGCAGTGGTCTCATTGCTGATCGATGTATTCTGGACTGATGTAGCGGTCTCATTGCTGATCGATGTATTCTGGTCTGATGCAGCGGTCTCATTGCTGATCGATGTATTCTGGTCTGATGCAGTGGTCTCATTGCTGATCGATGTATTCTGGTCTGATGCAGCGGTCTCATTGCTGATCGATGTATTCTGTTCTGATGCAGCGGTCTCATTGCTGATCGATGTATTCTGGACTGATGCAGCGGTCTCATTGCTGATCGATGTATTCTGGTCTGATGCAGCGGTCTCATTGCTGATCGATGTATTCTGGTCTGATGCAGCGGTCTCATTGCTGATCGATGTATTCTGGTCTGATGCAGCGGTCTCATTGCTGATCGATGTATTCTGGACTGATGCAGCGGTCTCATTGCTGATCGATGTATTCTGGTCTGATGCAACGGTCTCATTGCTGATCGATGTATTCTGGTCTGATGCAGCGGTCTCATTGCTGATCGATGTATTCTGGTCTGATGCAGCGGTCTCATTGCTGATCGATGTATTCTGGTCTGATGCAGCGGTCTCATTGCTGATCGATGTATTCTGGTCTGATGCAACGGTCTCATTGCTGATCGATGTATTCTGGTCTGATGCAGCGGTCTCATTGCTGATCGATGTATTCTGGACTGATGCAGCGGTCTCATTGCTGATCGATGTATTCTGGTCTGATGCAGAGGTCTCATTGCTGATCGATGTATTCTGGTCTGATGCAGCGGTCTCATTGCTGATCGATGTATTTTCGACTGATGCAGCGGTCTCATTGCTGATCGATGTATTTTCGACTGATGCAGCGGTCTCATTGCTGATCGATGTATTCTGGTCTGATGCAGCGGTCTCATTGCTGATCGATGTATTCTGGTCTGATGCAGCGGTCTCATTGCTGATCGATGTATTTTCTACTGATGCAGCGGTCTCATTGCTGATCGATGTATTCTGGTCTGATGCAGCGGTCTCATTGCTGATCGATGTATTCTGGTCTGATGCAGCGGTCTCATTGCTGATCGATGTATTTTCTACTGATGCAGCGGTCTCATTGCTGATCGATGTATTCTGGTCTGATGCAGCGGTCTCATTGCTGATCGATGTATTCTGGTCTGATGCAGCGGTCTCATTGCTGATCGATGTATTCTGGACTGATGCAGCGGTCTCATTGCTGATCGATGTATTCTGGACTGATGCAGCGGTCTCATTGCTGATCGATGTATTCTGGTCTGATGCAGCCGTCTCATTGCTGATCGATGTATTCTGGTCTGATGCAGCGGTCTCATTGCTGATCGATGTATTCTGGTCTGATGCAGCGGTCTCATTGCTGATCGATGTATTCTGGACTGATGCAGCGGTCTCATTGCTGATCGATGTATTCTGGTCTGATGCAGCGGTCTCATTGCTGATCGATGTATTCTGGTCTGATGCAGAGGTCTCATTGCTGATCGATGTATTCTGGTCTGATGCAGTGGTCTCATTGCTGATCGCTATGCTCTGGTCTGATGCAGCGGTCTCATTGCTGATCGATGTATTCTGGACTGATGCAGCGGTCTCATTGCTGATCGATGTATTCTGGACTGATGTAGCGGTCTCATTGCTGATCGATGTATTCTGGTCTGATGTAGCGGTCTCATTGCTGATCGATGTATTCTGGTCTGATGCAGTGGTCTCATTGCTGATCGATGTATTCTGGACTGATGTAGCGGTCTCATTGCTGATCGATGTATTCTGGACTGATGCAGCGGTCTCATTGCTGATCGATGTATTCTGGACTGATGTAGCGGTCTCATTGCTGATCGATGTATTCTGGTCTGATGCAGTGGTCTCATTGCTGATCGATGTATTCTGGACTGATGTAGCGGTCTCATTGCTGATCGATGTATTCTGGTCTGATGCAGCGGTCTCATTGCTGATCGATGTATTCTGGACTGATGCAGCGGTCTCATTGCTGATCGATGTATTCTGGTCTGATGCAGTGGTCTCATTGCTGATCGATGTATTCTGGTCTGATGCAGCGGTCTCATTGCTGATCGATGTATTCTGTTCTGATGCAGCGGTCTCATTGCTGATCGATGTATTCTGGACTGATGCAGCGGTCTCATTGCTGATCGATGTATTCTGGTCTGATGCAGCGGTCTCATTGCTGATCGATGTATTCTGGTCTGATGCAGCGGTCTCATTGCTGATCGATGTATTCTGGTCTGATGCAGCGGTCTCATTGCTGATCGATGTATTCTGGACTGATGCAGCGGTCTCATTGCTGATCGATGTATTCTGGTCTGATGCAGCGGTCTCATTGCTGATCGATGTATTCTGGTCTGATGCAACGGTCTCATTGCTGATCGATGTATTCTGGTCTGATGCAGCGGTCTCATTGCTGATCGATGTATTCTGGTCTGATGCAGCGGTCTCATTGCTGATCGATGTATTCTGTTCTGATGCAGCGGTCTCATTGCTGATCGATGTATTCTGGACTGATGCAGCGGTCTCATTGCTGATCGATGTATTCTGGTCTGATGCAGCGGTCTCATTGCTGATCGATGTATTCTGGTCTGATGCAGCGGTCTCATTGCTGATCGATGTATTCTGGTCTGATGCAGCGGTCTCATTGCTGATCGATGTATTCTGGACTGATGCAGCGGTCTCATTGCTGATCGATGTATTCTGGTCTGATGCAGCGGTCTCATTGCTGATCGATGTATTCTGGTCTGATGCAACGGTCTCATTGCTGATCGATGTATTCTGGTCTGATGCAGAGGTCTCATTGCTGATCGATGTATTCTGGTCTGATGCAGCGGTCTCATTGCTGATCGATGTATTTTCGACTGATGCAGCGGTCTCATTGCTGATCGATGTATTTTCGACTGATGCAGCGGTCTCATTGCTGATCGATGTATTCTGGTCTGATGCAGCGGTCTCATTGCTGATCGATGTATTCTGGTCTGATGCAGCGGTCTCATTGCTGATCGATGTATTCTGGTCTGATGCAGCGGTCTCATTGCTGATCGATGTATTCTGGTCTGATGCAGAGGTCTCATTGCTGATCGATGTATTCTGGTTTGATGCAGCGGTCTCATTGCTGATCGATGTATTCTGGTCTGATGCAGTGGTCTCATTGCTGATCGATGTATTCTGGACTGATGCAGCGGTCTCATTGCTGATCGATGTATTCTGGTTTGATGCAGCGGTCTCATTGCTGATCGATGTATTTTCGACTGATGCAGCGGTCTCATTGCTGATCGATGTATTCTGGTCTGATGCAGCGGTCTCATTGCTGATCGATGTATTCTGGTCTGATGCAGCGGTCTCATTGCTGATCGATGTATTTTCGACTGATGCAGCGGTCTCATTGCTGATCGATGTATTCTGGTCTGATGCAGCGGTCTCATTGCTGATCGATGTATTCTGGTTTGATGCAGCGGTCTCATTGCTGATCGATGTATTCTGGTCTGATGCAGCGGTCTCATTGCTGATCGATGTATTCTGGTCTGATGCAGCGGTCTCATTGCTGATCGATGTATTCTGGTTTGATGCAGCGGTCTCATTGCTGATCGATGTATTCTGGTCTGATGCAGCGGTCTCATTGCTGATCGATGTATTCTGGTCTGATGCAGCGGTCTCATTGCTGATCGATGTATTCTGGTTTGATGCAGCGGTCTCATTGCTGATCGATGTATTCTGGTCTGATGCAGCGGTCTCATTGCTGATCGATGTATTCTGGACTGATGCAACATTCTCATTGCTGATCGATGTATTCTGGTTTGATGCAGCGGTCTCATTGCTGATCGATGTATTCTGGTTTGATGCAGCGGTCTCATTGCTGATCGATGTATTTTTGACTGATGCAGCGGTCTCATTGCTGATCGATGTATTCTGGTCTGATGCAGAGGTCTCATTGCTGATCGATGTATTCTGGTCTGATGCAGAGGTCTCATTGCTGATCGATGTATTCTGGTCTGATGCAGCTGTCTCATTGCTGATCGATGTATTCTGGTCTGATGCAGCGGTCTCGTTGCTGATCGATGTATTCTGGTCTGATGCAGAGGTCTCATTGCTGATCGATGTATTCTGGTCTGATGCAGCCGTCTCATTGCTGATCGTTGTATTCTGGTCTGATGCAGCGGTCTCATTGCTGATCGATGTATTCTGGTCTGATTCAGCGGTCTCATTGCTGATCGATGTATTCTGGTTTGATGCAGCGGTCTCATTGCTGATCGATGTATTCTGGTCTGATGCAGTGGTCTCATTGCTGATCGATGTATTCTGGTCTGATGCAGAGGTCTCATTGCTGATCGATATATTCTGGTCTGATTCAGCGGTCTCATTGCTGATCGATGTATTCTGGTCTGATGCAGCCGTCTCATTGCTGATCGATGTATTCTGGTCTGATGCAGCGGTCTCATTGCTGATCGATGTATTCTGGTCTGATGCAGCGGTCTCATTGCTGATCGATGTATTCTGGTCTGATGCAGAGGTCTCATTGCTGATCGATGTATTCTGGTCTGATGCAGCGGTCTCATTGCTGATCGATGTATTCTGGTCTGATGCAGCGGTCTCATTGCTGATCGATGTATTCTGGTCTGATGCAGCGGTCTCATTGCTGATCGATGTATTCTGGACTGATGCAGCGGTCTCATTGCTGATTGATGTATTCTGGTCTGATGCAGCCGTCTCATTGCTGATCGATGTATTCTGGTCTGATGCAGCCGTCTCATTGCTGATCGATGTATTCTGGTCTGATGCAGCGGTCTCATTGCTGATCGATGTATTCTGGTCTGATGCAGCCGTCTGATTGCTGATCGATGTATTCTGGTCTGATGCAGCCGTCTCATTGCTGATCGATGTATTCTGGTCTGATGCAGCCGTCTCATTGCTGATCGATGTATTCTGGTCTGATGCAGCCGTCTCATTGCTGATCGATGTATTCTGGTCTGATGCAGCCGTCTCATTGCTGATCGTTGTATTCTGGTCTGATGCAGCGGTCTCATTGCTGATCGATGTATTCTGGACTGATGTAGCGGTCTCATTGCTGATCGATGTATTCTGGTCTGATGCAGCGGTCTCATTGCTGATCGATGTATTCTGGTCTGATGCAGAGGTCTCATTGCTGATCGATGTATTCTGGTCTGATGCAGCGGTCTCATTGCTGATCGATGTATTCTGGTCTGATGCAGCGGTCTCATTGCTGATCGATGTATTCTGGACTGATGCAGCGGTCTCATTGCTGATCGATGTATTCTGGACTGATGCAGCGGTCTCATTGCTGATCGATGTATTCTGGTCTGATGCAGCCGTCTCATTGCTGATCGATGTATTCTGGTCTGATGCAGCGGTCTCATTGCTGATCGATGTATTCTGGTCTGATGCAGTGGTCTCATTGCTGATCGATGTATTCTGGTCTGATGCAGCGGTCTCATTGCTGATCGATGTATTCTGGTCTGATGCAGCGGTCTCATTGCTGATCGATGTATTCTGGTCTGATGCAGCGGTCTCATTGCTGATCGATGTATTCTGGTCTGATGCAGCGGTCTCATTGCTGATCGATGTATTCTGGTCTGATGCAGTGGTCTCATTGCTGATCGATGTATTCTGGTCTGATGCAGCGGTCTCATTGCTGATCGATGTATTCTGGTCTGATGCAGCGGTCTCATTGCTGATCGATGTATTCTAGTCTGATGCAGCGGTCTCATTGCTGATCGTTGTATTCTGGTCTGATGCAGCGGTCTCATTGCTGATCGATGTATTCTAGTCTGATGCAGCGGTCTCATTGCTGATCGTTGTATTCTGGTCTGATGCAGCGGTCTCATTGCTGATCGATGTATTCTGGTCTGATGCAGCGGTCTCATTGCTGATCGATGTATTCTGGTTTGATGCAGCGGTCTCATTGCTGATCGCTGTGCTCTTGTCTGATGCAGCGGTCTCATTGCTGATCGATGTATTCTGGTCTGATGCAGCGGTCTCATTGCTGATCGATGTATTCTGGTCTGATGCAGCGGTCTCATTGCTGATCGATGTATTCTGGACTGATGCAGCGGTCTCATTGCTGATCGATGTATTCTAGTCTGATGCAGCGGTCTCATTGCTGATCGTTGTATTCTGGTCTGATGCAGCGGTCTCATTGCTGATCGATGTATTCTGGTCTGATGCAGCGGTCTCATTGCTGATCGATGTATTCTGGTCTGATGCAGAGGTCTCATTGCTGATCGATGTGCTCTTGTCTGATGCAGTGGTCTCATTGCTGATCGATGTATTCTGGTCTGATGCAGCGGTCTCATTGCTGATCGATGTATTCTGGTCTGATGCAGCGGTCTCATTGCTGATCGATGTATTCTGGTCTGATGCAGCGGTCTCATTGCTGATCGATGTATTCTGGTCTGATGCAGCGGTCTCATTGCTGATCGATGTATTCTGGTCTGATGCAGCGGTCTCATTGCTGATCGATGTATTCTGGTCTGATGCAGCGGTCTCATTGCTGATCGATGTATTCTGGTCTGATGCAGCGGTCTCATTGCTGATCGATGTATTCTGGACTGATGCAGTGGTCTCATTGCTGATCGATGTATTCTGGTCTGATGTAGCGGTCTCATTGCTGATCGCTGTGCTCTTGTCTGATGCAGCGGTCTCATTGCTGATCGATGTATTCTGGACTGATGCAGCGGTCTCATTGCTGATCGATGTATTCTGGTCTGATGCAGTGGTCTCATTGCTGATCGATGTATTCTGGTCTGATGCAGCGGTCTCATTGCTGATCGATGTATTCTGGACTGATGCAGTGGTCTCATTGCTGATCGATGTATTCTGGTCTGATGTAGCGGTCTCATTGCTGATCGCTGTGCTCTTGTCTGATGCAGCGGTCTCATTGCTGATCGATGTATTCTGGTCTGATGCAGCAGTCTCATTGCTGATCGATGTATTCTGGTCTGATGCAGCGGTCTCATTGCTGATCGATGTATTCTGGTCTGATGCAGCGGTCTCATTGCTGATCGATGTATTCTGGTCTGATGCAGCGGTCTCATTGCTGATCGATGTATTCTGGTCTGATGCAGAGGTCTCATTGCTGATCGATGTATTTTCGACTGATGCAGCGGTCTCATTGCTGATCGATGTATTCTGGTCTGATGCAGAGGTCTCATTGCTGATCGATGTATTCTGGTCTGATGCAGCGGTCTCATTGCTGATCGATGTATTCTGGTCTGATGCAGCGGTCTCATTGCTGATCGATGTATTCTGGTCTGATGCAGAGGTCTCATTGCTGATCGATGTATTCTGGTTTGATGCAGCGGTCTCATTGCTGATCGATGTATTCTGGTCTGATGCAGCGGTCTCATTGCTGATCGATGTATTCTGGACTGATGCAGCGGTCTCATTGCTGATCGATGTATTCTGGTCTGATGCAGCGGTCTCATTGCTGATCGATGTATTCTGGTCTGATGCAGCGGTCTCATTGCTGATCGATGTATTCTGGACTGATGTAGCGGTCTCATTGCTGATCGATGTATTCTGGTCTGATGCAGCGGTCTCATTGCTGATCGATGTATTCTGGTCTGATGCAGCGGTCTCATTGCTGATCGATGTATTCTGGTCTGATGCAGCGGTCTCATTGCTGATCGTTGTATTCTGGTCTGATGCAGCGGTCTCATTGCTGATCGATGTATTCTGGTCTGATGCAGTGGTCTCATTGCTGATCGATGTATTCTGGTCTGATGCAGAGGTCTCATTGCTGATCGATGTATTCTGTTCTGATGCAGCGGTCTCATTGCTGATCGATGTATTCTGGACTGATGTAGCGGTCTCATTGCTGATCGATGTATTCTGGTCTGATGCAGCGGTCTCATTGCTGATCGATGTATTCTGGTCTGATGCAGCGGTCTCATTGCTGATCGATGTATTCTGGTCTGATGCAGCGGTCTCATTGCTGATCGATGTATTCTGGACTGATGCAGCGGTCTCATTGCTGATCGATGTATTCTGGTCTGATGCAGCGGTCTCATTGCTGATCGATGTATTCTGGACTGATGCAGCGGTCTCATTGCTGATCGATGTATTCTGGTCTGATGCAGCGGTCTCATTGCTGATCGATGTATTCTGGTCTGATGCAGCGGTCTCATTGCTGATCGCTGTGCTCTGGTCTGATGCAGCGGTCTCATTGCTGATCGATGTATTCTGGTCTGATGCAACATTCTCATTGCTGATCGATGTATTCTGGTCTGATGCAGCGGTCTCGTTGCTGATCGATGTATTCTGGTCTGATGCAGAGGTCTCATTGCTGATCGATGTATTCTGGTCTGATGCAGAGGTCTCATTGCTGATCGATGTATTCTGGTCTGATGCAGCGGTCTCATTGCTGATCGATGTATTCTGGACTGATGCAGCGGTCTCATTGCTGATCGATGTATTCTGGTCTGATGCAACATTCTCATTGCTGATCGATGTATTCTGGTCTGATGCAGCGGTCTCATTGCTGATCGATGTATTCTGGTCTGATGCAGCGGTCTCATTGCTGATCGATGTATTCTGGTCTGATGCAACATTCTCATTGCTGATCGATGTATTCTGGTCTGATGCAGCGGTCTCGTTGCTGATCGATGTATTCTGGTCTGATGCAGCGGTCTCATTGCTGATCGATGTATTCTGGACTGATGCAGCGGTCTCATTGCTGATCGATGTATTCTGGTCTGATGCAACATTCTCATTGCTGATCGATGTATTCTGGTCTGATGCAGCGGTCTCGTTGCTGATCGATGTATTCTGGTCTGATGCAGCGGTCTCATTGCTGATCGCTGTGCTCTGGTCTGATGCAGCGGTCTCATTGCTGATCGATGTATTCTGGTCTGATGCAGCATTCTCATTGCTGATCGATGTATTCTGGTCTGATGCAGCGGTCTCATTGCTGATCGATGTATTCTAGTTTGATGCAGCGGTCTCATTGCTGATCGATGTATTCTGGTCTGATGCAACGGTCTCATTGCTGATCGATGTATTCTGGTCTGATGCAACGGTCTCATTGCTGATCGATGTATTCTGGTCTGATGCAGCGGTCTCATTGCTGATCGATGTATTCTGGTCTGATGCAGAGGTCTCATTGCTGATCGATGTATTCTGGACTGATGCAGCGGTCTCGTTGCTGATCGATGTATTCTGGTCTGATGCAGCGGTCTCATTGCTGATCGATGTATTCTGGACTGATGCAGCGGTCTCATTGCTGATCGATGTATTCTGGTCTGATGCAACATTCTCATTGCTGATCGATGTATTCTGGTCTGATGCAGCGGTCTCGTTGCTGATCGATGTATTCTGGTCTGATGCAGAGGTCTCATTGCTGATCGATGTATTCTGGTCTGATGCAGAGGTCTCATTGCTGATCGATGTATTCTGGTTTGATGCAGCGGTCTCATTGCTGATCGCTGTGCTCTTGTCTGATGCAGCGGTCTCATTGCTGATCGATGTATTCTGGTCTGATGCAGCGGTCTCATTGCTGATCGATGTATTCTGGTCTGATGCAGCGGTCTCATTGCTGATCGATGTATTCTGGTCTGATGCAGAGGTCTCATTGCTGATCGATGTATTCTGGTCTGATGCAGAGGTCTCATTGCTAATCGATGTATTCTGGTCTGATGCAGAGGTCTCATTGCTGATCGATGTATTCTGGTTTGATGCAGCGGTCTCATTGCTGATCGATGTATTCTGGTCTGATGCAGAGGTCTCATTGCTGATCGCTGTGCTCTGGTCTGATGCAGAGGTCTCATTGCTGATCGATGTATTCTGGTCTGATGCAGCGGTCTCATTGCTGATCGATGTATTCTGGTCTGATGCAGCGGTCTCATTGCTGATCGATGTATTCTGGTCTGATGCAGCGGTCTCATTGCTGATCGATGTATTCTGGTCTGATGCAGCGGTCTCATTGCTGATCGATGTATTCTGGTCTGATGCAACATTCTCATTGCTGATCGATGTATTCTGGTCTGATGCAGCGGTCTCATTGCTGATCGATGTATTCTGGTCTGATGCAGCGGTCTCATTGCTGATCGATGTATTCTGGTCTGATGCAGAGGTCTCATTGCTGATCGATGTATTCTGGTCTGATGCAGAGGTCTCATTGCTGATCGATGTGCTCTGGTCTGATGCAGCGGTCTCATTGCTGATCGATGTATTCTGGTCTGATGCAGAGGTCTCATTGCGGATCGATGTATTCTGGTCTGATGCAGAGGTCTCATTGCTGATCGATGTATTCTGGTCTGATGCAGAGGTCTCATTGCTGATCGATGTGCTCTGGTCTGATGCAGCGGTCTCATTGCTGATCGATGTATTCTGGTCTGATGCAGAGGTCTCATTGCTGATCGATGTATTCTGGTCTGATGCAGAGGTCTCATTGCTGATCGATGTATTCTGGTCTGATGCAGAGGTCTCATTGCTGATCGATGTATTCTGGTCTGATGCAGAGGTCTCATTGCTGATCGATGTGCTCTGGTCTGATGCAGCGGTCTCATTGCTGATCGATGTATTCTGGTCTGATGCAGCGGTCTCATTGCTGATCGATGTATTCTGGTCTGATGCAGAGGTCTCATTGCTGATCGATGTATTCTGGTCTGATGCAGAGGTCTCATTGCTGATCGATGTGCTCTGGTCTGATGCAGCGGTCTCATTGCTGATCGATGTATTCTGGTCTGATGCAGCGGTCTCATTGCTGATCGATGTATTCTGGTCTGATGCAGCGGTCTCATTGCTGATCGATGTGCTCTGGTCTGATGCAGCGGTCTCATTGCTGATCGATGTATTCTGGTCTGATGCAGCGGTCTCATTGCTGATCGATGTATTCTGGTCTGATGCAGAGGTCTCATTGCTGATCGATGTATTCTGGTCTGATGCAGCGGTCTCATTGCTGATCGATGTATTCTGGACTGATGCAGCGGTCTCATTGCTGATCGATGTATTCTGGACTGATGCAGCGGTCTCATTGCTGATCGATGTATTCTGGTCTTATGCAACATTCTCATTGCTGATCGATGTATTCTGGTCTGATGCAGCGGTCTCATTGCTGATCGATGTATTCTGGTCTGATGCAGCGGTCTCATTGCTGATCGATGTATTCTGGTCTGATGCAGCGGTCTCATTGCTGATCGATGTATTCTGGTCTGATGCAACATTCTCATTGCTGATCGATGTATTCTGGTCTGATGCAGCGGTCTCATTGCTGATCGATGTATTCTGGTCTGATGCAGCGGTCTCATTGCTGATCGATGTATTCTGGTCTGATGCAGCGGTCTCATTGCTGATCGATGTATTCTGGTCTGATGCAGAGGTCTCATTGCTGATCGATGTATTCTGGTCTGATGCAGCGGTCTCATTGCTGATCGATGTATTCTGGACTGATGCAGCGGTCTCATTGCTGATCGATGTATTCTGGACTGATGCAGCGGTCTCATTGCTGATCGATGTATTCTGGACTGATGTAGCGGTCTCATTGCTGATCGATGTATTCTGGTCTGATGCAGTGGTCTCATTGCTGATCGATGTATTCTGGTCTGATGCAGAGGTCTCATTGCTGATCGATGTATTCTGGTCTGATGCAGCGGTCTCATTGCTGATCGATGTATTCTGGTCTGATGCAACATTCTCATTGCTGATCGATGTATTCTGGTCTGATGCAGTGGTCTCATTGCTGATCGATGTATTCTGGTCTGATGCAACATTCTCATTGCTGAACGATGTATTCTGGTCTGATGCAGAGGTCTCATTGCTGATCGATGTATTCTGGTCTGATGCAGCGGTCTCATTGCTGATCGATGTATTCTGGACTGATGCAGCGGTCTCATTGCTGATCGATGTATTCTGGTCTGATGCAGCGGTCTCATTGCTGATCGATGTGCTTTGGTCTGATGCAGCGGTCTCATTGCTGATCGATGTATTCTGGTCTGATGCAGAGGTCTCATTGCTGATCGATGTATTCTGGTCTGATGCAGCCGTCTCATTGCTGATCGATGTATTCTGGACTGATGCAGCCGTCTGATTGCTGATCGATGTATTCTGGTCTGATGCAGCGGTCTCATTGCTGATCGATGTATTCTGGACTGATGCAGCGGTCTCATTGCTGATCGATGTATTCTGGACTGATGCAGCGGTCTCATTGCTGATCGATGTATTCTGGTCTGATGCAGCGGTCTCATTGCTGATCGATGTATTCTGGACTGATGTAGCGGTCTCATTGCTGATCGATGTATTCTGGACTGATGCAGTGGTCTCATTGCTGATCGATGTATTCTGGACTGATGCAGCGGTCTCATTGCTGATCGATGTATTCTGGACTGATGTAGCGGTCTCATTGCTGATCGATGTATTCTGGACTGATGCAGTGGTCTCATTGCTGATCGATGTATTCTGGACTGATGCAGCGGTCTCATTGCTGATCGATGTATTCTGGACTGATGTAGCGGTCTCATTGCTGATCGATGTATTCTGGACTGATGCAGCGGTCTCATTGCTGATCGATGTATTCTGGACTGATGTAGCGGTCTCATTGCTGATCGATGTATTCTGGTCTGATGCAGAGGTCTCATTGCTGATCGATGTATTCTGGTCTGATGCAGCCGTCTCATTGCTGATCGATGTATTCTGGACTGATGCAGCCGTCTGATTGCTGATCGATGTATTCTGGACTGATGCAGCCGTCTCATTGCTGATCGATGTATTCTGGTCTGATGCAGCCGTCTCATTGCTGATCGATGTATTCTGGTCTGATGCAGCGGTCTCATTGCTGATCGATGTATTCTGGACTGATGCAGCGGTCTCATTGCTGATCGATGTATTCTGGACTGATGCAGAGGTCTCATTGCTGATCGATGTATTCTGGTCTGATGCAGCGGTCTCATTGCTGATCGATGTGCTTTGGTCTGATGCAGCGGTCTCATTGCTGATCGATGTATTCTGGTCTGATGCAGAGGTCTCATTGCTGATCGATGTATTCTGGTCTGATGCAGCCGTCTCATTGCTGATCGATGTATTCTGGACTGATGCAGCCGTCTCATTGCTGATCGATGTATTCTGGTCTGATGCAGCCGTCTCATTGCTGATCGATGTATTCTGGTCTGATGCAGCCGTCTGATTGCTGATCGATGTATTCTGGACTGATGCAGCCGTCTCATTGCTGATCGATGTATTCTGGTCTGATGCAGTGGTCTCATTGCTGATCGATGTATTCTGGTCTGATACAGCGGTCTCATTGCTGATCGATGTGTTCTGGACTGATGCAGCGGTCTCATTGCTGATCGATGTATTCTGGACTGATGCAGCGGTCTCATTGCTGATCGATGTATTCTGGACTGATGCAGCGGTCTCATTGCTGATCGATGTATTCTGGACTGATGCAGCGGTCTCATTGCTGATCGATGTATTCTGGACTGATGCAGCGGTCTCATTGCTGATCGATGTATTCTGGACTGATGTAGCGGTCTCATTGCTGATCGATGTATTCTGGACTGATGCAGCGGTCTCGTTGCTGATCGATGTATTCTGGTCTGATGCAACATTCTCATTGCTGATCGATGTATTCTGGACTGATGCAGCGGTCTCATTGCTGATCGATGTATTCTGGACTGATGCAGCGGTCTCATTGCTGATCGATGTATTCTGGTCTGATGCAACATTCTCATTGCTGATCGATGTATTCTGGACTGATGCAGCGGTCTCATTGCTGATCGATGTATTCTGGTCTGATGCAACATTCTCATTGCTGATCGATGTATTCTGGTCTGATGCAGCGGTCTCGTTAATGATCGATGTATTCTGGTCTGATGCAGCGGTCTCATTCCTGATCGATGTATTCTGGTCTGATGCAGCGGTCTCATTGCTGATCGATGTATTCTGGACTGATGCAGCGGTCTCATTGCTGATCGATGTATTCTGGTCTGATGCAGAGGTCTCATTGCTGATCGATGTATTCTGGTCTGATGCAGAGGTCTCATTGCTGATCGATGTATTCTGGACTGATGCAGCGGTCTCATTGCTGATCGATGTATTCTGGACTGATGCAGCGGTCTCATTGCTGATCGATGTATTCTGGTCTGATGCAGAGGTCTCATTGCTGATCGATGTATTCTGGTCTGATGCAGAGGTCTCATTGCTGATCGATGTATTCTGGACTGATGCAGCGGTCTCATTGCTGATCGATGTATTCTGGACTGATGCAGCGGTCTCATTGCTGATCGATGTATTCTGGTCTGATGCAGAGGTCTCATTGCTGATCGATGTATTCTGGTCTGATGCAGAGGTCTCATTGCTGATCGATGTATTCTGGTCTGATGCAGCCGTCTCATTGCTGATCGATGTATTCTGGACTGATGCAGCGGTCTCATTGCTGATCGATGTATTCTGGTCTGATGCAGAGGTCTCATTGCTGATCGATGTGATTTGGTCTGATGCAGCGGTCTCATTGCTGATCGATGTATTCTGGACTGATGCAGCGGTCTCATTGCTGATCGATGTATTCTGGACTGATGCAGCGGTCTCATTGCTGATCGATGTATTCTGGTCTGATGCAGAGGTCTCATTGCTGATCGATGTATTCTGGTCTGATGCAGCGGTCTCATTGCTGATCGATGTATTCTGGACTGATGCAGCGGTCTCATTTCTGATCGATGTATTCTGGACTGATGCAGCGGTCTCATTGCTGATCGATGTATTCTGGTTTGATGCAGAGGTCTCATTGCTGATCGATGTATTCTGGTCTGATGCAGAGGTCTCATTGCTGATCGATGTATTCTGGTTTGATGCAGAGGTCTCATTGCTGATCGATGTATTCTGGTTTGATGCAGAGGTCTCATTGCTGATCGATGTATTCTGGTTTGATGCAGAGGTCTCATTGCTGATCGATGTATTCTGGTCTGATGCAGAGGTCTCATTGCTGATCGATGTATTCTGGTCTGATGCAGAGGTCTCATTGCTGATCGATGTATTCTGGTCTGATGCAGCGGTCTCATTGCTGATCGATGTATTCTGGTCTGATGCAGCGGTCTCATTGCTGATCGATGTATTCTGGTTTGATGCAGAGGTCTCATTGCTGATCGATGTATTCTGGTCTGATGCAGAGGTCTCATTGCTGATCGATGTATTCTGGTCTGATGCAGAGGTCTCATTGCTGATCGATGTATTCTGGTCTGATGCAGCGGTCTCATTGCTGATCGATGTGCTTTGGTCTGATGCAGCCGTCTGATTGCTGATCGATGTATTCTGGTCTGATGCAGAGGTCTCATTGCTGATCGATGTATTCTGGTCTGATGCAGCGGTCTCATTGCTGATCGATGTATTCTGGTCTGATGCAACGGTCTCATTGCTGATCGATGTATTCTGGTCTGATGCAACGGTCTCATTGCTGATCGATGTATTCTGGTCTGATGCAGCGGTCTCATTGCTGATCGATGTATTCTGGACTGATGCAGCGGTCTCATTGCTGATCGATGTATTCTGGACTGATGCAGCGGTCTCATTGCTGATCGATGTATTCTGGTCTGATGCAGCGGTCTCATTGCTGATCGATGTATTCTGGTCTGATGCAGCGCTCTCATTGCTGATCGATGTATTCTGGTCTGATGCAGCGGTCTCATTGCTGATCGATGTATTCTGGTCTGATGCAGAGGTCTCATTGCTGATCGATGTATTCTGGTCTGATGCAGCGGTCTCATTGCTGATCGATGTATTCTGGTCTGATGCAGAGGTCTCATTGCTGATCGATGTATTCTGGTCTGATGCAGCGGTCTCATTGCTGATCGATGTGCTCTGGTCTGATGCAGAGGTCTCATTGCTGATCGATGTATTCTGGTCTGATGCAGCGGTCTCATTGCTGATCGATGTATTCTCTGGTCTGATGCAGAGGTCTCATTGCTGATCGATGTATTCTGGTCTGATGCAGCGGTCTCATTGCTGATCGATGTATTCTGGACTGATGCAGCGGTCTCATTGCTGATCGATGTATTCTGGACTGATGCAGCGGTCTCATTGCTGATCGATGTATTCTGGTCTGATGCAGCGGTCTCATTGCTGATCGATGTATTCTGGACTGATGCAGCGGTCTCATTGCTGATCGATGTATTCTGGTCTGATGCAGCGGTCTCATTGCTGATCGATGTATTCTGGTCTGATGCAACATTCTCATTGCTGATCGATGTATTCTGGTCTGATGCAGCGGTCTCATTGCTGATCGATGTATTCTGGTCTGATGCAGCGGTCTCATTGCTGATCGATGTATTCTGGTCTGATGCAGCGGTCTCATTGCTGATCGATGTATTCTGGTCTGATGCAGCGGTCTCATTGCTGATCGATGTATTCTGGTCTGATGCAGCGGTCTCGTTGCTGATCGATGTATTCTGGTCTGATGCAGCGGTCTCATTGCTGATCGATGTATTCTGGTCTGATGCAGCGGTCTCGTTGCTGATCGATGTATTCTGGTCTGATGCAGCGGTCTCATTGCTGATCGATGTATTCTGGTCTGATGCAGCGGTCTCATTGCTGATCGATGTATTCTGGTCTGATGCAGCGGTCTCGTTGCTGATCGATGTATTCTGGTCTGATGCAGCGGTCTCATTGCTGATCGATGTATTCTGGTCTGATGCAACATTCTCATTGCTGATCGATGTATTCTGGTCTGATGCAACATTCTCATTGCTGATCGATGTATTCTGGTCTGATGCAGCGGTCTCGTTGCTGATCGATGTATTCTGGTCTAATGCAGAGGTCTCATTGCTGATCGATGTATTCTGGTCTGATGCAACATTCTCATTGCTGATCGATGTATTCTGGTCTGATGCAGCGGTCTCGTTGCTGATCGATGTATTCTGGACTGATGCAGCGGTCTCGTTGCTGATCGATGTATTCTGGTCTGATGCAACATTCTCATTGCTGATCGATGTATTCTGGTCTGATGCAGCGGTCTCGTTGCTGATCGATGTATTCTGGTCTGATGCAGAGGTCTCATTGCTGATCGATGTATTCTGGTCTGATGCAACATTCTCATTGCTGATCGATGTATTCTGGTCTGATGCAGCGGTCTCGTTGCTGATCGATGTATTCTGGTCTGATGCAGCGGTCTCATTGCTGATCGATGTATTCTAGTCTGATGCAGCGGTCTCATTGCTGATCGATGTATTCTGGACTGATGCAGCCGTCTGATTGCTGATCGATGTATTCTGGACTGATGCAGCGGTCTCATTGCTGATCGATGTATTCTAGTCTGATGCAGCGGTCTCGTTGCTGATCGATGTATTCTGGTCTGATGCAGCCGTCTGATTGCTGATCGATGTATTCTGGTCTGATGCAGCCGTCTCATTGCTGATCGATGTATTCTGGTCTGATGCAGAGGTCTCATTGCTGATCGATGTATTCTGGTCTGATGCAGCCGTCTCATTGCTGATCGATGTATTCTGGTCTGATGCAGTGGTCTCATTGCTGATCGATGTATTCTGGTCTGATGCAGCGGTCTCATTGCTGATCGATGTATTCTGGTCTGATGCAGCGGTCTCATTGCTGATCGATGTATTCTGGACTGATGCAGCGGTCTCATTGCTGATCGATGTATTCTGGTCTGATGCAGCGGTCTCATTGCTGATCGCTATGCTCTGGTCTGATGCAGCGGTCTCATTGCTGATCGATGTATTCTGGTCTGATGCAGCGGTCTCATTGCTGATCGATGTATTCTGGTCTGATGCAGCGGTCTCATTGCTGATCGATGTATTCTGGTCTGATGCAGAGGTCTCATTGCTGATCGATGTATTCTGGTCTGATGCAGCGCTCTCATTGCTGATCGATGTATTCTGGTCTGATGCAGAGGTCTCATTGCTGATCGATGTATTCTGGACTGATGCAGCGGTCTCATTGCTGATCGATGTATTCTGGACTGATGCAGCGGTCTCATTGCTGATCGATGTATTCTGGTCTGATGCAGCGGTCTCATTGCTGATCGATGTATTCTGGTTTGATGCAGCGGTCTCATTGCTGATCGATGTATTCTGGTCTGATGCAGCGGTCTCATTGCTGATCGATGTATTCTGGTTTGATGCAGCGGTCTCATTGCTGATCGATGTATTCTGGTCTGATGCAGCGCTCTCATTGCTGATCGATGTATTCTGGTCTGATGCAGCGGTCTCATTGCTGATCGATGTATTCTGGTCTGATGCAGCGGTCTCATTGCTGATCGATGTATTCTGGTCTGATGCAGCGGTCTCATTGCTGATCGATGTATTCTGGTCTGATGCAGCGGTCTCATTGCTGATCGATGTATTCTAGTCTGATGCAGCGGTGTCATTGCTGATCGATGTATTCTGGACTGATGCAGCGGTCTCATTGCTGATCGATGTATTCTGGACTGATGCAGCGGTCTCATTGCTGATCGATGTATTCTGGTTTGATGCAGCGGTCTCATTGCTGATCGATGTATTTTCGACTGATGCAGCGGTCTCATTGCTGATCGATGTATTCTGGTCTGATGCAGCGGTCTCATTGCTGATCGATGTATTCTGGTCTGATGCAGAGGTCTCATTGCTGATCGATGTATTCTGGTCTGATGCAGCGGTCTCATTGCTGATCGATGTATTCTGGTCTGATGCAGCGGTCTCATTGCTGATCGATGTATTCTGGACTGATGCAGCGGTCTCATTGCTGATCGATGTATTCTGGACTGATGCAACATTCTCATTGCTGATCGATGTATTCTGGTCTTATGCAACGGTCTCATTGCTGATCGATGTATTCTGGACTGATGCAGCGGTCTCATTGCTGATCGATGTATTCTGGACTGATGCAACATTCTCATTGCTGATCGATGTATTCTGGTTTGATGCAGCGGTCTCATTGCTGATCGATGTATTCTGGTTTGATGCAGCGGTCTCATTGCTGATCGATGTATTTTTGACTGATGCAGCGGTCTCATTGCTGATCGATGTATTCTGGTCTGATGCAGAGGTCTCATTGCTGATCGATGTATTCTGGTCTGATGCAGAGGTCTCATTGCTGATCGATGTATTCTGGTCTGATGCAGCTGTCTCATTGCTGATCGATGTATTCTGGACTGATGCAGCGGTCTCATTGCTGATCGATGTATTCTGGTTTGATGCAGCGGTCTCATTGCTGATCGATGTATTCTGGTCTGATGCAGAGGTCTCATTGCTGATCGATATATTCTGGTCTGATTCAGCGGTCTCATTGCTGATCGATGTATTCTGGTCTGATGCAGCCGTCTCATTCCTGATCGATGTATTCTGGTCTGATGCAGAGGTCTCATTGCTGATCGATGTATTCTGGTCTGATGCAGCGGTCTCATTGCTGATCGATGTATTCTGGTCTGATGCAGCGGTCTCATTGCTGATCGATGTATTCTGGTCTGATGCAGCGGTCTCATTGCTGATCGATGTATTCTGGTCTGATGCAGCGGTCTCATTGCTGATCGATGTATTCTGGTCTGATGCAGCGGTCTCATTGCTGATCGATGTATTCTGGTCTGATGCAGCGGTCTCATTGCTGATCGATGTATTCTGGACTGATGCAGCGGTCTCATTGCTGATCGATGTATTCTGGTCTGATGCAGCCGTCTCATTGCTGATCGTTGTATTCTGGTCTGATGCAGCCGTCTGATTGCTGATCGATGTATTCTGGTCTGATGCAGCCGTCTCATTGCTGATCGATGTATTCTGGTCTGATGCAGCCGTCTCATTGCTGATCGATGTATTCTGGTCTGATGCAGCCGTCTCATTGCTGATCGTTGTATTCTGGTCTGATGCAGCGGTCTCATTGCTGATCGATGTATTCTGGACTGATGTAGCGGTCTCATTGCTGATCGATGTATTCTGGTCTGATGCAGCGGTCTCATTGCTGATCGATGTATTCTGGTCTGATGCAGAGGTCTCATTGCTGATCGATGTATTCTGGTCTGATGCAGCGGTCTCATTGCTGATCGATGTATTCTGGTCTGATGCAGCGGTCTCATTGCTGATCGATGTATTCTGGACTGATGCAGCGGTCTCATTGCTGATCGATGTATTCTGGACTGATGCAGCGGTCTCATTGCTGATCGATGTATTCTGGTCTGATGCAGCCGTCTCATTGCTGATCGATGTATTCTGGTCTGATGCAGCGGTCTCATTGCTGATCGATGTATTCTGGTCTGATGCAGCGGTCTCATTGCTGATCGATGTATTCTGGTCTGATGCAGCGGTCTCATTGCTGATCGATGTATTCTGGTCTGATGCAGAGGTCTCATTGCTGATCGATGTATTCTGGACTGATGCAGCGGTCTCATTGCTGATCGATGTATTCTGGTCTGATGCAGCGGTCTCATTGCTGATCGATGTATTCTGGTCTGATGCAGCGGTCTCATTGCTGATCGATGTATTCTGGTCTGATGCAGCGGTCTCATTGCTGATCGATGTATTCTGGTCTGATGCAGCGGTCTCATTGCTGATCGATGTATTCTGGTCTGATGCAGTGGTCTCATTGCTGATCGATGTATTCTGGTCTGATGCAGCGGTCTCATTGCTGATCGATGTATTCTGGTCTGATGCAGCGGTCTCATTGCTGATCGATGTATTCTAGTCTGATGCAGCGGTCTCATTGCTGATCGTTGTATTCTGGTCTGATGCAGCGGTCTCATTGCTGATCGATGTATTCTAGTCTGATGCAGCGGTCTCATTGCTGATCGTTGTATTCTGGTCTGATGCAGCGGTCTCATTGCTGATCGATGTATTCTGGTCTGATGCAGCGGTCTCATTGCTGATCGATGTATTCTGGTTTGATGCAGCGGTCTCATTGCTGATCGCTGTGCTCTTGTCTGATGCAGTGGTCTCATTGCTGATCGATGTATTCTGGTCTGATGCAGCGGTCTCATTGCTGATCGATGTATTCTGGTCTGATGCAGAGGTCTCATTGCTGATCGATGTATTCTGGACTGATGCAGCGGTCTCATTGCTGATCGATGTATTCTAGTCTGATGCAGCGGTCTCATTGCTGATCGTTGTATTCTGGTCTGATGCAGCGGTCTCATTGCTGATCGATGTATTCTGGTCTGATGCAGCGGTCTCATTGCTGATCGATGTATTCTGGTTTGATGCAGCGGTCTCATTGCTGATCGCTGTGCTCTTGTCTGATGCAGTGGTCTCATTGCTGATCGATGTATTCTGGTCTGATGCAGCGGTCTCATTGCTGATCGATGTATTCTGGTCTGATGCAGCGGTCTCATTGCTGATCGATGTATTCTGGTCTGATGCAGCGGTCTCATTGCTGATCGATGTATTCTGGTCTGATGCAGCCGTCTCATTGCTGATCGATGTATTCTGGTCTGATGCAGTGGTCTCATTGCTGATCGATGTATTCTGGTCTGATGCAGCGGTCTCATTGCTGATCGATGTATTCTGGACTGATGCAGTGGTCTCATTGCTGATCGATGTATTCTGGTCTGATGCAGCGGTCTCATTGCTGATCGCTGTGCTCTTGTCTGATGCAGTGGTCTCATTGCTGATCGATGTATTCTGGTCTGATGCAGCGGTCTCATTGCTGATCGCTGTGCTCTTGTCTGATGCAGCGGTCTCATTGCTGATCGATGTATTCTGGTCTGATGCAGAGGTCTCATTGCTGATCGATGTATTCTGGTCTGATGCAGCGGTCTCATTGCTGATCGATGTATTCTGGTCTGATGCAGCAGTCTCATTGCTGATCGATGTATTCTGGTCTGATGCAACGGTCTCATTGCTGATCGATGTATTCTGGTCTGATGCAGCGGTCTCATTGCTGATCGATGTATTCTGGTCTGATGCAGCGGTCTCATTGCTGATCGATGTATTCTGTTCTGATGCAGAGGTCTGATTGCTGATCGATGTATTCTGGTCTGATGCAACATTCTCATTGCTGATCGATGTATTCTGGTCTGATGCAGAGGTCTCATTGCTGATCGATGTATTCTGGTCTGATGCAGCGGTCTCATTGCTGATCGATGTATTCTGGTCTGATGCAGCGGTCTCATTGCTGATCGATGTATTCTGGTCTGATGCAGCGGTCTCATTGCTGATCGATGTATTCTGGTCTGATGCAACATTCTCATTGCTGATCGATGTATTCTGGTCTGATGCAGCGGTCTCATTGCTGATCGATGTATTCTGGTCTGATGCAGAGGTCTCATTGCTGATCGATGTATTCTGGTCTGATGCAGCGGTCTCATTGCTGATCGATGTATTCTGGTTTGATGCAGCGGTCTCATTGCTGATCGATGTATTCTGGACTGATGCAGAGGTCTCATTGCTGATCGATGTATTCTGGTCTGATGCAGAGGTCTCATTGCTGATCGATGTATTCTGGTTTGATGCAGCGGTCTCATTGCTAATCGATGTATTCTGGTCTGATGCAGCGGTCTCATTGCTGATCGATGTATTCTGGACTGATGCAGCGGTCTCATTGCTGATCGATGTATTCTGGTCTGATGCAGCGGTCTCATTGCTGATCGATGTATTCTGGACTGATGTAGCGGTCTCATTGCTGATCGATGTATTCTGGTCTGATGCAGCGGTCTCATTGCTGATCGATGTATTCTGGTCTGATGCAACGGTCTCATTGCTGATCGATGTATTCTTGTCTGATGCAGCGGTCTCATTGCTGATCGATGTATTCTGGTCTGATGCAGCGGTCTCATTGCTGATCGATGTATTCTGGACTGATGTAGCGGTCTCATTGCTGATCGATGTATTCTGGTCTGATGCAGCGGTCTCATTGCTGATCGATGTATTCTGGTCTGATGCAGCGGTCTCATTGCTGATCGATGTATTCTGGTCTGATGCAGTGGTCTCATTGCTGATCGATGTATTCTGGTCTGATGCAGAGGTCTCATTGCTGATCGATGTATTCTGTTCTGATGCAGCGGTCTCATTGCTGATCGATGTATTCTGGACTGATGTAGCGGTCTCATTGCTGATCGATGTATTCTGGTCTGATGCAGCGGTCTCATTGCTGATCGATGTATTCTGGTCTGATGCAGCGGTCTCATTGCTGATCGATGTATTCTGGTCTGATGCAGTGGTCTCATTGCTGATCGATGTATTCTGGTCTGATGCAGAGGTCTCATTGCTGATCGATGTATTCTGGTCTGATGCAGAGGTCTCATTGCTGATCGATGTATTCTGTTCTGATGCAGCGGTCTCATTGCTGATCGATGTATTCTGGTCTGATGCAGCGGTCTCATTGCTGATCGATGTATTCTGGTCTGATGCAGAGGTCTCATTGCTGATCGATGTATTCTGGTCTGATGCAGCGGTCTCATTGCTGATCGATGTATTCTGGTCTGATGCAGCGGTCTCATTGCTGATCGATGTATTCTGGTCTGATGCAGCGGTCTCATTGCTGATCGATGTATTCTGGTCTGATGCAGCGGTCTCATTGCTGATCGATGTATTCTGGTCTGATGCAGCGGTCTCATTGCTGATCGATGTATTCTGGTCTGATGCAGCGGTCTCATTGCTGATCGATGTATTCTGGACTGATGCAGCGGTCTCATTGCTGATCGATGTATTCTGGTCTGATGCAGCGGTCTCATTGCTGATCGATGTATTCTGGTCTGATGCAGCGGTCTCATTGCTGATCGATGTATTCTGGTCTGATGCAGCGGTCTCATTGCTGATCGATGCATTCTGGTCTGATGCAGCGGTTTCATTGCTGATCGATGTATTCTGGTCTGATGCAGTGGTCTCATTGCTGATCGTTGTATTCTGGTCTGATGCAGCGGTCTCATTGCTGATCGTTGTATTCTGGTCTGATGCAGCGGTCTCATTGCTGATCGATGTATTCTGGTCTGATGCAGCGGTCTCATTGCTGATCGATGTATTCTGGACTGATGCAGCCGTCTGATTGCTGATCGATGTATTCTGGTCTGATGCAGTGGTCTCATTGCTGATCGATGTATTCTGGACTGATGCAGCCGTCTGATTGCTGATCGATGTATTCTGGTCTGATGCAGTGGTCTCATTGCTGATCGCTATGCTCTGGTCTGATGCAGCGGTCTCATTGCTGATCGATGTATTCTGGTCTGATGCAGCGGTCTCATTGCTGATCGATGTATTCTGGACTGATGCAGCGGTCTCATTGCTGATCGATGTATTCTGGACTGATGCAGCGGTCTCATTGCTGATCGATGTATTCTGGACTGATGCAGCGGTCTCATTGCTGATCGATGTATTCTGGTCTGATGCAGTGGTCTCATTGCTGATCGATGTATTCTGGACTGATGTAGCGGTCTCATTGCTGATCGATGTATTCTGGTCTGATGCAGCGGTCTCATTGCTGATCGATGTATTCTGGTCTGATGCAGTGGTCTCATTGCTGATCGATGTATTCTGGTCTGATGCAGCGGTCTCATTGCTGATCGATGTATTCTGTTCTGATGCAGCGGTCTCATTGCTGATCGATGTATTCTGGACTGATGCAGCGGTCTCATTGCTGATCGATGTATTCTGGTCTGATGCAGCGGTCTCATTGCTGATCGATGTATTCTGGTCTGATGCAGCGGTCTCATTGCTGATCGATGTATTCTGGTCTGATGCAGCGGTCTCATTGCTGATCGATGTATTCTGGACTGATGCAGCGGTCTCATTGCTGATCGATGTATTCTGGTCTGATGCAACGGTCTCATTGCTGATCGATGTATTCTGGTCTGATGCAGCGGTCTCATTGCTGATCGATGTATTCTGGTCTGATGCAGCGGTCTCATTGCTGATCGATGTATTCTGGTCTGATGCAGCGGTCTCATTGCTGATCGATGTATTCTGGTCTGATGCAACGGTCTCATTGCTGATCGATGTATTCTGGTCTGATGCAGCGGTCTCATTGCTGATCGATGTATTCTGGACTGATGCAGCGGTCTCATTGCTGATCGATGTATTCTGGTCTGATGCAGAGGTCTCATTGCTGATCGATGTATTCTGGTCTGATGCAGCGGTCTCATTGCTGATCGATGTATTTTCGACTGATGCAGCGGTCTCATTGCTGATCGATGTATTTTCGACTGATGCAGCGGTCTCATTGCTGATCGATGTATTCTGGTCTGATGCAGCGGTCTCATTGCTGATCGATGTATTCTGGTCTGATGCAGCGGTCTCATTGCTGATCGATGTATTTTCTACTGATGCAGCGGTCTCATTGCTGATCGATGTATTCTGGTCTGATGCAGCGGTCTCATTGCTGATCGATGTATTCTGGTCTGATGCAGCGGTCTCATTGCTGATCGATGTATTTTCTACTGATGCAGCGGTCTCATTGCTGATCGATGTATTCTGGTCTGATGCAGCGGTCTCATTGCTGATCGATGTATTCTGGTCTGATGCAGCGGTCTCATTGCTGATCGATGTATTCTGGACTGATGCAGCGGTCTCATTGCTGATCGATGTATTCTGGACTGATGCAGCGGTCTCATTGCTGATCGATGTATTCTGGTCTGATGCAGCCGTCTCATTGCTGATCGATGTATTCTGGTCTGATGCAGCGGTCTCATTGCTGATCGATGTATTCTGGTCTGATGCAGCGGTCTCATTGCTGATCGATGTATTCTGGACTGATGCAGCGGTCTCATTGCTGATCGATGTATTCTGGTCTGATGCAGCGGTCTCATTGCTGATCGATGTATTCTGGTCTGATGCAGAGGTCTCATTGCTGATCGATGTATTCTGGTCTGATGCAGTGGTCTCATTGCTGATCGCTATGCTCTGGTCTGATGCAGCGGTCTCATTGCTGATCGATGTATTCTGGACTGATGCAGCGGTCTCATTGCTGATCGATGTATTCTGGACTGATGTAGCGGTCTCATTGCTGATCGATGTATTCTGGTCTGATGTAGCGGTCTCATTGCTGATCGATGTATTCTGGTCTGATGCAGTGGTCTCATTGCTGATCGATGTATTCTGGACTGATGTAGCGGTCTCATTGCTGATCGATGTATTCTGGACTGATGCAGCGGTCTCATTGCTGATCGATGTATTCTGGACTGATGTAGCGGTCTCATTGCTGATCGATGTATTCTGGTCTGATGCAGTGGTCTCATTGCTGATCGATGTATTCTGGACTGATGTAGCGGTCTCATTGCTGATCGATGTATTCTGGTCTGATGCAGCGGTCTCATTGCTGATCGATGTATTCTGGACTGATGCAGCGGTCTCATTGCTGATCGATGTATTCTGGTCTGATGCAGTGGTCTCATTGCTGATCGATGTATTCTGGTCTGATGCAGCGGTCTCATTGCTGATCGATGTATTCTGTTCTGATGCAGCGGTCTCATTGCTGATCGATGTATTCTGGACTGATGCAGCGGTCTCATTGCTGATCGATGTATTCTGGTCTGATGCAGCGGTCTCATTGCTGATCGATGTATTCTGGTCTGATGCAGCGGTCTCATTGCTGATCGATGTATTCTGGTCTGATGCAGCGGTCTCATTGCTGATCGATGTATTCTGGACTGATGCAGCGGTCTCATTGCTGATCGATGTATTCTGGTCTGATGCAGCGGTCTCATTGCTGATCGATGTATTCTGGTCTGATGCAACGGTCTCATTGCTGATCGATGTATTCTGGTCTGATGCAGCGGTCTCATTGCTGATCGATGTATTCTGGTCTGATGCAGCGGTCTCATTGCTGATCGATGTATTCTGTTCTGATGCAGCGGTCTCATTGCTGATCGATGTATTCTGGACTGATGCAGCGGTCTCATTGCTGATCGATGTATTCTGGTCTGATGCAGCGGTCTCATTGCTGATCGATGTATTCTGGTCTGATGCAGCGGTCTCATTGCTGATCGATGTATTCTGGTCTGATGCAGCGGTCTCATTGCTGATCGATGTATTCTGGACTGATGCAGCGGTCTCATTGCTGATCGATGTATTCTGGTCTGATGCAGCGGTCTCATTGCTGATCGATGTATTCTGGTCTGATGCAACGGTCTCATTGCTGATCGATGTATTCTGGTCTGATGCAGAGGTCTCATTGCTGATCGATGTATTCTGGTCTGATGCAGCGGTCTCATTGCTGATCGATGTATTTTCGACTGATGCAGCGGTCTCATTGCTGATCGATGTATTTTCGACTGATGCAGCGGTCTCATTGCTGATCGATGTATTCTGGTCTGATGCAGCGGTCTCATTGCTGATCGATGTATTCTGGTCTGATGCAGCGGTCTCATTGCTGATCGATGTATTCTGGTCTGATGCAGCGGTCTCATTGCTGATCGATGTATTCTGGTCTGATGCAGAGGTCTCATTGCTGATCGATGTATTCTGGTTTGATGCAGCGGTCTCATTGCTGATCGATGTATTCTGGTCTGATGCAGTGGTCTCATTGCTGATCGATGTATTCTGGACTGATGCAGCGGTCTCATTGCTGATCGATGTATTCTGGTTTGATGCAGCGGTCTCATTGCTGATCGATGTATTTTCGACTGATGCAGCGGTCTCATTGCTGATCGATGTATTCTGGTCTGATGCAGCGGTCTCATTGCTGATCGATGTATTCTGGTCTGATGCAGCGGTCTCATTGCTGATCGATGTATTTTCGACTGATGCAGCGGTCTCATTGCTGATCGATGTATTCTGGTCTGATGCAGCGGTCTCATTGCTGATCGATGTATTCTGGTTTGATGCAGCGGTCTCATTGCTGATCGATGTATTCTGGTCTGATGCAGCGGTCTCATTGCTGATCGATGTATTCTGGTCTGATGCAGCGGTCTCATTGCTGATCGATGTATTCTGGTTTGATGCAGCGGTCTCATTGCTGATCGATGTATTCTGGTCTGATGCAGCGGTCTCATTGCTGATCGATGTATTCTGGTCTGATGCAGCGGTCTCATTGCTGATCGATGTATTCTGGTTTGATGCAGCGGTCTCATTGCTGATCGATGTATTCTGGTCTGATGCAGCGGTCTCATTGCTGATCGATGTATTCTGGACTGATGCAACATTCTCATTGCTGATCGATGTATTCTGGTTTGATGCAGCGGTCTCATTGCTGATCGATGTATTCTGGTTTGATGCAGCGGTCTCATTGCTGATCGATGTATTTTTGACTGATGCAGCGGTCTCATTGCTGATCGATGTATTCTGGTCTGATGCAGAGGTCTCATTGCTGATCGATGTATTCTGGTCTGATGCAGAGGTCTCATTGCTGATCGATGTATTCTGGTCTGATGCAGCTGTCTCATTGCTGATCGATGTATTCTGGTCTGATGCAGCGGTCTCGTTGCTGATCGATGTATTCTGGTCTGATGCAGAGGTCTCATTGCTGATCGATGTATTCTGGTCTGATGCAGCCGTCTCATTGCTGATCGTTGTATTCTGGTCTGATGCAGCGGTCTCATTGCTGATCGATGTATTCTGGTCTGATTCAGCGGTCTCATTGCTGATCGATGTATTCTGGTTTGATGCAGCGGTCTCATTGCTGATCGATGTATTCTGGTCTGATGCAGTGGTCTCATTGCTGATCGATGTATTCTGGTCTGATGCAGAGGTCTCATTGCTGATCGATATATTCTGGTCTGATTCAGCGGTCTCATTGCTGATCGATGTATTCTGGTCTGATGCAGCCGTCTCATTGCTGATCGATGTATTCTGGTCTGATGCAGCGGTCTCATTGCTGATCGATGTATTCTGGTCTGATGCAGCGGTCTCATTGCTGATCGATGTATTCTGGTCTGATGCAGAGGTCTCATTGCTGATCGATGTATTCTGGTCTGATGCAGCGGTCTCATTGCTGATCGATGTATTCTGGTCTGATGCAGCGGTCTCATTGCTGATCGATGTATTCTGGTCTGATGCAGCGGTCTCATTGCTGATCGATGTATTCTGGACTGATGCAGCGGTCTCATTGCTGATTGATGTATTCTGGTCTGATGCAGCCGTCTCATTGCTGATCGATGTATTCTGGTCTGATGCAGCCGTCTCATTGCTGATCGATGTATTCTGGTCTGATGCAGCGGTCTCATTGCTGATCGATGTATTCTGGTCTGATGCAGCCGTCTGATTGCTGATCGATGTATTCTGGTCTGATGCAGCCGTCTCATTGCTGATCGATGTATTCTGGTCTGATGCAGCCGTCTCATTGCTGATCGATGTATTCTGGTCTGATGCAGCCGTCTCATTGCTGATCGATGTATTCTGGTCTGATGCAGCCGTCTCATTGCTGATCGTTGTATTCTGGTCTGATGCAGCGGTCTCATTGCTGATCGATGTATTCTGGACTGATGTAGCGGTCTCATTGCTGATCGATGTATTCTGGTCTGATGCAGCGGTCTCATTGCTGATCGATGTATTCTGGTCTGATGCAGAGGTCTCATTGCTGATCGATGTATTCTGGTCTGATGCAGCGGTCTCATTGCTGATCGATGTATTCTGGTCTGATGCAGCGGTCTCATTGCTGATCGATGTATTCTGGACTGATGCAGCGGTCTCATTGCTGATCGATGTATTCTGGACTGATGCAGCGGTCTCATTGCTGATCGATGTATTCTGGTCTGATGCAGCCGTCTCATTGCTGATCGATGTATTCTGGTCTGATGCAGCGGTCTCATTGCTGATCGATGTATTCTGGTCTGATGCAGTGGTCTCATTGCTGATCGATGTATTCTGGTCTGATGCAGCGGTCTCATTGCTGATCGATGTATTCTGGTCTGATGCAGCGGTCTCATTGCTGATCGATGTATTCTGGTCTGATGCAGCGGTCTCATTGCTGATCGATGTATTCTGGTCTGATGCAGCGGTCTCATTGCTGATCGATGTATTCTGGTCTGATGCAGTGGTCTCATTGCTGATCGATGTATTCTGGTCTGATGCAGCGGTCTCATTGCTGATCGATGTATTCTGGTCTGATGCAGCGGTCTCATTGCTGATCGATGTATTCTAGTCTGATGCAGCGGTCTCATTGCTGATCGTTGTATTCTGGTCTGATGCAGCGGTCTCATTGCTGATCGATGTATTCTAGTCTGATGCAGCGGTCTCATTGCTGATCGTTGTATTCTGGTCTGATGCAGCGGTCTCATTGCTGATCGATGTATTCTGGTCTGATGCAGCGGTCTCATTGCTGATCGATGTATTCTGGTTTGATGCAGCGGTCTCATTGCTGATCGCTGTGCTCTTGTCTGATGCAGCGGTCTCATTGCTGATCGATGTATTCTGGTCTGATGCAGCGGTCTCATTGCTGATCGATGTATTCTGGTCTGATGCAGCGGTCTCATTGCTGATCGATGTATTCTGGACTGATGCAGCGGTCTCATTGCTGATCGATGTATTCTAGTCTGATGCAGCGGTCTCATTGCTGATCGTTGTATTCTGGTCTGATGCAGCGGTCTCATTGCTGATCGATGTATTCTGGTCTGATGCAGCGGTCTCATTGCTGATCGATGTATTCTGGTCTGATGCAGAGGTCTCATTGCTGATCGATGTGCTCTTGTCTGATGCAGTGGTCTCATTGCTGATCGATGTATTCTGGTCTGATGCAGCGGTCTCATTGCTGATCGATGTATTCTGGTCTGATGCAGCGGTCTCATTGCTGATCGATGTATTCTGGTCTGATGCAGCGGTCTCATTGCTGATCGATGTATTCTGGTCTGATGCAGCGGTCTCATTGCTGATCGATGTATTCTGGTCTGATGCAGCGGTCTCATTGCTGATCGATGTATTCTGGTCTGATGCAGCGGTCTCATTGCTGATCGATGTATTCTGGTCTGATGCAGCGGTCTCATTGCTGATCGATGTATTCTGGACTGATGCAGTGGTCTCATTGCTGATCGATGTATTCTGGTCTGATGTAGCGGTCTCATTGCTGATCGCTGTGCTCTTGTCTGATGCAGCGGTCTCATTGCTGATCGATGTATTCTGGACTGATGCAGCGGTCTCATTGCTGATCGATGTATTCTGGTCTGATGCAGTGGTCTCATTGCTGATCGATGTATTCTGGTCTGATGCAGCGGTCTCATTGCTGATCGATGTATTCTGGACTGATGCAGTGGTCTCATTGCTGATCGATGTATTCTGGTCTGATGTAGCGGTCTCATTGCTGATCGCTGTGCTCTTGTCTGATGCAGCGGTCTCATTGCTGATCGATGTATTCTGGTCTGATGCAGCAGTCTCATTGCTGATCGATGTATTCTGGTCTGATGCAGCGGTCTCATTGCTGATCGATGTATTCTGGTCTGATGCAGCGGTCTCATTGCTGATCGATGTATTCTGGTCTGATGCAGCGGTCTCATTGCTGATCGATGTATTCTGGTCTGATGCAGAGGTCTCATTGCTGATCGATGTATTTTCGACTGATGCAGCGGTCTCATTGCTGATCGATGTATTCTGGTCTGATGCAGAGGTCTCATTGCTGATCGATGTATTCTGGTCTGATGCAGCGGTCTCATTGCTGATCGATGTATTCTGGTCTGATGCAGCGGTCTCATTGCTGATCGATGTATTCTGGTCTGATGCAGAGGTCTCATTGCTGATCGATGTATTCTGGTTTGATGCAGCGGTCTCATTGCTGATCGATGTATTCTGGTCTGATGCAGCGGTCTCATTGCTGATCGATGTATTCTGGACTGATGCAGCGGTCTCATTGCTGATCGATGTATTCTGGTCTGATGCAGCGGTCTCATTGCTGATCGATGTATTCTGGTCTGATGCAGCGGTCTCATTGCTGATCGATGTATTCTGGACTGATGTAGCGGTCTCATTGCTGATCGATGTATTCTGGTCTGATGCAGCGGTCTCATTGCTGATCGATGTATTCTGGTCTGATGCAGCGGTCTCATTGCTGATCGATGTATTCTGGTCTGATGCAGCGGTCTCATTGCTGATCGTTGTATTCTGGTCTGATGCAGCGGTCTCATTGCTGATCGATGTATTCTGGTCTGATGCAGTGGTCTCATTGCTGATCGATGTATTCTGGTCTGATGCAGAGGTCTCATTGCTGATCGATGTATTCTGTTCTGATGCAGCGGTCTCATTGCTGATCGATGTATTCTGGACTGATGTAGCGGTCTCATTGCTGATCGATGTATTCTGGTCTGATGCAGCGGTCTCATTGCTGATCGATGTATTCTGGTCTGATGCAGCGGTCTCATTGCTGATCGATGTATTCTGGTCTGATGCAGTGGTCTCATTGCTGATCGATGTATTCTGGTCTGATGCAGAGGTCTCATTGCTGATCGATGTATTCTGTTCTGATGCAGCGGTCTCATTGCTGATCGATGTATTCTGGTCTGATGCAGCGGTCTCATTGCTGATCGATGTATTCTGGTCTGATGCAGCGGTCTCATTGCTGATCGTTGTATTCTGGTCTGATGCAGCGGTCTCATTGCTGATCGATGTATTCTGGTCTGATGCAGAGGTCTCATTGCTGATCGATGTATTCTGGTCTAATGCAGAGGTCTCATTGCTGATCGATGTATTCTGGTCTGATGCAGCGGTCTCATTGCTGATCGATGTATTCTGGACTGATGCAGCCGTCTGATTGCTGATCGATGTATTCTGGTCTGATGCAGTGGTCTCATTGCTGATCGATGTATTCTGGACTGATGCAGCGGTCTCATTGCTGATCGATGTATTCTGGTCTGATGCAGTGGTCTCATTGCTGATCGCTATGCTCTGGTCTGATGCAGCGGTCTCATTGCTGATCGATGTATTCTGGACTGATGCAGCGGTCTCATTGCTGATCGATGTATTCTGGACTGATGCAGCGGTCTCATTGCTGATCGATGTATTCTGGTCTGATGCAGTGGTCTCATTGCTGATCGATGTATTCTGGACTGATGTAGCGGTCTCATTGCTGATCGATGTATTCTGGTCTGATGCAGCGGTCTCATTGCTGATCGATGTATTCTGGTCTGATGCAGCGGTCTCATTGCTGATCGATGTATTCTGGTCTGATGCAGCGGTCTCATTGCTGATCGATGTATTCTGGACTGATGCAGCGGTCTCATTGCTGATCGATGTATTCTGGTCTGATGCAGCGGTCTCATTGCTGATCGATGTATTCTGGTCTGATGCAGCGGTCTCATTGCTGATCGATGTATTCTGGTCTGATGCAGCGGTCTCATTGCTGATCGATGTATTCTGGACTGATGCAGCGGTCTCATTGCTGATCGATGTATTCTGGTCTGATGCAGCGGTCTCATTGCTGATCGATGTATTCTGGTCTGATGCAACGGTCTCATTGCTGATCGATGTATTCTGGTCTGATGCAGCGGTCTCATTGCTGATCGATGTATTCTGGACTGATGCAGCGGTCTCATTGCTGATCGATGTATTCTGGTCTGATGCAGAGGTCTCATTGCTGATCGATGTATTCTGGTCTGATGCAGCGGTCTCATTGCTGATCGATGTATTTTCGACTGATGCAGCGGTCTCATTGCTGATCGATGTATTTTCGACTGATGCAGCGGTCTCATTGCTGATCGATGTATTCTGGTCTGATGCAGCGGTCTCATTGCTGATCGATGTATTCTGGTCTGATGCAGCGGTCTCATTGCTGATCGATGTATTTTCGACTGATGCAGCGGTCTCATTGCTGATCGATGTATTCTGGTCTGATGCAGCGGTCTCATTGCTGATCGATGTATTCTGGTCTGATGCAGCGGTCTCATTGCTGATCGATGTATTCTGGTCTGATGCAGCGGTCTCATTGCTGATCGATGTATTCTGGTTTGATGCAGCGGTCTCATTGCTGATCGATGTATTCTGGTTTGATGCAGCGGTCTCATTGCTGATCGATGTATTCTGGTCTGATTCAGCGGTCTCATTGCTGATCGATGTATTCTGGTTTGATGCAGCGGTCTCATTGCTGATCGATGTATTCTGGTCTGATGCAGAGGTCTCATTGCTGATCGATGTATTCTGGTCTGATTCAGCGGTCTCATTGCTGATCGATGTATTCTGGTCTGATGCAGCGGTCTCATTGCTGATCGATGTATTCTGGTCTGATGCAGAGGTCTCATTGCTGATCGATGTATTCTGGTCTGATTCAGCGGTCTCATTGCTGATCGATGTATTCTGGTCTGATGCAGCGGTCTCATTGCTGATCGATGTATTCTGGTCTGATTCAACGGTCTCATTGCTGATCGATGTATTCTGGTCTGATGCAGCGGTCTCATTGCTGATCGATGTATTCTGGTCTGATTCAACGGTCTCATTGCTGATCGATGTATTCTGGTCTGATTCAACGGTCTCATTGCTGATCGATGTATTCTGGTCTTATGCAACATTCTCATTCCTGATCGATGTATTCTGGTCTGATGCAGAGGTCTCATTGCTGATCGATGTATTCTGGTCTGATGCAGCGGTCTCATTGCTGATCGATGTATTCTGGACTGATGCAGCGGTCTCATTGCTGATCGATGTATTCTGGTTTGATGCAGCGGTCTCATTGCTGATCGATGTATTTTGGACTGATGCAGCGGTCTCATTGCTGATCGATGTATTCTGGTCTGATGCAGAGGTCTCATTGCTGATCGATGTGCTCTGGTGAGATCGGAATGTTAGAAGAGACGATCATTGATTAGAAATGAAGGTTTTCTATGAGGCAATCCTGTTACTCGCTCCCTTTTTAGGTGTCTGTGTATAAAACGTTCGTTGTATGAATGTCAGCAGCATTCCTCCCCTTGGAATGTCTCGTATGAGATTAATGGCGGGATCATGGGCTCCATCTAGTGGCAGAAATCATGTCGTTTTCTGAGACACCTGAATGAAAAATCACATTTCTGCCACTAGATGGAGCCGATGATCCCGCCATTAATCTCATACGAGACATTCCAAGGGGAGGAATGCTGCTGAACAAACGTTTTATACCGCGATCCTCCTAGTCCCTTCATACACCAATCATTTCCTTCCTGCTGATCCCGCCAGAAATCCAGCGAGTGACGCCATTGTGTGCTCTGCAGAGTCAGCTCAGACTCCGCCATGTGGACTACAGAACCCCTCCCCCATCTTATAGCGAAAAAGATCGCATGCTCAGAAAAGAAAGAATACGATCGATGACATCACTCCTGACGTATTCTGTCGTATGTGAATTTTCATCTTTCATGTGAGATCGTAAAAAAAATACAGAACGATCGTTCCCCCGATAATCTCTTTGAGTGTCCCGGGCTTTAGATGTTTGAGAGATCCTCCTCCTTTAATTGTTCCTCCAGTGTTGGAGGAGGGGTGTGTTGGGGAGACTTCCTGGTAACATGGGGGGACTAGTCTTCATTTTATCACTCCCAGTGTCTGTATGGTGATGTCATGCAATGTGTGAGATGACGCCCCCATATGGCCGGAGACCGACCTGCTACACCAGAAGGACCCCAGCACTAAGTCCATTCAGGGGAGAACGCATTGAACGCTCGTCTTCCTCCCCCACCTCACATTACACCTTACTCTTCAGTCTGAGGACATGGAGGGAAACTTCATAATCTTTATAGACCGCGGTCCAGACCCAATCCATAGGATGGTTCTGCCATGCAGGGGGCCCTAACTATGGGACCCTACCGCTAGAGGGATAGACCACCAATCCACTCCTCTACCAGAACCTCCATCAATGGCCACCACCCCCTCCAACAGAACCTCCATCACCGGTCACCACCCCCTCCAACAGAACCTCCATCACTGGCCACCACCGCCTCCAACAGAACCTCCATCACCGGTCACCACCCCCTCCAACAGAACCTCCATCACTGGCCACCACCGCCTCCAACAGAACCTCCATCACCGGTCACCACCCCCTCCAACAGAACCTCCATCACTGGCCCCCACCGCCTCCAACAGAACCTCCATCACCAGCCGCCACCACCTCCAACAGAACCTCCATCACCGGTCACCACCACCTCCACCAGAACCTCCATCACCGGCCGCCACCACCTCCAACAGAACCTCCATCACCGCCCACCACTGCCTTCACCAGAACCTCCATCACCGGCCACCACCACCTCCAACAGAACCTCCATCACCGGCCGCCACCACCTCCAACAGAACCTCCATCACCGGCCGCCACCACCTCCAACAGAACCTCCATCACCGGTCACCACCCCCTCCAACAGAACCTCCATCACCGGCCGCCACCACCTCCAACAGAACCTCCATCACTGGCCGCCACCACCTCCAACAGAACCTCCATCACCGGTCGCCACCCCCTCCAACAGAACCTCCATCACTGGCCACCACCGCCTCAAACACAACCTCCATCACCGGTCACCACCACCTCCACCAGAACCTCCATCACCGGCCGCCACCACCTCCAACAGAACCTCCATCACCGGTCACCACCACCTCCAACAGAACCTCCATCACCGGCCGCCACCACCTCCAACAGAACCTCCATCACCGGTCGCCACCCCCTCCAACAGAACCTCCATCACTGGCCACCACCGCCTCAAACACAACCTCCATCACCGGTCACCACCACCTCCACCAGAACCTCCATCACCGGCCACCACCACCTCCACCAGAACCTCCATCACCGCCCACCACCAGAACCTCCATCACCGCCCACCACCAGAACCTCCATCACCGCCCACCACCAGAACCTCCATCACTGCCCACCTCACTGTATCTTCACCCCCATACACTGTATCTCCGCCCCCATACACCGTATCTCCACCCCATACACTGTATCTCCGCCCCCGTACACCATATCTCCGCCCCCGTACACTGTATCTCCACCCCCGTACACCATATCTCCGCCCCCGTACACTGTATCTCCACCCCCATACACTGTAGGATTTAATACATTGATTGTGTCCAATAACCAGATGATTCACTTAACCAGCAACTCCATATACTGAGTAAAGAATCGGCAATACAGCTTCTTCCATCCAATAATCACAAGGCATTAGACACATGGCGTTCCCCTTACATAGGACGGAGCCTTTAGGGCTGTGCTGGGGTGTTAGCCGTCCCCCATGAAGGATAAACTGGTTCATGAAGAGTCCCACTTCAAGGTCCCACCAAGTGCAACACCACATCTCTTCCTATGACCAATCCCCAAAAAGAGAGACTAGAATGCCCACCCCCTTCCACTTCAATCCCCCAACTACAGGAACTTTCCCAGGCCAAACAGCAGACGCACCGCAGCAAGGTAACCCCAGCAATACCGGCTGCAACCTTCAAATACAGGGTGGCAAAAAATGCAGTTGGCACCGGCAATGGTTAGAGAGTCCAATGAATGTCCTTCACCTGAATGTTTTCTAACATAATTCTGTATATAAAGCCTGAGGGGATTGTGTTGGGCCCTAAGAACACAGATTGGTATCAGATCTCCAAGAATGAGAAAATATTTCTAGAAACATAGAAAAGGGACAGCAGAAAAAAGAGAGTCCATCAAGTCTGACCATTTTGTTTGATTTGGGGGTTTTTTCATTGACTTCAGATCTATGTTTGTTTCGGGCATGCTTGACTGTCTCACTACCTCTGCTGGAAGTCTATTCCCACCATTCCCACCCATTTCCACCCATTCCCACCATTCCCACCATTCCCACCCATTTCCACCATTCCCACCCATTTCCACCCATTTCCACCCATTCCCACCCATTTCCACCCATTCCCACCATTCCCACCATTCCCACCCATTTCCACCATTCCCACCCATTTCCACCCATTCCCACCCATTCCCACCCATTCCCACCCATTTCCACCATTCCCACCATTCCCACCCATTTCCACCATTCCCACCCATTCCCACCCATTTCCACCCATTTCCACTCATTCCCACCATCTACTACCCTTTCAGTAAAATAAGACTTTCTAAGTTTAGTTTTGGACGTTCCTCCTCTAGTTGGAGGTCGTGTCCCCGAGTTCTTCATCTTAGTTTCATATTGAAAAAACGTCCTTCCTGAACCTTCTTCACCTAATCCATAAAAATTCATAATTTGTTTAAAAAATACAATTTTTTAAGTCTGCGAGGACAAGCAAACACGTGACACCCCATCAGTGCCACGATCGATTGTTTTATGTATATTCGTCTATATAGTATTGTAGAGATTTATTATTAAAGAGCGCTGGACTGGCTCCGCAGTCGGGTTCCCAGAACTTCCATTTCTTCCAGTAATCAGAGCAGAGCCGCGTGTTTGACCCTCACCATAATAGATCCATCCCATAATAGTAAACCGAACATTCAGTCGCATTGTGATGTCATCTCTATGATTCTGACAGAAGTGACAGCAGCAGACACATTGATTCCTCCTCAGTCACATCGGCGGGAGGTTATCAATATGAACATCTGGAAGTCATTCCAATGTATTGAGAACGATCGCATTCCATTAATGAAGACATTGATGGTGACTATGAGACGCGGCCTTCATCCATCGCCCCGGGCCGGCCTCCCATTCTCCGCAGCATTCAGTATCAGGGAGGTTACCCTCCATTACACATCAGTGACTGAAAGAGGCAATAGAGATCCCCGAGAGCCGGATCATGAAAAGCCGAATGATGTGTTACCATGTACATCCCACCTCCACCACATGGTGCAGAGCCCCCCCCTGCCACAAAGCTCCCACCACCCCCCCATGTTGAGGGCATGCGGCCTGGTGAGGTTCAGGAGGGGGGGGGGGCGCTCACTCGTCCCCTCCTTTTTCTGTGGCCTGCCGGGCTGCATGCTCGGATAAGGGTCTGGTATGGATTTTGGGGGGACCCAAGCCCGTGGGGGGTTCTCTCCACATCCATACTAGACCGAAGGGCCTGGTATGGACCTGGGGGGACCCCACAACATTTTTTTTACAAATTGTTTTTTTACGGCCATTTTTTTTCCTTTTTACATTCAGCTGTCAGTGGGGAACCCCGCTGACAGCTGATGGATGACTCATCGGTTGTTAAGGACATGGCGGCCAGCTTCCTGCCCCCCTCCTTAGCAACCAGCTATAGTGTGTTTAATGAGGGAGAAAAAAAAGGGTTTAAAAACGTATGTCAGCGGATCGGATGTCAGCGGATCGGATGTCAGCGGATCGGATGTCAGCGGATCGGATGTCAGCGGATCTTCCGCTAACATCCATTTTTCGTCCATTACTTTTTTTTAATGGAAGAAAAAATATGTTTTTCTTCCATCATAAAAAACGGAGCTTAGTGGAGACACATGTTAGCGGATGATCTTCCGGACTTTTCATCAGGGCCATTTAGGGGATTTCTGGTCTCATTGGGATAAATCCTAAAAGGGGCCAAAAAACTCTGTGATAATAAATGGCTTCATATCATTGCTATCCGAAAATAAAAGACAGTTTTTTTGGCATGATCAGTCAGATTTCCAATATCAATGCCAAAATTTCACAATTTCTGCCGTGGGCGGCAAACTTTTCAGCACACCTGTATGTATGTTTCCTATGGATAGAGAGAGAGGGGAGGAAATGGTTAATTATCCCACTGCCTGGTTATCTGAAGGTGAAAATAATGGCTGCTGGTTGAGAAGCTCAGTTTATCCTCCAAGAAGGGTTGGCCAGGGGCTTGTCTGGGGAGGTCGGAGAGTCTGGAGGCCACATTCATAATAGTGAAGTTCACGAAGGTCTGCAAATACAGAATGTCCAAAATGTCTTCAGAAAATGAGCAACAAACACGTTACATAGTTAGGTTAAAAAAGGACGCAAGTCCGCCTAGTTCAACCAATAATAGAAAAACTCCATATACACAATCTGTAACGGATGCCCGTCGCACTCCACATAAGTGCTTCCGTCAGTACACAGCTTCCTCCAATCTGGACCTTCAGATATCAGATTTTACAGCCCAATATTGTAACCAAGAACCAGATGAGACTAGCTCAGTTACAAAGCTGGAACATGAACTCTTTACTTGAACACAGGTAACTAGAGATACACTCAGGGAGAAGCCCCCCTCCTTTGCATAATGAAACAGGCCAGGGTAGACTTTACCTCCACCAGTAGAATGACACAGGTGTACTCAAACTTCTCATCAGTAGACTGTCTATGGGAGGGGCTGCTGGAGAAACCCCCCCCCACACCTAATCCACAGAGACATATACATCCCATAATAGGTTGCTCCCAAGACAGACACAAACAATAGAACAATGGGATACAGCTACACCTCAAAGGACCCAGCAGAGAGCACACCATAGCATGAGACAATATACAATATATATATATATATATACACATACAACATTCCAATGTGGTTGTACAGTGAGTCCGATTAGTACAGATCATAGTGGGGTTCTCGGTCACCCTGTGCCCCTAATAGACACAGGGTCACTTAGACATAGGAGGGGCCGGTGGAGCTGGACAAGGAGTTTCCCAACCTCTTCAAGTGATTCTAGGTTCCACGGGCTCCCCGCCCAAAGTGACTCCTGTCACACAATCCTATACCCACAGCTGATCCAGAGGATAGTCAAATGTAGGCTACACTGGACACTACTCAAAGCTGACAGCTATACTGCAAGGGCCAGGTCCACAATTTCCACACATTGCCTACCACCCAACCTTAACCACCATCTCCTCAAACTATTAAAGTAAAGTTCCACCCAAAAATGGAACTTCCACTTTTTGAATTCCTCCCCCCCTCCGGTGTCACATTTGGCACCTTTCAGGGGGGAGGAGGGAGCAGATACCTGTCTAATACAGGCATTTGCTCCCACTTCCTGGCATAGATCACCGCAGAGCTTGGGGTGATCTCTGCCACTTCCGGCGCCTACCCCGTCCTCCCCCGCTGTATTCTGGGAGACACACAGGTCCCAGAACACAGCAGGGACCTAAAAAGACGTGCAGCGTGACTCACGCATGCGCAGTAGGGAACCAGGAAGTGAAGCTGCATGGCTTCACTTCCTTATTCCCTTACCGAGGATGGGGGCGGCAGCAGCGGAGAGCCGAAGGACGAATTGGCTTCGGCTGCCGACATCACAAGCTCCCTGGATAGGTAAGTGTCCATATATTAAAAGTCAGCAGCTGCAGTATTTGTAGCTGATGGCTTTTAATATTTTTTTTTCAGCGAACCTCCTCTTTATGTAATCTATTCACCTATTTTATGGAATACAGTTGCCTAAATTTGTCCCCCCCCCACGCACACACAATTCTTATTATTCTCATATTATTCACATCACTGGATGGTCTATGGATTTTCTGTACAAATGTCTCACTCTCCTTACTGATTTTTTTTAGAACTTTCCATAAAAAAGATTGAACAAGAAATGCTTGTGTCACCAGGTACCCCCAGTTGTGGGATATCCTCTTCCAAGAACCTCTTTGGATGAATGAGTATACAAATACTGTACTGGTGACCCCACAATATACAAATACTGTACTGGTGACCCCACAATATACAAATACTGTACTGGTGACCCCACAATATACAAATACTGGACTGGTGACCCCACAATATACAAATACTGTACTGGGGACCCCACAATATACAAATACTGTACTGGGGACCCCACAATATACAAATACCTGACTGGTGACCCCACAATATACAAATACCTGACTGGTGACCTCACAATATATAAATACCGGACTGGTGACCCCACAATATACAAATACCTGACTGGTGACCTCACAATATATAAATACCAGACTGGTGACCCCACAATATATAAATACCGGACTGGTGACCCCACAATATACAAATACTGTACTGGGGACCCCACAATATACAAATACTGTACTGGGGACCCCACAATATACAAATACTGTACTGGGGACCCCACAATATACAAATACTGTACTGGGGACCCCACAATATACAAATACTGTACTGGTGACCCCACAATATACAAATACTGTACTGGGGACCCCACAATATACAAATACTGTACTGGGGACCCCACAATATACAAATACTGTACTGGTGACCCCACAATATACATATACCGGACTGGTGACCTCACAATATATAAATACCGGACTGGTGACCCCACAATATACATATACCGGACTGGTGACCCCACAATATACAAATACCTGACTGGTGACCTCACAATATATAAATACCGGACTGGTGAACCCACAATATATAAATACCGGACTGGTGACCCCACAATATATAAATACCGGACTGGTGACCCCACAATATACAAATACCGGACTGGTGACCCCACAATATACAAATACTGTACTGGGGACCCCACAATATACAAATACCGGACTGGTGACCCCACAATATATAAATACCAGACTGGTGACCCCACAATATATAAATACCGGACTGGTGACCCCACAATATACAAATACCGGACTGGTGACCCCACAATATATAAATACCGGACTGGTGACCCCACAATATACAAATACTGTACTGGGGACCCCACAATATACAAATACTGTACTGGGGACCCCACAATATACAAATACCGGACTGGTGACCCCACAATATATAAATACTGTACTGGGGACCCCACAATATACAAATACTGTACTGGGGACCCCACAATATACAAATACCGGACTGGTGACCCCACAATATATAAATACTGTACTGGTGACCCCACAATATACAAATACTGTACTGGTGACCCCACAATATACAAATACTGGACTGGTGACCCCACAATATATAAATACCAGACTGGTGACCCCACAATATACAAATACCGGACTGGTGACCCCACAATATACAAATACTGTACTGGTGACCCCACAATATACAAATACTGTACTGGTGACCCCACAATATACAAATACTGGACTGGTGACCCCACAATATACATATACCGGACTGGTGACCCCACAATATACAAATACCTGACTGGTGACCTCACAATATATAAATACCGGACTGGTGAACCCACAATATATAAATACCGGACTGGTGACCCCACAATATATAAATACCGGACTGGTGACCCCACAATATACAAATACCGGACTGGTGACCCCACAATATACAAATACTGTACTGGGGACCCCACAATATACAAATACTGTACTGGGGACCCCACAATATACAAATACCGGACTGGTGACCCCACAATATATAAATACCAGACTGGTGACCCCACAATATATAAATACCGGACTGGTGACCCCACAATATACAAATACCGGACTGGTGACCCCACAATATATAAATACCGGACTGGTGACCCCACAATATACAAATACTGTACTGGGGACCCCACAATATACAAATACTGTACTGGGGACCCCACAATATACAAATACCGGACTGGTGACCCCACAATATATAAATACTGTACTGGTGACCCCACAATATACAAATACTGTACTGGTGACCCCACAATATACAAATACTGGACTGGTGACCCCACAATATATAAATACCAGACTGGTGACCCCACAATATACAAATACCGGACTGGTGACCCCACAATATATAAATACCAGACTGGTGACCCCACAATATACAAATACTGTACTGGTGACCCCACAATATACAAATACTGTACTGGTGACCCCACAATATATAAATACCAGACTGGTGACCCCACAATATACAAATACCGGACTGGTGACCCCACAATATATAAATACCAGACTGGTGACCCCACAATATACAAATACTGTACTAGTGACCCCACAATATACAAATACTGTACTGGTGACCCCACAATATACAAATACCGGACTGGTGACCCCACAATATATAAATACCTGACTGGTGACCCCACAATATACAAATACTGTACTGGTGACCCCACAATATACAAATACTGTACTGGTGACCCCACAATATACAAATACTGTACTGGTGACCCCACAATATACAAATACTGTACTGGTGACCCCACAATATACAAATACTGTACTGGTGACCCCACAATAGGGATAAAACTTTTTCGCAGAAGAGAGTTTAATAAGACTCGTGGCCACTCATTACAATTAGAAGAAAAGAGGTTTAACCTTAAACTACGTAGAGGGTTCTTTACTGTAAGAGTGGCAAGGATGTGGAATTCCCTTCCACAGGCGGTGGTCTCAGCGGGGAGCATTGATAGCTTCAAGAAACTATTAGATAATCACCTGAATGACCGCAATATACAGGGATATATAATGTAATACTGACACATAATCACACACATAGGTTGGACTTGATGGACTTGTGTCTTTTTTCAACCTCACCTACTATGTAACTATGTAACTATGTAACTATGTGTAGTGTATTCCCAGTAACCTCTAATTCCGTAAACATTTTTTCCAAAAATATATTTATGTCAGCAATTAGAATACTTCGATTTGTTTTCTGCATTGTGTATTGTCCTGGCCCATTTTGATGAGCTTACTTTACTAAAAACCTCCTACATTTGTCAGAAGCTCCCCCTTGGAGGTACACAAACCATTGGCTAAGAATATAATGTATGTGTAGATGAAGTTATTGAATCTGAATAACAAGAAATGGGATTTCTGCTTGAGGTCCATGAGACAATCAGAGGGTTACAGTCTGTGATGTGATAAAACCAATCCTAGAGGGTTTGGGATGCTACCCATGGTGGGTTTCCAATCACAATTCCCTTGGTTGAGCCATCCTTTGGTTGATCCAACTCCTGGTTGATTTATCCGTAGGTTGATCCATCTCTTGGTTAATCCATCTGTTGGTTGATCATTTTTTGGTTGATCCATCCCTTGGTTAATCCATCTCTTGGTTGATCCATCATAAGGTTGATCCTTCTCTTGGTTGATCCATCCTTTGGTTAATACTTCCTTCTCTTGGTTGATCCATTCCTTGGTTGATCCTTGTCTTGATTGATACTTCTCTTGGTTGATCCTTCCCTTGGTTGATCCCTCCCTTGATTGATCCTCCTCTTGGTTGACCTTTCTCTTGGTTGATCCATTTCTTGGTCGATCTTTCTCTTGGTTAATCCATCCCTTGGTTGATTCATCCCTTGGTTGACCCATCCCTTGGTTGATCCATTCTTTGGTTGATCCATTCTTTGGTTTATCAATTCTTTGGTTGATCCATCCCTTGGTTGACCCATCCCTTGGTTGATCCATCCCTTGGTTGACCCATCCCTTGGTTGATCCATCCTTTGGTTGATCCATCCCTTGGTTGAAGAGTTGGTTGTTGAGCTTTCTCTTGGTTAATCCATCTTCGTGTCTGAAGTGTGAAAGTTTCTTATTTTAAGAAAAAATTCAGCTGTAAATAACTTGATTACTTTGGTGGGTGACATGAACTAAACAGCAACATAGTTTATGGTAATCATGTATTATTTATTGGCCTGCGCACTCCAGTAGTCCCAGCCTTAGATAGGGACACTAGGGAGAAGGTTGTGTAGTTTATTGCTTTGTTCCCTCTGCCGGGCCTTCACCCCCATTCCTCCGCACAGCCTGCACTTCTCATTAGATAGGACTTTCTATGGAATGCAGCCGACACCAATCCCACAAATCATTATGATTTAGCTCTCTGTGACAATTCCAGGCAGCAATTTGTTTAATGTGGTTTGTGGTGATGTGTTCCCTTTCATGTCTTCTGTTTTTCTCCGAACACAGAGCGTTTTGTACAGCAAGCCGTGCTAAATAATTCAAGTCTGATGGTTTTGAAGCCAACAAGCATGTTCATAGAAGATGTTCTACTATAACTTGAAGAAAGGAGATTTCTTCCTAGGAACTTGCTGTGTGGAGTCTTAATGTTTGTGTTTTTTATTGATTTGTAACATAATAAATCTGATGTATGATCACCGCGCTTATTCATTCAGCTCAGGACTGGATCCAGCCTATCTGATCTGGGGGTGCAGTAAACAAGTCAGGGGGCACAATGTCACTGACAGTCTGTCACACAGTATCACGGCCTGGGAAACACTTGTATGTATTAGGCTGTCATTGGATTAGGGTGATTAAACAGAACCTGTGCCCCCTTATATCAGGTGTCCTCATCAGAGTCCCACTTGACATCATGAGTACTCATTAGAGTGCCCCCTTACATCAAGGTCCCTATCAGAGTGCTCCCTTACATCAGGTATCCCCATCAGAGTGCCCCCTTACATCAGGGTTTCTGTCAGAGTTCCCATCAGAGAGCTCCCTTCCACAAGGTATCCCCATCAGAGTGCCCCCTTACATCAAGGTCCTCATCAGAATGCCCCCTTACATCAGGTATCCCTATCAGAGTGCTTCCTTTCATAAGGTATCCTCATCAGAGTGCCCCCTTACATCAAAATTCCCATCAGAGTGCTCCCTTCTATAAGGTGTCACCATTAGAGTGACCATTACATCAGGGTTTCTGTCAGAATTCCCATCAGAGAGCTCCCTTACACAAGGTATCCTCATCATAGTGCCCCCTTATACAGATTGTCTCAATCATTATGGCTACTTACATCAACTGTTTGCCTCACATCAGAGTGCTCCCTTACAACAGTTGCCCCCAATCGGAGTAGCTCATGGATCAGTGGATGCCCTCTCAGAGACCCGGGGGGGCACAATTAAAATCTGGGGAGGGGGACAGCCCACCCCGTCACCCCCTAGATCCGGCTCTGATTCAGCTTCAACTCAACATTGCTTATATTTGTATTTTCTATGTGTAGCTAAGTTTCATTTAGCTCTCTATGTCTTGTTGAGGAGATTTTCCTTTCCTGCCCCAGAAACACAACAGGAACTAGGCGTGTCATTGCAACAGGTGTCCCCATTTGAAGATTTCACATCTATTCCTATTCCAGTGACAACTCTAAAATAGTGGATGGGGGGGGGGGCGTGTCTCCCTAGCAGAGACATGGACAGGACGTATAAACCCAACAGAGTTTAACAGAGTTATATAAACTTTAATGATTGACTCTTTATCGTGTCAAACTCCATCATTCCAGTATAATTTCCTGTTATAGGTCCAAAGAAGAACCAGACATTTCACTGAGGACAGAGGAGTCATTGCAGATTGTAGATCTCTTGGATGATTGGTCTGGAGAGGAACTTCATTGAGGATGGCACATTCATTGCCTTGGTACGGCCTTTCCATGGTCTAGTTTACAGCGGGATTCAGCTGACCTGCGGCCCCAACTTACATGGCCTCTCCCATTAGAAATGAACAGGCCTGGCTCAGGTTCAATCTCCACATCATGAAGACCAGAAGAGTGCTAGCTCTGCAGACAAACCACCTTCTACCTGCTCTGCACAGGATAAGAACAAGATTTGACCAGTGGTGCTCAATATTTTGGGGGATGGGTAGCAAACCAACACCAACCCCCCCCCCCGGCGGGACATGGACGGGAATGTGGGGATCCCCCTCCATGGTCACCTTAGGAAGGAGGCAGATCAGGCAGACATGGGTCCGGGCTGTAGCTCCTCGCTCTGGGGCCATCGCTTTTCTTCCAGGCCGAACAGGAAGTGGGTCCTGACTGAGACCCGATTGGCCAGGAGTCCAAAGACTCCCTGGCCAATCGGGTTTCAGGAACTGCTTCCTGATTGGCCAGGAGGAGAATAAGGAAGACAATAGCAAATATTCATTTGCTATTGTCAAACAAGTGGGTGGGCTTGGAGCGCAATGCTCTGTGTCACGAGCCCACCTTTTTTGAAGCCAATTAGAGCCTCAGGCTCTAATCATGTGCTTAAAAAAAAAAATTGAAATCCATGTGTCCAGCGCCCTGCATGTAGATTAAGGGGCCAGACGTATGGACGGGAGGGCGGTGCCCGTGCGCCTCCTGTGGACAGGCCAGCACTGGATTTGACCAATAACCGATCCGGCTTCCAAACTAAATCTCCAAATCATCAAGAGGACAACAGACGAGTGACATTGTGAATAGATTGGGTCTGGTTAACCTTGTAAGGGAATGAGGTGAAGCTCTGCTGACCTCCATCATTCAATCATGTACAACCAAAAATGCTGTTTTTTTTTTTCCTTGCACATGATTGGGTATTCTTAGAAAAGTGACTTTTTACCACATTCACTAAGTGAAAGGAAAATTCCCTTGTAAGGTGAATGGCCTCTTTGTCTTACAGTTTTTCTCCATTGTTTTGGCTCATTTCTTGAAACAGAAATGACATTCTCAAAACATCATGGACAAATCTCCAAACCACTTGGCAATTGTTCACAACTGAATTGAATTTCTCATTCATTTCATCAAAATTGCAAATGTCTCAGTACATGTCTCAAATTATTAAGTACAAGTATCCTACATTTAGCACAATTTCCAAGTGAATAGATCTTGTTGATCTAAACTGATTGTCAATTCTCAGTCTAATGGTTCTTCTCTCCAAAACCTGTCAGCGTCATTTCATTGTTTAAGTCATTACATGCACAATAGTCTGTTCAATGGTCAAAATTATTCAGGAACCATAATACCATGAATACCATATGTGAATCTCTTGGAACATTTGATAAAATGATTACAGCAATTGACGGTCAGGTGCAACTAGAACTTGACTAACAAAGGAGGAGTTGGAGTTGGTCTCAGGTGACCAATCATACAGTATGTTTAGTTACCTGACAGGTGCTGTCCATGATTGTAAATGCTGCCAAACATGTATATATAGAGCTTGACCATGCAGGACCAGTACAATATCTGAACATGGAGGCACCTGGCCAAGTAAATGAACAAGGGAAACTGCCTGCTCGAGGAAGAGGAAGAAGAAGAGGAAGAGGAGTAAGGGTGAGTGGTGGTGAAATAGGGGGAAGAGGCAGAGGAGCACAAAGACACCATGCTGTCCCTGATGAAATTCGGGCCACAATTATAGATCATGTCATCAACCAAGGACACACAATGGCGGAGGCAGATCGCCGAGTGCAGCCTAATGTGCCTCGGTCTACAGTCTCCTCTATCATCCAAACCTTTCGCAGGGAAAACAGGTATCTAGTCAGTCAATGATGGAATTATATAATGTATAGGACAGGACACTGTGCATATAGCAACAAATATGTTTATTTACGTATTCATTTAGTGTGTGTGTGATAGGCCTACAGTATTACAGTATCTTACCTCAGTGGGATGTTACGTATGATACTAACAATGACAAGAAAAATATTGTAGAAAATAAACTATGGAATAGTATGGAATAGTTTATTTTCTACAATATTGATGATACAGATTACAGTAGTATTCCAGTCACTGTGCAGTGATGCATTGGAATTGTGGTAAAGTTACTGTAAGTAAAACAACAATACGATTACATTGGTAACTCATTCTGTACGGAATACATAAGGTATAAATTACGACTGGAGTGTTGTCCTTTGAATTCTATGTCTGGGATTGGATGACAACCTGGCACGGGTGGCTGAGGAAAACTTCTCAATGAACAACAAGAACAAGAGATCTGTAACATGGTGCAAATAATGCCATCACATTGAGACAAATCCGCACTGCAAGACAATGTCATATTCCAAAATTTCATCTCTATAAGCATCTCCACAATAGCCCGCATATTGAAGAAGCATCAGATGACAATGAAGTAAATTTACAGGGTACCATTTGAGAGGAAGTCTGACAGAGTGAAAGAGCTGCGGTACCAGTATGTACATGGAAGTCAGTCACTGGTTGTCCATCAAGATAACCTTTTTACAATTACCGTAAGCAGTGCTTCCCGAAATGTATTGGTTTCAGTACCCACTTTACCTGATTTCTGAATCTAGGTAATCCAGGTATGAAAGTATTTGATTTACGTATCTGATTTATAAACATTTTGTCTAAAAACTGCAGCTTACTGTATGATGCAATTATCATTATAATCCTTATTTTGAAGAATATAACATACAATACAGTAAGAAAAAGGGTCAGAGAGCTGCAATTACAGTAGTGCCTCCCATGTAAATCTATCTAATACTGTGGGTTTTACTGTAACATTTCAGTAAGTCTACTCATTGATAATTTTTCCCCTCCCCTTTCTGTCAAATACCCCCTGTAGTACCTCTGCATAGGGTACATGTACCCCAGGTTTTGAACCAATGGAATACTGTCCAGTAATATATTGAACTTGTGTAGAACATTCCTATGTAACTGTCTGTAACTGTAGTATACGACTCTTCTGTATTACTGATTTGATGTTTTCTTTTTTTACTCTATTGTAGAGAATAATGGCATTGGAAGGAAACGAGACCTCTCACATACTCGTGTATGTGGATGAGGCTGCCTTCAACCTGACTAAGGGCCGAAGACGTGGCCGAAATTTTATTGGCCACCGGGCCACGGTGGATGTCCCAGGCCAGCGAGGGGGCAATATAACTATGTGTGCTGCCATTTCTGAGAATGGTGTGGCCACTCACATCCCCAGTCTTGGCCCATAGAATACACAGAAGCTCCTCATCTTCTTGGACTGCCTTCATTTGGATTTGATCCCTGAAAATAAGAGAGGTCTCATAGGGCCTCACCTACCACAATATATAATTGTATGGGACTATGTGAATTTCCACCGTGGCCTGCTTATGAGGGCCTGGTTCACTGCTCATCCAAGGATGGATATGGTGTTCCTACCACCTTACTCTCCTTTCCTCAACCCTATTGAGGAGTTTTTCTCCGCTTGGAGGTGGAGAGTGTATGAGCATCGAGCTCAAGATCAGAGGTCCCTGCTCCATTCAATGGATGCTGCCTGTGAGGATATTACAGGAGATCAGTGTAGGGGATGCTCTGATGAAATCCGATTGGCGGATGAAACGCGTCAGCATGATGCCATCACGCTACCCATAGCATTCCCACAGACCTCCAGATCCACCCACCAGCCCAGGCATCACTGGCCTGTAATTACAGTAACATGGCCATTTGAAACTTCCCGGGAAACGGAACAAGCGGAGGACTGAACGCTTTAGAAAACCCTGCTTTATTCACCGCATCTCCCTGGGCGCTCACCTTCTACTTACCCTCAGTATGCCATCAAAGGATATGCACAGCTGAGGACCCGGCGGAGGATGAGAGACAACTCAACTAGCCAGCTGGAGACGGCATGAGCCTGAACTCGGTCCGGTGATGTGTCCTGATGCACCACAGAGTCAACACTGGGTGAGATCTAATCTGTTTGTGTCCTGGACAGGGGACAGTTGTCTCAATCAGTGCATTCACCCAGTATGTATGATTCACTAAATGAGTTACACTGCTCAGCCTGACTCAATCCGCTACGGCTCACCATATCCTGCAAACAGGAACTCCCATTCCCTGTCATCAGCACTGCGAAATATTGATGGCCCAGGGTGATCTTACAGTAACTGACCAGGACTGCAGTATCCAGTGACCACGCTACTATTGAGTCAGTACAGGGTCTTCCCATTTCCGTTCCCCCCATCTTCCCCTCCTATCCCCCTGGTTCTTCTTGTTCCTACATCTATGAGGACCTGATATCTAGGGCTACTGCAATACCATCCACAACCCCACATATCTCTCCTTTCACTTACCATCTGCTGTTATCATTTGATTTACCAGGACTTTCAGTTATCCAGCAGATGAAAATTTAGTATCTAATCTGAATTCATTCTTGTATATCTATCTTGAATGAATTCACATGAGGTGTGTGTGCAGGGGCGGACTGACCATTGAGCCACT